>NC_138222.1:21656145-22402145 GCF_964197995.2 Scardinius erythrophthalmus
CTTCAAAATCTGGCCTTTACCAAGTGTCCCCGAAAGCCTATATCTCTTTAATCAATGCTCAGACCTTCTTAAAAACAAGTCAGAACGTGTGAAATATCACCCTGAACAAGCATGAAAATTTTCAGACAGATCGGACAAAATTTGCCTCTATAACAGTTAAAAAGGTGAAAATGATATGAATTAATGGCATGTTAAGCCAATAAGTGGTATTTTACTGCCCCCTGCTGTTTAAAATAGTCATTTTCTCATATTGGTATTGGTATCAGCCATGGTAAATCATGATAAATGATGGTGTGTGTGTGTGTGTGTGTGTGTGTGTGTGTGTGTGTGTGTGTGTGTGTGTGTGTGTGTGTGTGTGTGTGTGTGTGTGTGTGTGGTACAAATATAACAAAGGTTTTATTTTCCAACATGAAAACAAACATAACAGAGTGCTAGTGCACAAACAATAACCGACAATGATAATGGATGAGAGGGGAACTTAAATACACAGATCAAGACAAGGACAACAGGTGACGGTTATGATGATGAGGAGCAGGTGATGATGAGGAGGGTGATGAGGAGCAGGTGCAGGTGATGACGACAGATGGGGAATGTGATGAAGACAGAAGGTGAATGTGATGAAGGTGAATGTGACACCAATATCACTGAAACATTTGTGTGTGTGTGTGTGTGTGTGTGTGTGTGTGTGTGTGTGTGTGTGTGTAGCATTATTGTGTGTAGCATATGTAGCAAGTATGCATTATTGAGTTAACATGGAAACACTGGTTTGCTTTAGTGCAGAAAACTGGTCAAAATCATGAGGTTTAAAGTGAAAGTGAGCCAATAAGTGGTCTTCTACTGCCCTCTGCTGGCCATTCTACTTAATTAAATTTTTCCACATGTGCTTGCATTTATACTTGAATACACACTAAAAATCACTTATATAGCAATAACTATTATAACATAATCATATTTTGTCAGTGTTAATCACTTTATTTGCACTGACACTTCAAATAATTGCTAGTAATGTGGTAAATCATGGTAAATCATGGTTAACTATGCTGTGTGTGTGTGTGTGTGTGTGTGTGTGTGTGTGTGTGTGTGTGTAAGCATGCATTGAGTTAACATGGAAAAACTGGTTTGCTTTAGTGCAGAAAACTGGTTTAAAGTGAAAGTGAGCCAATAAGTGGTCTTCTACTGCCCTCTGCTGGCCATTCTACTTAATAATGAAATATTTTACATGTGCTTTTGCATTCATACTTGGACACACACTAAAAATCACGTATATAACTAACTATTATAACACAATAATATTTTGTCAGTGTTCATCACCTCATTTGCACTGACACTTCACATATTTGCTAGTAATGTGGTTAATCATGCTAGAAACATTGTAAATCATAGTAAATAATACTGAAATGAGGTGTATCAAGGTAAATCATGCTAGAATCCTAATAAATCATTCTGGAACATGGTATATGATAGTAAATCATGCTAGAATCATATTAAATAATTCTAGAATGAGGCAAATCGTTGTGGGAGGAGCCTATTTTACTCAAATGGCTATAACTCAAGAAGTAAATGAGATATCTTCACCAAACTCAGTACACATGTGTATGGGTTCAATTTGAGGTCACAGTAAACAATTCTATGGAGATCGGAGTATAGGTGGCGCTATAACTGTTAAAAAGCTTTAAAACCATATATATCCCATGGCAAATTGCCTGTATTGGCTGTAAATGGTCTTTTCCATCTATTATGTCAGTGGTTACATGCTTGCTAAATAAATCTTAATAACTTTTGATGCTTTTGTGCTTAAATGCCTTAAAGGCCTTAACTGCTTGAACCCCGATAAATGCTGCTTGCAGCTTTAATTATTAGGGGTTCAAGCACGAAGTGCTGAAACCCTATTGTAATTGTGCTGATTTTTATTATTATTATTAGGGGTTCAAGCACGAAGTGCTGAAACCCTATTGTAATTGTGCTGATTTTTATTAGGGGTTCAAGCACGAAGTGCTGAAACCCTATTGTAATTGTGCTGATTTTTATTATTATTAGGGGTTCAAGCACGAAGTGCTGAAACCCTATTGTAATTGTCCTGATTTTTAGGGGTTCAAGCACGAAGTGCTGAAACCCTATTGTAATTGTACTGATTTTTATTATTATTATTATTATTATTATTATTATTATTATTATTTTTCTTCTGCCGTAAAACTCATCGTGCAGCCCAAACCGTAAGAGCTGGAGCTTTGAAACTTTGCCAGATGGTAGTACAAAAATCGAGGAGAGGTTCAGAGAATATGACCCCAATTGGCCCATAGGTGGCGCTATAGCAACCAAAAGCGCGAAACTGCTCATAACTCCTAGACCGTATGACGTAGACTCAAGTGTCTTATATCACTGGAAAGCTGGAAACCTGAAGGTCAAAACGTATATCTCCGATTTCATTTCCTGTATGCAAATTGTCCGCCATTTTGAATTTAGTTAAAAACCTACTTTTGCGAACTAGTCCTAGGTTTTTTGTCCAATTGGATCCAAAATAGTGCAGAAATGTTCTCTGGAGTCTGAATATCAATAATTATCGAAAAAAAGTCGAAATTTCGATTCCTGATCGCCAGGGGGTGATAAATTAATGTTGTGGGAGGAGCCTATTTTACTAAAATGGCTATAACTCGAGAATGAAATTAGATATCTTCACCAAACTTGGTGCACATGTGTATGAGTTCAATCTGGGGTCACAGTAAAAAAATCGCGACGATTGATCACTAGGTGGCGCTATAACATGAAAAACACATGAAAACGGCTATGACCACGTGACCGTTAGTCCGATTGACTTGAAAATTGGTATGCAGTGTCTTGGTCCAAGGTACCATGTATGTCTATGAGGACATTGGCGTATCTCGAAAAACATGGCCGCCATCGACCAATGAAATTTGAGCACCTATTAGACAAGGTTAACGGAGGCCGATTGGAACGAAACTCGATGGGCATGTTCGACTCATGGCCCTAGAGGTCTCTAAGAGTTTTGAAAGAAATCGGCCACTAGTTGGCGCTAACGAGTTTTATGGCTCTGTAATCACGTGGTGTTACACTTATCGTCACAAAATGCATATCATCTGATAGATCTGCTCATGCTGAACAACTTTGCCTCAAGAACTAATGCTGTCAATTAAACCGTTTATTAAATATTCGTAATTATGTTAAAAACCTACTTTTGCAAACTAGTCCTAGGTTTTTCGCCCGATCGAAACCAGACCAGTCTAGGACAATTCTCTGGACACTCTAGATCAATAATTATCAAAAAAAAGTTGAACTTTTGCATGTAGATGGCTGTAATAGGGTCATTTAGAAAAGGGGCGTGGCAAAAAAACACTAAAAAGCCTATAAATCCTAAATGAAAACTCAGAACTTCACAAAAATTGGTGAGCATATGTGACATAACATCATTAACAAGCATGCCAATTTTTATGGAGATCGGACCATAGGTGGCGCTATAACTGCTAAAAAGCTTTAAAACCATATATTTCCTATGGTATTTCCTGTAAATGGTCTTTTCCATCTATTATGTCAGTAGTTACATGCTTGCTAAATAAAACTTAATCACTTTTGATGCTTTTGTGCTTAAAGGCCTTAACTGCTTGAACCCCGATAAATGCTGCTTGCAGCTTTAATTATTATTATTTTTCTTCTGCCGTAAAACGCATCGTGCAGCCCAAACCGTAAGAGCTGGAACCTTGAAACTTTGCCAGATGGTAGTACAAAAATCGAGGAGAGGTTATCAAATTATGACCCCGATTGGCCCATAGGTGGCGCTATAGCAACCAAAAGCGCGAAACTGCTCAGAACTCCTAGACCGTATGTCGTAGACTCAAGTGTCTTATATCATTGGAAAGCTGGACGCCTGACGAACAAAACGTATATCTCCGATTTCATTTCCGCCATGATAGATTTTCCGCCATTTTGAATTTTGTCAAAAACCTACTTTTGCGAACTAGTCCCTGGTTTTTCGCCCGATCGGAACCAAACCAGTGCAGAAATGTTCTCTAGAAACTGAAGATCAATAATTATCGAAAAAAAGTCGAAATTTCGATTCACGGACGCTAAGGGGCGCCAAAACGTACGTTGTGGGAGGGGCCTATTTTACTAAAATGGCTATAACTCCAGAAGTAAATGAGGTATCTTCACCAAACTCGGTACACATATGTATGAGCTCAATATGAGGTAACAGTAAAAAAATCGCGGCGATTTGCCACATGGTGGCGCTATAATATGAAAAAAACATAAAACAGGCTTTAACCACCTGACCGTTAGTCCGATTGACTTGAAAATTGGTATGCCGTGTCTTGGTCCAAGGTGTCATGTATGTGTATGAGGACATTGGCGTATCTAAAAAAACATGGCCGCCATCGGCCAATGAAGTTTGAGCACCTATTAGACAAGGTTAACGGAGGCCGATCGGAACGAAACTCGGTGGGCATGTTCTACTCATGGCCCTAGAGGTCTGTAAGAGTTTTGAAAGAAATCGGCCACTAGTTGGCGCTAACGAGATTTATGGCTCTGTAATCACGTGGTGTTACACTTATTGTCACAAAATGGATACCATTTGATAGATCTCCTCTTGTTGAACAACTTTGCCTCAAGAACCATTGCTGTCAATCAAACCGTTCATTAAATATTCGTAATTATGTTAAAAACCTACTTTTGCGAACTAGTCCTAGGTTTTTCGCCCGATCGGAACCAAACCAGTCTAGGACAATTCTATGGACTCTCTAGGTCAATAATTATCAAAAAAAAGTTGAACTTTTGCATTTTTCGCATGGCTAACAGGGTCATTTAGAAAATGGGCGTGGTAAAATGCACTCAAAAGCCTATAAATCCTAAACGAAAACTCAGAACTTCACGAAAATTGATGAGCATATGTGTCATAACCTGCTTAAGAAGCATGGAAAATTTTATGGAGAGCGGACCATAGTTGGCGCTATAACTGTTAAAATGCTTTAAAACCATATATTTCCTATGGTAAATTGCCTGTATTTGCTGTAAATGGTGTCTTCTATCTTTTATCATATAATGTTCATATCATAATGTTCAAAACCAGTGCAGCACAATTCTCTGAACTCTCTAGATCAATAATTATCAGAAAAAAAGTTTAACTTCTTCAAAAGGTGATTTTATATGAATATAATGACATATTAAGCCAATAAGTGGTATTTTACTGCCCCCTGCTGTCATTTCATCATACTACTCCCTAATATTGTTATAAAATTCATATTTAGACTTTATAAAATCATTATTTTAACATTTACAATCACATTTTGTCAAAACTCATCTATTGAGTATTACTATTGACAATTGTGTTACACTGAGATATGGAAATGGACGAAAGTAAATGAATGAAATGAAACGAAAGTAACGGCATTTAAGCCACGCCCCCGAATACAAATTCATTCATAACTCGAAAACGGAAAGTCGTTGCGCGCTCAAATTTTGATGGTGAGGACCTCTCCGGGCTCTTGATCGAAACGTGTCGTCGCGGGCCTCGGGAGCGCGCCCCCCGCGCATCGCGAATCCGCGGGACCCCCGATTTTGAACGGCCATTACTCCCGACCCAGACCACCCCGAACATTGTGTGAGAGCTCGTTGGAAAGGGCGCGTCCTTGGCTAGCTTCGATTCAAATGTGGTGTTATTTGCCCTGGGCATTCCAGAGATAATAGCCCGAACAGATATGCCTTATAACAATCATAACTCCCAGCCCCAATCGCCCAAAAACACGTTGATGGTCTCATTCAACAGGGCTCCTCAAGCACTATCTATGCTCTGAGTTTCAGAATTTTTCGCCTTTTGGTTCCTGAGATATAAGTAAAAAAACAAATTCCCATTCATTCATTCAAACACTTCAACTGTAAAATGTAAGCTATAATACCACTGTTGTCCACTAGAGGGAGCAGCAGGATTACGCATGATCTTTTAATTCGCTTCAGTATTGGGAAATAAACAAATGCTTTAAGAAGCAATCTTTTTTATTATGATGTTTTTTTTTTATTATGATATTTTTTATACATTTTATTTTTTATTATGATTATGAACGGTTTGATTGACATTAGTGATTCTTGAGGCAAAGTTGTTCAAGATGAGGAGATGAAGATATTTTCACAATATCACATCCTAAAAACATTGAAAACATATTTGTCTTTGTGTGTGTGTGTGTGGATGTGTTTGTGTTTGTGTGTGTGTCTGTGTGTGTAAGCATGCTTAATGGAAAGAACATGGAGAAACTGCTTTGTTTTACTGGTGGATAAAAAAAGTCTTTCAAATGAAAGTGAGTCAATTAGTGGTCTTCTACTGCCCTCTGCAGGACATTCTACTTAATAAAATATTTTCATCTGTGCTTTTGCATTAGTTTTTGGACTATATAAAATTACTTGCATGAAAATCACCTATTATAACACAGTCATGTTTTGTCAAAGTTTATCACTTCATTTTTACTGAGCTCTCAGTTTGAACAATTCTGCCTCTCAGTGATTAATTTGAAATCTGAAAATGGTGTTATACAGAGGAGATTTGCAATTATCATTTTGTTACCTATCTTTTATTTTAAATATCTACATCTACAACAAAATGTGTGTGCATGTGTGTGTTCAAGCATGGTTAGTGTATTAAGTATTATTGTTTAAGTATTATTGTTTTCATTTACATTTTAACCACCAGAAGAAGAACACTCATTGGTTCATTCTGCTCACTAAAATATTATTTTTCATTTTTTTTCCATTTGAAATATTGTTTAAACTTAATAAAATCATTAAAATAACATTTCAAATCATATTTTGTCTGTTTATAAATCCCACAGACTCACATTGGCTGCAATACTAATGTTTTTGTAAAACACAGACCTGATAGTCTAATCTGTGTGTATTGTGCATATATTATTGATATTATTACTATTGCAAATCATGTTATTGTAACTCATATCTTAATAGAATATTATTTGTAATTTTAATTCTTTATTTCTTAATTGTTTTTTTTATGATTACTACAGATATTATCACCAAAGATATCAACTACACCTTCACTTTTAGTATTGACACGCTGCACACACAGCACAATCACACACTCACTAATGCATTCAAATAAATGTAATCTTATTGTGCTACTTTATTTGTACATGATTAGAATGAACAGAAATCTAAGAATATTTTTCTTCTTTTGTTAAAGCCATTTCAGACTCCAAGTAAGCATTATATTACTAATCATCTATTTTAAAGGTGCCATACAATTGAAAACTGTATTTATCTTGGCATAGTTGAATGATAAGAGTTCTGGACATGGAACTGACATACCGTGAGCCTCAAACACCATTGTTTCCTCCTTCATGTGTAAATCTCTTGTTTGCAAAAGACCGCTGAAAAATGAGTGAATCCCACCATAACACCGACTGTGACGTTGGAGTCAGGATCATTAATATTTATACCCCCCAAATTTGCATTTTCCAGTCCATGTTCTAGGCCAGGCAGTGTTAATGTGGACCTGCACAGCCGAATCATCAGAAGATCTGCAGGTATTGTGAAGAAGCAAGCAAGGACAATAGTGAAAATGGCAGATCATGGATATAAATGTTATGTCTGAGGCTGTGCTGCGGATTTGAGAACTTTTCATTCCCTTCCCACAAAAGAGAACTGTCAACAGGCATGGTTGATGTTTACAACAGGATAAACTCACCATTTTAATTCAAAGCTGTTAGTTTACTCTTAACGGAGGCCGATCAGAACGAAACTCGGTGGGCATGTTCGACTCGTGGCCCTAGAGGTCTGTAAGAATTTTGAAAAATCAGCCACTAGTTGACGCTAACAGGTTTTACGGCTATGTAATCACGTGATGCATATCATTTGATAGATCTCCTCATACTGAACAACTTGCCTCAAGAACTACTGCTGTCAATCAATTTGTTCATTAAATACTTGCGATTATGTTAAAAACCTACTTTTGCAAACTAGTCCTAGGTTTTTCGCCCGATCGGAAATATACCAGTGCAGTACAATTCTCTGGAAGCTCTAGATTATTAATTATATAAAAAACTTTAACTTTACCCATTGGGTAGCCATAACAGGATCATTTAGAAAATGGGTATGGCAAAAAACACTCAAAAGCCTGTAAATCCTAAACAAAAACTCAGACAACTCACTAAACTGCCTTATGTGCTTAAAGACCCTAAATGCTTGAACCCCGCTAAATGCTGCTTGCAGCTTTAATTATTATTATTATTCCGCCGTAAAACGCATCGTGCAGCCCAAACCGTAAGAGCTGGAACTTTGAAACTTTGACAGATGGTAGTACAAAAATCGAGGAAAGGTTCAGAGATTATGACCCCGATTGGCCCATAGGTGGCGCTATAGCAACCAAAAGCGCGAAACTGTTCATAACTCCTAGACCGTATGTCGTAGACTCAAGTGTCTTATATCATTGGAAAGCTGGATGCCTGACGAACAAAACGTATATCTCCGATTTCATTTCCGCCATGATAGATTTTCCGCCATTTTGAATTTTGTCAAAAACCTACTTTTGCGAACTAGTCCCTGGTTTTTTGCCCGATTGGAACCAAACCAGTGCAGAAATGTTCTCTGGAGTCTGAATATCAATAATTATCGAAAAAAAGTGGAAATTTCGATTCACGGTCGCTAAGGGGCGCCAAAACGTACGTTGTGGGAGGGGCCTATTTTACTAAAATGGCTATAACTCCCGATGTAAATGAGGTATCTTCACCAAACTTGGTACACATGTGTATGAGTTCAATCTGGGGTCACAGTAAAAAAATCGCGACGATTGGCCACATGGTGGCGCTATAAAATGAAAAAAACATAAAACAGGCTATAACCACCTGACCGTTAGTCCGATTGACTTGAAAATTGGTATGCAGTGTCTTGGTCCAAGGTGCCATGTATGTGTATGAGGACATTGGCGTATCTCAAAAAACATGGCCGCCATCGGCCAACGAAGTTTGAGCACCTATTAGACAAGGTTAACGGAGGCCGATCGGAACGAAACTCAATGGGCATGTTCGGCTCATGGCCCTAAAGGTCTGTAAGAATTTTGAAAGAAATCGGCCACTAGTTGGCGCTAACGAGTTTTACGGCTCTGTAATCACGTGGTGTTACAAATATCCACACAATATGCATATCATTTGATAGATCTCCTCATCCTGAACAACTTTGCCTCAAGAACCATTGCTGTCAATCAAACTGTTCATTAATTATTCATTAATATGTTAAAAACCTACTTTTGCGAACTAGTCCTAGGTTTTTTGCCCGATTGGAACCAGACCAGTCTAGGACAATTCTCTGGACTCTCTAGATCAATAATTATCAAAAAAAAGTTGAACTTTTGCATTTGGATGGCTGTAATAGGGTAATTTATAAAATGGGCGTGTCAAAATACATTAAAAAGCCTATAAATCCTAAATAAAAACTCAGAACTTCACAAAAATTGGTCAGCATATGTGACATAACATCATTAACAAGCATGAAAAATTCTATGGAGATCGGACGATAGGTGGCGCTATAACTGTTAAAAAGCTTTAAAATCATATATTTCCTATGGTAAACTGCCTGTATTGGCTGTAAATGGTCTTTTCCATCTCTGATCATATAATTTTCACATCATAATGTTCAAAACTAGTGCAATACAATTCTCTGGACTCACTAGATCAATAATTGTCAGAAAAAGTTGAACTACTTCATTTGGATAGCTATAATAGGTTCACTTCAAAATCTGGCCTTTACCAAGTGTCCCCGAAAGCCTATATCTCTTTAATCAATGCTCAGACCTTCTTAAAAACAAGTCAGAACGTGTGAAATATCACCCTGAACAAGCATGACAATTTTCAGACAGATCGGACAAAATTTGCCTCTATAACAGTTAAAAAGGTGAAAATGATATGAATTAATGGCATGTTAAGCCAATAAGTGGTATTTTACTGCCCCCTGCTGTTTAAAATAGTCATTGTCTCATATTGGTATTGGTATCAGCCATGGTAAATCATGATAAATGATGGTGTGTGTGTGTGTGTGTGTGTGTGTGTGTGTGTGTGTGTGTGTGTGTGTGTGTGTGTGTGTGTGTGTGTGTGTGTGTGTGTGTGTGTGTGGTACAAATATAACAAAGGTTTTATTTTCCAACATGAAAACAAACATAACAGAGTGCTAGTGCACAAACAATAACCGACAATGATAATGGATGAGAGGGGAACTTAAATACACAGATCAAGACGAGGACAACAGGTGACGGTTATGATGATGAGGAGCAGGTGATGATGAGGAGGGTGATGAGGAGCAGGTGCAGGTGATGACGACAGATGGTGAATGTGATGAAGACAGAAGGTGAATGTGATGAAGGTGAATGAGACACCAATATCACTGAAACATTTGTGTGTGTGTGTGTGTGTGTGTGTGTGTGTGTGTGTGTGTGTGTGTGTGTGTGTGTGTAGCATTATTGTGTGTAGCATATGTAGCAAGTATGCATTATTGAGTTAACATGGAAACACTGGTTTGCTTTAGTGCAGAAAACTGGTCAAAATCATGAGGTTTAAAGTGAAAGTGAGCCAATAAGTGGTCTTCTACTGCCCTCTGCTGGCCATTCTACTTATTAATTAAATTTTTCCACATGTGCTTGCATTTATACTTGAATACACACTAAAAATCACTTATATAGCAATAACTATTATAACACAATCATATTTTGTCAGTGTTAATCACTTTATTTGCACTGACACTTCAAATAATTGCTAGTAATGTGATAAATCAGGCTAGAAACATGGTAAATCAAAGTAAATAATACTAGATTGTCGTTTATCTCCTGGTAAATAATACTAGAACGTGGTATATCATGGTAAATCATGGTTAACTATGCTGTGTGTGTGTGTGTGTGTGTGTGTGTGTGTGTGTGTGTGTGTGTGTGTGTGTGTGTGTAAGCATGCATTGAGTTAACATGGATAAACTGGTTTGCTTTAGTGCAGAAAACTGGTTTAAAGTGAAAGTGAGCCAATAAGTGGTCTTCTACTGCCCTCTGCTGGCCATTCTACTTATTAATGAAATATTTCAACATGTGCTTGCATTCATACTTGAATACACACTAAAAAAATCACTTATATAGCAATAACTATTATAACACAATCATATTTTGTCAGTGTTAATCACTTTATTTGCACTGACACTTCAAATAATTGCTAGTAATGTGATAAATCAGGCTAGAAACATGGTAAATCAAAGTAAATAATACTAGATTGTCGTTTATCTCCTGGTAAATAATACTAGAACGTGGTATATCATGGTAAATCATGGTTAACTATGCTGTGTGTGTGTGTGTGTGTGTGTGTGTGTGTGTGTGTGTGTGTGTGTGTGTGTGTGTGTGTGTAAGCATGCATTGAGTTAACATGGAAAAACTGGTTTGCTTTAGTGCAGAAAACTGGTTTAAAGTGAAAGTGAGCCAATAAGTGGTCTTCTAGTGCCCTCTGCTGGCCATTCTACTTAATAATGAAATATTTTACATGTGCTTTTGCATTCATACTTGGACACACTAAAAATCACGTATATAACTAACTATTATAACACAATAATATTTTGTCAGTGTTCATCACCTCATTTGCACTGACACTTCACATAATTGCTAGTAATGTGGTTAATCATGCTAGAAACATTGTAAATCATAGTAAATAATACTGAAATGAGGTGTATCAAGGTAAATCATGCTAGAATCCTAATAAATCATTCTGGAACATGGTATATGATAGTAAATCATGCTAGAATCATATTAAATAATTCTAGAATGTGGCAAATCGTTGTGGGAGGAGCCTATTTTACTCAAATGGCTATAACTCAAGAAGTAAATGAGATATCTTCACCAAACTCAGTACACATGTGTATGGGTTCAATTTGAGGTCACAGTAAACAATTTTATGGAGATCGGACCATAGGTGGCGCTATAACTGTTAAAAAGCTTTAAAACCATATATATCCCATGGCAATTTGCCTGTATTGGCTGTAAATGGTCTTTTCCATCTATTATGTCAGTGGTTACATGCTTGCTAAATAAATCTTAATGACTTTTGATGCTTTTGTGCTTAAATGCCTTAAAGGCCTTAACTGCTTGAACCCCGATAAATGCTGCTTGCAGCTTTAATTATTATTATTATTATTATTATTCTGCCGTAAAACGCATCGTGCAGCTTAAACCGTAAGGGCTAGAGCTTTGAAACTTTGCCATATGGTAGTACAAAAATCGAGGAGAGGTTATCAAATTATGACCCCGATTGGCCCATAGGTGGCGCTATAGCAACCAAAAGCGCGAAACTGCTCATAACTCCTAGACCGTAAGTCATAGACTCAAGTGTCTTATATCATTGGAAAGCTGGACGCCTGACGAACAAAACGTATATCTCCGATTTTATTTCCGCCATGATAGATTTTCCGCCATTTTGAATTTTGTCGAAAATCTACTTTTGCGAACTAGTCCCTGGTTTTTTGCCCGATCGGAACCAAACCAGTGCAGAATTGTTCTCTGGAGTCTGAATATCAATAATTATCAAAAAAAAGTTGAAATTTCGATTCACGGTCGCTAGGGGGTGCAAAATTAACGTTGTGGGAGGAGCCTATTTTACTAAAATGGCTATAACTCCAGAAGTAAAAGAGGTATTTTAACCAAACCTGGTACACATGTGTAAGACGTCAATATGAGGTCACGGTAAAAAAATCGCGGCGATTGGTCACATGGTGGCGCTATAACATGAAAAAAACATAAAACAGGCTATAACCACCTGACCGTTAGTCCGATTGACTTGAAAATTGGTATGCAGTGTCTTGGTCCAAGGTGCCATGTATGTCTATGAGGACATTGGTGTATCTCAAAAAACATGGCCGCCATCGGCCAATGAAGTTTGAGCACCTATTAGACAAGGTTAACGGAGGCCTATCGGAACGAAACTCGGTGGGCATGTTCGACTCATGGCCCTAGAGGTCTGTAAGAATTTTAAAAGAAATCGGCCACTAGTTGGCGCTAACGAGTTTTATGGCTCTGTAATCACGTGGTGTTACACTTATTGTCACAAAATGCATACCATTTGATAGATCTCCTCTTGTTGAACAACTTTGCCTCAAGAACCATTGCTGTCAATCAAACCGTTCATTAAATATTCGTAATTATGTTAAAAACCTACTTTTGCGAACTAGTCCTAGGTTTTTCGCCCGATCAGAACCAAACGAGTCTAGGACAATTCTATGGACTCTCAAGATCAATAATTATCAAAAAAAAGTTGAACTTTTGCATTTTTCGCATGGGTATATTGGGTCATAAAGAAAATGGGCGTGGCAAAATGCACTCAAAAGCCTATAAATCCTAAACGAAAACTCAGAACTTCACGAAAATTGGTGAGCTTATGTGCCATAACATCATTAACAAGCATGCAAAATTTCATGGAGATCGGACTATAGATGGTGCTATAACTGTTAAAAAGCTTTAAAAAACACATATTTCCTATGGTAAATTGCCTGTATTGGCTGTAAATGGACTTTTCCATCTATTATTTCAGTGGTTAAAAGCTTTCTAAATAAATCTTAATGTCTTAAATGCTTATGTGCCTAAAGGCCTTAAATGCTTGAACCCCGATAAATGCTGCTTGCAGCTTTAATTATTATTATTATTCTGCCGTAAAACGCATCGTGCAGCCCAAACCGTAAGAGCTGGAACTTTGAAACTTTGACAGATGGTAGTACAAAAATCGAGGAAAGGTTCAGAGATTATGACCCCGATTGGCCCATAGGTGGCGCTATAACAACCAAAAGCGCGAAACTGCTCATAACTCCTAGACCGTATGGCGTAGACTCAAGTGTCTTATATCATTGGAAAGCTGGATGCCTGACGAACAAAACGTATATCTCCGATTTTATTTCCGCCATGATAGATTTTCCGCCATTTTGAATTTTGTCAAAAATCTACTTTTGCGAACTAGTCCCTGGTTTTTTGCCCGATTGGAACCAAACTAGTGCAGAAATGTTCTCTGGAGACTGAATATCAATAATTATCGAAAAAAAGTGGAAATTTCGATTCACGGTCGCTAAGGGGCGCCAAAACGTACGTTGTGGGAGGGGCCTATTTTACTAAAATGGCTATAACTCCCGATGTAAATGAGGTATCTTCACCAAACTTGGTACACATGTGTATGAGCTTACTCTGGGGTCACAGTAAAAAAATCGCGACGATTGGCCTCATGGTGGCGCTATAAAATGAAAAAAACATAAAACAGGCTATAACCACCTGACCGTTAGTCCGATTGACTTGAAAATTGGTATGCAGTGTCTTGGTCCAAGGTGCCATGTATGTGTATGAGGACATTGGCGTATCTCAAAAAACATGGCCGCCATCGGCCAACGAAGTTTGAGCACCTATTAGACAAGGTTAACGGAGGCCGATCGGAACGAAACTCAATGGGCATGTTCGGCTCATGGCCCTAAAGGTCTGTAAGAATTTTGAAAGAAATCGGCCACTAGTTGGCGCTAACGAGTTTTACGGCTCTGTAATCACGTGGTGTTACAAATATCCACACAATATGCATATCATTTGATAGATCTCCTCATCCTGAACAACTTTGCCTCAAGAACCATTGCTGTCAATCAAACTGTTCATTAATTATTCATTAATATGTTAAAAACCTACTTTTGCGAACTAGTCCTAGGTTTTTTGCCCGATCGGAACCAGACCAGTGTAGGACAATTCTCTGGACTCTCTAGATCAATAATTATCAAAAAAAAGTTGAACTTTTGCATTTGGATGGCTGTAATAGGGTCATTTATAAAACGGGCGTGTCAAAATACATTAAAAAGCCTATAAATCCTAAATAAAAACTCAGAACTTCACAAAAATTGGTCAGCATATGTGACATAACATCATTAACAAGCATGAAAAATTCTATGGAGATCGGACGATAGTTGGCGCTATAACTGTTAAAACGCTTTAAAACCATATATTTCCTATGGTAAATTGCCTGTATTTGCTGTAAATGATGTCTTCTATCTTTTATCATATAATGTTCATATCATAATGTTCAAAACCAGTGCAGCACAATTCTCTGAACTCTCTAGATCAATAATTATCAGAAAAAAAGTTTAACTTCTTCAAAAGGTGATTTTATATGAATATAATGACATATTAAGCCAATAAGTGGTATTTTACTGCCCCCTGCTGTCATTTCATCATACTACTCCCTAATATTGTTATAAAATTCATATTTAGACTTTTTAAAATCATTATTTTAACATTTACAATCACATTTTGTCAAAACTCATCTATTGAGTATTACTATTGACAATTGTGTTACACTGAGATATGGAAATGGACGAAAGTAAATGAATGAAATGAAACGAAAGTATAACGGCATTTAAGCCACGCCCCCGAATACAAATCCATTCATAACTCGAAAACGGAAAGTCGTTGCGCGCTCAAATTTTGATGGTGAGGACCTCTCCGGGCTCTTGATCGAAACGTGTCGTCGCGGGCCTCGGGAGCGCGCCCCCCGCGCATCGCGAATCCGCGGGACCCCCGATTTTGAACGGCCATTACTCCCGACCCAGACCACCCCGAACATTGTGTGAGAGCTCGTTGGAAAGGGCGCGTCCTTGGCTAGCTTCGATTCAAATGTGGTGTTATTTGCCCTGGGCATTCCAGAGATAATAGCCCGAACAGATATGCCTTATAACAGTCATAACTCCCAGCCCCAATCGCCCAAAAACACATTGATGGTCTCATTCAACAGGGCTCCTCAAGCACTATCTATGCTCTGAGTTTCAGAATTTTTCGCCTTTTGGTTCCTGAGATATAAGTAAAAAAACAAATTCCCATTCATTCAAACACTTCAACTGTAAAATGTAAGCTATAATACCACTGTTGTCCACTAGAGGGAGCAGCAGGATTACGCATGATCTTTTAATTCGCTTCAGTATTGGAAATAAACAAATGCTTTAAGAAGCAATCTTTTTTATTATGATGTTTTTTTTATTATTATGATATTTGTATATATTTTATTTTTTTTTATTATGATTATGAACGGTTTGATTGACATTAGTGATTCTTGAGGCAAAGTTGTTCAAGATGAGGAGATGAAGATATTTTCACAATATCACATCCTAAAAACATTGAAAACATATTTGTCTTTGTGTGTGTGTGTGTGTGTGTGTGTGTGTGTGTGTGTGTGTGTGTGTGTGTGTGGGTTTGTGTGTGTGTCTGTGTGTGTGTAAGCATGCTTAATGGAAAGAACATGAAGAAACTGCTTTGTTTTACTGGTGGATAAAAAAGTATTTCAAATGAAAGTGAGTCAATTAGTGGTCTTCTACTGCCCTCTGCAGGACATTCTACTTAATAAAATATTTTCATCTGTGCTTTTGCATTAGTTTTTGGACTATATCAAATTACTTGCATGAAAATCACCTATTATAACACAGTCATGTTTTGTCAAAGTTTATCACTTCATTTTTACTGAGCTCTCAGTTTGAACAATTCTGCCTCTCAGTGATTAATTTGAAATCTGAAAATGGTGTTATACAGAGGAGATTTGCAATTATCATTTTGTTACCTATCTTTTATTTTAAATATCTCCATCTACAACAAAATGTGTGTGCATGTGTGTGTTCAAGCATGGTTAGTGTATTAAGTATTATTGTTTAAGTATTATTGTTTTCATTTACATTTTAACCACCAGAAGAAGAACACTCATTGGTTCATTCTGCTCACTAAAATATTATTTTTAATTTTTTTTTCCATTTGAAATATTGTTTAAACTTAATAAAATCATTAAAATAACATTTCAAATCATATTTTGTCTGTTTATAAATCCCACAGACTCACATTGGCTGCAATACTAATGTTTTTGTAAAACACAGACCTGATAGTCTAATCTGTGTGTATTGTGCATATATTATTGATATTATTACTATTGCAAATCATGTTATTGTAACTCATATCTTAATAGAATATTATTTGTAATTTTAATTCTTTATTTCTTAAGTGTTTTTTTTTATGATTACTACAGATATTATCACCAAAGATATCAACTACACCTTCACTTTTAGTATTGACACGCTGCACACACAGCACAATCACACACTCACTAATGCATTCAAATAAATGTAATCTTACTGTGCTACTTTATTTGTACATGATTAGAATGAACAGAAATCTAAGACTATTTTTCTTCTTTTGTTAAAGCCATTTCAGACTCCAAGTAAGCATTATATTACTAATCATCTATTTTACAGGTGCCATACAATTGAAAACTGTATTTATCTTGGCATAGTTGAATGATAAGAGTTCTGGACATGGAACTGACATACCGTGAGCCTCAAACACCATTGTTTCCTCCTTCTTGTGTAAATCTCCTGTTTGCAAAAGACCGCTGAAAAATGAGTGAATCCCACCATAACACCGACTGTGACGTTGGAGTCAGGATCATTAATATTTATACCCCCCAAATTTGCATTTTCCAGTCCATGTTCTAGGCCAGGCAGTGTTAATGTGGACCTGCACAGCCGAATCATCAGAAGATCTGCAGGTATTGTGAAGAAGCAAGCAAGGACAATAGTGAAAATGGCAGATCATGGATATAAATGTTATGTCTGAGGCTGTGCTGTGGATTTGAGAACTTTTCATTCCCTTCCCACAAAACTGTCAACAGGCATGGTTGATGTTTACAACAGGATACCTCACCATTTTAATTCAAAGCTGTTAGTTTGCTCTTAACGGAGGCCGATCAGAACGAAACTCGATGGGCATGTTCGACTCGTGGCCCTAGAGGTCTGTAAGAATTTTGAAAAATCAGCCACTAGTTGACGCTAACAGGTTTTACGGCTATGTAATCACGTGATGCATATCATTTGATAGATCTCCTCATACTGAACAACTTTGCCTCAAGAACTACTGCTGTCAATCAATTTGTTCATTAAATACTTGCTATTATGTTAAAAACCTACTTTTGCGAACTAGTCCTAGGTTTTTCGCCCGATCGGAAATATACCAGTGCAGTACAATTCTCTGGAAGCTCTAGATTATTAATTATATAAAAAACTTTAACTTTACCCATTGGGTAGCCATAACAGGATCATTTAGAAAATGGGTATGGCAAAAAACACTCAAAAGCCTGTAAATCCTAAACAAAAACTCAGACAACTCACTAGACTGCCTTATGTGCTTAAAGACCCTAAATGCTTGAACCCCGCTAAATGCTGCTTGCAGCTTTAATTATTATTATTATTATTATTATTATTCCGCCGTAAAACGCATCGTGCAGCCCAAACCGTAAGAGCTGGAACTTTGAAACTTTGACAGATGGTAGTACAAAAATCGAGGAAAGGTTCAGAGATTATGACCCCGATTGGCCCATAGGTGGCGCTATAACAACCAAAAGCGCGAAACTGCTCATAACTCCTAGACCGTATGTCGTAGACTCAAGTGTCTTATATCATTGGAAAGCTGGACGCCTGACGAACAAAACGTATATCTCCGATTTCATTTCCGCCATGATAGATTTTCCGCCATTTTGAATTTTGTCAAAAATCTACTTTTGCAAACTAGTCCCTGGTTTTTTGCCCGATTGGAACCAAACTAGTGCAGAAATGTTCTCTGGAGACTGAATATCAATAATTATCGAAAAAAAGTGGAAATTTCGATTCACGGTCGCTAAGGGGCGCCAAAACGTACGTTGTGGGAGGGGCCTATTTTACTAAAATGGCTATAACTCCTGATGTAAATGAGGTATCTTCACCAAACTTGGTACAAATGTGTATGAGCTTACTCTGGGGTCACAGTAAAAAAATCGCGACGATTGGCCTCATGGTGGCGCTATAAAATGAAAAAAACATAAAACAGGCTATAACCACCTGACCGTTAGTCCGATTGACTTGAAAATTGGTATGCAGTGTCTTGGTCCAAGGTGCCATGTATGTGTATGAGGACATTGGCGTATCTCAAAAAACATGGCCGCCATTGGCCAACGAAGTTTGAGCACCTATTAGACAAGGTTAACGGAGGCCGATCGGAACGAAACTCAATGGGCATGTTCGGCTCATGGCCCTAAAGGTCTGTAAGAATTTTGAAAGAAATCGGCCACTAGTTGGCGCTGACGAGTTTTACGGCTCTGTAATCACGTGGTGTTACAAATATCCACACAATATGCATATCATTTGATAGATCTCCTCATCCTGAACAACTTTGCCTCAAGAACCATTGCTGTCAATCAAACTGTTCATTAATTATTCATTAATATGTTAAAAACCTACTTTTGCGAACTAGTCCTAGGTTTTTTGCCCGATCGGAACCAGACCAGTCTAGGACAATTCTCTGGACTCTCTAGATCAATAATTATCAAAAAAAAGTTGAACTTTTGCATTTGGATGGCTGTAATAGGGTAATTTATAAAATGGGCGTGTCAAAATACATTAAAAAGCCTATAAATCCTAAATAAAAACTCAGAACTTCACAAAAATTGGTCAGCATATGTGACATAACATCATTAACAAGCATGAAAAATTCTATGGAGATCGGACGATAGGTGGCGCTATAACTGTTAAAAAGCTTTAAAATCATATATTTCCTATGGTAAACTGCCTGTATTGGCTGTAAATGGTCTTTTCCATCTCTGATCATATAATTTTCATATCATAATGTTCAAAACTAGTGCAATACAATTCTCTGGACTCACTAGATCAATAATTGTCAGAAAAAGTTGAACTACTTCATTTGGATAGCTATAATAGGTTCACTTCAAAATCTGGCCTTTACCAAGTGTCCCCGAAAGCCTATATCTCTTTAATCAATGCTCAGACCTTCTTAAAAACAAGTCAGAACGTGTGAAATATCACCCTGAACAAGCATGAAAATTTTCAGACAGATCGGACAAAATTTGCCTCTATAACAGTTAAAAAGGTGAAAATGATATGAATTAATGGCATGTTAAGCCAATAAGTGGTATTTTACTGCCCCCTGCTGTTTAAAATAGTCATTTTCTCATATTGGTATTGGTATCAGTCATGGTAAATCATGATAAATGATGGTGTGTGTGTGTGTGTGTGTGTGTGTGTGTGTGTGTGTGTGTGTGTGTGTGTGTGTGTGTGTGTGTGTGTGTGTGTGTGTGTGGTACAAATATAACAAAGGTTTTATTTTCCAACATGAAAACAAACATAACAGAGTGCTAGTGCACAAACAATAACCGACAATGATAATGGATGAGAGGGGAACTTAAATACACAGATCAAGACAAGGACAACAGGTGACGGTTATGATGATGAGGAGCAGGTGATGATGAGGACGGTGATGAGGAGCAGGTGCAGGTGATGACGACAGATGGTGAATGTGATGAAGACAGAAGGTGAATGTGATGAAGGTGAATGTGACACCAACATCACTGAAACATTTGTGTGTGTGTGTGTGTGTGTGTGTGTGTGTGTGTGTGTGTGTGTGTGTGTGTGTGTAGCATTATTGTGTGTAGCATATGTAGCAAGTATGCATTATTGAGTTAACATGGAAACACTGGTTTGCTTTAGTGCAGAAAACTGGTCAAAATCATGAGGTTTAAAGTGAAAGTGAGCCAATAAGTGGTCTTCTACTGCCCTCTGCTGGCCATTCTACTTAATTAAATTTTTCCACATGTGCTTGCATTTATACTTGAATACACACTAAAAATCACTTATATAGCAATAACTATTATAACATAATCATATTTTGTCAGTGTTAATCACTTTATGTGCACTGACACTTCAAATAATTGCTAGTAATGTGGTAAATCATGGTAAATCATGGTTAACTATGCTGTGTGTGTGTGTGTGTGTGTGTGTGTGTGTGTGTGTGTGTGTGTGTGTGTGTGTGTGTGTGTGTGTGTGTAAGCATGCATTGAGTTAACATGGATAAACTGGTTTGCTTTAGTGCAGAAAACTGGTTTAAAGTGAAAGTGAGCCAATAAGTGGTCTTCTACTGCCCTCTGCTGGCCATTCTACTTATTAATGAAATATTTCAACATGTGCTTGCATTCATACTTGAATACACACTAAAAAAATCACTTATATAGCAATAACTATTATAACACAATCATATTTTGTCAGTGTTAACCACTTTATTTGCACTGACACTTCAAATAATTGCTAGTAATGTGATAAATCAGGCTAGAAACATGGTAAATCAAAGTAAATAATCCTAGATTGTCGTTTATCTCCTGGTAAATAATACTAGAACGTGGTATATCATGGTAAATCATGGTTAACTATGCTGTGTGTGTATGTGTGTGTGTGTGTGTGTGTGTGTGTGTGTGTGTGTGTGTGTGTGTGTGTGTGTGTGTGTGTGTGTGTGTGTAAGCATGCATTGAGTTAACATGGAAAAACTGGTTTGCTTTAGTGCAGAAAACTGGTTTAAAGTGAAAGTGAGCCAATAAGTGGTCTTCTACTGCCCTCTGCTGGCCATTCTACTTAATAATGAAATATTTTACATGTGCTTTTGCATTCATACTTGGACACACACTAAAAATCACGTATATAACTAACTATTATAACACAATAATATTTTGTCAGTGTTCATCACCTCATTTGCACTGACACTTCACATATTTGCTAGTAATGTGGTTAATCATGCTAGAAACATTGTAAATCATAGTAAATAATACTGAAATGAGGTGTATCAAGGTAAATCATGCTAGAATCCTAATAAATCATTCTGGAACATGGTATATGATAGTAAATCATGCTAGAATCATATTAAATAATTCTAGAATGTGGCAAATCGTTGTGGGAGGAGCCTATTTTACTCAAATGGCTATAACTCAAGAAGTAAATGAGATATCTTCACCAAACTCAGTACACATGTGTATGGGTTCAATTTGAGGTCACAGTAAACAATTCTATGGAGATCGGAGCATAGGTGGCGCTATAACTGTTAAAAAGCTTTAAAACCATATATATCCCATGGCAAATTGCCTGTATTGGCTGTAAATGGTCTTTTCCATCTATTATGTCAGTGGTTACATGCTTGCTAAATAAATCTTAATAACTTTTGATGCTTTTGTGCTTAAATGCCTTAAAGGCCTTAACTGCTTGGCCCCCGATAAATGCTGCTTGCAGCTTTAATTATTATTAGGGGTTCAAGCACGAAGTGCTGAAACCCTATTGTAATTGTGCTGATTTTTATTATTATTATTATTATTATTATTCTGCCGTAAAACGCATCGTGCAGCCCAAACCGTAAGGGCTAGAGCTTTGAAACTTTGCCATATGGTAGTACAAAAATCGAGGAGAGGTTATCAAATTATGACCCCGATTGGCCCATAGGTGGCGCTATAGCAACCAAAAGCGCGAAACTGCTCATAACTCCTAGACCGTAAGTCATAGACTCAAGTGTCTTATATCATTGGAAAGCTGGACGCCTGACGAACAAAACGTATATCTCCGATTTTATTTCCGCCATGATAGATTTTCCGCCATTTTGAATTTTGTCGAAAATCTACTTTTGCGAACTAGTCCCTGGTTTTTTGCCCGATCGGAACCAAACCAGTGCAGAATTGTTCTCTGGAGTCTGAATATCAATAATTATCAAAAAAAAGTTGAAATTTCGATTCACGGTCGCTAGGGGGTGCAAAATTAACGTTGTGGGAGGAGCCTATTTTACTAAAATGGCTGTAACTCCAGAAGTAAAAGAGGTATTTTAACCAAACCTGGTACACATGTGTAAGACGTCAATATGAGGTCACGGTAAAAAAATCGCGGCGATTGGTCACATGGTGGCGCTATAACATGAAAAAAACATAAAACAGGCTATAACCACCTGACCGTTAGTCCGATTGACTTGAAAATTGGTATGCAGTGTCTTGGTCCAAGGTGCCATGTATGTCTATGAGGACATTGGTGTATCTCAAAAAACATGGCCGCCATCGGCCAATGAAGTTTGAGCACCTATTAGACAAGGTTAACGGAGGCCTATCGGAACGAAACTCGGTGGGCATGTTCGACTCATGGCCCTAGAGGTCTGTAAGAATTTTAAAAGAAATCGGCCACTAGTTGGCGCTAACGAGTTTTATGGCTCTGTAATCACGTGGTGTTACACTTATTGTCACAAAATGCATACCATTTGATAGATCTCCTCTTGTTGAACAACTTTGCCTCAAGAACCATTGCTGTCAATCAAACCGTTCATTAAATATTTGTAATTATGTTAAAAACCTACTTTTGCGAACTAGTCCTAGGTTTTTCGCCCGATCAGAACCAAACGAGTCTAGGACAATTCTATGGACTCTCAAGATCAATAATTATCAAAAAAAAGTTGAACTTTTGCATTTTTCGCATGGGTATATTGGGTCATAAAGAAAATGGGCGTGGCAAAATGCACTCAAAAGCCCATAAATCCTAAACAAAAACTCAGAACTTCACGAAAATTGGTGAGCTTATGTGCCATAACATCATTAACAAGCATGCAAAATTTCATGGAGATCGGACTATAGATGGTGCTATAACTGTTAAAAAGCTTTAAAAAACACATATTTCCTATGGTAAATTGCCTGTATTGGCTGTAAATGGACTTTTCCATCTATTATTTCAGTGGTTAAAAGCTTTCTAAATAAATCTTAATGTCTTAAATGCTTATGTGCCTAAAGGCCTTAAATGCTTGAACCCCGATAAATGCTGCTTGCAGCTTTAATTATTATTATTATTATTATTCCGCCGTAAAACGCATCGTGCAGCCCAAACCGTAAGGGCTAGAGCTTTGAAACTTTGCCAGATGGTAGTACAAAAATCGAGGAGAGGTTATCAAATTATGACCTCGATTGGCCCATAGGTGGCGCTATAACAACCAAAAGCGCGAAAGTGGTCATAACTCCTGGACCGTATGTCGTAGACACAAGTGTCTTATATCATTGGAAAGCTGGTCGTCTGACGAACAAAACGTATATCTCCGATTTCATTTCCGTCATGATAGATTTTCCGCCATTTTGAATTTTGTCGAAAACCTACTTTTGCGAACTAGTCCCTGGTTTTTTGCTCGATCGGAACCAAACCAGTGCAGAATTGTTCTCTGGAGACTGAAGATCAATAATTATCGAAAAAAAGTTGAAATTTCGATTCAGGGTCGCTAGGGGGCGCAAAATTAACGTTGTGGGCGGAGCCTATTTTACTAAAATGGCTATAACTCCAGAAGTAAATGAGGTATTTTCACCAAACTTGGTACACATATGTAAGAGGTCAATCTGAGGACACGGTAAAAAAATCGCGCCGATTGGCCACATGGTGGCGCTATAACATGAAAAAAACATAAAACAGGCTATAACCACCTGACCGTTAGTCCGATTGACTTGAAAATTGGTATGCAGTGTCTTGGTCCAAGGTGCCATGTATGTCTATGAGGACATTGGTGTATCTCAAAAAACATGGCCGCCATTGGCCAATGAAGTTGAGCACCTATTAGACAAGGTTAACGGAGGCCGATCGGAACGAAACTCGGTGGGCATGTTCGACTCATGGCCCTAGAGGTCTGTAAGAATTTTGAAAGAAATCGGCCACTAGTTGGCGCTAACGAGTTTTATGGCTCTGTAATCACGTGGTGTTAGATATATTGTCACAAAATGCATATCATTTGATAGATCTGCTCATGCTGAACAACTTTGCCTCTAGAACCATTGCTGTCAATCAAACCGTTCATTAAATATTCATGAATATGTTAAAAACCTACTTTTGCGAACTAGTCCCTGGTTTTTTGCCCGATCGGAACCAGACCAGTCTAGGACAATTCTATGGACTCTCTAGATCAATAATTATCAAAAAAAAAGTTGAACTTTTGTATTTGTATGGCTGTAATAGGGTCATTTATAAAATGGGTGTGGCAAAATACACTCAAAAGCCTATAAATCCTAAATGAAAACTCAGAACTTCACAAAAATTGGTGAGCATATGTGTCATAACATCACAAACAAGCTTGCAAAATTTTATGGAGATTGGACAATAGTTGGCGCTATAACTGTTAAAAAGCTTTAAAACCATATATTTCCTATGGTAAACTGCCTGTATTGGCTGTAAATGGTCTTTTCCATGTCTGATCATATAATTTTCATATCATAATGTTCAAAACTAGTGCAATACAATTCTCTGGACTCACTAGATCAATAATTGTCAGAAAAAGTTGAACTACTTCATTTGGATAGCTATAATAGGTTCACTTCAAAATCTGGCCTTTACCGAGTGTCCCCGAAAGCCTATATCTCTTTAATCAATGCTCAGACCTTCTTAAAAACAAGTCAGAACGTGTGAAATATCACCCTGAACAAGCATGAAAATTTTCAGACAGATCGGACAAAATTTGCCTCTATAACAGTTAAAAAGGTGAAAATGATATGATTTAATGGCATGTTAAGCCAATAAGTGGTATTTTACTGCCCCCTGCTGTTTAAAATAGTCATTTTCTCATATTGGTATTGGTATCAGCCATGGTAAATCATGATAAATGATGGTGTGTGTGTGTGTGTGTGTGTGTGTGTGTGTGTGTGTGTGTGTGTGTGTGTGTGTGTGTGTGTGTGTGTGTGGTACAAATATAACAAAGGTTTTATTTTCCAACATGAAAACAAACATAACAGAGTGCTAGTGCACAAACAATAACCGACAATGATAATGGATGAGAGGGGAACTTAAATACACAGATCAAGACAAGGACAACAGGTGACGGTTATGATGATGAGGAGCAGGTGATGATGAGGAGGGTGATGAGGAGCAGGTGCAGGTGATGACGACAGATGGTGAATGTGATGAAGACAGAAGGTGAATGTGATGAAGGTGAATGTGACACCAATATCACTGAAACATTTGTGTGTGTGTGTGTGTGTGTGTGTGTGTGTGTGTGTGTGTGTGTGTGTGTGTGTGTGTAGCATTATTGTGTGTAGCATATGTAGCAAGTATGCATTATTGAGTTAACATGGAAACACTGGTTTGCTTTAGTGCAGAAAACTGGTCAAAATCATGAGGTTTAAAGTGAAAGTGAGCCAATAAGTGGTCTTCTACTGCCCTCTGCTGGCCATTCTACTTATTAATTAAATTTTTCCACATGTGCTTGCATTTATACTTGAATACACACTAAAAATCACTTATATAGCAATAACTATTATAACACAATCATATTTTGTCAGTGTTAATCACTTTATTTGCACTGACACTTCAAATAATTGCTAGTAATGTGGTAAATCATGGTAAATCATGGTTAACTATGCTGTGTGTGTGTGTGTGTGTGTGTGTGTGTGTGTGTGTGTGTGTGTGTGTGTGTGTGTGTGTGTGTGTAAGCATGCATTGAGTTAACATGGATAAACTGGTTTGCTTTAGTGCAGAAAACTGGTTTAAAGTGAAAGTGAGCCAATAAGTGGTCTTCTACTGCCCTCTGCTGGCCATTCTACTTATTAATGAAATATTTCAACATGTGCTTGCATTCATACTTGAATACACACTAAAAAAATCACTTATATAGCAATAACTATTATAACACAATCATATTTTGTCAGTGTTAATCACTTTATTTGCACTGACACTTCAAATAATTGCTAGTAATGTGATAAATCAGGCTAGAAACATGGTAAATCAAAGTAAATAATACTAGATTGTCGTTTATCTCCTGGTAAATAATACTAGAACGTGGTATATCATGGTAAATCATGGTTAACTATGCTGTGTGTGTATGTGTGTGTGTGTGTGTATGTGTGTGTGTGTGTGTGTGTGTGTGTGTGTGTGTGTGTGTGTGTGTGTGTGTGTGTGTGTGTGTGTAAGCATGCATTGAGTTAACATGGAAAAACTGGTTTGCTTTAGTGCAGAAAACTGGTTTAAAGTGAAAGTGAGCCAATAAGTGGTCTTCTAGTGCCCTCTGCTGGCCATTCTACTTAATAATGAAATATTTTACATGTGCTTTTGCATTCATACTTGGACACACACTAAAAATCACGTATATAACTAACTATTATAACACAATAATATTTTGTCAGTGTTCATCACCTCATTTGCACTGACACTTCACATAATTGCTAGTAATGTGGTTAATCATGCTAGAAACATTGTAAATCATAGTAAATAATACTGAAATGAGGTGTATCAAGGTAAATCATGCTAGAATCCTAATAAATCATTCTGGAACATGGTATATGATAGTAAATCATGCTAGAATCATATTAAATAATTCTAGAATGTGGCAAATCGTCGTGGGAGGAGCCTATTTTACTCAAATGGCTATAACTCAAGAAGTAAATGAGATATCTTCACCAAACTCAGTACACATGTGTATGGGTTCAATTTGAGGTCACAGTAAACAATTTTATGGAGATCGGACCATAGGTGGCGCTATAACTGTTAAAAAGCTTTAAAACCATATATATCCCATGGCAAATTGCCTGTATTGGCTGTAAATGGTCTTTTCCATCTATTATGTCAGTGGTTACATGCTTGCTAAATAAATCTTAATAACTTTTGATGCTTTTGTGCTTAAATGCCTTAAAGGCCTTAACTGCTTGAACCCCGATAAATGCTGCTTGCAGCTTTAATTATTATTATTATTCCGCCGTAAAACGCATCGTGCAGCCCAAACCGTAAGAGCTGGAACTTTGAAACTTTGACAGATGGTAGTACAAAAATCGAGGAAAGGTTCAGAGATTATGACCCCGATTGGCCCATAGGTGGCGCTATAACAACCAAAAGCGCGAAACTGCTCATAACTCCTAGACCGTATGTCGTAGACTCAAGTGTCTTATATCATTGGAAAGCTGGACGCCTGACGAACAAAACGTATATCTCCGATTTCATTTCCGCCATGATAGATTTTCCGCCATTTTGAATTTTGTCAAAAATCTACTTTTGCGAACTAGTCCCTGGTTTTTTGCCCGATTGGAACCAAACTAGTGCAGAAATGTTCTCTGGAGACTGAATATCAATAATTATCGAAAAAAAGTGGAAATTTCGATTCACGGTCGCTAAGGGGCGCCAAAACGTACGTTGTGGGAGGGGCCTATTTTACTAAAATGGCTATAACTCCCGATGTAAATGAGGTATCTTCACCAAACTTGGTACACATGTGTATGAGCTTACTCTGGGGTCACAGTAAAAAAATCGCGACGATTGGCCTCATGGTGGCGCTATAAAATGAATAAAACATAAAACAGGCTATAACCACCTGACCGTTAGTCCGATTGACTTGAAAATTGGTATGCAGTGTCTTGGTCCAAGGTGCCATGTATGTCTATGAGGACATTGGCGTATCTCAAAAAACATGGCCGCCATTGGCCAACGAAGTTTGAGCACCTATTAGACAAGGTTAACGGAGGCCGATCGGAACGAAACTCAATGGGCATGTTCGGCTCATGGCCCTAAAGGTCTGTAAGAATTTTGAAAGAAATCGGCCACTAGTTGGCGCTAACGAGTTTTACGGCTCTGTAATCACGTGGTGTTACAAATATCCACACAATATGCATATCATTTGATAGATCTCCTCATCCTGAACAACTTTGCCTCAAGAACCATTGCTGTCAATCAAACTGTTCATTAATTATTCATTAATATGTTAAAAACCTACTTTTGCGAACTAGTCCTAGGTTTTTTGCCCGATCGGAACCAGACCAGTCTAGGACAATTCTCTGGACTCTCTAGATCAATAATTATCAAAAAAAAGTTGAACTTTTGCATTTGGATGGCTGTAATAGGGTAATTTATAAAATGGGCGTGTCAAAATACATTAAAAAGCCTATAAATCCTAAATAAAAACTCAGAACTTCACAAAAATTGGTCAGCATATGTGACATAACATCATTAACAAGCATGAAAAATTCTATGGAGATCGGACGATAGGTGGCGCTATAACTGTTAAAAAGCTTTAAAATCATATATTTCCTATGGTAAACTGCCTGTATTGGCTGTAAATGGTCTTTTCCATCTCTGATCATATAATTTTCATATCATAATGTTCAAAACTAGTGCAATACAATTCTCTGGACTCACTAGATCAATAATTGTCAGAAAAAGTTGAACTACTTCATTTGGATAGCTATAATAGGTTCACTTCAAAATCTGGCCTTTACCAAGTGTCCCCGAAAGCCTATATCTCTTTAATCAATGCTCAGACCTTCTTAAAAACAAGTCAGAACGTGTGAAATATCACCCTGAACAAGCATGAAAATTTTCAGACAGATCGGACAAAATTTGCCTCTATAACAGTTAAAAAGGTGAAAATGATATGAATTAATGGCATGTTAAGCCAATAAGTGGTATTTTACTGCCCCCTGCTGTTTAAAATAGTCATTTTCTCATATTGGTATTGGTATCAGCCATGGTAAATCATGATAAATGATGGTGTGTGTGTGTGTGTGTGTGTGTGTGTGTGTGTGTGTGTGTGTGTGTGTGTGTGTGTGTGTGTGTGTGTGTGTGTGGTACAAATATAACAAAGGTTTTATTTTCCAACATGAAAACAAACATAACAGAGTGCTAGTGCACAAACAATAACCGACAATGATAATGGATGAGAGGGGAACTTAAATACACAGATCAAGACAAGGACAACAGGTGACGGTTATGATGATGAGGAGCAGGTGATGATGAGGAGGGTGATGAGGAGCAGGTGCAGGTGATGACGACAGATGGTGAATGTGATGAAGAAAGAAGGTGAATGTGATGAAGGTGAATGTGACACCAATATCACTGAAACATTTGTGTGTGTGTGTGTGTGTGTGTGTGTGTGTGTGTGTGTGTGTGTGTGTGTGTGTGTGTGTGTGTGTGTAGCATTATTGTGTGTAGCATATGTAGCAAGTATGCATTATTGAGTTAACATGGAAACACTGGTTTGCTTTAGTGCAGCAAACTGGTCAAAATCATGAGGTTTAAAGTGAAAGTGAGCCAATAAGTGGTCTTCTACTGCCCTCTGCTGGCCATTCTACTTAATTAAATTTTTCCACATGTGCTTGCATTTATACTTGAATACACACTAAAAATCACTTATATAGCAATAACTATTATAACATAATCATATTTTGTCAGTGTTAATCACTTTATTTGCACTGACACTTCAAATAATTGCTAGTAATGTGGTAAATCATGGTAAATCATGGTTAACTATGCTGTGTGTGTGTGTGTGTGTGTGTGTGTGTGTGTGTGTGTGTGTGTGTGTGTAAGCATGCATTGAGTTAACATGGATAAACTGGTTTGCTTTAGTGCAGAAAACTGGTTTAAAGTGAAAGTGAGCCAATAAGTGGTCTTCTACTGCCCTCTGCTGGCCATTCTACTTATTAATGAAATATTTCAACATGTGCTTGCATTCATACTTGAATACACACTAAAAAAATCACTTATATAGCAATAACTATTATAACACAATCATATTTTGTCAGTGTTAACCACTTTATTTGCACTGACACTTCAAATAATTGCTAGTAATGTGATAAATCAGGCTAGAAACATGGTAAATCAAAGTAAATAATCCTAGATTGTCGTTTATCTCCTGGTAAATAATACTAGAACGTGGTATATCATGGTAAATCATGGTTAACTATGCTGTGTGTGTATGTGTGTGTGTGTGTGTGTGTGTGTGTGTGTGTGTGTGTGTGTGTGTGTGTGTGTAAGCATGCATTGAGTTAACATGGAAAAACTGGTTTGCTTTAGTGCAGAAAACTGGTTTAAAGTGAAAGTGAGCCAATAAGTGGTCTTCTACTGCCCTCTGCTGGCCATTCTACTTAATAATGAAATATTTTACATGTGCTTTTGCATTCATACTTGGACACACACTAAAAATCACGTATATAACTAACTATTATAACACAATAATATTTTGTCAGTGTTCATCACCTCATTTGCACTGACACTTCACATATTTGCTAGTAATGTGGTTAATCATGCTAGAAACATTGTAAATCATAGTAAATAATACTGAAATGAGGTGTATCAAGGTAAATCATGCTAGAATCCTAATAAATCATTCTGGAACATGGTATATGATAGTAAATCATGCTAGAATCATATTAAATAATTCTAGAATGTGGCAAATCGTTGTGGGAGGAGCCTATTTTACTCAAATGGCTATAACTCAAGAAGTAAATGAGATATCTTCACCAAACTCAGTACACATGTGTATGGGTTCAATTTGAGGTCACAGTAAACAATTCTATGGAGATCGGAGCATAGGTGGCGCTATAACTGTTAAAAAGCTTTAAAACCATATATATCCCATGGCAAATTGCCTGTATTGGCTGTAAATGGTCTTTTCCATCTATTATGTCAGTGGTTACATGCTTGCTAAATAAATCTTAATAACTTTTGATGCTTTTGTGCTTAAATGCCTTAAAGGCCTTAACTGCTTGAACCCCGATAAATGCTGCTTGCAGCTTTAATTTAATTTATTGTTGAGTTCTGATTTTCGATGTTTATTGTTCAGGGGTCTCTCAGTTCCCCATATTCCCAGCATGGAATAAGTAGCTAGCTAATGTTAAAAAACAACTTAACATTGTTCGGCAAACTTGTTGTGGCCTACTGAAATGTTTTTATTTTTCACACCTGCTTGGCTTATCATCTTTTACCCATTCCACATTTGAAAAATAAATGAACACAAGTTCAAGGATTTTGTTTTTCTTTGCTGGTAGGGACGTGAAATAGGTATTCATTTTTTTATAAAAATGGTCTTAAAAAGGTCTTAAAAAGACTTGAATTTAACTTGAAGAAACCTGTAGGAACCCTGTTTAATTCACCCAGTTCCCGAACTCTCTCAATTCAGATAAATTTACACATAAAAAATAGTCATTCAAGCTCTACTCGTTCTATTGTCTGACAAAATAATATAGTAAATGAGAACAGCTTTATTGGACATGCGGTTATATTATATTATATTATATTATATTATTAAAATACAGTATGTGAGCATGATTTTAATGAGAAAAAACATTAGGCAGGCAGAACACAAGTACGCCGCAATTACGTCATGAATATGCTAATTGACGTATGACGTCATCTAGCTACATTTAGCGACTTTTAGGGGAGGCGTTAGCTACTTTCCTTTGAAAGTAGGCTTGTTTGAGATGAGCAAAATCTGCGCAGAACCAATCACCGGTGATCAGCGCGAGATGCATGCCGGTTAGAAATGTGTCCGAGTGCGTTCCGCCTTGCTCTGATGTCATGCTGACGTATGTCAAAAATCTCTCGCGAGCGCAAGGCGCACGTGTCGGATTCTGCAGTCGCGATATCCATCTTTGATCTCACAGGTGTCAGATCCACTACGAGAAGAGAGAACTGTCCGGCTTGCCTGCGCTTTTTTCATTCCTCCTCTCACTGCAGCCGCCTACTCTCGCATACATTTCAGGCGAGGCAAGGCGCATCTCAAACAAGCCTAATAGTTGGCAACACTGCATGACGGACGGGGGCGAGGCCAAGATGGCGTTGTGACAAGACGGTTTTGTTGTAGCTCTTAAAAACTTTTGCTCAAATCCCAGTTTTACTTTTAAACTGGTCATGTTCAGAAATAATTTCGAATAGCCGCACTTTAACAGTCTTTTTTTCTTTGTAAATGTTTTTGTTAAGCTTTGCCTGCAGACGCACTTATTCTCTCCAAGCTATAGCCTATCGACGTGTTAGCACGTGCTTTTGCTACATCTGCTGCACTGACTTGAGAATATGGAAGAGAAAGAAGAAACTCATCTTGCTCTGCACAGTTATGCAAGGAAAACTCTAAGAACTGATATGGAGACAGTTGCTGGACAGTCTGATGGTTTTGTGCCTTTACTCGATACACCTGAACCCAATCCCGCCAAAAAAAGCAAACCGAGTTCTGATAGTCCAGTGGTGAGTGATACTATGCTAATGAGATTCATGCAGAGAATGGAGGCCATGCACGAAGAAACTTTGCGCCGAATTCAAGGAGTTGAAAAGACAGTGATTGAGAACTCGAACTCTATTAAACAGATAATCAGCTCTCTCGAATTCCACGGTGAAGTGTTTGAATGAAAAATCTGACGAGATGCAAAGGAAAATCGGAAAATTGGAGAAAGAAAACGTCAAACTTTGTGATAGGTGTAACGATTTGGATGCTTACAAGAGAAGGTGGAATCTGCGTGTCGCTGGTATTCCGGAGAAATCAGGAGAGAATGTGAAGCAGATGATCATCGACCTCTTTAGCCAGGTTTCCCCAAGCATCGCGGCTGATCTGCACCTCGGAATTGACATCGCTCATCGACTGGGGCCTCGTTCTGCTGCGGAAAAGTCCTCCCGTCGCATAATTGTCCTTTTCTCATCGCGTTCCCAGCGGGACACAGTTTGGAAAGACGCCAAAACCTCCGACTTGCTCAGGGAGAAGAAGATTAAGGTCTTCGAGGATCTCTCGCAGAAAGATAAGGATGCAAGGACTCTTCTGTGGCCGACAGTAGAGAAGGCGAGGAGGGAAGGGAAGAGGGAAGGGAAGAGGGAAGGCTGGCTTTCACGGTCCCTTCGCTGTCATCGAGGGTAAAAGACTGTCTGCTAAAGATATAGCCAACAAACCTACTTAGTAGTAACGTTTATTCATATGCAACCATTTCTTTCAATGATTTACGTGCGATATGCTTAGGATCTGTTTTTTTTTTTTAAGGAAAATGGATGCTTAAAGTCAAACCATGGTTTATTTTTGCCCTAAATACATAGCAATAGACTACTTTATATCAATAGCTACAATCTCCCTTATACACAGATAAATATTATTTTATTGAAGGCTTTTAAATATATATATATATATATATATATATATATATATATATATATATATATATATATATATATATATATATATATATTTAACTTTATGCTTTGAAATGGTTACTACTTGAAAACAGAAATTTAAATTTAATCTTTATTTTTTTCTGAACTTAAATATGAATACTTAAGTACCGGGTGTGCAATTTTTTTCTTGTGGTTGTTTGCACTTTTTGAGGAAAGTGAGTTGAACGAGTGGTTCATTCAGTTACTTAGCTTGATTTATTTTCTCTTTCATATTGTTTGTTGTTTATGTCATTGTCATTAGTATCTTTTAACGGCAGAGGGCTCAGGGATAGTGTCAAAAGGAAAGCTAAAAAACACAAGTCAGATTTTTGTTTTCTTCAGGAATGCCATTCTACTAAAGATTTATTACAAATGGTGGAAATCTCAGTGGGGTAATGATATTTGGAGTTCACATGGCACTGAACGCTCTGCTGGAGTAAGCATTTTGAGAAATACGTTTAATGGGGATATATTAGGTTCAGATTCAGATAGTTTGGGCCACTTTCATTTATTAGTGATTTCACTTAACCAACAAACAATAATTCTGGGAAATATATATGGGTACAATACTTCTCAGAATAATAAATGTTTCTATGACAAGTTAGATGAGAAACTCACACATTGGTCGAATAAATTCCCTAATGCTTTTTTCATACTAGGAGGAGACTTTAATGTATCATTAAATAGTTATTTGGATAGATATCCGCCAAAGGGGACTGATTGTCTTAGCCCTGCATTGTTAGGATTAATAAATAAGTTTGAATTGGTGGACATTTGGAGAGAAAGATACCCTAACAATGTGGAGTTTACCTGGACCAACAAAAGTGGGTCTAGTCAATCTCAAATTGATTATTGGCTCATATCAAAATGTATGTCCAATTTTGATTTAAATGTTGGCATTTAATATACCCCTTTGACTGACCATAAAACTATCTTAATACCCCTTTAACAGCAGATTATGTACCAGGCCATAGCAAAGCCTCTTTGTGGAAACTGAACAGTTCACTCTTAGAATTACCAGATGTAAATGATAAAATTAAAGAATTAATTGCTCAATATTGGAAAGCAGCCACAATTCAAAATTCTTTTTGTACCAATTGGGAGCTTCTAAAATTTGAAATTGGAGTTTACTTAGGAAACATTGGAGCAGTCTTAGCTAAAAAGAGAAGAGTTCTTGAGGACAGCCTGATCATGAAATTATCTCAAACCCGTAACTTTAGTTGTCTACCTTTGGAGGAGAAATCTGAACTTGCAGCTTTTTCAAACTAAATTAGATGATTTATATTTATCGAAGGCTAGGGTTGCTTATATAAGGTCCAGGAAAAGATGGCTTGAAGAAGGTGAACTCAATTCTGCATATTGTCATGATTCTGCCTTGTCTCTGATTTTCCCTGGTCTTGAGGCAGGATCATGACAGGCCCATGTTTTATGTGCAAGCACATGGCCATTTGTTTGGGCCATGTGCTTGTGTTGTCTCGTCACCCAGCCCCGCCCCCTTGTTATCCTCGTTTTGTCATTATTGCTTCACCTGTGTCACCTGTTCCTGATTAGTTTGCTCCCTATTTAATCCCCTCATGTTCTCTGTCCTGTGTCGGTACATTGTCTAACATTGCGTGTTATTCTTTGTGAAGCCTTGTGAGTATCCTGTCAAAGAGAAATCCTGTAGAGAAAGTTCTGTTTTTGCTGTTTGTTTATAGTCTAGTTAATTGTCAGAGTCTTTGTCTAGTTTAGTCACTTGTAGTCCTGTCTTGTCTTGTTTTGCCCCCTCGTGGGCTTTGTTTTTCCTGTTATTTGTACAATAAACTGTGTTCCTGTGACTACTGTCTGCAATTGGGTTCATCTCCACATCATCCACATAACAGAATGTACCGACCAATATTGAACCCAGCAGACAGTATGTCCTTTCCTGCCAAGCGACAATCTTTTGAAGGGACCCGGTTGGTCGTGTTTCGCGGGATCCGTGGAGGCCGCAGTAGAGGAGGTGATCGAGAGGGTTCTACAAGGTCTTCTTCCGCTTCACTTCCTGTGATCCCTGAGGGTCGTCTGCTAGCCGTCGCTACACATGGGGACCAACCCAGTCCCGCCGCGACTCCTGAGACACCTTCCACGTCCTTCAAGCTTCAGGGTAAGCGTGGAGGGCACCCGTCGTGGGAGTCAGCATCGGAGTCTTCCTGCCCGGAGTCCTCCTCGCCTGCGCTGAGCTCCCCAGTTCCTGTAACGGTTCCCGCTTCACCTCCCTCTCCTGTCACCAGTCCATCCATGGCATCTGCTCCGCGGCCTAGGAGAAAGAAGAGGAGAAAGGGAGCCTCTCGTTCTCTGTCTCTGTCTGTTCCAGAGCCCGCTCCTGCAAGCGCTGTTCCAGAGCCCGCTCCTGCAAGCGCTGTTCCAGAGCCCGCTCCTGCAAGCGCTGTTCCAGAGCCCGCTCCTGCAAGCGCTGTTCCAGAGCCCGCTCCTGCAAGCGCTGTTCCAGAGCCCGCTCCTGCAAGCGCTGTTCCAGAGCCCGCTCCTGCAAGCGCTGTTCCAGAGCCCGCTCCTGCAAGCGCTGTTCCAGAGCCCGCTCCTGCAAGCGCTGTTCCAGAGCCCGCTCCTGCAAGCGCTGTTCCAGAGCCCGCTCCTGCAAGCGCTGTTCCAGAGCCCGCTCCTGCAAGCGCTGTTCCAGAGCCCGCTCCTGCAAGCGCTGTTCCAGAGCCCGCTCCTGCAAGCGCTGTTCCAGAGCCCGCTCCTGCAAGCGCTGTTCCAGAGCCCGCTCCTGCAAGCGCTGTTCCAGAGCCCGCTCCTGCAAGCGCTGTTCCAGAGCCCGCTCCTGCAAGCGCTGTTCCAGAGCCCGCTCCTGCAAGCGCTGTTCCAGAGCCCGCTCCTGCAAGCGCTGTTCCAGAGCCCGCTCCTGCAAGCGCTGTTCCCGAGTCTGTAGTCGTGAGTGCTGCAGAGAGAGCAGCGGCCAATTCAGCTGCTGAAGCTGTCTTGCGGTCGGTTTCTGCTCATCAGAAGATGCCTGTCCTCGTCGCTGCCAAAACAATGTCTGAATACCTTAAACGTCTTGTCCAGATTCTTAAAGTCCCCGTCAAGTCAGTCATGTCTTGTCCTGAGTCCACTGATTCTAAGAGCACCGTGAGCGCCATACCCCAGTCAGCTGCCGTGAGCGCCGTACCCCAGTCAGCTGCCGTGAGCGCCGTACCCCAGTCAGCTGCCGTGAGCGCCGTACCCCAGTCAGCTGCCGTGAGCGCCGTACCCCAGTCAGCTGCCGTGAGCGCCGTACCCCAGTCAGCTGCCGTGAGCGCCGTACCCCAGTCAGCTGCAGACGACGATCTCCCCGATTCAGAGATGGGGAGCGATGATACTGAGCCGTCTTCGGGGAGCTCAGTTCTAGCTTCTGCTCCACAGTCACCCACAGCATCCCCTGTCCTGTTTCCTGTTGGGCCGCCTCCTGTGTCCCCCGTCAAGATTCCTGTCCCGCCGCTTTCTGTTTCTGTTCCTGTGTCAGATTCCACCCCTGTCTGGCTGCCCAGTGTTTCCCCAAGCACCCCTGTCATTTCCCAGCCTCGGACTGTTACCCCCAAGTCATCCCCTCATGCGTCTCCAGCCAAGTCCCCCCGGATTCCCCGTCCTCAGCCCTCGTCCCGGAGACCCAAGACCCCCAGTCCTCCCATCCACCCTGGACTGCCCCCTAAGGACTTTGTGTTTCCCCTTAGTCCTCCCATCCACCCTGGACTGCCCCTGAGGGTCTGTGTGTTTCCTCCACCTCCTTTGCCTTGTTTATTGTTTTTGATTTTGCACCCCAATCCTGTCATTGTTTATTCATGTTTGCCGTTGTTGTTGTTTGTCATGTTTTGTTGGTTTGTGTCCTTGTCTCAGTCTGTCATGTCACGTGTTTAGTGTTCCCTTAGGGAGCGTCTGGAAGCCGCTCCTTAGGGGAGGGGTTCTGTCATGATTCTGCCTTGTCTCTGATTTTCCCTGGTCTTGAGGCAGGATCATGACAGGGCCATGTTTTATGTGCAAGCACATGGCCATTTGTTTGGGCCATGTGCTTGTGTTGTCTCGTCACCCAGCCCCGCCCGCTTATCCTCGTTTTGTCATTATTGCTTCACATGTCACCTGTTCCTGATTAGTTTGCTCCCTATTTAATCCCCTCATGTTCTCTGTCCTGTGTCGGTACATTGTCTAACATTGCGTGTTATTCTTTGTGAAGCCTTGTGAGTATCCTGTCAAAGAGAAATCCTGTAGAGAAAGTTCTGTTTTTGCTGTTTGTTTATAGTCTAGTTAATTGTCAGAGTCTTTGTCTAGTTTAGTCACTCGTAGTCCTGTCTTGTCTTGTTTTGCCCCCTCGTGGGCTTTGTTTTTCCTGTTATTTGTACAATAAACTGTGTTCCTGTGACTACTGTCTGCAATTGGGTTCATCTCCACATCATCCACATAACACATATTTCTTTAAGTTTGAAAAATGAAATTTTACCCTTTCAACAATTGAGAAATTATGTGTTGATGGCAAAATTATAAAAGATCCAAAGGATATAGCCAATTTCAGTGCCAATTTTTATAAAAATCTATATAGTTCAAAATGTACAGTGCAGATATCGAATTTGTTTCTGGACTCAGTTAATAATTAAAGCTGCAAGCAGCATTTATCGGGGTTCAAGCATTTAAGGCCTTTAAGCACATAAGCATCAAAAGACATTTTATTTAGCAAACTTTTAACCACTGACATCATAGATGGAAAAGTCCATTTACAGCCAATACAGGCAATTTACCATAGGAAATATATGGTTTTCATTGTTTTTTAACAGTAATGGTGCCACCTATGTTCCGATCTTCATAAAAATGTTATATTACATATGCCCACTAATTTTTGAGTTTTTTGCTTAGGATTTATAGGCTTTTCTATACATTTCTGCACTGGTTTGCTTCCGATCGGGCGAAAAACCTAGGACTTGTTAGCAAAAGTATGTTTTTGACAAAATTCAAAATGGTGGAAAATTTATCATGGCGGAAATTTAATTTTTCTCTAATTTTTAGCATTGATATTGAGAGAGCATTGATTGATGACAATAATGTAGGAGCAGTTTTGTTAGATTTTAGCTCAGCTTTTGATGTACTGGACTATAAATTATTGCTGGATAAACTGAAATGTTACAAATTTACTTATACTCTACATTTGTTTAAAAGTTAACTGTCTCATGGGACCATGTGCATTTATAATGGAAGTTATTCAGATGTGAAAGAGTTGCAATGTGGTGTGCCTCAAGGAAGTTGTTTAAGACAGTCATGTATGCAGATAAAACTAGGGATGCACCGATTGGGAAATTCTGGGCCGATACCGATACCGATGTTTAACATAACAACTTGGCCGATGGCCGATGCCGATGCCGATGTTTTTTCTTTTTGTTATTTATTCCTTCTTTTGTGCCACTGAAACATACAAGTCTTTCGGCTCTTGATCACACTATCCTAGAATGAGCACAAATTCAATCAGACCAAGCAATTTATGAAACAAAAAAAACCTTTAATGTCACTTTCTGGTTGACAGTTATAACCTTATTTATAAGTTCTTTTTCAGTTGTTATGAGGAGCAATATGAGAGAGAAATTTGGTAATCATTGTCTGACCCAACAAAAAAAACATTATAATATTCATTTTATTTTTCGTGTTCGCATTTATGAGGGAAAAAACACGGGTGAATGTTCATATTAAATTTTAAACGCGCACGCGCTCTTCTGCGAGAGAGAGAGAGAGCCCCGACCGCGCGCGCGCTCTCACTCACTATTCAGAGCGGTCAAGCTTCCCCGTACTTTTTGACAAGCGTCCTTGACAGGGAGGCCAGAGCTTCTTTGCAGCTCAAGTCGGCGGCGGTGTGTACAGTTAACGCTCTATCTGTTGACGGCGCTGAGGGAAAAGCTCCCGCCACTGGAAGAAGCGGTCGCCGCCCATTTGTGTCCTCCTGCGCACCCATCAAAGCCGTGCAGAACGTCTTCAGCACTCGCGGATCGTGCATACTCCGCCGCTTCTTCTGCTACACACCATGGTCGTTCTTTTCTCGAGAAAATGAGTTTTCTCATAGAAAAATAAATAAATAAATGCGTCATTGTACCCAGCACTTCTGAAAATGCACTTCCGAATGCGTCTCTGTCCCCAGCATATCAAACCAAACTGACGCCCATGTGACATCGGCGAATGTCATTTTTATTTCCCGATGGCCGATGGCAGTTAACGAGGCAAATATCGGCCGTTACCGATGTTCAGCCGATGCATCGGTGCATCCCTAGATAAAACATTATATTTACTTGCAACATCAATTAAGCAGTTGTCTACTGCTTTGGATAAGGAAATTTTACGTCATCCAAAGAAAATGTTTTACCACAACACTGTGTAGCATGTAGCGCGCAATGCGACTTGACATGCTACACCCAGTTATAGTATTCGGTAGAGCCTAATTAAATCAGAAGCAAGGATCATCTACTGGAGGGAGGAAATGGTGCAACAGGAGAGCAAATAGTTGACAAATGCGTTCTGATTCAAAGAGAAAATTGTACTGATAAATGATAAAGTTCTCTTCGTAGTTTGTTTCAGAAAGATGAGTGACAAATAAGAACAATAGATAGTTAGTAAATGAAAACAGACATCACCGACTCGTTTCTTTTGAATGATTCAACAGCCTAAAAGCTTTGATTTAATCAGGTGAAGTTCCGCAGTTTACATACAATTTGTGAAGAAAAAAAAGTTAAAACCAATACTACGTCTGTTTCTTTCACGTTGACCCTAAAACATATAATAATAAAACAAAATAATACATTCTATTAGGGCTGTCGCGATAACCGCAATATTGCAGTACCGCGCTTCTGACAAGCCAACTGCAGAGGAACGCAAGTAACCGCAGCAACTGCGATATTCGTGTTTTCTTTTTTCATAAGGCTATACCGTTCTTGTTTTGAAATTCGTGTGTATTGAATGTTAAATAAGTTAATAATGATAACAAGACTGTTTATCATGGTCATTTGTAACAGACATACAGTTCTTGAATCAGACAGTGAATGGGAGAGATCGACTGAGCACGTGCGATTACCTACGTCTGTTTCTGAGGTCAAGTCATATATATGTTAAAAAGGTTGTTGTGTCCAAGGAAAGAGAAATATTGTATCGTTCTTTTAATGTTTAAGGGTATTTACCATAAACGGCATTTCACAGCGTGAGGAAGCCGCAAGAAAATAAATCAGTGAGTCACGCATTGAATCAATGCCATTGGTCTCTATTACATGAAGCATCAGCTTCAGTGTTGCCCATGCGACGCATTAATGGTAGGGCTGGGTACCGAATTCGATACTTTTTAGGTACCGACCGAATTGCCTCGATACTATCGAGAATCGAAAAATGACTTCTTGTTTGGTACCAGATTTCGATACCTAAGGGGTTAACTCGTCAACGTCAGTGCTCAAACAAATACATATGAAATGCACAACAACACACCTAAAACATACTCATATGAGACGCGCACGCACAAACCTTCCACGCATATACTAATATGAGACGCGAGCACACACAAACTCTCCGCGCACATACTCATATGAGACTTGAGCACACACAAACAAACTCTCCGCGCACATACTCATGAGACGCGAGCACACACACACACAATACCCTAAATATGTGGAAAAGTCGATCAAAAGTGTGACTACATTTCTCCAGGCTCAATGCCAACAGCGTGCGATGCAGTATTTGTGATAAAATAATTGCTGCAAAGACCGGTACCACGACAGATATGATGAAGCCCTTGACAGTGCACGGAGTAAACATAAGAGCAGAAAGTTGCTCCGTCTTCGACTGGTAAATGAAGAGATACCTTGTTGATCACTCTGACAGTGTTTATATTGAAATAATGACCTACCGAATGTACACTGCCGTTCAATAATGTGTTGGTTAGTCAGAATTCTTTTTCAGTAAGGATGCATTAAAGTGATTAAAATCGTGACATTAAAACAATGTAATGTAATGTTACAAAATATTTCTGTTTCAAATAAATGCTGTTCTTTTGAAAATTTTATTCATCAAAGAATTATGAAAACATTTATCATAGTTTCCAAAATATTAAGCAGCAAACTGTTTTCATATTTCTGAAGGATCCTGTGACACTTAAGTAATGATTTTGAAAATTCAGCTTTGACATCACAGGAATAAATTACATTTTGAAATATATTCAAATAAGATTTTAAATTGTAATACTATTTCACAATGTTACAAGTTTTACAGTATTTTTGATCAAACAAATTTAGCTTTGGTGAGCATGAGCTCTTTATAAAAAAAAAAATAGTTCCTTTGTGCAGAGGCTAAGGAGCATGAGTCAAACTGAAAAAATTAAAGGTAATGTGTTATGTAATCTTGTTAAAATGGATTTCATAAAATTGGTATTGAAAAAAGTATCGTCAGGAACCGGTATCGAAATCAAGGTATCGGTATCTAATTTTTTTGAACGATACAGCCCTAATTGCTGGCCAGCTCAGCTTTGAAAAGTAGAGCTTAAAGTTAAAAATAATTAACACCTAGTTTCATTACATCTATCTTTTAATGAATCAGCGTTTTTGAACGTGTTTGTACATGTACAGTTTAATGACTCAAAGACAATCCGTTGTTGTAACAATGTAACTGTGCACTGAGTGACAGTCTTTCAATGTGCAGAGACGCTGTTTAGTTCTGGTTACATCGTTAGAGAAAATGTCCTTGATTTTTGTGCATGCTGAAGACATAGTAACACTTATTTATATTTATGTATTGCTATATAAATAAGTCCAAATATATAAATGGTGATAATACTACATGTCGCGCTATTGAGCCACTCAAAATTACCGCATGGGAAATTCCTTCACGCAACAGCCCTACATTCTATAACCCAAATGTACAAAAACAAATGTAATAGTGTTGTTTTTGACGGCCTGTTTTAATTTTAGTTTTAGTCTAGTCTTTGTGTCAAGCTGTCATTTTTGTTTTTATTAGTTTTAGTCACGTTCATACTGTTTTTAGTCTAGTCAAGTATCAGTCGACTAAAAGTCTGAGCATTTTAGTCTTAAGTCAGAATTATCCATGACTCTTTTCGTCTAGTTTTAGTTGACGAAAACTGATGACATTTAGTTGAAAATTGTATTTTAGTCTAATTTTAGTAATGCAATTCTATTTAACCCAGTCAATATAGTGTACCACTATGGAAAAATAGCAAAAAAAGCGAACAGAAAAGTAACACTCATCTCATTCGTAGAGAAGGAAAAACAAGTTCTTTGTGACATCCAAGATTTATTGCATTAAAATTTAAATGCAAAAGAAAAGGCATGAGTTGGCTGTTTTTGTCAATTTTAAGTTTTAATTTAAAATGTTTGCGATTTTAATATAACTAGCCTACACGGCTAAATATTTTACCACTTGCTTATAAATCTAGACAGAAGTAGTGCATTGAATAATACATTGTTTAAATTGTGCTTAAAAGTGAATTACGTGTATTAAAGAGTATGTGTGTACAAAGAGAATCGCAATGCTGACAAAACTTTTTTTAAATAAAAGTATTTGATAATTTCTGGATTTGAAATAAAAATAGTGAGTATGTGTTTGTGGTACAGCCGTGAATCAGTTACGCACTGCAAACGCAGCATATGTGAAAGCACTATAGCATGTGCTGCTCCTGCACCGCATACGCACTGCACACGGAGTGTGTGTGAAACGGCTGTCAGACTTAACTTTGTTTGTTGTCGTTAACAACTCACCGCAGCTGCATCTTGTAATAATGCCGCGAGTGGAGCTTGAGGAAGTGACGTCACCTGCGTCTGCGCAGTGTGACCTGATGCAGCCCCTGAAGTGAGACACGGGAAACAGAAATACTGCAAAATAATAATAATAATGCGACTAAACGAGACGAAATAACGTCATAACGTTTTGTCTCGTCTTGTTTTGGTCAACGAAAATTTTGTTAACCACATTTAGTCTCGTTTTTTTTCGTCAACAATATTAGCATTATACATTTAATTATAGTTATCACATGACCAGCATTTACGTTGCGTCTTGTTTTCGTCACGTGGTTCGTTGACGACGATATTTAGTCATCATTTTCGTTGACGAAAGAAACAGTAGTAATCAGATATTGGATTTGACTCAAAACACAATGTGATTCATAATTCCTTCCAATAAACCACCTTATCTTTCTATAGTAAAATAGTATGTTCAACAATATGAATTGGAAATGCTGGAGAGATTAATTGATTAAGTTGAACAAAGTTCATGAATCAAACGACTCAGCTGATCAGAGTTCGTGAATCAATGATCATGAACGATTCAGTTTAAAGAGTTGTTCAAACTTCTCTCGATCAGTTAAAGTACAAAAAACAAAGTCTCTCCATTTCAGAAGTAAAAACAATCAATCAATTCCACAAATAAAAAAAAACAAGTCCTTTGAGTCCAAAAAACTAAATAAAATCGTAATTATCCTACCAGTTGATTGTTTCAAATTACGGTTCACAGGGGAGAAACAGGTCCACGGGCACTGGTCTGCTAGCCATTTGTGCATATTTAATTGCATTCAATAGGCAGACGATTCACCTCCACAGGATTATTTATGGCACAAAACAGGATACACTTGCCGATCACTTTCACATAGGGAAAAAACAGAGAACAAGAAAATGCAGCTTTGGCAAACACAAGGCAAACATACAATAATTAATTTCTGTCTCAACATTTCAGTAACAAATGATATACATGCTAGGGCTGAACGATATTCTGTTTTAACATCGACATCACAATGTGCGAATGAGCGATAGTCACATCGCCGGAACATGCGATGTGAAGGGTAGTAGCACCCACAGTGTATTAAGAGAACGGTAGCACACAGTAAACACGAGTCAAAATCAGTCAAAATCAGCTATTTCTGGGACTATTTCGTCTACAAAAAGGAGGATGTTGACTAGGGTTGGGTACCGAAACCCGGTTCCAATAGGGAACCGGTTCCGACGTAAACGGTAGTAACGAGACCGAATAAGAACGAAACTTTTCGGTGCCTGATTTCGGTGCCTGACGGTTTTTTTACCGTCCCCTATAAAACATCTCGTGGCAAGAATGATCCAATAATAAAACATCTCCAGTAAACCAGCAGAGCATTCATTTAGTTCGTTTGTTAAATAAGAGACGATCTAGCGCTGAAATGTGTTTTTTAAATCAAGTGATCAAAGTGCTCGTTGCCGCTGCGATCAGTGGCGCGGATACAGTGTTTTCTCTTGTGGCTCGCGCACACCGCACTGTCTTCACTCGGACGCGTGCTTCAAAACGTTGCAGAGATCGATCTATTTATGAGGCGCCGTCTATATGATTATGTGCGCGGAGAGTTTGTGTGTGCGTGCTCGCCTCTCAGATGAGTATGTGCGCGGAGAGTTTGTGTGTGTGTGTGTGCTCGCGTCTCAGATGAATATGTGCGCGGAGAGTTCCGTGCGTCTCGTGTGTGTAGAGTTTGCGTGTGTGTGAGCATTGTGCATTTCATATGTATTAGTTTGAGCATTCAGCAGTATACATGTATGTGTGACTAGTTAGTATATGTGTATGCAAGGGTTTCATATGTGCGTGAAAGAAGTTTGATTTAAGCCCTAGACGGCGCCTCATATCTATTCGTTCTGGTGAAATCACAAAATATAATGGACACAAAGTGTCCCTGCTTGATATACAACCACTGATGAGCATAATCGGTTTTGAAAAAAAAAAAAAAATACGAATGCGGATCAGAACCCAAAACCTCTGACACGCTTGACTAAAGTTCAAGTTCAGCTGCCAGTGTTCCTCTTCGGGAAGTCTAGTATTTTAATGCCAACTGCAAATCTTGCATATCAGGTATGAAGTAGGCCTATATCAATATCAAGTATATTTATATGAGGCTATACTGTGTGTGTTAAATATTTCTGCTCAGTGTCAGATATTTCTCTGTTTTGTAAAAGTCATAATATGAGAAGACAAAATTTTGATCTTAACTCAAGTGTTTTCGGCTACATCAGTAGCCTTTTAAATGGCACAATTTTTCATTTAATCAGAAATCAGAAAATCTTTTTCAGAAAATCACACACACACACACACACACACACACACACAGAGACACAGAGGTATTATTTTTTTGATAAAGTGTGTGCGGTTTAGTTTTCTTAAGTAGGCTACCGTTTCAAGAACCGTTTAAGCACCAGAACCGTTTGAAAAGTACAGAGTAGGTACTGGTATCGGATAAAACCCAACCAATACCCAACCCTAATGTTGACCAAAAAGAGGTACTTTTCTGGAGTGTTATAAAGTTGTGGATGGTTGTCTTTTTTAAAAAGTCTTTTATTTTTCGTGTTCGCATTTATGAGGAAATAAATGCGACCGTTATGAAAGCGGCACAGACTGCTTTGAAACTTCAAGACCTCAAACAGAAAGCACAAAGCCTTTCGTTAAAGCGAATTTCGTTTTGTATTAATTGTATCTTAATTTTAATCAGTGTTTCATTATCCAATTTCCTTGCAGGAGCAGCACGTGCTATAGTGCTTTCACATACTGCGTTTGCAGTTTGTAGGTTAACCGATCCGCGGCTGTACCAGAAACACATACTCACTATTTTTTTATTTAAAATCCAGAAGTTATCAGCAATTTTTATTTAACTCTACATGAACGCGTCACTGCATCAGCACCGAAAACATAGAGAGAGAGAGAGAGAGAGAGAGAGAGAGAGAGAGAGAGAGAGAGAGAGATAGATAGAGAGAGATTTTGGAATTATAATTTTGGAATAAAATATTAAGTGGCCTTTTTGTCACTTGTAATGAAGCTTGCTTATTAGTGAAATTATTAATATCATGGAATGGTAATTATTGACTTTAGCCTGGATTGATGGCTCGCAATATATATCGTTGGGAAAAAAATATCGCAATGTAATTTTTTTTCCAATATTGTGCAGTAGGGTTGTGCCGATAGACGATACTATCGTCTATCGCCGATAGTCAGCCATATGGACGATAGCTAATAAAAATGACGATAATACGGCTTAATACGGTTGTTGTTTTTTAAAAATTATTTTTAGGCAATTATTATCAAAGTACAATTCAGTTTTATTTAGTTTTAAAGTCGCTTGTAATACGTTTTCAAAGAGGAGTGATTCTCTTTTAAAAATCGTTATATTCCTTGCAAGCCGCAAATGTATGATGCGTATTCAGAATAAAATGCACAATAATCAGTCGGCTATGAAAATGAAAAGCAGGTTTATTTCAAAGCAAACTCCAACTTGTTTAACATATTTAACATAAGAGTGTTTATCTTGTCGCGAATAGCCAAACACGTTTCAATAAACAAAAAGCCAAAAAAAAAAAAAATGAAAAAAAGCCGCAAATGTATGATGCGTATTCAAAATAAAATGCACAATAATCAGTCGGCTATGCAAGTGAAAAGCAGGTTTATTTCAAACTCCAACTTGTTTAACATATTTAACATAAAAGAGTGTTTATCTTGTCGCGAATAGCCAAACACTATTCAATAAACAAAAAGAAAAAAAAAAAGAAAAAAGAAAAAAAAAGCCGCAAATGTATGATGCGTATTCAGAATAAAATGCACAATAATCAGTCGTCTATGAAAATGAAAAGCAGGTTTATTTCAAACTCCAACTTGTTTAACATATTTAACATAAAAGAGTGTTTATCTTGTCGCTAATAGCCAAACACGTTTCAATAAACAAAAAGCAAAAAAAAAAAAAAAAAAAAAAAAAAACTTAAATAACCAAGAACTAAAATAATGCAGTCTTAGTTACTTACATTGCTTACAGATTTAAAACAATATGACTGTTTACGATGCAAGAATAATGCTTCCGTCTACAGATTTTTTGCCAAAAAAACAAGCTGGCTAACCTTTTCTGGTTTGAGTAGGCTGCGAAGGGGAGTAATTATGTTACCGGCTGCGCTAAACACACGCTCTGAAGGGGTGCTAGTTGCGGTAACACACAGGTATTTTTTTGCCAGGTTTGCCATTAAAGGAAAACGGCATCTATTTTCTTTCCACCAGTCCAGTGGCTTGTCATCACCATCAATTACTTCCTCTTGTAAGTAAGACGTGATTTCAGATTTTGCTCGCTGGTCTGCAGGTGTGGATGTGGACATAGACGGCTTTGCTCTGCCAAGAAGACGACCCAGTGTTTTGATCCTCTTAGCCGGCTGTTTCTCACCTGATGACGTACCTGCCGCATCTTTTTCTTCTTCCTCCTCCACTCTGATGGGTACAGGTGGCATATTTTTTTCATTCCAGTATGCCACCATCTCAACCTCAAGCTGTGATTTGATCACATCAAGTTGTGCGGCATCGATGTGTTCGCCCTTATAGCGTGGGTCAAGGAGGGTAGCTTTGCGCATTAGTTGGAGGGTACTGTCGTCATATTTCGAGTCGAGTTTCTCCAAAATCCTCCGTTTAATTCCTGCTGTCATCTCCACATCAGTCTCCTCCTCCTTCAGGATATCCTTTGTTAGCTGCACTGTAAACCCAGATTTTGATTCAACTCAAAGAGTTGAGTTCATATTACTTAAATGTGTCTAATTTATTGACATTACTTGTTAATTCTGATTAAGCTGAACTTTTTCTTGTCCTTTCTTATTATAATTGAGTTTTTAAGTACAATCAGTAGTTTCTACTCAAACAAACTGAGTTTGTATTACTTAAACGTGTCATTTCTTTACATTAATTATGAATTCTGAGTAAACTGTACTTTTTAATGGCCTATCTTATTGTAATTATGTGTTTGAGCTCAAACAACTTAATATCACCAAGTTTTGCCCATCCAACGGTAAGTTCAGAGGGTCAAAAACAAAATACGAAATCGCGAATTATTTTCCAGGTATTGCATTGTGGGATTGATTTCTTTCGCGCGGCTCAATTCAGTTCAAATGACGCAACTCGCGAGCAGACAGTAGCTACTACAGGCAAACTTGATTTGTCAGCGAGATTCATTCAACTGAACAGAATAATCATTCATGTTATCAAGATAAACAGTGTCTGCGAATCTGTGAGCAATTTTTAAGATTTTGTGAGCTTCGGTTAATGTTTCAAACATTAGTTGCCTGTGGCGCAGCAGAAAATGGACGACATTAACGTTACATGAAGATGGATGGAAGAATTTGTCATCTGAATAATCTAACCTGCGCCTGTGACGATAAGTGGGATTTAGAGTTTGAGAAGATGGAAAATTGTTCAAATGAGTTATACGGTAAGTCAAAATATATATTTTTGCGTTCGCATTTCTACATTGTTTCCACGTAACGTTAATTTATTTGGTTTGATTTTGCGAACGCGGTTTACTACCGCGGCCGCGCAAGCATTCACTCTGTTCCACCTGTTTACCAAGTAACGTTAACTTCGACATTTCACATAATAGGCAACATTTACCATGTTATTTGCATGACGTGCTTTTGAGGTGTATATATATATATATCTCGTTTTAGGCTTTGTAATCTGATGACGGTCCAGTGCTAATGTAACGTTAAGTGCTTTTAAGTAGTGTTACACAGTTATAACGTTAGTCTGTGTGGTAAAAAAAAAAAAAAAAAATGCTGTCAGTTCTGTGATAGTGCTTTTGAATCATTGTCAGAATTTTGCTAGCACAAGAAAATCAGTGTTCCTAATGTTGTTTTTAAATGTAGGCTAGTATTCCTGATTGCCATGCCATGGTCCTACAACTACTCCCACCATTCAAAGAGAAGTTAGACGGTGTTATCCTTAAAGCAGATAAGTAGAGATTAACAAATCTCATTAATCTGTAATGTTTTATGTTTTGGTTCTGTTGATCATGGTTGTCCTTTTTAAAAATTGTTTCAGGAATTTGCAACGCTGATGTCCTGCAATCTACATTTCCCAGTGGAGTCCACACTTTATTGCTTGGTATGTAAACATTGGGTAGTTTTAACCTAAAATGAAAAGCCATCATTTACTCACCCCACTGCAAAATATGTTTTTCTTAATTAGTGTTTTTATCTTGTTTCCAGTCCAGATATCTAAAATTCTTACATGAAGAAGCATTTAATAGACAAGTAAAAATTGGCTTGTTTTCTGAAAGAATAAGTCAAAATTAAGTGAGTTTATGCTTAAAACAAGCAAAATAATATGCCAGTGCGTTTTAACATTCTAACCCTAATCAATTTTAATGTTTAGGTGAAAAATTTAATTCATAGAACTATGTATAGACAACTACATCGAACCACAGTGAAACCCACAATAGTTATTTTAATTATATTATTTATTCATTTTTTTTTAATTATTTTTTTTTTAATTACAGGTCAATCTCTAAGCGACCAGTGCTGGACATTACATTTGGAAGGTCAAGGTGTGTGTGAAGGATCACAGCCTCTTCATCACTGGCCTGGCAGCGCTGTTTGCCTCCTCCTATAACTTCAGCTTGCAGTACCAGGAAGAGGCAGCACCTTGAGTTTGTTCAGAGGTTAGTCATTAGCATATTTGCCATTCATATAAATATTAGACTAAATTGTGACTTGTCTTGACAGTATTTATTAAGCTGACAACTGGTATAAACAATATGGCCATGGTTTCCATACTGGGCTTAGCTTAAGCCAGGTCTAGGCCTTAATAAAATTAGGGTATTTAAGCAGCTTTTATAAAAATGTCTAATAAAAAAAAAAAAACATTACTGGTGTGCATCTTGAGACAAAACAGTGGCAGTCACATATATTAAGATATGTCAGTGCAAGTTGTTTTCAGTTAAATAGTGAAAATTCTGTCATTAATTACTCAACCTCATGTCGTTCCAAACCTGTAAGACCTTTGTTAATCTTCAGAACACAAATTAAGATATTTTTGATGAAATCTGAGAGGTTTCTGAACCACCCATAGACAGCAACGTCTTTGCAACTTTCAAGGTAGTCAAAACATCGTTTATATAATCCATGTAACTACAGTGGTGCAATCTTAATATTATGAAGCGATGAGAATTCCTTTTGTGCACAAAAACAAAATAACGACATTATTCAACAATCTCTACTCTTTCATGTCATTCTCCTATGCTGTTGATGTAGTGTAAACACTGTCAAGTCACCTTCATTTATATAGCGCTTTTAACAATATAGATTGTTTCAAAGCAGCTTTACAGTGATAATAGGAGATTACAGTAGCATAGATTGTTTAGGCTTTACAGCAGCTCTAGAATAAATTTATTAGATCGACTATTTTTGACCGTCAAAATGCCGGCGGACACAGCTTCAGTGAGTTGTTCAAAATCTTTCTTTTTAGTAAACTCTGTGTACACAAACAATGTTCTCCATGCTGGAGTTCATGTGTAGAGCCCCTGGTGATACTGAGAGCAAAGTTTCATGTTGTGTCGAGCCTTCTTAGTGTTTTAAAAATAGCGATTTTTGATGCTATCATAGTCATGCCCCAAGCACTTCCATTCAAAAGGCAATTTGACTGAAAACGGAAATACGGTCAAACTTAAAAGTGACGTTTCCATCCTAATTATGCTTTTAAACGAAAGTTTGCCTCGGGTAGATTAACAAAAAGAGGTTGCATTTTGGCAAGAGTTATCCTTTAACGCTCTCCGGCCCACTCATCTGCACAAAACAGTGCCTGGTGGCTCGAGAACGCAAACCCTGTTATAGATTTCAAGGTGCAAGCCTTGAAAAAAAGCCAGTGCAGCGCTTCTGGGTTCTACGTCAGAACGTAGGCTTATTATTGTTCGACTCTGGTCGTGTGTGATGACCCAGGAGCTAGCCAATAGTGAGCCTACGCTCTGATGTAGAATCCATAAGCGCTGCACTGTTTACACTACGCCAACAGTGTAGGAGAATGACATAGAAAAGAAGAGATTATTCAACAATGTTGTTATTTTGGGATTATTTCGCGCACAAAAAGTAATCTCGTCACTTCATAATATTAAGGTTGAACCAACATAGTTATATGTACTATTTACTGATGTTTTTACTACCTTTCTGGGCTTTGACAGTTGCAATGACATTGATGTCAATGGAGGGACAGAAACCTCTCAGATTTCATCAAAAATATCTTAATTTGTGTCCCGAAGATGAACGAAAGTCTTGAGGGTGAGTAATAATGACAGAATTTTCATTTTTGGGTGCAAACATGCATTTTAGTCTGGTAAATGTCATGTTTAACATTATCATGTAGTCATGTATGCAATTCACATTGCAAGGCTTGCAATTAAGTAAAATTATTTCTGTCACAAAGGTTTGGGCTGGATTCTGGCAATGTGTGCTCTATATAAACTGAGAGTCTATGACTGCCTTTCCACTGATACTCTGATGGGACCTGATGAGGGGATGATATTGTTAATGAGCTGGGTGATGAGTAGACAAAAGTTGTAGAATAAAACTTTAAATCTGGCAACCCCACTTCCAAAAGTTTAGTTAGTTGACAGTGCGCTTGTAAACAGACACATTGAGTCGATGTATTTTAACCAGGGCAGAAGAAATATCAGTTATTGATCAACATCCAACATTGCATTTTTTTTTCCATGTTGTTTAGTTTTATCCAAACAAATTAGTCGTTAAAACCGATATCTGGTTTTTATTTACACATCTTTTGTGCTGTCTCTCTCTGTCAAAATATATAAACTCAGTCCATAATATTTCATTTTTTTTTTCTTTCTTTTCTGCCTTTTAGACGCTTTCTTGACATCAATCCTGAATGTGGATCTAAAACAAAGAAAAGACAAGTAACTCCAAAGAAAACTGGCCAATTTATGCAAAAAAAAGAACACCACTGTAAGCCTACAGGTTTCCTCACTTCTGCGAAAACTTGCAGACTTTGAATGGGATTTCGTTTGCACTTTTATGGACTTCAAAACAGAAACAGCACTTCACTGCCATTATAAAGCTTGGAAGAGCCAGGACATTTGTAAAATAACTCCGATTGTATTCGTCTGAAAGAAGAATGTCATATAGACCTAGGATGATTGAGGGTGAGTAAATCATGTGCTAATTTAAAATTTTTGGGTGAACTATCCCTTTAATTAAGCGCTTAGTGTTACCTGTTGTTAAAGTGTTAAAATTGCATTTTATGTTTTAAAAAATTCAGCCAACATGTTCACAGAAGGCAATTTTCTGATCTTTGCTTTTAACCAAAATAAATGTTTTAAAACCCAGAAAATGTTGTTTTCTTTTTCCTAGTGTGGCTACTCTTACGAAAAATTAAAGTATAATATTTTAATTATGTAATTATAAAAGCTACATTCCCTGTAAAATACAATTTATTGCTGTAGACAAGTTTAATATTGTAAAAAAGACCAAAAAAAAGACATGTTCAATGAAAATATAATTGGATCAGTGTAATGTTGCAGTTGTATGTGTGTATTTTACATGGCTCTATTGATTGAAAGATATTTTGAGTTTCAGGAACTAAAAGTTAAGTTGGGCCCGTTAGAATATACAATTTAGTTGAATTATAATGGAGTAATGCTTACTTAACAAGCTGAGTTAAATAAATGGGTGGGGAATGATTGTTTAAACTAAGTATCTTCAGTTACTGTAACTCGGTTACAGTAGACTTAACCGAATGCTTCATTACTTAAAAATTTTAAGGCAACGAGTTACCTTGGTTCTTTTAAGTAGATTCTACTTATCCGGTTCAGTTACTGTAACTCGGTTATAAGTACATTCAACTTAAATGTTCTATTCCATTCCATTATGGGCTTAAGTACATTGAACGTAGTCCACTTCACTTATTCAACTAATGCTTCATTACTTAAAAAATGTAAGGCAACGAGTTACCTTGGTTTTTTTAAGTAGATTCTACTTATCTGGGTTTACAGTGTGCAGCACGGGCAGCAGAGATGAGACTGTCACGTAATTTTCAGCTGATAATATATCAGTAAATTCTGCAACAGGCTTCAACCCATCCCTGACAGCCTCTAGTACAGCAATGTCCTGCCAGGTCACGTTTGGGAGTGTTCGACGGCTCTTGTCATCAGCAAAAACCCTTTTGATGGCAGGAAGCTGTTCCAGAATTCTTACTACCATGGCATATGTTGATCCCCAACGAGTTGTACAATCCTACAATAACAACATATTAAATGACAATTATGCGTCGATCGTTAATGTTGTGATCATTTATTATAATTAAATAATATTATATTTGATTTACAAGTATTATTTCTAGTCTGACAAAAATGTCATTTTTCTTATTTTTTCACTAAGATGGTTGTGCCACAAGATAAATATTAAGCAAATAAAATATAATAATTTATGTACCGTTATCAGCATATGTTGAGGTAAATTTAGTTGTTCCTGCGCCTTGCGGAGCTCTCGTCGCCTGTTCCAGCTGTGAGAAAATGCCGCGTTAATTTTGCGACAGATTCCAAGAGCTCGATCAGTTTTTGTTTTCTCCTTTTGTAGTGAATAATTCACTGCCACATTCAAGTTATGGCCAAAACAGTTCAGCCATGGCCATCCGAGCCCTCGTATGGCCGCAACAATATTGGCCCCGTTGTCAGTTGTAATGCATGAAATTGTACTCTGTTCTATGTCCCAGTCTTGCATGGCATCTGACAGCGCCTCTGCCAGTACCTCTGCAGTGTGATTCTCCGGAATAAATGTTGTTTCCAGGCATTTTGCTTCTAGCTTCCAATCCTCCGAAATGTAATGGACTGTCACAGACATATAGGGGGTCATGTTTATGCTTGACCACATGTCTGTGGTCAAAGCAACGAAGTTAACAGCTTTCAGATCTTTAGCAATGATGTCCCTAGTTTCATTGTACAAGTTTGGGATAGCTGTTTCGGTGAAGTACTTGCGCCCTGGCAGCTCGTACTGTTTATCAAAGGTTCGGAGCAGGTCTTTAAAGCTTGCTTTCTCGACTGTATGATAGGAGACCATTTCCTTCGCAATGTACTTCGATACAGCTGCAGTGCACTGAGCCCACCTTTCACTGTTTCTTTTATACTTTGTGCTTTTTGCAAAAGCTCCGATGATTGATGGCTGACTTCGATCTTTGCTAATCGCGCCTTCTCTTGGCGCTAGTTTAGCTGCCTCAGCAGGGTGGTGGCCACGCAAATGTACATACATGTTTGTGGTTTGTGATTCTTTTACCGGCACAACCTTCGAGCAAAGATTGCAAACTGCCTGTGTGACATCAGCGGGCTCACCTTTTTCATCTGGCGTAAACCCGAAATATTGCCAAATAGGCGATGCCGCATTTTTCTTTCCCACCAACTCCATCCTCCTTGTCAGAATGATAGACGGTCCTCATTTCCCATGTGTCATTCCGCGTGACAATGAATAATAACGTTAATTTTTAAATAAAAGTGTAAATTAAAAAAGTAGACTAATAAGTAAATAAATGATCTTATAAATAAGCAAACAAATACATAAATAAAAAATTGCCCCTCCCCCCGATACTATCGTGTATCGTCGATCTTACAGGCTGACGATAGGACGATATGACAATGGGCATTATCGCGCAACCCTATTGTGCAGCCCTAATACATGCGCAACTCAAATTACACATTAATCCAACTTTTCGCAGTTATTTAACACATCGACACTCATAAAACACTCATTGTCTCAACTCATGATACAATGATCATTATTACACGTGATAGCTTTAGCCCACGGCTAACTAGTTCAGCTCGCGCTGTGACTGCGGCCTACACTCAGCTCATATCAGATCATTTCTGAAATGGACATATCTGTCATAAGATAACATGATTAAAAAAAATGTCACTCACCAAAACGAGATTGCATCACATATTCAATTAAAGAAGATTATTCAATAAAGATTATCACTCTGGGATACACTAAAGCTTTACTCCGATTTCCACTTCGCCTTTCTCTCTCAACACTCACGACAACACTCCAGGTTGATGCATCCAAAGTTTCCAAGTGCACACAATTACAGTTCCCGATAGATTATGATTATCATTTAATACAACGAGTTTCTGGAGAAATGCTCCGTGCTGTTGTTGTCTCATCTGATCTGTTCTCTCATCATGCTGACAGCGGCAGCGCCGGCGAGAACAGTGGGCGGGCTTTAAGAATATGCCGCTACTGTTGGCTCTCAGGGGTTTTCAGTCACTGCAGCACAATCAGTGATTGGATGAATCGAGTGTTATTTCCCAGTGGTGTGGCAACCAGTGCATCAAGTAAAAAAAAAAATGATGTAATGAAATATTACATTTTTACAGACCAGAGCGACAAGACTGAATTTAAACTGTTATAGAAGAGCTAATATACTAAGAATGCACTGGTGAAGGATAGTCTCTCTGCTTTATTTCATAATGCTGTGTCTAGAGTTCCTAATGTCCTGTACTCTCTACTTTTGTATAGTAGTACGTACTACACTCAAAAAAATACCTCATCAGTTGAATGTATATTAATCATGTGGCAAATTTCCACATAAAATTATTACATTAATAAATCTGTTTGTAATCATGTCTGTCGGATGTAATCAAACTATTTCTATCTGAATTATCACAATTACATTGACCTAATGTAATTTTCCTTAAAATCAAACTTATCTGTATTACATTGACCTAATGTAATTTTTTTGAAAATTAAACTTAACTGTATTACATTGACCTAATGTAATTTTTTTGAAAATTAAACTTAACTGTATTACATTGACCTAATGTAATTTTCGTTGAAAGTCAAACTTACTGTATTACATTGAACTAATGTAATTTTTCCAGAGTAAAATGTAACTTATGTATTACACTGACCAATGTGTTTTTCTATAGGTCTAACAGAATGTCACAATGTAATGCATTTTTTCATGAGTAAAATATAAAAAATTGACTATATTGTGCTGATCTTAGAATTGCTTCCATGCATGTCTTTCACATTGTTGCATACATTAAAAATATGCCATTACAGTGTATGCACACCAAAAAAGCAAACAAATCAAATAGCAAGTCAAATAGTTTATTCATTTCATAATGCTATAAACACACTGTAAAAAAAAAATATGCCTCTCCAACATAAAAATTTCTAGTGACCCGTTGCACCTAAAATTTTTAGTTGGCCCAATTTAAGTTGCAGAAACCAACTTTTTTGTGTTGTGCTGACTACCCCTGCATGTAGACTGAACTTGAAATAGAATGTTGTGTCAATTAAACATTTTCTGTTGACTAAACATAGCTTGTTGGGCCAACAAGCAGACTCAAATTGAAATAAAATGTTGTATTAATTAAATATTTCATGTTGGCCTAAAAGTCTATTTTTCGTTATTTCAAATAAATTACACACTATGCTCTGATTAAGTACATTTTATGTATTTATTGAAATCCATATGAACTTGCCTGTCATGCTAATAAAATAGCATGGCATATCACTCTTAGTCAATAGCTGTACTGGAAAACCAATATCTGCTTTACAAAATGAAACTCAGTCAAACATGGTCAAGAGCCCAACAAAAGCAAACACCCATCACCACAATGGTAACTTACAATTTGTGATTTTCTCCTTCAGTGATTCTGCTTGTTAGTGTTGAATTTACCCAATACCAGTGTGTAGTGTCAAAATTTAACACCAAATGTGTGTTTTTCTTTGAACACTACCGAGTTGTTGCCATATTAACACTACATAAGATGTAAAGTTTAACATAAAATGCAACTCTTGTAGAATTGATCTGTATTGATTTGTAATACTATTGGGAATCAATTTATGCATTTCAGGACTGTTAAATTTGACTCAAATTGAGTTTGTATTTATAAGAGGTGCTTTTTGACAAAAGGAATCTTTTCAGAAATAAAAGCAAAGCATTTAACCTATTGATAACTGTAAAAACAATGGGTCGTACATTAATATTAATATTAGCTCAAATGATCTATAGGGAATTTTAATAATTAATCATGAATATGATTAATATTTTGTATGTTACAGTTACATTAATTTATCGCAGCTGAACTAGATTGATATATGAACGGTTACCATAACGGGTTATGGTTCGTCATTAATACATCAATTGTTCTTATTTCAGCTCGAAGTTATGGGATAACTTTAATGGAATTAATTTAGTTATCAAACAATCTGTTTGTCCAGCGAACAGATTGTACGTAAGATTAAATTAACTCTCAAGGAAAATTATCCTTCTTACAAACACGAGAAAGAGTATCTTTTCCAGGCCTTGAAAAGACACTCTCGGTGTTTGTAGACTAAAATTAGGTTACTTAAATCGTAGCCAAGGTAAAGCATATAGCTAAGATCGAACATTTCAGGGACTAAGTAACATGGGCAATTAAATCAGAGTCAGTCAAGGGCATATGGAATTTAATAATTGGACTAATACATCGACCTAAGGAATATATCAAACTACACAATACACACGGATTATATGTCTATGTACATAAAATACAGTTAAACAATACAAGATAACGAATAACAGTGAGAGAGAATAAAATGGTCAGAATTAGAAAAAGATAGAATGACAGAAAAGGATGAGAGAGAGAGAAGGATGGGAGACGAGATCGGAAGTGAAAGCAAAAATCTGTGATCAGAGATCGCAGTTGGCTATGGCAAAAATCACAGACAAGTAACCCGTAAGAGACAACAAAGAAATCACATCATAAGTTCAATTCAATAATCGATACTTGCATGGCATATGGTTCTCTGTGTATGAGGTGTGTAGGACCGCAGGGTTCTGTGTGTCTTTAAAAGCAGCGCGAGTCGTCTGAGGGGAGGCGTGCGCGTGCTGTCTTCCGGCGCGCGTGCGAGCGCGGGAGCTTCAAAGAGTTGCCGGGAATGATTCAGGCTAAGTTCATTCAGCTCGTGAATGAACAGAGGCGAAGAGGAAAACGAAACTAGACTACAGAAAAACATAAAAGAAATAAATAAAAAGAAAAGAGAAGCAGGCCGAAGCCGGTCCGGACTTGGGTTTTGGAGGAGGAAGGAGAGAGCGTAGGCATGAGAGAGAGAAGGTTTTCTGAGTCGGTCTTTTATGGACAATATGGGTTGACGCCTCTGTTCGCGCGAACAACCAATGAACGTCCACAGGTCTGAAGCGGGAAAAATGTCTTTGTCTTAGTTCCCAGTTTAATTTGCATGTTTTATGGCAGCGTTATTATGTGATCAGTTATACTCTAACGAGGGTGAAAATAGTATCATACATTTTACCAGATCCTGATGCATACATTTGGTTCCAGTACAAGGAGAGCTTTACGTGGATACCGAATTAGATATGTTTCGAAGGTACACGTCGAGATAGATTATTATTCTGTAAAAATAAGCTTAAAAGTTAAACTAACAACCTAGGAATAAAATGAACCCAACATGTGGTGTACATTGATAAGTGGGCATTGAAGATTGGACTTTAGAAAGATCCACATGGCATATCTATGATTGAAAAAGGGTGCACATCTGAAACATTATTCCTTTACGGTTTACAAGAATACAAAAACCCATCACAGAGAAGAACAATCATGAAAAAGAGAAATTACATTCAGGCTTACATATTTCTTCAATGGTTATACATATAAAATATCTAGGATGAACACCTAATTCTGCTCTTCTGGCTAACATTCCGTTAGGTAATAAAACACAGTTCCACACAGGGGGGAAGGGATTGCCAGAGAATGTTAGTGAACCCTCTCTAACTAAAACACTATTGATTAAAGAATACATTTCAAAACCACACCTCTAGAAAATCATAATTATATGGTCAAACGAATTAATAAAACATGCGTACAGGAAGATCAAACCCAAATCTGAGTTACATACATTAAAACTATATTTCTATAGGAGGATGTTTGTGTGTGTGTGTGTGTGTGTGTGTGTGTGTGTAGAAGGTTTCAAGTTTTGTTATCTCTCTGTGGTCCAGAGAGGGGAAAGGGGGGTTTGGAATGTCTCTGAGGTGACATTAGTGTCGTAAAAGTCAATTGGTTCCAGTCTTTATGGAGCCAAAGCCTGAGTTGCACTCACGAGTTCAAAGTGCACCAGCTTTTGTATTCAGGAAGAAATGTTTTTAGCAACACAGAGTATTTGAATTTGTTAATTCAAACCAACGACGAATGATTCGATAGCCAATGTTGTTACATTCCCCCTTTTCGTCCGGTGAAGTCCGTGTGGACATCGTCGGACGACAATCATCACAATGGTCACATGGCAGGTGAATCATGACAGTCGTGTAGCAGGTGGATCATGACGGTAGGAAGGCAGGTGGTGCTTGGAGCTGAGGATTCAGCTCGATGAGGTTCGGCGTGGTCTCTGACTTGACACCCCCTTTCTGGGGATTCCGTCTGAAACCTTTGGACACAGCTTTCGTGAGCTTGGCTGTATCGCATCTCGTTGAGTCTTCTGTACAGGATGGAAACCAACCTAGTGTTAGGGTCTGGCTGATTACCTGCAAAGGTGCACAGCCCAATGTCGGCGGCGTTTCAGCCTCGGATCGCAGATGAAGTGTTCAGAACGGGCCGTCGAGCCGGTGCTCGGAGGGCTTTGTTGGCAGGAGCAATGTCCATGAGTTGGGACCCCCTTTTCTCACTACGGAGTTCCAGTCCTGGATTCAAGGTGACGTTGAAGTTTTTGGAGGATGGTAGTTTCAGTGCTGTCTGGTACTCTTTGCTGGGAAGCTGGTACCATGTCAGGCCATCAAGGTGTAGGATGACACCTTTCAGTACTTGAAGTCCCATTTTCTGGTTGAGCATGTTGACACGGCTGGTTGTGTCATGCTGGTCGTGAGTGACAGTGGCGGTGTGCACAGGTGCGTTAGCAGACCACCTTTCACCTACAATCTCTGCTTGCGTCTCTGTCACTTGTGTGTGAGGCTTAGCTTCGGCAGGGCAGAGATAATGAATGTCTTTGGTTATAGTGCACAGGTGCAGGTTTGGAGCTGAGTACCGTTGTGTGTCGCTGTCGTGGTAGGTCACCACGTCTGGAGTGCGTATCTTGATGTGGGTGTTGCGTTCCCAAAACCTGACCTTGCAAATGTCTGTAAGTCTGTAGACTTGGCTTGACTCGATGATAGGCGGATTTAGGAGAAGGCCCACTTCTCTCTGCTCGGGATCGACGCAGAGTGAGATGGTGCTACCCAGAGAGTAGGCCAGGTGTTTTTGTAGAAAGTCAGCTGGCATGTTGACGGCGGAAGCCAGCACAGTTAGCATCAGGCTTAGTATCAGGTATGGTGGGATTACACCTGTGGCTATGCTGTCATTGGAGGAGCTAACCTCCCACAGCATGTCTGTCGTTGGCACTGTAACCAGCTGAGTCTGGACAAAGTCACTCTGTAAGACAGTAAACTGCGGCTTCATGGAGTTTGCGGTCTGGTTCGCTGCATTTACACTGGACACACCAATGTCAAACAGAGTTCTGGCAGCAGCTCCGGTTCTGAGCAATGCTCCCAGGAACTGGCTGGAGTGGTGGTTGGTGCTTAGGAGTCCCGATTGTGCAACAGTCACTTTCTCAAGTTGGTTGAACGTGTGTTCGATCTTGGCCTCGGCGTGAGAGAGGGAGTCCTCTGTCCGTCGGACACTTGTCCAGATGTATTGGGCTACGGAGCTGGGGTGGTGTGCTCTGTAGACCGGGCGGGGCTGGATGAGTCGAACATGCACTTGCTGGGGGTAGGTCCTGCCGTCAGTGATCTGGGGTCTCGGTCGTTCTCTCGGTGGCAGCTGTCCTCTGGTTGGCAAACAGTACAGCATGGCGAACCACAGCAGCAACCTGGCACAGACAACAGGGAGAGAGAGAGAGAAAGGGGAGGAAGAAGCCAGCAAGGGTTGTCTTTGATTGGACAGGGCAGTCTTTTTACTTTGTGGGCGGCGACTGGGTTTAGTTCGCCTTGGCCCATGTTTTGCCACATCTTGCTGTCGGCTTGTCGCTTGCTTCAGTGTCTCGTCAGTGTCTCTGGTGTTGCGTTGTGCAGCACATGATGCGTTATAGACGAACATTAGCAGTTTATCCCCCTTTGTGCGCCGTGGCAGTACAAGCCTTGGCATTGTGATGTCAATCGGTGCACAACTCATAATGTTGTTCTGTACGCGCAGCATGTGCGTTGTGTTATGCAGTGGTCTGAGGCACTGGTTGTCAGTGAGGTCAGACGGCATGCGAGGGTGGTTGTAGGGTTTTGAGAGGTGGGCAATTAAAGTCTTTATGTGGATGTCAGAAGCCCGCATGTCAGTTATGGTTGTCTTTGCAAACAGCGGAGCCAGCGTAAGCGGCTCTGAAGTAGGCAGTTGATCTTGTAAAGTTCTTATGCTGTGTGTAAGCTTTTCAACCTCTAGGGTGGGTGGGTGGGTTGAAAGTGACCACAGCTTGTTGTTTAGTGCGCCAGGCTTGGCAATGGCTTGAATGAGGTCATGTCGCTGCAGGTCAGTCATGACATTGAGGCAGCAAGTGTCAAAGTCTTTGGTGGGCTGTAAGGTGCAGGGTAGCGGATTCGAACCTTCAGTTGGTGCTAAGTCTGTGTCTTGCTGGCTGGCTGTGGGAGTTCCCATGAACTCTGTGACCTTTGTGACCTGACCGTCTGGCTGTGACTGGAGGGGGCAAAGTTCTCGTACTTGAGCCCAGACTTTGAGCTGTTTCAAGTCCAGTAACGGTTCAAAACGATCTAGAAGGTCTCTGCCGATGAGGAACGGAAAAGTGTCCATTTTTGAGATGAACACGGGATGGACTAGACACAAAGGACCAATCGTCAGGTGAATGTGGGCTACCTGTTCGAGCCGGATGTCATGTTGACTGTATGACTGTACGTTCAGTTCATAAGTTTGAGGTGTAAGAGTTTGATCTCGTCTCTTAGCTTCAAATTGGAGTCTCTTGAAAAGTTGATTTGAGATCACCGTAATGTCTGATCCTGTGTCGATCAGGGCTTCCATGCTCACTTCCTCTTCCAACGTGATGTTCAGGTAGAGTTTTTGGGCCACCCCCTTTTTGATTAGGTTGCCCAGGAATGTTGGCATGGCAGGTGTGACGGTCGTTGGGTGGTTAGGACCGGTCTCGTGTAGCTTGCTGTGGAGGCAGTTAGACAGAACAGCGTTTTCTGGTACCTTGGTATTTTGGTACCTGGTGTGAGGAGGTGTGCTGTTTCGTTCATGGTGTGCAGCTGTCAGCTGTGGGGCTTGGGTGATGCTGTCACGTTGTGATGTGACAGTTAGCTCTGTGGTCTGTGGATGACGAGCAGTGTTCGGGGTGCTTGGCTCAGTCAGCTGGCGGTCAGATGGTTTGGTTTCAGTTCTTATGCTTAGGCATAAGATGTCTGGCTCGTCCTTCTTGTCTTTCTTGCAACGTTTCTGGTGAAGAAGCTCTTTCAGCACCCTTAGGATCTCTGCTGTTTCAGACGTGGCTGCACTGTGGTTATGTGATGTGAGCTCAGGCTTGAGCTTACCAGTGTCGTGTCGAGAGTGGTTCCACTCTCTGTCGGGGCTTGTTGTCCTGGACGGTGGAGGTCGGCTCTTCTTGGGTCGCCGGCCGGTTTCCCGGAATCTTTTAGAGCGCTCGCTCTGGTGCTTTGGACGAGCACCACTGCGATTGTGTTGCCCTCTGCTGGTTTGGAACGGTCGTGACTCTCTGTAAAAATGTCTGTGACTGTGGTGTTGTGGGACACCCTCTAAAGTCAGTTTTGAACAGTGTCCAGAGACAGAATAGATTGTGGGGTTTTTCACAGTCTTTTCAGAAATAGTCTTTTGCTTGGTGTAAGCTTTATGGGCTAAGTCACGCAGCTGTTGGGTAGACATGGCCCGTGCATCGGCCAAAACCCCAATATGATGGGATAAGGTTGGATGGAGATTCCGCATGAAAAGAGTTCTAAATGTAACATCCTGTTCCATCCCTGGCTCATTCCGTGCTCCGAAGAAGACTTGTCGGAGTCGGTTGTAGTAGGTCTGGGGGTGTTCACGCCGACCTTGTTTGAGGTCTACAGCAGCGATGAAACCTTGATCGGAGTCTGGATCAGAGAATTCACTGATCAAAGCTTGCCGTAATTGTTGGAAGTCCGTTTTGACAGCCTGTGGTTGACGGTCTAGAAAACTACGAACATCACTACTAGCCGTTATTCTTAACAAATACAATTTGTCCCAAGCCGTCATGTTGGCGACAGTTTGCACGTGAAAGTCAATGTCTCTTAAATAAGCATAAATGTCATAATGTCCTGCAGAATCTGGATCAAACATAGGAATGTTTCGAGCTAGCTTGTCAAGTTCTCGGGGGGTCGTGCCGTGGTTAGTGGCATGGGTTGTCTGAAAGGGTCCTCCCCCTTTTGCTGCTGACAGGTGTTCTTGAAAGCTGGCTGGTGATGTCTTGAGCCGTGGGCTTACATCTCCCTTTTCAGCTCTGGGTTCTTGGCTGAAAGGGTTGGGGTGGCTGGCCGGGAGAAACTCTGTGATGTGTGTTTCTCTGTTCCAGTCACTCTGTAGTCTGTAAGAATGTCTCAGTTCTGCATGAACAGTGTCAAGTTCATCTTGGAGCTCGTCTCTCTGCAGAGTAAGCTCGCCGATTTTCGCTCGGGCCGCTTGCAAGTGTTTTTCGCAGGCCCTGGCTTTAGCGTTTGTTTCTTTTAGTTCAGTCTCGACTCTCTCTAGGAGAGCGTCACTTTGTTGGAGTTTTTCGTCGAGTTCTTTTCTGGATTCTCTCTCCAACTGTTCTCTTTGGTCTGTGTCGAGGCGCAGATCTTGCAGGGAATTTCGAAGTCTTTCTACTTCGTTCTGTAGCTCTGGATCTGTGGCGTCCTCTTTCTCACGCTGGTTCTGGGTCTCGAGGAGGAGCTGATCTAGACGACTCTGGGTTCGGGCCTGGTCTTTCCGGGCCTCCTCCACTTGAAGCTGTAGCGCTGCTGCTTGCTGCTCCAGGTCGATGTTGCGCCGTTCACTGAGCCTCGCCTGGGCGACGACGTTGTGGGTGACGCTGCTGAAGATCCTGGCCCAGTCTTTGTAGTTGTAGCTTTGGGTAGGATCGTGTGTTATCAGCTCGTCTAGCTCGGTGTCCAGTTGCGTTTGGCTCAGATGCTGCAGGTCACTGGCGTCCTTTGGCAGGAAGGTGCTCGTTGTCGCTTTTAGCCATGTCGCTAAGTGCTCCCGACGGACCGCGGGACTGGATGCACGGGACATATTGGCTTCACTGTAGGCGAGAGAAGCACAGCACACACACAAAGAGACCAATGCAAGTTTGTTCTAAGGTTAAAGAGCTATACTCATACGGGCTATGCCGTTTATGAGAATTTTGGGCTAACTGATGCACAGTTAGACAGTTAGCGGAGCCAATTGACTTGGGTCGAAGGACCCGAACTAGAGATTTTGGCAGGCAGTAGCCTGGCGGGTCACGTGTTGTGACGCCGGCTCTGGTTGTCGCTCTACTTATTCAGTTTTCTTTGGTGGCTCTCACAGGTTACTGTCTTTAGGTGAACTGAAAGAAACAAATCACAACAAAACAAAGGATAGAAAAGATCAAAGTGAAACAAAACACTAGTGATGACTAGGTCTGGAATTAAATGAAACAGAACAGTAACACGGTACGTGTTAGAGAGGGTAACGAGACCTAAGCTATTACCACTGCTAGGGTTTAGGATAGGGCCAACAGGTGAGTGGGGCTATCGGGGCAGGAAGCCTAGGAAGAGGGTGTGGCTTGGAGAGGAAAGGTGGGTCAAAACACTTAAAATATATCCGGGGGAATATCTAATATTCTGGGGCTTATACTAAGAGAATGGGTTTTATCACATTTAGTTTACCTGATGTGAATTGAGGCCACTCAGGTGGAAACCAGTGGCTCGGTCAACCTCTCCGACAGTTCTCCAACACTTGACCGCAGTGCTCCCGGGCAACCTCGTCTCTCGGTACCACGGTGTGCCCACTCAAACCACTTGCGACTTTAAACACAAAGTGGCAACGCCAAGGTGTCAATCATCAGACGGCACGGAAAGATTGAGTTTTCCTCGGAACTCTCCTTTCGGAGTGGTCCTTTCAGCAGACCCCAGTTCGAGTGATTGTCTCAAAATTGCCTTGTGTGTCGCTGACGTTGACTTAACCTTTTGGCGGGCCAAATTGCTGATGTCGGGGTGGCGTGCCACAACCGGAGGTACGAGATTCGGAAGAGTCCGAGACACACGGCCAGTGTCGGGTAGCGTCGGACAGGTGAGCTCGCTTGCCGGAGACCAAGCAGAGATGGCTGTCAGATCACAAAGGGAGTACTACAATAAATACACAGAAGGATGAACAAGGGAAACTTAAAGTGAATTAAGGCTTGCTTGTTTAAAACCAATTGAGTAGTTATGTCTGTAGAAAGGAGAGTCAAAGGTTTTACTAAATAATGATAAAACAATAGGAAGTTATGATAATGTTAATTATCAAAATGACCTAACCCGAAAGAGAGAAGGAAAAGAATAACAGTAGGAATAAAATAATAGGAAAAAAAAAATAAATAAATAAAAATTTAAAAATCAGAATAGAAAGGAACAGGATTGAAACACGGGAGAAGAAGCAGTAGCTGGTTTTCACCACAAGGGGGCGTGCTCCCTCTCTGTGCTTAACCTGGCAAACATAAAACTTAATTCAAATTAAAAATTCAAAACTTGTTTAAATTAAAATTTAAAATAAGCATGTAAGGAAATGTAAAAATCAGAATATCTTATAATAATCCAGATACACTAAAGTATCAGTCCTATTTATAAAAATAATCAGGAGAGAAAGCCGATATAAAAGTGAAACGAGGAAAATAGTGATGCCGACTTAGTATCCACAAGGCCACACGATGGTGCTGTTTCCTTCAAGTGGATGTAAGTGGCTGAATGCACAACTCAATTTAAATTTAAAATTCAAACTAGTTTAATAAATGAGCATGTAAAGAGCATGTAAAAGGAAAACTCAGAATAATATCCCATAATAATTAATGGTAACAGTGAAGTTTCATCAATAATTATTAAGATAATCAAAAGAGAAAAGTGGAAGTAAACAATTCGAAAAGAGAGCTGAGTGAACCGACCTCGCGGGTGACGGCCACTAGGTGCCGTTGTTTCCTCTAAGGGAATGGCTGAGATTTAATCTAAGTTTTAATTCAAATCTTGTTTGAACCAAACTCAGAGTAAATGTATCAGTTAAAAGCAGGAAAATGGTCTAACACAAATTAATATTCGCCCGAGCAAAGCTGTAAATGCGAATAGTTATTTAGAGTTTAGACATTAATTCACAGGGAAAAAAAAAAAACTTCAGCAGTAAAGAGAGCGTTATTTGATAACTGGCCACAAGGTGGCGTAATTGCGCTCATGCAGGCTGACGTCAGTGGGAGGCGGCGCTCACGCAGGGTGACGTCGGTGGGGGCGCGTAATTTGAAACTTCTAAACACTTAACGAACGCCCTCTGGCGTTTAGTTAATGGAATTACACCCAATTTCCATGTAATTCAGCTTTTCAGATCGCGTAACGCGCTGATTTTCTGCAACAATCACAAATTAGACAGAGGTCTCGGCGGACCTTTTGGTGCTATTAATACTGCACAAGAGAGTATGGCGGGGTTTCTTCGCCGCAAATACTCAAATGTGGACAACAGGAATTGTACGTCTGTTGCACTCCCATACGCACTTTATCAAAATAGCACTTTATGATTTAAGTGTGTTGGTTTAAAAATTGGGTAGCTAATCCATTTTTTTCGACCAGGAGTTTTATCGTTAATTTTTGAATATCACTGTGGTTCACCACAAATTCAATAACGACATTTGCATGCAAGGTATGTTTAGAAGGAAGCTCGCTTCAAAACATATTTATTAATACCGGTAATACGCACGTGAGAATTCTTCGTTCACAGTGATTTAAAACAAATATTAGAAATGTATCAACTGCAGAGATATTTCTTCATCTCTTAACTGACATTTGTAATATTAAATATCTCTGCAGTTGATACATTTCTAATATTTGTTTTAAATCTCTGTGAACGAAGAATTCTCACGTGCGTACCGGTATTAATAAATATGTTTTCTAAGCGAGATTCCTTATTAAACATAGGCCTTGCATGCATGCTATATCGTTATTGAATTCGTGGTTAGTCCAGTGATATTCAACAAAACGGTAAACTCCTGGTTAACATTGACCTAGCTAATCAATCGAAAACCTAAATACACAAATCATAAAGTGCTATTTTGATAAATGTGTAATATGGGAGTCTAGCAACAGACGGAAAATTCCTGTTGTCCACATTTGAGTATTTGCGGTGAAGAAACCCCGCCATACTTTCCTGTGCAGTATTAATAGCACCAAAAGGTCCGCCGAGACCTCTGTCCTATTTGTGAGTGTTGCAGAAATCAGCGCGTGACGCGAGCTGAAAAGCTCTTAGCGTTTGAATCACATTGAAGTTGTGTAATTCCATTTACTAAACGCCAGAGGGCGTAAGTGTTTAGCAGCCTCAAATTACCCCTTTTGCCCGCATCCTCCACCAAAACTGTAAAAACAATGGGTCGTACATTAATATTAATATTAGCTCAAATGATCTATAGGGAATTTTAATAATTAATCATGAATATGATTAATATTTTGTATGTTACAGTTACATTAATTTATCGCAGCTGAACTAGATTGATATATGAACGGTTACCATAACGGGTTATGGTTCGTCATTAATACATCAATTGTTCTTATTTCAGCTCGAAGTTATGGGATAACTTTAATGGAATTAATTTAGTTATCAAACAATCTGTTTGTCCAGCGAACAGATTGTACGTAAGATTAAATTAACTCTCAAGGAAAATTATCCTTCTTACAAACACGAGAAAGAGTATCTTTTCCAGGCCTTGAAAAGACACTCTCGGTGTTTGTAGACTAAAATTAGGTTACTTAAATCGTAGCCAAGGTAAAGCATATAGCTAAGATCGAACATTTCAGGGACTAAGTAACATGGGCAATTAAATCAGAGTCAGTCAAGGGCATATGGAATTTAATAATTGGACTAATACATCGACCTAAGGAATATATCAAACTACACAATACACACGGATTATATGTCTATGTACATAAAATACAGTTAAACAATACAAGATAACGAATAACAGTGAGAGAGAATAAAATGGTCAGAATTAGAAAAAGATAGAATGACAGAAAAGGATGAGAGAGAGAGAAGGATGGGAGACGAGATCGGAAGTGAAAGCAAAAATCTGTGATCAGAGATCGCAGTTGGCTATGGCAAAAATCACAGACAAGTAACCCGTAAGAGACAACAAAGAAATCACATCATAAGTTCAATTCAATAATCGATACTTGCATGGCATATGGTTCTCTGTGTATGAGGTGTGTAGGACCGCAGGGTTCTGTGTGTCTTTAAAAGCAGCGCGAGTCGTCTGAGGGGAGGCGTGCGCGTGCTGTCTTCCGGCGCGCGTGCGAGCGCGGGAGCTTCAAAGAGTTGCCGGGAATGATTCAGGCTAAGTTCATTCAGCTCGTGAATGAACAGAGGCGAAGAGGAAAACGAAACTAGACTACAGAAAAACATAAAAGAAATAAATAAAAAGAAAAGAGAAGCAGGCCGAAGCCGGTCCGGACTTGGGTTTTGGAGGAGGAAGGAGAGAGCGTAGGCATGAGAGAGAGAAGGTTTTCTGAGTCGGTCTTTTATGGACAATATGGGTTGACGCCTCTGTTCGCGCGAACAACCAATGAACGTCCACAGGTCTGAAGCGGGAAAAATGTCTTTGTCTTAGTTCCCAGTTTAATTTGCATGTTTTATGGCAGCGTTATTATGTGATCAGTTATACTCTAACGAGGGTGAAAATAGTATCATACATTTTACCAGATCCTGATGCATACATTTGGTTCCAGTACAAGGAGAGCTTTACGTGGATACCGAATTAGATATGTTTCGAAGGTACACGTCGAGATAGATTATTATTCTGTAAAAATAAGCTTAAAAGTTAAACTAACAACCTAGGAATAAAATGAACCCAACATGTGGTGTACATTGATAAGTGGGCATTGAAGATTGGACTTTAGAAAGATCCACATGGCATATCTATGATTGAAAAAGGGTGCACATCTGAAACATTATTCCTTTACGGTTTACAAGAATACAAAAACCCATCACAGAGAAGAACAATCATGAAAAAGAGAAATTACATTCAGGCTTACATATTTCTTCAATGGTTATACATATAAAATATCTAGGATGAACACCTAATTCTGCTCTTCTGGCTAACATTCCGTTAGGTAATAAAACACAGTTCCACACAGGGGGGAAGGGATTGCCAGAGAATGTTAGTGAACCCTCTCTAACTAAAACACTATTGATTAAAGAATACATTTCAAAACCACACCTCTAGAAAATCATAATTATATGGTCAAACGAATTAATAAAACATGCGTACAGGAAGATCAAACCCAAATCTGAGTTACATACATTAAAACTATATTTCTATAGGAGGATGTTTGTGTGTGTGTGTGTGTGTGTGTGTGTGTGTGTAGAAGGTTTCAAGTTTTGTTATCTCTCTGTGGTCCAGAGAGGGGAAAGGGGGGTTTGGAATGTCTCTGAGGTGACATTAGTGTCGTAAAAGTCAATTGGTTCCAGTCTTTATGGAGCCAAAGCCTGAGTTGCACTCACGAGTTCAAAGTGCACCAGCTTTTGTATTCAGGAAGAAATGTTTTTAGCAACACAGAGTATTTGAATTTGTTAATTCAAACCAACGACGAATGATTCGATAGCCAATGTTGTTACATAACATTGAATGCACATCAAAACAATCCAGAAAGTTAAAATGTAACCTTAGTCTGGGATCATAGTTGAATTCTGTTCATTATAAAGTTAAAAATAACGGCAAAATGCAAACAGTTGTTTTAACAAACTAGTTTTTATTAACGAACAAGTCCCTTTACATCATAGGATAACTTTTAAAATAAATGAAGGCAAAGCCATTTCTGACATCAGAATTATATGAAAGCTGCTCATCAAATGGTCTATCTAATACTTCAAGTCCTGTACATGTCAGTGAATGTAAGTCCTGTGTCAGTGAAGTTGAGTCAATACCTTCGACTTTGCAACAGTACAGCAACAACATTCAACAGATGAAAACAGTTGCAGGATATGAGTGGATCAGTGTCCAGTTGCTAACAGTAAAGTTGTGCCTAGTTGTTTCACAGAGCAGGAAAGGCTGTGCAGATCCAACTTTCTCAAAATCCTGGACTGCTGGTTCCCTAGACAACACAAAGCCAGACCAATTACAATTAATACTATTTGTGTTTTATAAATACAGCAAGTTTATGGTGGAAAAAGTTCAATCATCTTAGACTTTCGTGACTCAAACAATAAACTATTTTGGTTAGATTAAGACTTGAATTTACTGATTTCTAAGTAAATTAAAGACTTAATTCATCCAAAAATGTAAATTCTGTCATTAATTATTCACCCTTATGTTGTTCCAAACCAGTAAGAGTTTTGCTCATCTTCGGAACACTTAAGATATTTTTTTTTTACAAAATCTAAGAAATTTCTGTCCCTTCATCGACAGCCTATTCAACTATCACCTCCAAAGCCACAGAAAGGTATAAAGGAAACCATAAGTAATCCATGTGACTCAAGTGGTTTAACCTAATTTTTTTAGAGAGTGCTTTGTTTGCACGAAAAAACAAAAAAACTTTTTTTTAAAAACTCAACTTTTTTTTTACAAATTATTAATCTTCGATGCACGCTCACTTAACAACGCATGTTGGAAATTAATATTTTATAAATTAAGTGGTAAATGTTTTGTTGCTGCAAACACAGCACTTGTGTAGTTTAATAAAATGTATGTTAAACCACTGGAGTCGTATGGAGTACTTTAATGATGTACCTTTACACCTTTCTGGGGCTTGAAAGTGGTATTTGCGTGGACTGTCAATGGAGGGACAGGAAGCTCTCAGATTTCATTAAAAATATCCTCATTTGTGTTGTGAAGATGAAAGAAAGTCTTACATGTTTGGAACGAGATGAGGGTAAGTAATGACATAATTTCCATTTGTAGGTGAACTAACCCTTTAGGAATAAATTTAGACATGCACCTTAAGAAATCTCACAAAAAAATAGCCTGATGGAAGAATCTTGTTCCCTTTCTTGTGGCTTTGTGATGTTGGAGGCAGGTGCTGGGCAGAGATTTCCCAGTCAGTTGAGTCTAAAATTAAAAAGCAAGAAAACATCTAGCAGTCAGATCATGAAAACAATTGGTTTGAAAACTAATTTTATTTAAGGGAAAGGGGGGGGGGGGGGTACTTTTGTAAAGTAATTTGACTGGACAAATTCAAAATGAGTGGTATGAAACACAAAAAATCTAGTTATACCAAATAGCAACAAAGCTATGATTATTTTTTATGTTTATGCACATTATCTCATATATTATCTGTAAAATCTGACCCTCACTAGCAAACACAAATAGCAATATCAATACATTTAAACATGAAAGAATCCAAACATCAACCAAAATTTTATCTGATAAATACATTTTCATAAACATTTAATCTTAAAGAATTACTTAAGTTACACATTCTAAGAAAATTTGTTTTTCAGTTAATGTTAGGTTTCAGTTAAGATAGGTGTGCTGGCAAACGAGAGTAAAAGATAGTTTGAGGACGAATACATTATGATATTTGCACATCACAAATATTGTCATAAAACAAAATAACATTGTAAAATACGTATTGTAAATGAGTTAAAACACTTACTCTGTGTTTTCACCTTTAAAAGCAAACTCCGTGTCTGCACTGCGTCACGAGTCAAAGAAGATGCAGGGCAGTTAAGTTAGTCTGTGAGAAAGGTTTAGGCACGCACATCACATAAATATCGTTATAAAACAATATAATGCCATGAAATACATGTTGTAAATTAGGTTAAAAACTCTTAACTCACTTTCGGTGTTTTCCCTGTTAACGTTTCAAGAAAACCTTCTCGTCGTCAGCTCCGTATTGAGTCAAAGATGTCGATCCTTTGAGAAAGGTTTCGGCTCGTTTAAGCACGCAGAGCAATTACATTTCTCTATAAATCAATATGTTGTAAAATACATATTGTAAATTAGATAAAACACTTTCGTCGTTTCTCTGTTTAAAGCAACCTCATCCTGGTCTGGTCTGCTCAGCATCGCGCATCAACAAAAATGCCTCTCTGAGAACGGTTTAGCCGTTCACAGCACATAAATATTGTAATAAAACAATATAATGTAATAAAATGCATATATAAATGCGATAAAACACTTAATATCTGCGTTTTCCCTCCTCGTATGCCTTGCAGGGCTGCCAACTTTTGAGTTTAGCTTGGAGTGAGATTTTTTTTTCCGGGGGGGGGGGGGGGGGGGTGCAAAACAAATATTGCATCACAATAAGTGTAATTGTGACTGTCAAAACATTTGGTAACTAAATAGAATTGTACAATGACTGGTAGGATACAGTTTTTATTATTGCTTGACAAAAATTTCAAAACTTCAATTCCATTCTTGTGATTTGATTCCGATTTTGATTCAATATTGACTAATTTGGATACATGTTTATTTTAAATTTTATTTAAAAAAATTATCTCACCTAATGCTGTAAACATAGAGGGCTCAATCTGCTGGTATTATTAAAGGCAAGGCAAGGCAAGGCAAGTTTATTTATATAGCACATTTCATACACAATGGCAATTCAAAGTGCTTTACATAGAAGAAATTAAAATAATAAAAGAAATAAGAATAATTAAAACAGTTAAGAAAAATAAAATAAAATACAGTACAAACAGTCGGACGAATATTGGCACAGTACTCATTCAGTAAATGCACAGCTAAACAGAAGTGTTTTGAGTCTGGATTTGAATGTGACTACAGTAGGAGCACATCCGATCTCCTCTGGAAGCTGGTTCCAGCTGCGGCTGGCATAATAGCTAAAAGCGGACTCGCCATGCTTAGAGTGAACCCTTGGTATTTCTAGCTGATATGATCCTAGTGATCTGAGTGATCTGTTGGGTTTATATTCAGTGAGCATATCTGCAATGTATTGAGGTCCTAGGCCATTGAATGATTTATATACCAGTAATAATACTTTAAAATCAATCCTAAATTTAACTGGGAGCCAGTGTAAAGACCTGAGGACTGGTGTGATGTGTTCATATTTTCTGGTTTTACTCAGAATCCTGGCAGCAGCGTTCTGTATGAGCTGCAACTGTCTTATGGTCTTTTTGGGAAGGCCAGTGAGGAGTCCATTACAGTAATCCACCCTGCTGGTGATGAAAGCATGCACAAGTTTCTCTAAGTCTTGTCTGGAGACAAAGCATCTAATTCTTGCAATATTTTTCAGATGATAGTATGCTGATTTAGTTATTGCTTTGACATGACTACTGAAACTAAGGTCTGACTCTAGGGACACACCGAGATTCCTGACTTGATTTTTAGTTGTTTGACCCCTAGAGTGAAGGTATGCGTTCACCTTGAGAACTTCATCTTTGTTTCCAAACGCAATGACTTCAGTTTTGTCTTTGTTTAACTGAAGAAAGTTTTGACACATCCAACTGTTGACTTCATCGATGCATTGGCACAGGGAGTCAATGGGGCTGTAATCGTTAGGCGATAGGGCTAAATAGAGCTGTGTGTCGTCTGCATAGCTGTGGTAAGCAATTTGGTTCTTTCTCATTATCTGGCTCATTGGGAGCATATACAGGTTGAACAGGAGTGGTGCAAGAATTGAGCCTTGAGGTACTCCGCATGTCATGGATGTCCACTCAGACTTATGATCTCCTATACTCACATAATAACCTCTCCCATCTAAGTATGACCTGAACCATTTTAGGACTATCCCAGAAAGCCCCACCCAGTTTTCCAGCCTGTCAAGAAGTATGTTGTGATCGACAGTGTCAAATGCAGCACTGAGGTCGAGTAGCACCAGCACTGATAATTTGCCTGAATCAGTATTTAAGCGAATATCATTTATTATCTTTATGAGCGCTGTCTCTGTGCTGTGGTGCGGTCGGAAACCAGATTGAAAATTGTCAAAGTATCCATTCGAGCTTAAGAATTTGTTCAGCTGATTGAAGACAACTTTTTCAATGATCTTGCCTATGAAAGGAAGATTTGAGATCGGCCTATAGTTGCTTAATTTGGTCTTATCCAGATTGCTCTTTTTCAGGAGGGGCTTGACAACTGCAGTTTTCAGGGAGTTTGGAAAACTCCCAGAGCGAAGTGAGACATTTACCACTTCTAGGAGATCTGCTTCTAAACTGTTTAACACACTTTTGAAAAATGATGTGGGAAGTGTGTCAAGAGCGCATGTTGATGTTTTAAGGTGCTGTACAGTTTCTTCCAAAATTTTACCATCAATTTCTTTGAAATCAGACATAGTAACTACTTTCTCAGGTGGTTTGATCTGTCTGACCCCAGTGCAACTCAAGGATGTGCTGATCATCTTTCTGATATTACTGATTTTCTCAGAGAAGAACGAAGCAAACTCACTGCACTTGTTGTCTGAGAGCATTTCACTGGGAATCTGGCTTGGGGGAGGTTGTCAGTCTCTCTACAGTAGCAAAAAGAGTGCGTGTGTTGTTTAAATTGCTGTTTATAATATTTGAGAAGAAAGTCTGTCTAGCTTTGCCTAGTTCCATATTGAAAGCATGAAGGCTGTCTTTGTAGATGTTATAATGGACTACAAGTTTTGTCTTCCGCCACATGCGCTCTGCTTTCCTGCATTGTCTTTTCATATTTTGCACTGCTGTTGAGTTTCTCCAAGGTGCTTTTTGTCTGCTGCTTCTTCCTGACTTTAACAGGAGCAATATCATCAATTATACCTTTAACTTTTGAGTTAAAAGAATCAAGGAGAAAATCAACAGAGTCTGCAGATATGCTTGGTGTTAAGGATATAGCCTTCATAAATAGTACACTGGTGTTCTCATTTAAGCATCTCTTCTTGACAGACACAGATCTAGCTTCAGTGGCAGGAGAGATCAATATATCAAAGAAAATACAGAAATGATCAGACAGTGCAACATCCTTAATAACAATCAATGAAATGTTTAGACCCTTACTGATAAGTAAATCTAGAGTGTGTCCACGATTGTGTGTGGGTCCATGTACATGCTGAGTCAGATCAAAAGTTTTTAAAACAGTATTGATTTCTTTAGCCATATTGTTTTCTGCATTATCTATGTGAATGTTAAAATCTCCAGCAATGGCAAAACAGTCAAACTCTGAGGTAATTGCTGATAACAGTTCTGTCAAGTCTTCAGCAAAGGCTGGAGAGTATTTTGGAGGCCTGTAAATAATGATAAGTAAAATGCGTGGAGCACCTTTTAACACAATACCCAGATATTCGAAAGAAGGGTAATTCCCAAATGATATTTGCTTACATTGATAGATATCTTTAAAAAGAGCAGCTAGACCCCCACCTCTCTTAACAGCTCTGCAGACACTCATAAAAGTAAAGTTAGGAGGGGCTGTTTCATAAAGGTTAAAAATAGGTTGTAAAGGTTAAAAATAACAAATTAAATTAAATATAATGTAGTTTTTGTTATAATAACAATTATTGAATGACATAAGTAAGAATATAATAAATATGTAGGCTAATATAGTGCTCAGCAAAATCTCATCTCTAGCTATTTTTTCTATTCAGTTAACATGCTATGGTCATTAAATGGCTTTCCTGAGGTAAATGTAACGTTATGTGACATAATTGTTCTCCTGCTGTTATATTGACCTCTTTCCGTGGTTGAAAAACACCAATTGGTCGATATTATGGATACTTTCGGTAAGTTGTACTGCATCTTTAAATAATAAAGTAACAGATGATCGGTTCACGTGCACTTGAACTGAGGCGCTCAGCGATCTGTCACGTCACATTTACAAGCGCCAAACGTATTTTTGTGTGAATTTCGTAATAAAATTGACGGAATCTAAGAGCTCAGAATTAGTTTAATATTAAAAGTACCTCTTTGCTCCGCAATTTTTCTGTGCGTGAGAAAATGGATGTGTGGCGTGAGAGCGTGTGAAAAGTGTCAATTGCGTGAGTCTCACGCTCAATGCGTGAGAGTTGGCAGCCCTGGCCTTGCATCGCGAGTCAAAGAAGATGGCGTCTGTGGGAAAAAAGTTTCAGGTCGTTTCGTCGCGCCCAGCGCGTAAATGTCCCGGATGTAACTAATAACACTCTCTCAGTGTAAATTTAGTAACTCTACATATTTACACCAGCCAGAGAGTGCGGTTTACACTAGCAGTGTTAATCCCTTGAGATTCAACACCAGAAAATTAACTCTTTACTCTAAGAGTCCTTAACACCAGAGATTTTGCTGTGTGGTAGAACTTCTTTGCGCATGCTCAGACGATTGACGCTGTTCCCTCTTGCTCGGCCAACATAATATTTTTTGTGCAACGTTAAACATTCTGTGAACACAATTACTTATTTTCTCTTGATGAATATTTTGTAGTTCAGTCATGGAAATCATGCAATCATTGGCCAAACATATTTTTCGTTTTTGTCACAACCATTATGTTGAGCCAACATGTATTTCCTCATTTGTACAACTTTTTGCATCAATCATTTTTTACAGTGCAGATATAACAGAAATGCAGACAAAACACATCATGTAAAAAAAAAAAAAAAAAAAAAACACGATCTACTCAAACATCTTCAGTTAGCCTTTGTCCATCCAGTTTCAGTTTTTGAAAGACCTCGAAAGTATGCTACAGGTTGGATGGGTACCTCAGATCCAGAGAATAAATTATGCCCATAAGCAAAGTGATGGCACACAGCACAGTCTGAATTTCCTCGAGTACCTCTACTCCCTGAATTACAATTGACTCTTCTTTTGGTGGTTGTTGTGCACCCTCCGCATGGATCACACAGATCTCTAGGACCATCTCCTCTTTTGCTTTCTCAGCCTGCTCACAGTACTTGAAATTGGAGAACACAAAAAACACAAACATAGTGTGTGTGTAATGGTCAAAACAACAAAACATCCCACTAAACTTGCATTACAAACAGAAATATTATATATACTGTATATATATATATATATATATATATATATATATATATATATATATATTAGTGGTGGGCCGTTATCGGCGTTAACGCAGCCGTTAATATATTCTCCAAGTTGGGTTCGGAGCTGGCTCAAGCTACACAAGCTATGATGACGCAAACTACCCGCGGCCGCGAGGTAACGTTACACCTGGCTGCAACGCATCATATTCGTCGTCATCTTAAGTAAACACGGCTGAAAGTGAAAGCTGGTGTAAAAGATCGGTGCAACATTCATTATTTGGACTTGGCTCGGATTTAAGCCGTCCGACGTAGACTGTGTGGTGTAACAGTTCGGTAAGTTAACACACGACTAATCCGTTCTACCACCTCAAATTCAAAACGAAACATATCACTGAATACCAGCGCGCGCGTATTATTGCCAATATATCTGAGTGGTGTAGAACATAATCTCTGTCTGCGCCCGATATAAAGAATCGTTGTTGTGTTTCTTTTTAACTGAAAAGACATCAGTTAGACAATATTCTAATTTTAAATTTGGGGTTTCATAAGCTCCAAGCCATAATAAACATTAGACCTACTTAACCCTCTGGGGTCTGAGGGGTTTTTGGGGTCCTTGAGATGTTCTGACATGCCCTGACATTTGTGCTCTTTTCAGTTGCTTATAAACATATTAATGGCAAAGGTGTAAATTCACTCTATTTAGCACAAACAGGGCTACCATAATATGTGAACAACTTGCATGTACATGTTTGTATTTTTGATAGAATAATGTTTATGCATGTTTTTTTCAAAAACAAAAAACTAAAGTTTCTGAAATAAGGCCATAAAACACATTCTAAATATATGTAAATAAGACTTTTGACTAATGGATGACGTTGTCTAGAATTTTTTCTTCAAAATTATGTGAAAATCATCCTGCCTAATCATTCACATAACACAATACATTGATTTAAATCTTGTAAAACACTTTTTGTTTGGAAAGGCCATATGCGGGTGGGCGTGATTCACACCTGTGGAGACAATGGGGCCCGCATAATGAGGCTGCATACGTAATGAGCCTTTCATTCAGGTGTGTGAATGAGCCACAAAAATGCAAGGACAATATATAACTGGTTTGTTGTTTTTTTTCCACAAATTTTGCTTGCAAATTGTACAATATCCAAGGTAAACATTTCTAGTAATTGTGCAGTTAATTGTTCTCATACTGTATTTTCAGATTTGGAATATATTCTCTTCCCAAATGTGTGACTAATAAAGCATAATAAAATTATTTAAAGAGAAGGCTTATAATGACCTTTTAAGATTTTGTTTACATCTATCCTTATATATATATATATATATATATATATATATATATATATATATATTAAGGTTATACAATTACAACTACATTTAAAATTGTAACAATATTTCCAGTGTAATCTTTCTTTGTATTCGCGATTCATATTAAAACAGTATTTTTGCCAGCTGTAGTAGCTCCACAACAGCGGCATCTGTGCGTTCATTCATTCAAACGCGATTCATATTATTTAAACAGTATTTTTGCCAGCTGTAGTAGCTCCACAACAGCGCGCATCTGTGCGTTCGTTCGTTCGTTCATTCATTCATACACAGAAACGCAATTCATATTTAAACAGTATTTTTGCCAGCTGTAGTAGCTCCACAACAGCACGCATCTGTGCGTTCGTTCGTTCATTTATTACACAGAAACGCGATCAATATTTAAACCGTATTTTTGCCAGCTGTAGTAGCTCCACAACAGTACGCATCTTTGCGTTCATTCATTCAGATTAGAACAAAGCAAACAGAACTGACCTAATTCCTCAGCGGGATCCGTTTGCTCCTCGAAATGATACTTCCAGAACTTCTGAGGTAAATTTTTTGCAGGATTATCAAGATAGTAGTATTCCTCACAGCATCGTAAAGTACATAAGTCTGAAAGTGAACTCGCGGTGTGTGTTATCCAGCTGATGTGGGCGTTTCACAGGTTTGTTTGGATCGCCTCACATTTGCGTTTGAATAGCGCGCGCTCTCCGTGGGCGGAGCACATTAAAACTTAATTAGCTGAGATGAGAACGACTGACATCTCTCTCTTTGCATGCATATTACATAAACTGTGAATATTTGTTTTTTATAAAAATTACTTCATTTTAAAGAAGAGAATTCAAGCTTCATGCCTGTGTGACTGTATGCCTGTTTGACTGAGTATTCGCTGAGTTACAGTTCATTTTCGGACGCGTTTCAGAATTGACTTCACTGACAGAGAGTAGGCAGAACTCGCATCATGTTTATTTTTCTTTATTTGGCGAAAAGCACAACACTTTGTTTTTATTATGAGCATACACAAAAAAAAAAATACACACTAAACAGGATCGATTGATGTATAACACAAGCATATAAGATAAAAATTAATTTTTTTTTTTTTTTTTTTTTTGCACTCATAGGGAAAAAAACGAGCCTATCGCGCCGGCGCGACAGCCGACCTCAGGGGGTTAAGTCTCTGCAGCTAGTGTACTTAAATTTTATTTATCTGCAAAATTATGTTGTATACTTACAGTTTTGCACAATATATGTTCTCAAAACTACATGCACCCTTTAAAAAAAAAAAAAAAAAAAAAACATTTAGCAGTTGTTTAGCAGGGTCTGTGTAACCTGTTCTGAAATGGTTTTATTATAATATCGTTATCGCAAGAGGCTGCAATGTATATCACAATATGGATTTTAGGCCATATCGCCCATCCCCAATTGATAGCCTATAGTTGATAATAACATAGGCCTACCTAATGTTGCCTACGGACGGTAACAGTACTGTAGTAACTTTTTACAGTCTATGAGTAGAACAGCTTTCTCAAGCAGTTTGTGATGCATTTTGGAAACAGGAGATGAGCCCCTGGTCTAATGCGCCACCTGGCTTGAGAAACACGTTCTGAAAGACTTACTTTTATAGTCATTATTTGGGTAGCACACATATTCTGAATGCCTTCGGCAGAATTCAAATGAGCCATTTTAATCTAGATTAATTTCAAAATTAATCTAGATTAATCTAGATTAAAAAAATTAATCTATGCCCACCTCTAATATATATATATATATATATATATATATATATATATATATATATATATATATATATATATATATATATATATATATATATAGTGGTGTCCAAAATTATTAGAACGGTAATATTTTTTAATGTTCTAAAAGAAGTCTCTTCTGCTCACCAAGGCTTCATTTATTTAATCCAAAAACAGTAATATTGTGAGATATTTTTACAATTTAAAATAACTTTTCTTTTTGAATATATTTTAAAATGCAATGTATTTCTGTGTTGGTAAAGCTGAATTTTCAGCATCATTACTAGTCTTCAGTGTAACATGAAAGCTTTTATAACATTATCACTACCGTTTGGAAATTAAGAATTTAATAATTTTATTATTTTAAGAAATTAATAATTTTATTCAGTAAGGATGCATTAAATTGATCAAAAGTGACAGTATGTATAGACATTTATTATGTTGCAATTATGTTGTTCTATTTCAGATAAATGCTATTCTTTTGAACTTTCTATTCATCAAAGAATCGTGAAAAGAAATTGTACATAACTGCTTTCAACACTGATAATAATACATGTTTTTTGATCATCAAATCATCATATTAGAGTGATTTCTGAAAGATCATGTGACACTGAAGACTGGAGTAATGATGCTGAAAATTCAGCTTTGATCACAGGAATAAGTTACAATTTAAAGTATGTGGATCCTGGATATGTGGATTACTGCTTTTGTGGTATTTTGGATGAAAAGATAGCCTTGGTGAGCAGAAGAGACTTCTTTTAAAATCTTAAAAGATTTTTCTTTTTATAGGCCTATCTATTTCTTAAAATAGATTTGTGAATTTAAAACACAAATTAAGATATTTTTGATGAAATCTGAGAGCTGTCTCACTCCTTCATAGGCTTTTTTGTAATTTGTAAGGAATATGACTTAGCTCAAATGATTATAGGGAATCAAAATTATGAATCGGGTTGATTCATCTATATTCTTACAATATTAATAAATTATTGAAGCTGAAATTTAGACCCATTCGTATACATCAATGTTCAATTACAATGAATTATAATTCAATCATTAATATACCAAAAGGTCCCTCTTTCAGATCAATTAATCAGAATAATTTTAAGGGAAATTAATGTATTAATTAAACAGTTGTTTGTCCCGCAAACTGGTCGTAAAATTAATTCCATCAACTTCTCAACAAAATGATCTCTATCTTATAATTCGAAGAAAGCTATATTTTCTGGCCATGAAAATTGCTTTCTTGTTCTTATAAAATGTAGGTTACTTAACAGTAGCGCATTTGTAAAGTGTAGCTTGATCGTCGTTTCATTGACTTGTAAAATGAACACTTATACAGAGACAATCTAGGACATAATGGGTTTTTAATAACTGGACTAATACTACATCAAACTAAGGAATACAAGTTCTACAATTTACATGATTATGCATATAACAATACAAACAATAGAGACAAATACAAGACTAAACGGATAACAGATGAGAGAGGGAGAGGATGAAAGGGAGAAAGTGAAAGTAAAGTTCAGGACGAGAGAGATCACCGAGATGATCTCAGCATGGCAAAATCACAGGCAGTAACCTTGAGAGACAACAAGAAATCAGAATCATCAAATCACAAATCAAAATACTTGCGTATGGTTCTCTTTGTATTTGATGAAGAAGAAGAGCTCCTTAAGAGCTGGGCGTGTTTCCTCGTGTCTTTGGGGCGAGCCCGACTCGCGCGAAGTTTAAAGGTTCACCGAACGTGAAGTTGCCAGAAACATGATTCAGAGTTCATCTCCCTTTGTGGAGGGAGAAACGAATATGAAAATAAAACTTAGTAAAGAAAATAAAACTGAGTTGATGAATCCCTAGCCATGGAGCCAGGAATTCTTTCAGTGCTCGTGCACGTCCTTGAGGATGAGGAGCGCGCGCCGCGGGAGATTCAAGTCTCTTTAAAGTTGAAGCTTCACTGAATGAATGCTAGAGTCTAAACAAAGACGGAAATAAAGAAAAGACTTAAGAAAATAAACGAGAAAATGGTGAATGCTCCCTTAAAAGGGAGCCATGTGGATCTTCTTCCTGATGAAGACGGTTCGTAAGAAGTGCTCATCGGAGATTTCCTGAGTCTGTCTTTATGGAAAATATGGGTTGACGCCTCTGTTTGCGCGGACAACCAATGAACGTCCAAAGATCTGAAGCGGGAAAAGGTTCTTTGTCTCTGGGGCAACGCCCACTCGAATGAGTCATGAGGAGATGGGCTTTGAGCTGTTCGGCTCCCAAAATATAAAAAAATGTAAAATAATGCATATTACTTCATTCTGCTATCGGAATTCGACTCCGTTAGATTGAGAGAATTTCAGAGATATGAAACTTGTCATAGGAAGATTTTAGGAACACCAAGTTACATAAGATATGCGTAATTACAAACATTTTAAAGTTACCATGGCTAGAAATAAGGTTTACCCAAAATGTGTTGTACACTAGCTACAAATGGAGATGAAACTTAAGGAACTAAACACGGTACACACCTGATTTGTCTAACCTTATTACCGAAGTTTACCAGGATACACAAACTACACCACGTAAAAGAAAAATTATGAGATGGGAAATTGCATCCATGTTTACATTTCTTTAGTGGTTATACATATAGAAAATGTAGGATTTAAGTAGGAGGAAAGATTAACACTTTAATTCTGCTCCACTCCTAAAAGCTCCGTTGCTTGACATTCCGTTAGGCAATAAAACAAAGTGGGTGGGGGGAAGGCAATCCCCCTGGAGAAACATTCTTCACAAATACATTTCAGAGCTCAACACTAGAAAATCATAATTATATGATCAAACAAATTAATAAAACATGCCTACAGGAAGGTCAAATCCAAATCTGAGTTACATACATTAAAACTATATTTCTATCCTGAATAACACACAGAGGATGTTTGTGTGTGTGTGTGTGTGTGTGTGTCACATAGAAAGTTTTGTTATCTCTCTGTGGTCCAGAGAGGGGAAGGGGGTTTGGAATGCAGAACTTTTCAAAGTTAAGGGAATGTGTTGACTGTTTATCCTCCAAGGTGCAATAAAGTGTCACGAAAGACCATTTGTTGCCGACTAGCTGGAGCCAACACAACTGATTTACCTTCGGGGGTTCAGAGTGGGACAGCAAGAAGGAATGTGCGTTTGTGTTCTGATTCAATGAGCCATGATTCATAGCCAATGTTGCTACAGATTCCCCCTTTTCGTCTGATGAAGTCCCTGTGTGGACATCATCGGACGACAATCATCACAATGGTCACATGGCAGGTGAATCATGATGGTCATGTAGCAGGTGGATCATGATGGTCGTGTAGCAGGTGGATCATGACAGTAGGAAGGCAGGTGTTTCTTGGAGCTGAGGATTCAGCTCGATGAGGTTCGGCGTGGTCTCTGACTTGACACCCCCTTTCCGGGGATTCCGTCTGAAACCTTTGGACACAGCTTTCGTGAGCTTGGCTGTATCGCATCTCGTTGAGTCTTCTGTACAGGATGGAGACCAACCTAGTGTTAGGGTGTGGCTGATTACCTGCAAAGGTGCACAGCCCAATGTCGGCGGTGGTCCCGGCTTGGACCGCAGATGAAGTGCTCAGAACAGGTCGTCGAGACAGTGCTCGGAGGGCCGTGTTGACAGAAGCATCCAGAGTTCCAGTCCTGGATTCAAGGTGAAGTTGAAGTTCTGGGAGGATGGTAGTTTCAGTGCTGTCTGGTACTCTTTGCTGGGAAGCTGGTACCATGTCAGGCCATCAAGGTGTAGGATGACACCTTTCAGTACTTGAAGTCCCATATTCTGGTTGAGCATGGTGACACGGCTGGTTGTATCATGCTGGTCGTGAGTGACAGTGGCGGTGTGCACAGGTGTGTTAGCACGCAACCTTTCACCTGCAATCTCTGCTTGTGTGTTGGTGATTTTGCTGACCAGGGGGTGCAACCCGCAGATTTCTTCAGCATTGTCTCTGAGTAAGGGTTTGCTAAGGCAGAGATAACGAATGTCTTTGGTCATAGTACACAGGTGCAGGTTTGGAGCGGAGTACCGTTGTGTGTCGCCGTCGTGGTAGGCCACCACGTCTGGAGGGCTTATCTTGATGTGGGTGTTGTTTTTCCAAAACCTGACCTTGACAATGTCTGTAAGTCTGTGGACTTGGCTTGACTCGATGATAGGCAGATTTAGGAGAAAGCCCACTTCTCTCTGTTCGGGATCGACGCAGAGTGAGATGGCGCTACCCAGAGAGTAGGCCAGGTGTTTTTGTAGAAGGTCAGCTGGCATGTTGATGGCGGAAGCCAGCACAGTTAGCATCAGGCTTAATATCAGGTACGGTGGAATTACACCTGTGGCTAGGCTGTCATTGGAGGAGCTAACCTCCCACAGCATGTCTGTCGTTACTGCTGTAACCAGCTGAGTCTGGACAAAGTCACTCTGTAAGACAGTAAACCGAGGCTTTATGGAGTTTGCGGTCTGGTTCGCTGCATTTACACTGGACATACCAATGTTAAACAGAGTTCTGGCGGCAGCTACGGCTTCGAGCAACGCTCCCAGAAACCGGCTGGAGTGGTGGTTGGTGCTTAGGAGTCCCGATTGTGCAACAGTCACTTTCTCAAGTTGGTTGAACATGTGTTCGACCTTGGCCTCGGCGTGAGAGAGGGAGTCCTCTGTCCATTGGGCACTTGTCCAGATGTATTGGGCTACGGAGCTGGGGTAGTGTGCTCTGTAGACCGGGCAGGGCTGGATGAGTCGAACATGCACTTGCTGGGTGTAGGTCCTGCCGTCGGTGATCTGGAGTCTCAGTTGTTCTCTCGGTGGCAGCTGTCCTCTGGTTGGCTGACAGTACAGCATGGCGAACCACAGCAGCAACCTAGTACAGACAACAGGGAGAGAGAGAGAGAAAGGGGAGGAAGAAGCCAGCAAGGGTTGTCTTTGATTGGACAGGGCAGTCTTTTTACTTCGTGGGCGGCGACTGGGTTTAGTTCGCCTTGGCCCATGTTTTGCCACATCTTGCTGCCGGCTTGTCGCTTGCTTCAGTGTCTCGTCAGTGTCTCTGGTGCTGCGGTGTGCAGCACATGATGCATTATAGACGAACATTAGCAGTTTATCCCCCTTTGTGCGCCGTGGCATTACATGCCTTGGCATAGTGATGTCAATCGGTGCACAACTCATAATGTTGTTCTGTACGCGCAGCATGTGCGTTGTGTCATGCACTGGTCTGAGACACTGGTTGTCAGTGAGGTCAGACGGCGCGTTAGGGTGGATAAGGAAAGTCTTTATCTAGGTGACAGAAGCCCGCATGTCTGTTATGTTTGTCTTTGTAAACAGCGGAGCCAGCGTAAGCGGCTCTGAGGTAGGCGGTGTAGCTTGTAAAGTTCTTATGCTGTGTGTAATTATTTCAACCTTGAGGGTGGGTGGGTGGGTTGAAAGTGACCACAGTTTGTTGTTTAACCCCCTGAGGTCGGCTGTCGCGCCGGCGCGATAGGCTCGTTTTTTTCCGTATGAGTGCAAAAAAATAAAATAAATAAATAAATAATTTTTATCTTATATGCTTGTGTTATACATCAATCGATCCTGTTTAGTGTGTATTTTTTTTGTGTATGCTCATAATAAAAACAAAGTGTTGTGCTTTTTGACAAATAAAGAAAAATAAACATGATGCGAGTTCTGCCTACTCTCCGTCAGTGAAGTCAATTCTGAAACGCGTCCGAAAATGAACTGTAACTCAGCGAATACTCAGTCAAACAGGCATACAGTCACACAGGCATGAAGCTTGAATTTTCTTCTTTTAAATGAAGTAATTTTTATGAAAAACAAATATTCACAGTTTATGTAATATGTATGCAAAGAGAGAGATGTCAGTCGTTCTCATCTCAGCTAATTAAGTTTTAATGTGCTCCGCCCACGGAGAGCGCGCGCTATTCAAACGCAAATGTGAGGCGATCCAAACAAACCTGTGAAACGCCCACATCAGCTGGATAACACACACCGCGAGTTCACTTTCAGACTTATGTACTTTACGATGCTGTGAGGAATACTACTATCTTGATAATAATCCTGCAAAAATTTACCTCAGAAGTTCTGGAAGTATCATTTCGAGGAGCAAACGGATCCCGCTGAGGAATTAGGTCAGTTCTGTTTGCTTTGTTCTAATCTGAATGAATGAACGCACAGATGCGTGCTGTTGTGGAGCTACAGCTGGCAAAAATACTGTTTAAAGGGTTACTTCAGGATTTAGCATTAAGCTTTGTATTAGTAGAAAACCTGTAGTATTTTCGAATTACCATGCTTTCCCCCCTCATATCCCCCTGAGAGGAGAGATTTATGTATTTTTTGTCTGGAAAAAATCCTCCGATGACGCAAAAATCGTCATTTTGCGTCATCGGAGGATTTTCTGGCCAGAGGCTAAAGACTACAGCCAGTAGATGGCGTTGTTCCGCATGTTTTCAACCCGCCCATACAGGGTGGGATCTCACTCACAGAATGTACACAGTATCAGCCGTCTTTCTTTGGAAGCTAAGCTAGCATGCTCTTGTTCTGTGGAGAAAGCTGAATAATAGGAGAAAGCTGAGTAAGTAGGGGTTACCATCTTCCTTTTCCCGGACTTGTCCGGCGGGCGAGACTGTTAAAAATGTCCGGGATTCGGCTTTTGCGTTCTACGGTCGCCATTCATTGTTTACATGCACACCTCTCGTTTCAATCTAACTGAATTAATTCCGATCGGTGAATCTGACTGTAGTGTTTACATGGACGCTAAACAAGTGCGTTTGATGCGGTTGATGTGCGTTTTAACATTGCTAAGAAAATTCCCGCTCCTCCGTGAGAGATGCGTTCTCCCGCGGCCGTCAGCCTCGTCCTGCTCGCCACAGTAAACATGATGAATGGCGACTGTAGAACGCAAAAGCCGAATCCCGGACATTTTGGGTCTCTAAATCCCTGGCAAACTCATCACTTAGGCTAGCCTTGTTGTTTTCAACTGTGCTCTCTAACCGGTAGGCGTGGCCTCCTAAGGCAGCGAAGCAAGTGCATTCTGGGAGTTGTTGTCTTTCATCCACATAAGCCAAAAATACATTTTCTGGCTTTTCTCAGTCTAGAAAGCTCCAAATTCAAAAATTTCTCCACATTTATTCTACTTAAATGACATATTTTAAATACACATTCATCTTCCCAGAGGTGAAGTATCCCTTTAAATATGAATTGCGTTTCTGTGTATGAATGAATGAACGAACGAACGCACAGATGCGTGCTGTTGTGGAGCTACTACAGCTGGCAAAAATACTGTTTAAATAATATGAATCGCGTTTGAATGAATGAACGCACAGATGCGCGCTGTTGTGGAGCTACTACAGCTGGCAAAAATACTGTTTAAATAATATGAATCGCGTTTGAATGAATGAACGCAAAGATGCGTGCTGTTGTGGAGCTACTACAGCTGGCAAAAATACTGTTTAAATATGAATTGCGTTTCTGTGTATGAATGAATGAACAAACGAACGCACAGATGCGTGCTGCTGTGGAGCTACTACAGCTGGCAAAAATACTGTTTAAATAATATGAATCGCGTTTGAATGAATGAACGCACAGATGCGCGCTGTTGTGGAGCTACTACAGCTGGCAAAAATACTGTTTAAATAATATGAATCGCGTTTGAATGAATGAACGCAGAGATGCGTGCTGTTGTGGAGCTACTACAGCTGGCAAAAATACTGTTTAAATATGAATTGCGTTTCTGTGTATGAATGAATGAACGAACGAACGCACAGATGCGCGCTGTTGTGGAGCTACTACAGCTGGCAAAAATACTGTTTTAATATGAATCGCGAATACAAAGAAAGATTACACTGGAAATATTGTTACAATTTTAAATGTTGTTGTAATTGTATAACCTTAATTGTATAAAAAAAAAAAAAAAAAAAAAAAAAAAAAATTATATATATATATATATATATATATATATATATATATATATATATATATATATATATATATATATATATATATATATATATAAGGATAGATGTAAACAAAATCTTAAAAGGTCATTATAAGCCTTCTCTTTAAATAATTTTATTATGCTTTATTAGTCACACATTTGGGAAGAGAATATATTCCAAATCTGAAAATACAGTATGAGAACAATTAACTGCACAATTACTAGAAATGTTTACCTTGGATATTGTACAATTTGCAAGCAAAATTTGTGGAAAAAAACAACAAACCAGTTATATATTGTCCTTGCATTTTTGTGGCTCATTCACACACCTGAATGAAAGGCTCATTACGTATGCAGCCTCATTATGCGGGCCCCATTGACTCCACAGGTGTGAATCACGCCCACCCGCATATGGCCTTTCCAAACAAAAAGTGTTTTACAAGATTTAAATCAATGTATTGTGTTATGTGAATGATTAGGCAGGATGATTTTCACATAATTTTGAAGAAAAAATTCTAGGCAACGTCATCCATTTGTCAAAAGTCTTATTTACATATATTTAGAATGTGTTTTATGGCCTTATTTCAGAAACTTTAGTTTTTTGTTTTTGAAAAAACCATGCATAAACATTATTCTATCAAAAATACAAACATGTACATGCAAGTTGTTCATATATTATGGTAGCCCTGTTTGTGCTAAATAGAGTGAATTTACACCTTTGCCATTAATATGTTTATAAGCAACTGAAAAAAGCACAAATGTCAGGGCATGTCAGAACATCTCAAGGACCCCAAAAACCCCTCAGACCCCAGAGGGTTAATGCGCCAGGCTTGGCAATGGCTTGAGTGAGGTCATGTCGCTGCAGGTCAGTCATGACCTTGAGGCAGCAAGTGTCAAAGTCTTTGGTGGGCTGTAAGGTACAGGGTAGCGGATTCGAACCTTTAGTTGGTGCTGAGTCTGTGTCTTCCTGGCTGGCTGTGGGAGTTCCCATGAACTCTGTGACCTTTGTGACCTGACCGTCTGACTGTGACTGGAGGGGGCAAAGTTCTCGTACTTGAGCCCAGAGTTTGAGCTGTTTCAAGTCCAGTAACGGTTCAAAACGATCTAGAAGGTCTCTGCCGATGAGGAACGGAAAAGTGTCCATTTTTGAGATGAACACTGGATGGAGTAAACTCAGAGGACCAATTGTCAGGTGAATGTGAGCTACCTGTTCGAGCCGGATGTCATGTTGACTGTATGACTGTACGTTCAGTTCACAAGTTTGAGGTGTAAGAGTTTGATCTTGTCTCTTAGCTTCAAATTGGAGTCTTTTGAAAAGTTGATTTGAGATCACCGTAATGTCTGATCCTGTGTCTATCAGGGCTTCCATGCTCACTTCCTTTTCCAACGTGATGACTAGGTAGAGTTTTTGGGCCACCCCCTTTTTGATCAGGTTGCCCAGGAATGTTGACATGGCAGGTGTAACAGTCGTTGGGTGGTTAGGACCGGTCTCGTGTAGCTTGCTGCGGAGGCAGTTAGCCAAAACAGCATTCCCTGGTACATTGGAATTGTGGTACCTGGTTTGAGGAAGTGTGCTGTTTCGTTCAGGGTGTGCAGCTGTCAGCTGTGGAGCTTGGGTGATGCTGTCACCTTTTAATGTGACAGTTAGCTCTGTGGTCTGTGGATGACGAGCAGTGTTCGGGGTGCTTGGCTCAGTCAGATGGCGGTCAGACGGTTTGGTTTCAGTTCTTATGCTTAGACATAAGATGTCTGGCTCGTCCTTCTTGTCTTTTTTGCGACGTTTCTGGTGAAGAAGCTCTTTCAGCACCCTTAGGATCTCTGCTGTCTCAGATGTGGCTGCACTGTGGTTTTCTGATGTGGTGGGCTCAGGATTGAGCTTACCAGTGTCATGTCGAGAGTGGTTCCACTCTCTGTCGGGGCTTGTTGTCCTGGACGGTGGAGATCGGCTCTTCTTGGGTCGCCAGCCGGCTTCCCAGAATCTTTCAGAGCGCTCGCTCTGGTGCTTTGGACGAGCACCACCGCGATTGTGTTGCCCTCTGCTGCTGGTGTGCCGTGAACAGTGCTCAGAGACAGAGTAGATTGTGGGTTTTTTTACAGTCTTTTCAGAAATAGTCTTTTGCTTGGTGTAAGCTTTATGGGCTAAGTCACGCAGCTGTTGGGTAGACATGGTCCGTGCATCGGCCAAAACCCCAATATGATGGGATAAGGTTGGATGGAGATTCCGCAGGAAAAGAGTTTTAAAGGTAACATCCTGTTTCATACCTGGTTCGTTCCGTGATGCGAAAAAGGATTTTCGTAGACAACTGTAGTAGGCTTGTGGGTGTTCAAGACGACCTTGCTTGAGGTCTACAGCAGCGATGAAGCCTTGATCGGAGTCTGGATCAGAGAATTCACGGATCAAAGCTTGCCGTAATTGATGGAAGTCCGTTTTGACAGGCTCAGGTTGGCGGTCTAGTAAGCTACGAACATCACTACTAGCCGTTATTCTTAACAGATACAACTTGTCCCAAGCTATCACGTTAGCGATAGTTTGCACGTGAAAGTCAATGTCCTTTAGATAAGAATGAACGTCATAATCTCCTGCAGAATCTGGATCAAACATAGGAATGTTTCGGGCTAGCTTGTCAAGTTCTCGGGGGGCCGTGCCGTGGTAAGTGGCATGTGTTTTCTGGAAGGGTCCTCCCCCTTTTGCTGTTGACAGATGGTCTTGGAAGCTGGCTGGTGATATCTTGAGCGGTGGGCTTACATCTCCCTTTTCAGCTCTGGGTTCTTGGCTGAAAGGGTTGGGGTGGCTGGCCGGGAGAAACTGATGTGTGTTTCTCCGTTCCAGCCACTCTGCAGTCTGTAAGAATGTTTCAGTTCTGCATGAACAGTGTCAAGTTCATCTTGGAGCTCGTCTCTCTGCAGAGTAAGCTCGCCGATTTTAGCTTGGGCCTTTTGCAAATGTTTTTCGCAGGCCCTGGCTTTTGCGTCTGTTTCTTTTAGTTCAGTCTCGGCTCTCCGTAGGAGAGCGTCACTTTGTTGGAGTTTTTCGTTGAGTTCTTTCCTGGTTTCTCTCTCCAACTGTTCTCTTTGGTCTGTGTCGAGGCGCAGATCTTGCAGGGCATTTCGAAGTCTTTCTACTTCTTTCTGTAGCTCTGGATCTGTGGCGTCCTCTTTCTCGCGCCGGTACTGGGTCTCGAGGAGGAGCTGATCTAGACGACTCTGGGTTCGGGCCTGGTCCCTCCGGGCCTCCTCCGCTTGAAGCTTAAGCATTGCGGCTTGCTGCTCCAGGTCGATGTTGCTCCGTTCGCTGAGCCGTGCCTGGGCGACGAGGAGGTGAGCTAGGGTCCCGGTGATCCTGGCGAGTTCTTTGTGGGTGTAACTCTGGCTAGGATCCTGTGCCATCAGCTGGTCCAGCTCAGTATCCAGCTGCGTTTGGTTCAGATGCTGCAGGTCACAGGCGTCCTTGGGCAGGAAGGTGCTCGTTGTCGCTTCCAGCCATGTCGCTAAGTGCTCCCGACGGACCGCGGGACTGGATGCACGGGACATATTGGCTTCGCTGTAGGCGAGAGAAACACAGCACACACACAAAGAGACCAATGCAAGTTCGTTCTAAGGTTAATGAGCTATACTCATACGGGCTATGCCGTTTATGAGAATTTTGGGTGCACAACTGATGCACAGTTAGACAGTTAGCGGAGCCAATTGATTTGGGTTGAAGGACCCGAACTAGAGATTTGACAGGCAGTAGCCTCGCGGGTCACGTGATGACACCGGCTGCTTGGTCTGTCGCCCTATTATTTAGCTTCCTTGATGGCTCTCACAGGTTACTTGTCTCTAGGTGAAAATGAAAGAAACAAATCACCAGAACAAAGGATAGAAAAGATCAAAGTGAAACAAAACACTTGAAATGGGATAAAACAATAGTAACACGGTATGTGTTAGGGAGAATAAGGAGGCCTAAGCCTACTACTAGGGTTTAAGCTAGGGCCTACAGGTGAGTGGGGCTATCGGGGTATAAAGCCTAAAAAGATGGTATGGCTTAGAGAAGAGATGGGCCAAACATCTAGAATGTACCCGGGGGAATATCTAATATTCTGTGGCTTATAGTAAGTGGAATGGGTTTTACTAAATTTAGATTAACCTGTGGTGAATTGAAGCCGCTCTGGTGGGACCCGTGGCTCAGTCAACCCCTCCGACGGTTCCCAAAACTTGACCGCAGTGTTCTCGGGCAACTTCGTTTTCTCCCTGTACCTCGCTGCGCCCTCTCAGACAACTTGCGACTTTAAAACACAACCTGGCAACACCAAGGTTTCCCCGGCCAGACAATACGGCAAAATTGGGTTTTAGCCCGGAACTCTCCCAAGAGTGGCCCACTTTAGGCCTCAGTTCGGGTTTATTGTCCCAAAATTGCTTTGTGTGTGTCGTCTGGCGTGGTTGACCTTTGGAGTGCCAAATTGCTAATGTCACAGTTGCGTGCCGCAACGATGGTACGGGATTCGGAAGTGTCCGCAACTCACGGAACGGCAAGTGTCAGTAACGCCGGTGGGGCAACCTCGCTCGCGGAAACCAACCCGAGATGACTGCAACTCCCCACAGTGCTCTAGTGAATGCCACCTATAAATACACAAAGGATAAACAAGTGAAACTTAAAGTGAATTAAGGCTAGTTTGTTTAAACCAAGTGGATTAGTTATTTATGTGGCAATAAGAGTCAAAGGTTTTACTAAATAATAATAAACAAAAGGAGATTAGGATAATGTTACTTATCAAAATGACCTAACCCAAAAGAGAGAAGGAAAAGAATAACAGTAGAAATAAAATAATAGAATAAAAATTAAAATTAAAAATAAAATCAAAATGAAATGAAACGACAGGATGAACCCAGGAGAAGAGGCAGGCCGCAGTAGTGGGTTTTCACCACAAGGGGGCGTGCTCCCTCTCTGTGCTTAACCTGGCAAACAGAGAACTTAAAGGGCACCTATTATGACATTTAAAATGTTCCTAATGTTGTTTTGGGAGTCCCCAACAACAGTTTTACATGCATGCAATGACAAAAAACACTTTTGTTGTCGTATAATATGCATTTATTTTTACCTGATTTGCTCACCGACTCCCAAATGATTCGTTCAACGACTCATTTTTCCAAACCCCTCCTTTGCGTGACGCTAATTTGCGGTGATTGGTCAGATGACCCAGTCAGTTGTGATTGGTATAACGTTACTCTGTGCAGTAAAAGTTTGCTTTTGTGTCGCACACTCGCACTTCAGAACACAGCAGGCTTGTTCGACTTCATGCAGCTTGCGTGTTTATTCGAACACCTTTAGTTCCTCTAAAGCTCACAAATCAGTTTTTTATGACAGTAAACACTCTTTTCATGTAGTTGCGATGTTATATTGTGTCATGTTTATCAAATTAAAACTGATTAAAAAATGTAGACTCCACTTCATTGATAGTAGCTTATGTTGAACTTTATTCTTGTTCAAACAGATGCTGTATGAAGCAATACATAAAGTATTGAATGAAAATGTCTCTGAAACATCTGTGTATTATTTGGCAAATATTGCATTTATTTCACTTCAGCTGTGGTAAAGTATGCAAACATCACGTGAGCGGTCACTACGGGAACCAGAAAGTGTCCGACTTCACGTCTCCGTTTGCAGCTCCTCACCGCCTGCACGCACCTACTCTCGCCGATCGGTTAAATTCATAGACACTATATATAAACGGTTACATCCAGCCGCAGCCGATGTCGTGTCGAACGCACCTAGCGTCTCGTCGCCATGATGTTTTCAAGTTTTCCCTAGCCTTGGAGCACAATAAGTGGGCGTATCGTATTCAAATAACTTGACAAGTTGACGTCATCTAGTCAGAGAAAAAGCTTCGGTCTTCTAACGATTCATAAAAATGACTCAGAGTCGACTCTTACTTTTGAAAGACAATAACTTTATATACGGTGCACTTTCATATTTCAAACTTTGCAGGATGTTTTTGTTCACTTAGATCTATGTTACACACTACATGAAAGGTAAATTTCAAAATTCCATAATAGGTGCCCTTTAATTCAAATCAAAAATTCAAAACTTGTTTAAATTAAAAATTTAAAATAAGCATGTAAGGAAATGTAAAAATCAGAATGATATAATAATCCAGATACACTAAAGTATCAGTCCTATTTATAAAAATAATCAGGAGAGAAAGACGATATAAAAGAGTGAAAGGAGGAAAATAGTGATGCCGACTTAGTATCCACAAGGCCACACGATGGTGCTGTTTCCTCCAAGTGGATACCAGGGGCTGAATAGACAACTCAATTTAAATTTAAAATTCAAACTAGTTTAAATCAAATTTAAATGAGCATGTAAAGAAAATGTTAAGGAGAACTCAGAATAATATCCCATAATAATTAATGGTAACAGTGAAGTGTCATCCATAATTATAAAATAAATCAAAAGAGAAAAGTGGAAATAAACAATTCCCGACAGGATTTGAAGAGAGAGAAAGGAGAGCTGAGTGAACCGACCTAGCGGGAGGCGGCCACTAGGTGCCGTTGTTTCCTCTAAGTGAATATCAGTGGCTGACAGACAAACAATTTAAATTCAAGTTCAAAACGGGTTTAAAATCAAATTTAGATAAGCACGTAAAGGGGATTGAAAAATCAGGATGATATCCTCTAATAATTAACAATAACAGTGAAGTTTCATTAAAAATTATAAAATAATCGAAAAGGGTAAAATTAGAAATACATAATTCCAAACAGGATTGAAAAGAGAGACAAGAGAGAGACTGAAAGCTTTGGGCCGACTTAGCAGGGGACAGCCACTAGATGGCTCACTTCCTTCTAAGTGGGCCACTCAGTGGTTGACTCGAGACACTTAGTTTACACTATTAAACAATAAAATCTAAATTCAAATCATGTTTGAACCAGAATCAAAGTAAGTGTGAACAGTCAAAGGCAGGAAAAATTGTCTAACACAAAATAATATTCGCACAAGCCAAGCTGTGAATGCGAATAATTATTTAGAGTCTAGACATTTAATTCAATAATAACAGGGAAATAGACGTTCGCAATAAAAGAGCCTTATCTGAAAACGGCCACCAGATGGCGTTGTTGCGCTCATGCAGGCGGAAATCAGAGGGGCAAGGGGTAATTTGAGGCTGCTATAGAACGCCCTCTGGCGTTTAGTCAATGGAATTACACCACTTCAATGTGATTCAAACGCTAAGAGCTTTTCAGCTCGCGTCACGCGCTGATTTTCTGCAACAAATCACGAATAGACAAACAGGCAAAGGTTTTTCGGACCTTTGAGTGCTATATTGCACAAGAGCGTGGGGCAGGATTGCTTCGCTGCAAAACACGCAAATGTAAAACAACAGGAATTTTTCGTCTGTTGCTGGACTCCCATACACACTTTATCAAAATAGCACTTATGATTTAAATGTGTCGGTTTAAAAATTGGGTAGCTAATCCATTTTTTCTCGACCAGGAGTTTTATCGTTTATTTTTGAATATCACTGTGGCTAACCACGAATTCAATAACGATAGCATGCATGCAAGGCCTAAATGTTTAAAAAGGAATCTCGCTTTAGAAACATATTTATTAATACCGGTAGTACGCACGTGAGAATTCTTCGTTCACAGCGATTTAAAACAAATATTAGAAATGTATCAACTGCAGAGATATTTCTTCATCTCTTAACAGGACATTTGTAACATTAAATAGGCTACTGCAGTGTACGTAGCATTTAACAGTGCTAAAATTGTTTAGGCATATTTTAGCAACTTGTTAAAATGTAACGTTAGGCCTACTGACTTCGGCTTTTTGCCTTGGTCAGTTAGGAGTGAGTTCGCGTTTTGCGACTTATCTCACGATTTCATAATTTCATAAAATGTGTGCACAAAAATTATTAATAACCATATAAACAGATTGAAATTGAATATTGTTCATAAAACAAAGTTTGAAACGTGCCTAAAATATCTCCACCAAACTGTAAGGAATATGACTTAGCTCAAATGATTATAGGGAATCAAAATTATGAATCGGGTTGATTCATCTATATTCTTACAATATTAATAAATTATTGAAGCTGAAATTTAGACCCATTCGTATACATCAATGTTCAATTACAATGAATTATAATTCAATCATTAATATACCAAAAGGTCCCTCTTTCAGATCAATTAATCAGAATAATTTTAAGGGAAATTAATGTATTAATTAAACAGTTGTTTGTCCCGCAAACTGGTCGTAAAATTAATTCCATCAACTTCTCAACAAAATTATCTCTTTCTTATAATTCGTAGAAAGCTATATTTTCTGGCCATGAAAATTGCTTTCTTGTTCTTATAAAATGTAGGTTACTTAACAGTAGCGCATTTGTAAAGCGTAGCTTGATCGTCGTTTCATTGACTTGTAAAATGAACACTTATACAGAGACAATCTAGGATATAATGGGTTCCCTTTCAAGGCGGTCACTTCGACATTACGTCACTGACGTATATGGGAACTCCCTTCCTCCTCATTTTCACTGAAATCTTATAGGCTAACGCCAGCTGGAGACAGCTGGCCAATTGACGCGAAACATGCAAATGCTGACCGGACCGCGGGCAGTATAAATAGCATGGGCGCGACAATAACGTCAGAATCTCTTTCTTCACGCTAGAAGTCTTATCTGAAGTCATCGTGGAAGTTGCAATAGAGGTTACTCACCATGTTTCCTCCCCGCATCCGATGGCTGCTAACTTACACGCCAGATATGTGCGGGTCCTATCGACTCGCTCTACCCTAACAAGGATCAACCGAGGCCGCACTCACGACGGCGGGCATGTGCCGGACAGTGCGCGCCCTCAGGGGAATAAACCCGGGCATCAACGGGGATGAGGCCCACTGCCGCCAGCAGGCCGCTGGTGGGCCCTCTCCCGCCCTAAGACGAGTTGACGCTGCCCACGTCACCACTCCGGTGACCGGTCCTTTTCGCGGGCTCGCTAGAAGGACTCGACGCGAGAGGCTCTGTTGATAAGGATACTTAGCCCGGTATCTCAGCCAGGCTACTTCAAGAAAGACGCCGTCTTTCCACGGCGTCCTTTGGTAGTCGTGCGCAAGACGCGTGCGTCTAGAGAGACGAGGCAAAGGCCATGGCTCCGTGTCCAAAAAGAAAAAAGGGAAGTACGGATGTTATAAGTCTCTAGCATAGAGGTCTCTAGCCGCCTCGCTCTGACAATGGAAAGTGCACAGCCGCAATCCGGTGAGTGTTGTTTACCCCTAGTCAGTCTTGACTACGGGGTTGCGCAGTCGTTACCGCTTATGCTGTTGACGCTGGGCCTACGTAACATTACATTTTGATGTGCTTACAGCTTATGTTGTCAGGCTGCCCTGTATCCTTCAGTGCAACTGGCCATGCTGATTTAACTACGTATTCACAGTTGTTGTCGCTACGCCACTGACGCTGTGTTTATGTACACACTGCTCACTGTTATGTGCTATGATTTGTGCCGTTATTGCCCTGTATCCTTCAGTGCAACTGGCCATGCTGATTTAACTACGTATTCACAGTTGTTGTCGCTACGCCACTGACGCTGTGTTTATGTACTCACTACACACTGATATGTGCTGTGATTGTGCCGTCTGTGCCCTGTATCCTTCAGTGCAACGGGCCATGCTGATTTAACTACGTATCCGCAGTTGTTGTCGCTACGCCACTGACGCTGTGTTTAAGTACTCACCGCACACTGATATGTGCTATGATTTGTGCCGTTATATATTGCCCTGTATCCTTCAGTGCAAATGGCTATTCTGATTACAACATATTCACAGTAGTTGTGCAACGCAGATGATGCTGTGTTTACGTACACACCGCACTCTGTTATGTGTTCATGATTTATGCCGCTATAAATTGCCCTGTATCCTTCAGTGCAACTGGCTATTCTGATTCAACTATGTATTCACAGTTGTTGTGCGATGCCACTGACGCTGTGTTTATGTACACTGATATGTGTGTGTTATGCTTATGCCACGATATTGCCCTGTACCCTTCAGTGCAACTGGCTATTTTGATTACTACGTAGTCACAGTTGTTGTGCGATTCAACTGACTCTGTGTTACACACTACACACTGTTATGTGTTAGGATTTATGCCACTATATATTGCCCTGTATTTTCAGCGCAAATGGCTATTCTGATTACTACACAGTACGTATTCGCAGTTGTTGCGCGATGCAACTGACGCTGTGTTTACGTACACACTACACACTGATACGTGTTATGAATTTTGCCGTTGTATATTGCCCTGTATCCTTCAGTGCAATGGCTATTCTGATTACTACACAGTACGTATTCGCAGTTGTTGCGCGATGCAACTGACTCTGTGTTACGTAGACACTACACACTGTGTGTTTGGATTTATGCCACTATATATTGCCCTGTATTTTTCAGCGCAAATGGCTATTCTGACTACTACGTATTTACAGTTGTTGCGCGATGCAACTGACGCTGTGTTTATATACACACTACACACTGATATGTGTTATGAATTTTGCCGTTGTATATTGCCCTGTATCCTTCAGTGCAATGGCTATTCTGATTACTACACAGTACGTATTCGCAGTTGTTGCCCGATGCAACCGACGCTGTGTTTATGTACACACCACACACTATATGTGTTATGATTTTGCCGTTATATATTGCCCTGCATCCTTCAGTGCAATGGCTATTCTGATTACTACACAGTACATATTCGCAGTTGTTGCGCGATGCAACTGACTCTGTGTTACGTACACACGACACTACATACTGTGTGTTTGGATTTATGCCACTATATATTGCCCTGTATCCTTCAGTGCAATGGCTATTCTGATTACTTCACAGTATGTATTCACAGTTGTTGCGCGATGCAACTGACGCTGTGTTTATGTACACACTACACACTGATATGTGTTATGAATTTTGCCGTTGTATATTGCCCTGTATCCTTCAGTGCAATGGCTATTCTGATTACTACACAGTACGTATTCGCAGTTGTTGCCCGATGCAACCGACGCTGTGTTTACGTACACACTACACACTATATGTGTTATGATTTTGCCGTTATATATTGCCCTGTATCCTTCAGTGCAAATGGCTATTCTGATTACTACGTATTCACAGTTGTTATGTGATGCAACTGACGCTGTGTACACACTACGCACTGATATGTGTTACGATTACGCCGCTATATATTGCCCTGTTCCTTCAGTGCAACTGGCTACTCTGATTATTGTGTATTCACAGTTGTTGTGCGCTGCCACTGACGCTGTGTTATGTACATTGATACATATGTGTCTATGGTTTATGCCGTTATATATTGCCCTGTATCCTCAGTGCAACCGGCTATTCTGATTAACTACGCATTCACATTCGATGTCGCTATGCTTCTGACGCTGTGTTTTGTACACATCAATGTAACTATGCTATCACGTTGCCCTGTATCCTTCAGTGCAACTAGCTATCCTATCTAACTGTGCATAGTCACAGTTTGTCGCTACGGCGACTTGCGCTGCATCTGTGTACACACTGAAGCGTTATGCTGTTATGTTGCCCTCAACGTAACTGACCATTGTGTTTGAACTGCGCATATTCATGCAGTTTCGGTCGCTTCGACGACTAGCGCTGCATTATACACACAGATGTTTTAAATGTGCACACTGATGTGTTATACTGTTATGTTGCCCTCTACCCTTCAGTGCAATGACCAGCTGTCCTATCTAACTGTGCATATTCACAGTTCTATCGCTACGGCGACTACACTGCACTTATGTACAAGGATGTGTTTTTGCTATTTTGTTGCCCTGTTCCTTCAGTGCAAAACTAGCTATCCTAATCTACCGTGCATATTCACAGTTTCTGGATGTATGTATGTGCACGGATGTGTTATGCTGTAATGCTGCCCTGTTTCCTTCAGTGCAGCTAGCCATCCTGATCTAACTGTGCATCTCAGCTACGGTGATTTACGCTGCGTTATGTACATACATGGATGCGCTATTCTTACGCACTTGTGTTATGCTGTCATGTTGCCCTGTATCTTAGTGCGACTAGCTATCCCAGGCGAACTGTGCATATTCACAGTCTCTGTCGATACGGCGACCTGCGCTGCATTATTGCACATGGATGTGTTCATGCGGCGGTGTTGCCCCGTATCCTTCAGTGCCTATACTGAGCTACTGCGTATAGTTGGCGCTACAGCGACCAATGCTGTTACGTACATGTGCTACGCTGTTATGTTGCCCCGTTTCCTTCAGTGCAACTGGCTATTCTGTACTAACTCGTATACTCACAGTTCTAGCTACGGCTACGACTGTGTTTGTGTACTTCTGAGGTGCTATGCTATTATGGGGCTATTATCTAACTGCGTATTGTAATGGAAATTTTACATTTAGATGTGTTCTTTTACATTTAGGTGTGTGCAACTTGTGTTAATGTTGAACATTTGTTTGTACTTATAAGCATTTAAAGAAATATAATCATATAGGCTTGCAGGGGCAAAATGTTCTGGGTAGCAAAGAGACTATGAGTACTCAAAGTGACCTATTGTGTACTTCAAGTGTGAAAAGTATGTGCGCAGCTTTGATGAAAATAGAGATAGGCAAAATGTGTGAAATCGAGCAGCAGCTAATTTCCAGGAAACTTTTGCAGACTTGATATTGTTCTGTCTAGATAGAATTTATGTTAGAAGAGATCTCGAACAAGACGTGTTGCCTTTTAAGGTAAACCAAGGCGATCTTTTGAGACAGACCAGGATGTGTTAAGGGTATATAAGCTTGGCAAAAAGGAGAAGTCAGCGCCTTCTCATATCAGACTCTGACTGATGTGTGAACAGCCAATTTCTTGCAAGAAATAAAGATCTTTATAACTTTTGAAATCTCCAGCTGTCTTCCAATTATTATTTAAAGTTGAGAAAAGAATTTCCACAACAAATGGCGACGAGGATGGGATTCGCAAAGCTGATGACCTCCGTGGACGAAGCAATTGATTGAACATCCCAAAGACAAGAAAGTCTCTGGCTCCGATACCCCAACGCTAAAACTGCAAGGGACGGGAGAATTGTAGACACCACGGCAGGCCTAGGTGGACGCGATCCCGAATAAAGAACCAAGCTGCAAAAAGCACGGTGAGAGAAAATTATTTACGTGGTAAATAAGAAAATCATTTGCGTATTGAATATTTTTTTCCTAAAAGGGTCAGGATTTTTGGAATAAGCCTGAAAGTAATTTCCAAAAGAATTTTGAGAATAAGCCTGAAAGTAATCTTCTCAAAAGTCTAGACAAGTTTGCGGTTTGGAATAAGCCTGAAAGTAACTTCCAAATATTTAACAAGGCACTTGTCTGGGAAAAAGACCTAGCATCGACGGATGTGGGCATTTTTGAAAGTCCTAGATTGACGGATTTAGGCAGGCGTGGTGGCCACGCTGGGGGAAAGAATTAACACAGTAAATATAGTGCGTGCCGTGGTGACCACGCGAGGAGAAAGATTTAAATACGCAAATATAAATACTGTTGAGTAAAAATAGTGCAAAATGGGTAATGTTAATGATTGGAAAGAATTGGAGACAGTGGATTTCTCAAAAGGGAATTATTGTTCCATGACCAAGAAAAATGGAACGGGGTGGCATCATAGGATACCACAGTTAATAAATGTGTGTTTAATGTAAGCATAAGTGTTTAATGTCTGAGTGTAAGCCATATGCAAAAGACAAAGGAAAATTGGACAAAAAATAAGTCCAAAAAGAAAGGAAGAAGATAATTATGACTTTGATGGTCGAATTATAGATGTATGGTTAAATGAGGCAATTACCAGACAAAGAAGACAGATAAACGCAGCATTAGTACCATTAGAGAGTACAGATAGTAGAGAGACAAAGGCAGAGGAAGCCAGGAAAACTTTACTAAACTCTGTTTCTAATTCTTCCGAGGGAATGAGATGCATGAAAACCCGCCTGGCTGAGGACGACCGCTGTCCGGCTCCCTACTCCCCCTACCAACCACCACCAGCAGTGGCCCTCCACGAACCACAAAGACAACCAGGAGCAATGGGAGGTCAAGATCCTGAGGAAGGCAAAGAAGAAGAGGGAACGAGTCTGCAAGCAAGACCACCAAAATCAAGACCACCCATATCAAAGCCTGCTAGGTTCGATCACCCTGCCCTCTGCTCCTCCAGACTACACTCCTCCATCTCCAAAATTCGTAAATGTTCACCAACCCAAAGAGAAGCACAGGCCAGACAATCAAAGATAAGTATCTGAAAACTGTTTTTCTGGACGGTCTGGACCCTGAAATAGGGAAAAAGGTCAAAACGTCTTGTGTGGGGTACCACCAAGCGCGGCTGGAAGAAATCCGACGACACGCAACGCATCAACAACAGCTGCTGAGAGACCAAGCCAAGAACAAACAGAAAAAGACTGACAAAGACACTCAACTGGCTCTGCTGAAGATGGGGTGGAAGAGGACGTGGAATGGGTGACCAACCCGCAAGGGACCCTGAAGCTTGTTATAATTGTGGGCGAAAAGGACACTGGAGAAATGACTGTCCGGATCCTCCAAAGAACAGAGGATTCCAACAGCCACCAGAGCCACAAGGAGATTGAAAGAAGGAGGGGGAGGGGAGCGACGGTGAAGGGTCTGACTCCCAGGTGGTAAATATGTCTAATCTTATCTCTTTTTCTGCTCCTTGCAATGAAGAAAATGTGCTTGCTGTTTCTTGCAATGAAGAAAATATGCTTGCTGACACTGAACTTTTGGTATAAAGCATTTGCAAAATTACCAATGATTGACATTAGTGTCGAGGGAAAGAAAGTTAAGTTTCTAAATTAACAGTGGAGTGAAGAACTCAGTAATTAAAAATGAACAATTGCCTGATTTAACTGTATTATCTGGAAAATGGACAACCTCCAGAAGTGCCACAGGGCATCTGGTAAAGGAACCATATACAGCAGATTTGTCTTGTCAGATTGGTGATCGCTCATTTTCTCATGCTTTTCTTGTAACTACTACCTGTCCTTGTAATCTTCGGGGAAGAGATTTGATGTGTAAACTAAAGCTGAATTTGTATTGTGATGACAGTGGCCTCACTGCTGATATGAGCATGGTGCGAATGCCAACTGAAACATTAAATGTTTTTGAATGGAGCACTCCTCAGTGTGGTCTGCAAAACAAAGACACAAATAGGATGCCTCCTGACCATGATTTCATGGAAGAAAGTGATTTGCATTGCACATGTCATGTTAGCAATGAGCCAGATGAAATTTTTGCTGAAAAATGGTCTGAACTAGAGATTGAGGAACTAAAAACCTCAGAGTTAATTTGGTCAGATAAATGGTGTGCTGTGAAGGTTGAATTGACTGATAGCCAAGCATCACTGTATGATGTGGAGGGGGCCGTCCCTCACATCTTTTTAGCTAAACCACAGACTGCAGAGTGGAGAGAATGGGGCTTTTTGTGAAACAGTGTGACTAAAAGATTGGTGGCTGACAAAATGTGTGGCCATCTGAGAGCACAGGGTTTTACAAACAGTCACTATAAGAGAAAATATTAAGGGAATCAGAACTGTTAAAGTGATGAATAAATAGTACTATATGAATTGCACGTGTTTAAATATTATACTTTTTATATGAAGGCGTCTAGAATTTGTATCCCGTTATCCCTGGGAGACAGTGTGGAAAAACGGTTTTGATCTATGAGATTCTAAGAGTCAATGGTTTACTGTATGTTTAACTAAGATAAATTTCTGTGCATTGTGCATATGAGAATGAGATTGGGTGACCAACTTTAAATATAAATTGTGGGTTGACAAAAATATTGGTCACTCCATTTCATTTAAAAGGTAATTTTCTAGATTCAATAGAAACAATGTTTTCTAATTATAAACATTTGAAATCACATGCTGTCATCATCAGCGAGATAGAAATGTTTTTTATTTTTGTCCATGGATCAAAGATTGTGTGAAGATTTCCAAATCTTCTTTTAAATAGCTTATGAGCAACAAAAAAAGGTTGGAAAATTGAAATTGTGCAAAGAACGACAAATTGCATTTGAGAAATTAAAACGGATTCTCTCAACTGCAATTGTAGGTCTATACGATTTCTATTTAAAGTGTTTAATCTATTTGATTTTGAAAAGTTAGGTTTACGTTCACTGTGTTAAACTTGAACACATGACTACTGCATCGGACAACTGAGAATTGATATCGTAACGTTCAGACACTGTCGCAAGGGGAATGCCACAGTGTGTCTACGTTCAGTAGTTTCTGTCGTCGTCGAACTTTGTTACCGTTCATATTTGGTGGTATTCCACTCCTAATATATGTTCCCCATTCAGTTCATAAACTGCTAAGGCAGACAAGAATGAATGAATGAATGAACGAATGAATCTCTGGCCAGAGAAGGGTGTGTGGAGTGTGTGAAAGTGAGTGTGTGAATTATGGTGTTCAGAGACATAAATGATGTCAATCAAAACAGCTGTATCTAAACAGGTTAAAATATGACCCAACAGGGAAGAAAATATACCCAACAAAATAACAACCATGGATGATTTTGGCTAACTATCCTGAGCTGGGTTATTGTTGTGGCAGAAATAAACAATGCCACACGCGCAGCGTATAACTTTGGGAAGGCAGAGAGCAAGCAAGCTTGTCCTGTCTACCCCATATTTAACTTTTTACAGGATGTCATGATGGATCTCATCGAACAGAACTGATTCTGTTCCAAATGTATAAAGTATTGTCTTGTCACTGTTTGACATGAAATTTTACAGGTCTCATCAAAAAGGATGACAGGTCGGATAAGCAGATGAGTCCGGCGACATGATACATGATGTTGTAATTAACAAAAATACTTAAGGTCTCCATTCACAGGTGAAAGCAGCCAGGAAATGGTTCACTCCACAAACAAGGTTCCCATCTGGGGTGCAGTGACACCTCCGTCCAAGCATCTCGACTTAAACTACACCAACCAGCCTCAGCAACCCCAAACGCCGACACCAACGACAACGCAAAGCGTAAAGTGAGGGACAAAGGAAGTGCTAGTAACTTTTCCTCCCTTGCCAACGTGGGATAAGCCCATTGCAACGTTTCGCAAAGAATCACCCTGGTGAAGATGGAACGTCCATGGGGCAACGAGATGATCAACACATCTGGAGGAAGATGTGGACCAACTAATGGTTCAAGCTTAGCATAATAATTAATTGTGTGTTATGTTAATTGATGTTTTTATTCAGTTCAATCAAACTGTGCGACTGAGAATTGATATAGATCTCATGATTTGAACAATTACTTAATTAATAGGTACATTCAGGTACTCGTAAATTAAGAAGAGGAAAATGTCTTAATTCTGTAGAGTATAAGGACTCTAAATAGGTACATTACTGTAAAGAAAAAAATAATCTAGGGACTATTTTTTGAGGAAAACTTAAGGGGTTAGAACCCTAATTCAGATATCATAGATGCTAAAAAATGAATAGTTGTAATAGTTGTTCTCTAATAAGAGAAGTTACTTTGCTGGACTAGGTCCGAATAGATAATTGGGTAAACTTCTATAGCGATTAATTAATGACTACATTAAATATTTTTTAGGTGTTTCCATTTGTTAAAATAGCAAAAGAAAAACTTTCAAAAGGAGATTGATTTTGGGAAACATATTTAATTTCTGGATTATTATTAGTTAAAGAAGTTACCAGTGTGATTATTGAAATGTTCCTTTCATGTATTGTCTAATGTCTGTATCTGATATCTGAGAGGTGACTGCGGGTCTAGTCTATCTAGGAATACAGTAACAGTGCTTGCTTATTTAGCCCGGCTTCCAGAAATGAAATATGGATTTGCTTTGTTGAGAAAGGTCTTCAACGTATTAGAAAAAATATGAGCACAAAGTTAAAACCTAGACCAAGAACAATGTAACTCAAACATGTTAAATTTAAACTAAAATGAATCTAAACAGTTAATTTTAAAAGACATTTCAGTGAAATAGAATATTTGCTCATAAAGCAAAATTCTAAAAAGCTTTCTTAATTCAGAATGAAGTTACAGATTTAATGATCTGGATCAATGGATCCATTATGAGCTATTCCGCATTGCAAACAAATAGAGGCAGGACATGTTATGTCCATCAGTTAATTCTGGGAAAAATAGGATGGTAGGAAGATAGGTAATTAAAGATTAAATGGCACATCAGCAGCTAAAGCTATTATCATGGCAAGAGCTTGGGTTAATTTTAAAGTAATGACATTGTTTGAAACAAAATAATACAATTATTGATATTTGTGTTAAAGATAAAAATGAAAAGATTATATTATTTTTTTGGTTAGATTTTATTACACAAATCCTTAAATAGATCTGACTAAGTAAAACAATCGCCTACTTGAAATAAAAGCTAGCAAAATAAGGTTAAGAAAAATGGTTAATCAGCAGTATCAGCCTGTTAAAGGCCTAATAGATCAATGTGATTCAAAATTTAGCTTGATTCAAAGTTAAAAGGCAATGTACTATGGTATGATTAGTTTTTTTTTTGAAAATAGAATTAGATTGCTAGAATTAGAATGTTGGGAAGAAGATGAAGTTGAGGTTACAGTGCCTGAAGATGAGGTATATGAGAACGAGAGCGAACATGAGTTTGACTAAGAAATTAAATGACCATGGGAAAAATTTACCTGTTGTAAATTACTATGATTATAGGAGAAGTAAATGTCAAAATTTGTGTGTATGTTCTTTGAATGAACATGGGGTGGATTGTAATGGAAATTTTACATTTAGATGTGTTCTTTTACATTTAGGTGTGTGCAACTTGTGTTAATGTTGAACATTTGTTTGTACTTATAAGCATTTAAAGAAATATAATCATATAGGCTTGCAGGGGCAAAATGTTCTGGGTAGCAAAGAGACTATGAGTACTCAAAGTGACCTATTGTGTACTTCAAGTGTGAAAAGTATGTGCGCAGCTTTGATGAAAATAGAGATAGGCAAAATGTGTGAAATCGAGCAGCAGCTAATTTCCAGGAAACTTTTGCAGACTTGATATTGTTCTGTCTAGATAGAATTTATGTTAGAAGAGATCTCGAACAAGACGTGTTGCCTTTTAAGGTAAACCAAGGCGATCTTTTGAGACAGACCAGGATGTGTTAAGGGTATATAAGCTTGGCAAAAAGGAGAAGTCAGCGCCTTCTCATATCAGACTCTGACTGATGTGTGAACAGCCAATTTCTTGCAAGAAATAAAGATCTTTATAACTTTTGAAATCTCCAGCTGTCTTCCAATTATTATTTAAAGTTGAGAAAAGAATTTCCACAACAGTATATTCACAGTTGTTGTCGCTACGGCCACTGGCACTGTGTTTATGTACATTCAGTTATGTGTTAATTTGCACTTCTGTACATCGGCTTTAGAACATTGGCTATGTTCTACAAGGGAGTGTCAGTTTCCTCGTGACCCCCTTACTGGCCTATCATCCCCGGTTCACGGACCTGAGAGAGTTATGGGGCTCCCCCATGACTATCCCCCTCAGATGATTGGCACCCCAGCCCCAAGCTGTGGAACCTTCTTGTGTGTCCGCTGCTGGGTCCTTAGTTGAGCAAGACACTTCACACTAATAAGTGCTGAGAGATCTCCTTGAGAATGACCTTCCACCTGCTCTCGCCCCAGCGAAGCACTTGGAGACCTACGCTCATTCTACATGAATGATGTTGCATTGTCTCGGACCTAGTGACTGCAGCGTCACTCTCCGTCCGATACCAAGCTGCGTTCCAGTCGCTTACACCGTTCAGAGCACAGATTGATCCCTGCCCGCCTTCTGCTGAGCCGTCAGCCTCACATGATGCTGATACTCAGAGTGCTGTTGGCCCTGTAAGGGCTTTGCGGATGTACGTGGGCCACTAGGCAGCAGTCTGACTAGCTGTTTGTGTGCTTGGTGGATGGTACTAGGGACTGAGACTTTCTCACTGAATTCGACGCTTTTCAATCTGGCTTAATGCCCACGGGATTTAGGTATGCTGGCTGTCTTCTCAGAACACGTTCGCCAGGGTTTCAAGTTTTATGCACTGCCTATAGCGTCGTGGGTTGGTGAGTTTTATTAATGTACTCATGAACTGTTACCACCAGCTGTACAGTAGTCTGCATTATGTAGAGTTACCATTGCTGCTAACTCTGTGTTATGACTATAATGTATATAATGACTATACATAGCTGTTTCCGCATTACGCAGTAGTTTTCAATGTACTGTTAACTCTGTGTATGGCTATAAGGTTAGGCAGCTGTCACCGCTATTGCCGTTGACACTGTTAACTCTTGTGCTTGAGTGCTTATGGTGTTGTGCTGCCCTCCAGTGCAGCCTTCGCTTCATTGCATTGGATATGCAACTTGGTAGGTCGGAACAGACGTTTCTTAGTCTAGTTTCGCCTATCAGTTCGAGTGCTCCTAGCGGCGCTGCTGGCTTAGAACTGTTGTCTCTCGTGGGAGTGTAGCTTGACCCCGTTCAGGGCTTATCTTCACTGCGCTCACGGCGGGATTCTATACAGTTCCCATATACGTCAGTGACGTAATGTCGAAGTGACCGCCTTGAAAGGGAACGTCTCCGGTTACTATCGTAACCTCGGTTCCCTGAGAGGCGGGAACGAGACATTACGTCAGCCGCCGTGCTCGCCGTTTGATCAGCTGTGCTAGCGTTCAGTCTTGATTCTGACGTTATTGTCGCGCCCATGCTATTTATACTGCCCGCGGTCCGGTCAGCATTTGCATGTTTCGCGTCAATTGGCCAGCTGTCTCCAGCTGGCGTTAGCCTATAAGATTTCAGTGAAAATGAGGAGGAAGGGAGTTCCCATATACGTCAGTGACGTAATGTCTCGTTCCCGCCTCTCAGGGAACCGAGGTTACGATAGTAACCGGAGACGTTTTTAATAACTGGACTAATACTACATCAAACTAAGGAATACAAGTTCTACAATTTACATGATTATGCATATAACAATACAAACAATAGAGACAAATACAAGACTAAACGGATAACAGATGAGAGAGGGAGAGGATGAAAGGGAGAAAGTGAAAGTAAAGTTCAGGACGAGAGAGATCACCGAGATGATCTCAGCATGGCAAAATCACAGGCAGTAACCTTGAGAGACAACAAGAAATCAGAATCATCAAATCACAAATCAAAATACTTGCGTATGGTTCTCTTTGTATTTGATGAAGAAGAAGAGCTCCTTAAGAGCTGGGCGTGTTTCCTCGTGTCTTTGGGGCGAGCCCGACTCGCGCGAAGTTTAAAGGTTCACCGAACGTGAAGTTGCCAGAAACATGATTCAGAGTTCATCTCCCTTTGTGGAGGGAGAAACGAATATGAAAATAAGTCAAGTCAAGTCAAGTCAACTTTATTTATATAGCGCTTTTCACAATACAGATTGTATCAAAGCAGCTTCACAGTATAAAATAAAATAGTACATCAGTGTTTGTTTCTGGTGTAAAACATCCACGTTTGGTAATGCTGATCAATAGCACTGTTGAATCGATTAATCAAATTAAGTATCCCCAACTGAGCAAGCCAAAGGCAACAGTGGCAAGGAACCGAAAAACTCCATCAGGTGACCTAATAGAGAAAAAAAAAACCTTGGGAGAACCCAGGCTCAGTCGGGGGCCAGTTCTCCTCTGGCGTTTATGAAGTAGAGACCGGATTAAACTGTAAGATTAAAAATGTTATATAAATGCCTGGCTGAAGAGATGCGTCTTTAATCTAGTTTTAAACTGGGAGAGCGAGTCTGAGCAACGAACAGTATCAGGAAGACTATTCCAGAGTTTTGGAGCTAAATGTGAAAATGCTCTCCCTCCTTTGGTGGATCTGGATATCCTAGGTATGACCAAAAGCCTCGAATTTAGTGATGTTAAAGAGCGCGATGGATTATAGGGCGATAGAAGATCTGTTAAATAGACTGGAGCTAAGCCGTTTAGGGCTTTATAAGTCAGTAGCAATACCTTGTAATTAATACGGAACTTTATAGGTAACCAATGTAGTGATGATAAAATTGGTGTTATATGGTCAAATTTTCTTGATTTAGTAAGAACTCTAGCGGCGGCATTTTGGACTAACTGTAGCTTGTTTATTGAGGATGCAGGACAACCAGCTAATAAAGCATTACAGTAATCTAGTCTCGAGGTCATGAATGCATGAACTAACTTTTCTGTATCAGAAACTGATAGCATATTACGTAACTTAGCAATGTTTCTAAGGTGGAAAAAGGCTGTTCTTGTAACATATGAAATATGATTTTCAAAAGGCAAGTTACAATCTAATATAACACCCAGGTCTTTTACTGTAGAGGATAAAGTAACAGGACACCCTACGATGTGTAAGTTGTATTGTGAGAGGTTTTGTGGGTGGTTTTTTGAACCGATGATTAGTACCTCTGTCTTATCTGGATTTAATAAAAGAAAATTGCGCGTCATCCAATCTTTTATATCTTTAACACACTCTGTCAATTTGGATAATTTAGCGTTTTCATCCGGCCGTGATGAAATATATAGTTGAGTGTCATCAGCATAACAATGGCAACTAATTCCATGTTTCCTTATAATATTTCCAAGTGGCAGCATATATATTGAGAATAATAGAGGGCCTAACACAGATCCCTGCGGCACTCCATAGTTTACTGGAGTTATGATCGATTTTTCTCCGTTTAAATAGACAAAATGGTAGCGGTCAGATAGGTATGATCTGAACCAGCTTAATGCTTGTCCTTGAACACCGGTATAGTTTTGTAGTCGATCTAAGAGTATTGTGTGATCTATAGTATCGAACACAGCACTAAGATCAAGTAAAACTAGTATTGAGATACAGCCATGGTCAGAAGCTAATAGTAAATCATTTGTGATTTTAACGAGCTCAGTTTCAGTGCTATGGTGCGGCCTGAACCCAGACTGAAACTTTTCATAGGTGTCATTTTCTTGCAAGAAAGAGCCCAGTTGGGCAGACACAACTTTTTCTAATATTTTGGACATAAAAGGAAGATTTGAAATGGGTCTATAATTTGCTAGGTTATTTGGGTCCAATTGTGGTTTCTTAATGAGAGGTTTTATAACTGCCAATTTAAATGTTCTTGGAACATGACCTAAAGTTAAAGATGAGTTAATAATATTGAGGAGAGGCTCTTCCACTATAGGTAACACTTCTTTCAATAGTTTAGTTGGTATGGGATCTAATAAACATGTTGTTGTTTTAGAGGAAATTATAAGTTTATTTAACTCTTTTTGTTCTATAGTTGTAAAGCACTGTAATTGTTCTTGCGGGGTGATAATCGAGGCTGAATTATAAGGCGCGATTGAGGATTGAACGTTTACAATTGTGGATCTGATGTTTTCTATTTTCTCAGTGAAAAAATTCATGAAATCATTACTACTAAACTGTAACGGGATATTTTGTTCAGGAGACATCTGTTTATTTGTTAGTCTAGCCACGGTGTTAAATAAGAACCTAGGATTGTTTTGGTTGTTTTCTATTAGTTTGCGGAGGTGCTCAGCCCTGGCCGCTTTTAGGGCCTTTTTATAGCGTGACATACTGTCTTTCCAAGCGATTCTAACGACCTCTAAATTAGTTTGTTTCCATTTACGCTCTAAATTACGGGTTTCTCTCTTTAGAACACGCGTATTATTGTTGTACCATGGTGCTTTAATTTTCTCTCTGACCTTTTTTAGTCTCATAGGTGCAACAATATCCAATGTACCAGAGAGAATGGTGCTCATAGTGCTGGTTAGTTCGTCTAGTTCATCTGTTTGTTTGGGTTCAGGCAGCAGCTGAGACATATCAGATAAGCAATTTGAAAAATTATCTATGGTGGATGGAAGGATAGTTCTGCCTAATCGATAACGTGGCGCAGCATGATATATTACCGGGGTATGTAATATGCAAGTTACCATGTAATGGTCAGTTACATCATCACTTTGCGGAATGATATCTATATCGGTTGGATCGGTTCCATGTGATATAATTAAGTCGAGTGTATGATAAAGACGATGAGTTGGTCCGGTAACGTTTTGCTTAACCCCAAAGGAGTTTAATAAATCTATAAACGCAGCCCCTAACGGATCATTTTGATTATCTACTTGTATGTTAAAATCTCCAACAATTAATACTTTATCGACATTGACCAATAGATCTGAGAGAAAATTTGCAAATTCTTTTAGGAAATCAGCGTAAGGCCCGGGCGGTCTATATACGGTAGCCAAGGCTAGAGATAATAGGGATGTTTTTCTTTCATCTAAGAGCGTAACATTTAGTACAAGTACTTCAAATGAAATAAACTTATAACCCGTTTTCTGAGTAACACTAAGAAAATCTCTATAGATAGTTGCAACACCGCCGCCACGACCAATCAGACGGGGCTCGTGCTTATAGGAGTATCCTGATGGAGTAGACTCATTTAGACCGAAATAATCATTTGGTTTAAGCCAGGTTTCAGTAAGGCAAAGTACATCGATGCTATTATCTGTGACTATTTCATTTACAATAACTGCCTTAGGTGTGAGTGATCTAATGTTTAAAAGACCTAGCTTTAGAAATTGTTTTTGTTTACTAATAGCAACATTTTCTGTTTTAATAACAATTAGATTTTTTCTAGATCCTGCAGTAGATTTATTATTTGATCGCACTAAACGAGGAATAGACACAGTTTCTATGCAATGTTCTACACTAGTATTAATATCAGTTAATTTGGTGCAGCAGAGACTATGATTTGGACTTTTGGTTACTAGTCAAAAGGTATTTAACATTTTGGAGATGTTATCTGACAGAAGATCCGATCCGAATCTGTTTGGGTGTAAGCCATCAGCACGGAAAAGCCTAGGACGCTCCCAAAACAGATTCCAATTATTTACAAAGAGCAGTTTCTGTTCATTGCACCATGACGTTAACCATTCATTTAGTGCGAATAATCTACTAAACTTGTCATGTCCTAGACGGTACGTGGGAAGCGGTCCTGACACAATGATCGTTATATCTGGCGATGTGCTTTGACCGTATCGATCAGATTCCTGAAGTCTTTCTTCAGATTTTCCGTCTGGCGCAGCCTGATGTCGTTCACTCCCACGTGCAATACCAAAGTTCCGACGCACTCGTTATCGTTCAGAATATCGGGAACGTGAGCAGCGATTTCAGAAACACGAGCACCAGGAAAGCAGTGACTGTGCACCTTATTTTTACCTGATGTAGCATGGACGTGCCGAACAATGGAATCACCGATGATCACAGCATCGTGTTCTGTTTCGCGAAGAGGGGAGAAGCGGTTTTGTGTGGATAACTCGAAAACTGGGAGGGTCGGAGAGGGTCTTCTTGGTCTAGACTTGACTCGCGTCTTCCGCTGCGGAAATATCCAGGCTTCGTGGTGGCGTGTTGGAGCCGGAGTGAACGAGACCATGGCTGATCGCGACCTTGGCGCTTGGGACCGATGCCGAGTAACGCACGGAGTAGACGAGGTCAGAGTCAGCGGGTTAGTAACATTAATCTCTGATTTGTGAGCATCGGCGCGTGATGTTTCAAGAGCCAAACGCCGGTCTATCAGCTCGGCCTGTCTCACTAAAAGGTCGTGGATCTGTTTCTCAACAGCTTCCAGCTCAGACTGCACCGCGTGCAGCTCAAATGTGTCCTCACCTGCACCAAAAGGTAGACTACATACATCTGATATATTCGCCATTTTAACAGATGGACAGTAAGTTAGCAACGACACTACCAGTGATGCTATCAATTAATACTAATTTCTGACAAACGTCTTAGATATAATCCGTCTTTTTAGTGGTACGGGTGTAGAGTAGACGCACGATAGGTGAAAAATGTTTGTAAGTGAGTGTTGAGAAGACGCGTTCAGCCGTGATCCCCGGGAGTAACCTATAAGAGTATCTAGCGTTGGATCACTAACAGGCTTGAGACACGTCTGCTCAACAGTCCGCGTTGTAACTATGAGGTTTGAGCAGTAGTGCTTCTCAGTGAGGAAAAGTAGAAAATGTTTGTTGTAAGTAAGTTTAAAGAGTAAAATCAAGAATTATAAATCAAATCGATGGAGCTCCAAAGACAACAACGCGTTCAGACGCGACGCATGCGCATTCGACAAAAATAAAACTTAGTAAAGAAAATAAAACTGAGTTGATGAATCCCTAGCCATGGAGCCAGGAATTCTTTCAGTGCTCGTGCACGTCCTTGAGGATGAGGAGCGCACGCCGCGGGAGATTCAAGTCTCTTTAAAGTTGAAGCTTCACTGAACGAATGCTAGAGTCTAAACAAAGACGGAAATAAAGAAAAGACTTAAGAAAATAAACGAGAAAATGGTGAATGCTCCCTTAAAAGGGAGCCATGTGGATCTTCTTCCTGATGAAGACGGTTCGTAAGAAGTGCTCATCGGAGATTTCCTGAGTCGGTCTTCATGGAAAATATGGGTTGACGCCTCTGTTCGCGCGGACAACCAATGAACGTCCAAAGATCTGAAGCGGGAAAAGGTTCTTTGTCTCTGGGGCAACGCCCACTCGAATGAGTCATGAGGAGATGGGCTTTGAGCTGTTCGGCTCCCAAAATATGAAAAAGTGTAAAATAATGCATATTACTTCATTCTGCTATCGGAATTCGACTCCGTTAGATTGAGAGAATTTCAGAGATATGAAACTTGTCATAGGAAGATTTTAGGAACACCAAGTTACATAAGATATGCGTAATTACAAACATTTTAAAGTTACCATGGCTAGAAATAAGGTTTACCCAAAATGTGTTGTACACTAGCTACAAATGGAGATGAAACTTAAGGAACTAAACACGGTACACACTTGATTTGTCTAACCTTATTACTAAAGTTTACCAGGATACACAAACTACACCACGTAAAAGAAAAATTATGAGATGGGAAATTACATCCATGTTTACATTTCTTTAGTGGTTATACATATAGAAAATGTAGGATTTAAGTAGGAGGAAAGATTAACACTTTAATTCTGCTCCACTCCTAAAAGCTCCGTTGCTTGACATTCCGTTAGGCAATAAAACAAAGTGGGTGGGGGGAAGGCAATCCCCCTGGAGAAACATTCTTCACAAATACATTTCAGAGCTCAACACTAGAAAATCATAATTATATGATCAAACAAATTAATAAAACATGCCTACAGGAAGGTCAAACCCAAATCTGAGTTACATACATTAAAACTATAATTCTATCCTGAATAACACACAGAGGATGTTTGTGTGTGTGTGTGTGTGTGTGTGTGTGTGTGTGTGTGTGTGTGTGTGTGTGTCACATAGAAAGTTTTGTTATCTCTCTGTGGTCCAGAGAGGGGAAGGGGGTTTGGAATGCAGAACTTTGCAAAGTTAAGGGAATGTGTTGACTGTTTATCCTCCAAGGTGCAATAAAGTGTCGCGAAAGACCATTTGTTGCCGACTAGCTGGAGCCAACACAACTGATTTACCTTCGGGGGTTCAGAGTGGGACAGCAAGAAGGAATGTGCGTTTGTGTTCTGATTCAATGAGCCATGATTCATAGCCAATGTTGCTACAAATTGAAACTTGCCGGCCCAGAAAGTTAGTAAAGACAATGTTTAAAATAGTCCAAGTGACTACAGTGGCTCAACTTCAAGTTTATCAAGCGACGCAAATACTTTTAGTGCGCAAAAAACATACAAAAATAACGACTTTATTCAACTATTCATTTTCTTCTATGTGGGCCTCTGAGTGAGTTCATGTAGTGTAACAGCGCAGCGCTTCTGGGTTGTACATCAGCACGTAGGCTCACTATTGGCTGACGCTGGTCATGTGTGTGATGCATGTGATGTCCAACACATAAGCGCTGTGGTGTTACACTACATGAACTCACACAGAGGCACACATAGAAGAAAATGAATAGTCGAATAAAGTTGTTATTTTAGAGTAATGACAAGTCGCGTATTTGCGCCGCTTGATAAACTTAAAGTTGAGCCACTGTAGTCACTTGGACTATTTAAAACAGTCCAACATTTAAGCCTATGAAGAAGTGAACCAGCTCTCAGATTTCATCAAAAATAACTTAATTTGTGTTCAGAAGATGAGCAAAAGTCTTACAAGGGCTGGAACAACATGAGGGAGAGTATTTACTGACAGAATTTTTATTTTTGGGTGAACTAACCCTTTAATATTAGAAAAAAAAATACACAAAAGTTAAGAAATAGCTGTTTATGTGTAGAAATTGGATATACATATTTATGTTTAAGCATATCTTAAATATAACATACCTCATCAAACACAGCCAAAATGTTGTGTATCTTTATTTGAACAACTCCTTTGGCACTGTGGAAGACTTTGATGAGCCTGCAAGCAATATGAAAATGAATGTTGATTTAGTTAATCATGTGAATGTTTTCTTAATCCATGGTCATAATAATTGCATTGTAGCTGGCTGCCTCATAATACACTCCTGAGGTAACGTAAATAAATAAAAATAAAAAATGACAGTCTCAGCTGCTTCTCGACACTTTTACTTTGTTATAACGTTACCCATTCATAATCATATGAAAAAGAGGTCCACCAGTCGACCATGGTGACACGGTGCGCATTTACCTCTCTATGGATGTCCCATTATTCCCTATGCCGTCCGCAGTGCCCTTCGAACTGAACATGTTCGCTCCCTTCGGATTCGAATCTCACTCAGATGGCGGAATCGCCTCTGTTACGTCCACTACGGTCGATTGGAACGCACCTCGAATCACTCTGGCGACTCATTACCTGAATAAAAGATTCGTTCAAAATGAACGACCCATCACTAGAGTAGATTGTATATTTTTACATTTAGATATATCATTATTTGTTATATATTACTGATTTTATGCTTTTAAAAAAGATGCCGCAGAATGTGACGTCATATCACGACCGTTGCAAAGTGCCGAGAACTGTCAGTAATGCGATCGCTTCCTTACTGTTACTGTTACTGTTCCTTACTGTACTCAATACACAAAACAAAACACCTCAGAATTACAGACAATTGTAACATCTCACAGACTTAAAGCTAATGGTAAAACTACTGATTTCAATGTCAACGGAAACGTTTTTTTTTTCACCATAGAATACAGCTTCGCCCAACAAAGTGTACATAAAGAGGGGGGGGGGGGGGACTTATTTTAACTGTGACTGGCTAAGAAATTGCCTTGTTATTGTTAGAAATGTCTTAAATAACGTTACTCACCCAACTTTAGCAGGATCCGTCGAAAGTTCTCGAATGGCGGCTAAATAAGTTTCTCAAACACAGTCCACAGCTCTCAGTGACACGCGCAGTAGGCGGGGTCAGGCCACAAACGTAAATTTCAGTCATTAATCCAAGTAAATTCAGTCTCATTACATGTACAACGTAGGTCATTTACATTTCTTCAAAAAAAAAAATACATCTCCTTATAAATGTATAATATTTGAATTGATCTAAAATGAGTGATTTATGGTCATCCAATGAATGCCCATGAGCACTTTTTTGAGTACACCAGGCATGCATAAAAGGGATGTTTTTTATTTATTTTCTGTTTCGAAAACCACTGCAAAACATGTATAGAGGAATGAAAATATGGAGTGATTTACCATTGATTACACATTTTTACAAGAAAAAATCATTTTAAAAAAATATTTAAAGGAACATTTAATGGCAAAATATATAGTAAATTGTTGGTTTTGATATTTGGAATGGATGTTGGGTTAGTATGTTTCATTGACTTGACTTTTTATTGTTGCTGATTAAATGTAGTTTTGTATTTTTTACTTGTTGGGACCCCAGGAAGAGTATAGCCACTGCCAAGGTAGTGGCTAATGGGATCCAAATAAACAAATAAACTTAGATTTGTTGGAAAATACCATTTACAGCCAATACAGGCAATTTACTGAGGAAAGGTTTTTTTTGACAGTTATAGCACCACGTCTTGCCTGATCTCCACCACTTTTACTAAGTGTCCTCAAAGTGCGCACATATATGTCTGTCAAATTCGTTGTAAATATCTCATTTTGTTTTGAAGTTTAGACACTTCTATTTATGAGAGCATAAAAATAATCCATGGGTGACAATGATTTGAATTTTGTATTTATTTATTTATTTATTTTCAAGTCTATTATGTCAGTCCTATCATAATTTTGACATTTGGGCGTTATTGTTTAGCTATTGACCTATGTTTTCAAATTTCCTGTGGTGTTTTTGTCTCGATCGGACTAATGGTTTCGAAGATAATCGCAAGTTTTTTAAAGGGTAACTAAACCCCTGGTCAGATCCTGACTCCACCCACTGGCAATATTTGAAAAATGCTAGAAAAGTGGGCAGACCCCAGCGGAGATAGAGGGGACGAACCATGAGCGGGAGGGCATGCACCCCTATGCGTGCACCTGAGAGGCCTGCTGTCAGACTCTCTAAAATGGAGAGTGACTCACAGGGTCGCAAGACGACGTAAAGTACATGCATCTGATGAGTTTTATCGAGTTGATGTCAATAGCGCGCGCTCTCTATAGGCATTTTCATATTTTGCCGCTATGTGAAAAAATCCAGCAAAATGCGCCGACGCGTTTGTCGACCCCAGAGGATTAACTTTAGCCTAACCATAAATTGTGATTATCACTCACATCAAGATGCCGCTGCAGTGGTGGAGTCCTCGCAGGAGGAGCAGCGTTTGGCACTGCGTCGCTTTTCAGCGCGAGCTGTGTGGAGAAGCCCATTTCCACCTCTATTGCGTTGGAAAAGCAATCCCGCGTAAAATGCAGGTTGCACACTCATGGTCTTCCAGGCCAAGTGCATGCAACCACTGGCGCCTATTTCCAAGTCTGCTGGAAAGGTATGCAGTCCAGCAGTGCTGTTGCCACTAGCAACACTACACCTACCACTGTACTAAATACAGATAAATCTATGCTAGCTCATCCAAGGGCGTGGTGAGCTCGTACCAAGGGAGGGCGTGGTGAGCTGGAACCTGCCTACGTCACGCAGTACCGCTTACGTCACGCAGTACCGCAACATCCAATAGGAAAATTCAACTGCAGTAGCCACCGTTCAACCGACGTTTTTACACCATATATTGTAGAATTAAAACACTTTATACCCAAATGTCAAAAAAGTTACTCGAATCAATGAACAGCACTAATGAAGCCCCTTTCTTACAGATAATTAACTAAAAAAAGTTGGTTTAGGGTTTAGTTACCCTTTAAGTGCTAAATGACAATGATACACAAACTATAAGGCAAAACCTGGCATGTTTGGTATCGTTGGACTCGGGAAGGATTCAGGATTTCAAAGGACTAACGGTTGGGTGCGTTTATAGCAATTTTCATGACTTTTTTCTATGTTGTAGCGCCACCACTTGGCCAATCTTCGAGATTTTTTTCAAGTAACCTCAGATTGAGCTCATGAACATGTGTCTCGAGTTTAGCGAAAATATCTCTTTCCGTTCACGAGTTATAATTGTTTTAGTAAAAGTGTCCCTGGTGCCATCAAACATTTTGGTTTCCCTTAGCGACCGTGAATTTAAATTAATAATTTTTTTATGAGTATTGATAATCACTGTCCAGAGAATATTTCTGCACTGGTTTGGTTCCGATCGGGCCAAAAACCTAGGAGTAGTTCGCAAAAGTAGGTTTTTCAAAAAACCTCAATTTACTCAAAATTGGCGCCTGAAGGGCGAGCAAATCCGAGCGATATAAGACACTTGAGCCTACGCCTCACGGTTGATGAGTTATGAGCCGTTTCGTACTTTTGACCGCTGTAGCGCCCCCGTCAGGCCGATCGGGGCGGGCCTTGGTGACGCTGTAGGCGGTGTGAGTACTATCAGCCCCCAAAGTTTCAAGTCTCTACGACTTACGGTTTGGTCTGCCCGATCAGTTTTATGTCTGAATGTTGCATCATGGGAAAATTAACAATAACAATAGGGTTTCAGCACTTCGTGCTTGAACCCCTAATAAAGCTATTTCGGAAAGTTATAGAATGTGTTGTGATGGAATTTTAACTCATGAGGAAGTACAAAGCGCAATCAAGAGTTTGAAAACCAATAAATCCCCAGGATGTGATGGACTCACAGCTGAGCTGTACAAATTATTTGCTAATGAACTTTCTCCTTTTTTTAACAAATGTTTTTAAAGAGAGTATATTGATAAAGAAGCTCTACCTCCTACATTAAAGATGAACTGAACTGAAATAATCAACGTTGATAACGTGTTGTTTATGACAATTAAAAGTAAATTACACAAAAAAATTTGAATTAAAAATATCAATATAGCTCTTTTTTTAAGCAACACAAAAATTGCGTTTGTTAGTATAGACCCTTTTACAGTTGGTAAACACGGTGACGTATTTGTGTGGGCGGAGCTTAGCTGGAGGCAGAAAGATCGTACTCGGTTACTAATGTAACCTCGGTTCTCTCTAGAAGAGGGAACGAGTATTGCGTAAGTAGCTTACGCATCGGGAAAGTCTTCTTTCTTCGAGATCTGAAGCCAAAAAATTATCCTTAATTTTGTATTCATTGTCAACGCAGTGCAGCAGCCGACAGACCTAGGCAGGCTGTATAAGCGTGCTCATTGGCTGCTCGGCTGCAACTGCTTAAGCCTATCGGTGAGCGCTCTGAACGCGGCAACCAATGAGGGCGCTTCGCGCCCTCCACACCCTTCTAACCGTCAGAAGGGGCGTGGTCAGCGTGTATATATTCAGCGCTCACAGGCTAAAATTCTGGTTTTCGCAGTCTGAAGCGCAAAAGCTCGTGGCGCGACACGGCAGGTTACGCAATACTCGTTCCCTCTTCTAGAGAGAACCGAGGTTACATTAGTAACCGAGTACGTTCTCTTACGAGAGGTTCTCTCGTATTGCGTAAGTAGCTTACGCATCGGGAACCCTTTGTCAACGCCGTGTGCGCCGAGCATCCAGCCCATGAATCCCAGGGGAACCGGGGAAAACACTCTGCTGGGAAATGTGGCCGGTCGGAGAGACGGGCCAGCGTAGTACATGCACTTCATGCAGCATATGAAATAGAGCGGCGCGGCCGGTCTATAAACATAACAGTACAAACAGTAGGGCCGGCGGAGCGAGCCCATACAGTACATAAGCACTCATAAGGGTAGGAGAAAACGACATAGTCGGTCTCACATGAAGAGAAAAATTCCAGCGCGGCAGAGAATAATACGGGCGGCCAGCAGCGCGGGCCAGCAACGATAACAGCGCGTAACGGGAAATAGGAAACAGAACGGATCAGCCGGTCTGAGTCAAACACTTCACCCTGAGTAGTTACCAGAATAGCGCCAGCATATGAACGTAGTCTGCACACGGGAGCTGGGCAGAGCATACATGTCACTTATACTGACAATATTTTTGCCTGTAGGGCAGGAACTTCCAGGTTATAAAACCTCACGAATGTTGACGGGGAGGCCCAGCCCGCCGCCATACAAATGTCGTGGATAGAAATTCCACTGGACCAGGCCCACGACGAGGCCATGCCTCTAGTGGAATGGGCTCTGATGCCCAGAGGGCACTGCAGGTGTTTGGAGGCATAAGCTGCTGCTATCGCGTCCACTATCCACCTGGACAAGCTCTGCTTCGAGGCGGCAAGACCTTTGGTGCGTCCGCCGAAGGAAACAAAGAGCTGCTCTGAACGCCTGAAAGCGGCTGACAGAGCTTGAAGCTTTGACGACGGTCCGGCCGCGGCGGGACCCAATCGTCGCTTCTCTCCTCGGGCTAGGAGGATTTTGGAGGCTCAGGCTTCACCGCGATCCTCTGCCGGGGTCCCCGGGGAGGCGGCGTTCTAGCGCGGCTGGTCGAGCGAGAACGAGGGCGGCCGCCCTGTCGTCGCTGCGAGGACGGAGGTCGAGCTGGACGCTGGGCAGAGCTTTGTGCAGGCTGGTCCGAAGGACGGCGTGCAGCAGGCCTGGAGCGTCGAGGCAGAAACAAATTCATTGCCTCTGTAGTCTTTTTCACCTCCGAAAAGCGGTCGACGATCCCGCTAACCGCTGGGCCGAACAGGCCGGTGGGAAGAGGGGGGCGTTGAGAAACACCGCGCGCTCAGACTCCCTCATGTCCGCGAGCGTGAGCCAGAGATGCCTTTCTGTAACTGACAGAGAGGCCATGCACCTTCCAATGGCCTGGGCAGCGGATTTCGTGGCGCTGTTCGACAGCTCGCGTGAGGAGGCGTAAAAGTTCCGCGTCCTCGCCCGATCGAGATCGGCCTGAATCCTGGACTGACGAGGAGGCAGTGGACCATTCCTCGCTGTCAGAGGCCAGGAGAGAACAGCTGTCTGCGGCGCGTTCACCAAACTCATCCGCCTCATCCCCTGAAGCGGCGGAGGCGCGGGCGAGGGCCGGCGGCTGCGCGGCCGTGAGGGGGGGCGGGGAAGGCGAGGGAGAAGCTCGAGGGAGAGACTCCGGCGAGCTTCTGTGCGCCTGGTTGGTCTCCGGCGGTCGCTGTGAGCGGCGCTTCTTCTTGCGCGGCAGAGCAGGGACGGGCGGGGAGACATGTTGGTCGAAAACTTCAAGCCGAGCCCGCAGGGTCGACATTGAAAGTTCCTCGCACTCGGGGCAGCCGCCCGTGGAGAGTGCGGTGGCGGCGTGATCGCGGCCCAGGCAGAGAGCGCAGATGGGATGGCGGTCTCCGTTGCTGAGCGGGGCGTGGCACGAGCCGCAAGAAAAACGGGGCATTTTTAGAAAAACGCCCCGTGCTCTTTTAGAGGAGAGGGTGTGTTGCAGTAGGCGAAAACACAGCAGTGAAAAGGATATGACGCCGGATAGCGTAGCAGGCACGGAAGGCTGAAGGCGGCGAAGGCGGCCGGCTTCTTCAGGCGCTGTCCTAAGCTTGCTGGTCGCTGGTTTCAACGGCGGCGGCTTCTCCAGATCCAGCGATGCGAAGTGCTTCGCTGAAGACAAGAAAATCAGAATTTTAGAATCAGAATCAGAATTTTAGCCGCGATTGTTATTTGCAAAAGTTAATTTTAACGGACGGAACCAGATGACCGTACACGCTCAGTCAATGGACGAACTGACAGGATTAACGTTAACGCTACCTCCGGTTGAGTGGCCTGACTTCTACACCTACCCGATAGAGAAACCGAGGGTAAAGAGAAACTGAGGACATATAAATATATTTAGATGCCTAAAACTATGTGCTGAATGGTCATGTAAAGACGTTCCGCAGTTCTGCCAAGCCAGCGCCAAGAAGACAACAATGTAAAGAGTGACACTATGGTGCAATTTTAATGATATGAATATTTTCTAGAAATAAAAATTCCAGATACAGCATACTCATTTTTCATCGATTCTTGCACCCAACAACACAACAAGATGACATTTAATAATAAAAATAATAATTTAAGCTCCTTATTATGTAGCCGAATCTGTGCTGGTTTGTATTGGCCGCCTCCAGTTTTCCGTTTGTTTTGCCTCCAGCTAGCGCCGTGACGTAACTGTGACGTCGGCGCAAAAGGGGTCCATAAGAACGCTGGCAATTCCAATGACGTCACTGGCATGGTAGAACCTGCGAAGGTATATAGGCAGCTGCAGCTGCAGGTCCTATACACAGACGAAAATGAGTAATTTTAATGGCATGGGTATCTGACTACCACCACACGGCCGGCCCGACACATTAACTGTAATTATGAACCCGAGCCCGATTCAAACCCGACCATTTTTTTAATACGTGGGCCGTTATAACCAGGGGCGGCGCCAGAGAATTTTTTAACGCAGGTGCTGCGGGGGTGCTAGATATATTATATACAAATAGTATTAATAAATGAGCAAACATAGGCCACTTATATATTTAATAATCAATTATTTTAATTATCACAATTAAAGTATTAATTTTATTCAATTGAACAAGCAACATTCAGCATTCAATCAAATACTCTTATAGATTTATTATTAATAATGATAATTAATAATTAGCCTAATTATTTCAACATAATATCTCGTTATTTCGTAATATGTAGCCTACATAATATGTGTGCGTGCAACAAGCAAGATGTGCATTTGTAAATCCGGTGACGCGCATGCATTGATTTTTATTACAGTGTCAGCTGCAAGATTAAGTTGACGATCGCCATCTCCGTAGTGAACGCGCCTATAGAGAGAAATGCACATCATTACATAATCAGAGAGTAGCCTATTTCTTTTCGTTTTGAATTGTTTCGTTTAAAGACATTTCAAGCTTTCTATATTTCTCATGTCTGTAAGAGTTTCGGTTAAGTTAGGATGAGATGCGCTCCAGTTCACGTGCAATGCAAGTGACCGCCTCCATGATTATAATGTCATTGGGTGCTTCTCAATTGACCTTTCGCCGAGCCCCGCCCCCCTTAGTTACTGTTGCTACGTCCGACAAACAAATGGTCAAACACGACCAACGCGACAGATTGCCATGACGGAAAGAGGTATACCCGTGCGTGTCAGTGACCTTTTTTGGAGCAATACCTCCGCGATATCCTCCAGATCGAGGCAAAAAGGGTTACAGTATGCAGTGGAGGGATATATTATAATATAAAAATACGCAATGAAGGAGACACGACTACTATCTACGTCTCTATCGAGGCTAATGCTTAACGTTACTGGTGTTCATACACATCATTTGTGATTATGACAAAGAACAAGGAAACAAGTGTTTAAAAGCATTGTAAGACACTTACTGTTGTGTTTTTGTGTGAAAGAAAAAACTGTCTCTGAAAATAAAAGTGCTGTCAGCAATAATTTCTTATGTGTGTTTTTTCGCATAACACGACTAAAATTTTAAATGCTGCAAAACACATGGGAGTTATATTCCAGATGCTGTAGTTTATTTGATCAGTCACAGTATATAATTAATCAAGCTTAATTTGACTTTTCAACTACAATTAGGCAGGGTGAACTGAAAGCTTTTACAATCTTTTAGCTATAACTTATATCACTGACAAAAGTATGTGGTGCATTTTCTTCCAAAAATGATTTTCTTTCTCAAATTCATGCTTCAAGTTGACAAAGCACAATAAACGAAATCACACAATAACTGTTTAACCAGACATAGCCTTAATTTGCATCTAAATAACTTTCATTGATTGTCTTTCATAATGCACTTACCATAATATTTATTAGGGGGACAACAGATCACAAAAATCGCAGTTGAGACCATAATATTTATTAGTGGGGCAACGGATCATAAAACTCGCGGTTCAGACAATATTATGTTTTTTGAGTTACAGATAGGATAGTTTTTCAGATCAGAAAAACAAAACAAAAAAAACGTACTGGTTACTTTCGTAACCTCGGTTCCCTTAGAGATAAGGGAACGAGTACTGCGTTGCAAACGCTATGGGAAAACTCCTTTTCTCGAGAATATTGAAGCCTTTATTTTAAAACGCATTTGCTACAGCACAGGCTAGAGCATCAGACCCACGTGAGTGAGCTGATAGGCTGTGCTGTGGGCAACTGCACGAACCAATGTCGGATAGACAGAAGCGCGCGAGCCAATCAGGGCGCTTGGCGCTCTGTCACTGTCAAGCGCGCGAAACTACACGTGACCATAACATATAAATACAGATAGAATCCGCCATTTGACAGGTATAATCGACTGAAGCGACAAACCTGCCATAAGAAAAATAGCACGGCAAGGCAACGCAGTACTCGTTCCCTTATCTCTAAGGGAACCGAAGTTACGAAAGTAACCAGTACGTTCCCTTACGAGAACGTTCTCTCGTACTGCGTTGCAAACGCTATGGGAACGTTTCCATTTAAAACGCCGTGCTATTAATCTTTTGGCCGCTCTGACTCACCAGAGTTCCGGGAAGTACAGAATAGCCAGGATAAAAAGAGACCGAACATCGGGCCCATCAATTATCCGTAATAAAGACTGGCCAGAGCCAGTCATTTAACCCACAAGGTGATAGCCGTGTGTTTAATATCAAACTAGCCTGGGTCAGCAGAGCCAGAGTCTAGACTGAAAAGACTGTAACTGCAAAGCAGGGACATTAAAGTTATAATTCATCGGATCTGGCCAGAGCCAGTCACTTAGCCCACAAAGTGAAAACCGTGTGTTCAATATCAACTAGACTGGGTCACAGAGCCAGTGTGTAGACAGAAGAACTGTAGCTACAAGCAAGGGCATTAAAGCTATAATTCAACAATGTGGACGGAGCGGATATCCGGCCGCCGCACATATGCTATAGATGGGAATACCCAAGTGACCATGGTTCAAAACTAGTCTGGATCCACAGAGCCAGAGTCTAGACAGAAAGAACGCATGTCTGCAGAGCAGGGACATCCAGCTTATAGAATCTCACAAATGTGGACGGAGCGGACCAGCCGGCCGCCGCACAAATGTCTTCAATGGGAATACCACTTGACCAAGCCCACGAAGAGGCAACACCTCTCGTGGAATGAGCTCTAACACCTATGGGACAAGAGAGGCCCAGTGAGGTGTAAGCCAGGGCAATGGCGTCAACTATCCATCTGGACAGTGTGGTTTTAGTGACCGGGAGGCCCTTGGATCGGCCCCCGAAACACACAAAGAGCTGTTCAGACTGTCTGAAAGAGGCCGAACGCTCCAGATAAATTCTCAAAGCTCTGACTGGGCAAAGCATGAGAGAATCGCTATCCTCCTCGGAGGAGGGGAGAGCTGACAGAGAAATAACCTGGGCTCTGAACGGAGTTGAGAGCACCTTAGGAACATATCCATGTCTTGGCCTAAGAATGACCTTGGAGTCATTAGGACCAAACTCCAGACAGGAAGCGCTGGTAGACAGCGCCTGTAAATCCCCTATTCTCTTTACTGACGCCAGTGCTAGAAGCAGGGCGGTTTTCAGAGAGAGAGACTTAGGATCAGCTGACTGAAGTGGTTCAAAGGGAGGTCCCTTAAGAGCCCGCAGGACCAAGGAGAGGTCCCAGGCCGGAACAGACGGTGGCCGAGGCGGGTTAAGCCTCCTGGCGCCCCTGAGGAAGCGAACTATAAGGTCGCTTTTTCCTAAGGAGGCCCCGGCTTCCAATACGTGAAAAGCAGCAATGGCTGCCACGTACACTTTGAGAGTGGAGGGGGAGCGACCCGCGTCCAACATCTCCTGTAGAAAAGACAGTACTCTTGGTACTTCACAAGTGTATGGGTCGAGGTCTCGAGCTAAACACCAGCTGGAAAACACTGACCATTTACTGAGATAGAGGCGTCTGGTAGACGGAGCTCTAGCTTCCTTTATAGTATTCAGGACGCCCTCTGGGAGGTTCTGGGGTACCCGTTGAGTGGCCATACATGTAGGGCCCATAAGTCGGGACGGGGATGCCAGATTGTCCTGTTGGCCTGAGTCAGGAGGTCGCGCCTCACTGGGATTGGCCACGGGTCTGCTACAGACAGCTGCATCAACTCTGGGAACCAAACCTGGGTCCGCCAGAGAGGAGCTACTAATAGCACTGCGCTTTTCGTGTTCCTGATCCGTTCGATGACCTGAGGGAGCATCGAGACCGGGGGGAACGCATAGAGAGGAATGTTGGGCCAGTCGTGGGCCAACGCATCCCTGCTCTTTGAGAAAAAGATTGGGCATTGACAGTTGTCTTTTGAGGCGAAAAGATCTACTTCTGCCTTCCCGAAGACCTCCCAGAGTAGGAGAACTGTCTGAGGGTGGAGAGACCATTCCTCTGGGGGAACTCTGCCCCGAGAGAGCATGTCTGCTCCTGTATTCAACGTGCCTGGCACGTGAGCTGCCCTGAGCGAGCGCAGATTGGTGTGAGCCCATAGCAAGAGCTGTGAGGCTATGGCAAACAGGTTGCGGGACCTGAGGCCGCCCTGGCGATTTATGTAAGAGACCACCGACATGTTGTCCGTCCGTACCAACACGTGGTGTCCCGCCAGGTATGGGAGGAATGTTTTTAGGGCTAGAAAAACTGCTCTCATTTCGAGGCAGTTTATGTGTAGGCGTTTCTCCGAGCTCGACCAGAGGCCGGAGGCAGGCCTGCCCTCGTACAGAGCTCCCCAACCGGAGTTGGAGGCGTCTGTTGAAATCATCCTCCTCTCTGAAACTACCCCCATGCTTACGCCCTGCTGGTACCAGCTGGCGTTTTTCCAAGGGGCCAGGGCTTGAACACAGCGCTGGTCCACCTTGATAATCAAGTGGCCTGAATGCCAGGCGTGGGGTGGCACCAGAGGAGCCAGCCACAGCTGAAGAGGACGCATACGCAGTAGGCCTAGTTGGAGTACTGATGATGCAGAGGCCATCAGGCCAAGGATCCTCTGAAACGTTCTGAGGGGTACAAGAGAGCCCTCTATGAACGATGCCGTGAGCTGCTGAATCGTTAGAGCACGGGCCGGTGTGGGCCATGCTCTCATAAGTACGGAGTCGAGAACTGTTCCCAGGAATGTGATACGTTGGCTGGGCAACAGAACACTCTTTGCAACATTGACCCTGAGCCCTAGACATTCTAGATGGCTGAGGAGCCAGGCTTTGTGAGTATGTGACTCCGCCTCTGACTGGGTCAGTATGAGCCAGTCGTCGAGGTAGTTTAGGATGCGCATTCCCCGCTGTCTCAGGGGGGAGAGAGCTGCATCCATGCACTTCGTGAATGTACGAGGCGCTAGATCAGACAGGATCGATTGCTCCTGTCTGATCGATTGCTCCTGTCTGCCTCGCTGCCTGCTGTGAGTGTGTTTGTTTGATTCGGTGCGATAAGCTCCGTCTTAGCCATATATTTCTTTGTTTTGAACCATCATTTTACTACCATTTCTAGTTGTTTATACTACTACATTTTACCCAACATCTCAGATTAACCTGACATCGCTAGCTTTTGTTATTAGTACTACTAGCACAAAACGCTAGTAATTCGCTAGCCTGTTAACGCGCCACCCGTGCGCTCAGCTATTTTATTTATTTTTCTCTCGCGCGTCCGCACCTTTGAGTTCATAAAAAGATCAGGTGAGTAAGAATCACTCAACAAACACGGTGAGTAATGTCTTGTCCTGTTATTGTCACTTGCACTTCATGTCACATGTTTAGTATAGGCTTCTCTGTCGACAATATAGGATTTATATGTGATAAATGTAAGGAGACAGTTAGGTTGACAGAGAAGATTTCAGAATTAGAAACACGCATCCAAACTTTAATTGAGGATAGTAAGAGTGCTAGTGCTTTAGATGTTTTGGATGCGCATAGAATAGTGCACACTTTACATGAGTCGGTTCTGGCTGAAGTAGAGCCCGTGCAGCCGGGCAAATGGGTGACAGTGAGGGATCGCTCTAGTCGCGGATCTAAAAACCACTCTTCCGTTCCGATTACCATAACAAATCGATTTGCCCCGCTCAGTGAAACACCCACTGAGAATGATTGTGCCCTAGTTATTGGCGATTCTATTACACGGAACGTGAAAATAGAGACACCAACCACCATAGTCACATGTTTGCCGGGAGCCAGAGCGCCTGACATCAAAGCAAATTTAAAAGTGCTGGCTAATGCTAATCGTAAATTCTCTAAGATCATTATTCATGTCGGCACTAATGATGTTCGACTCCGCCAGTCGGAGATCACCAAAATTAATATTAAAGAGGTGTGTGAACTTGCAAGTACGATGTCAAGGACTGTAATTTGCTCTGGCCCCCTTCCTGTTCGCAGGAGTGATGAGATAGTTAGTAGATTGTGTTCGCTTAACGGTTGGCTGTCTAAGTGGTGTCCGCTTAATAATATAGAATTCATAGACAATTGGAAAAGTTTTTGGGGCAAACCTGACCTGTTGAAAAGAGATGGTATTCATCCCTCCTGGGATGGTGCTGCTCTTCTCTCTAGTAATATGGCTCATAGTCTTAGAGCTCAAACATGACAATCTGGGGCTCAGGTCAGGAAGCAGACAGACTGGCTAAACCGACTGTCTGCTAGCGGCCTCGCGTCACCAAGGTCAGATAAATCCCATCACATAGAGCCTCTTTCACCTAGCTATCATCATATAGAGACTGTGTCTGTTCCCCGAATTTGGAAATCCAAAAAACGTTTAAACCCAACTAAGGTTAAAAATTTAATTGATGTTCAACAAATAAAAAACAGCTATAATACAGATGAGCAAATGCTAAAGCTTGGGTTGCTGAATATTCGATCGCTTACTTCAAAAGCACTCATTGTTAATGATATGATTTCAGATAATAACCTAGATGTGCTGTGTTTGACAGAAACCTGGCTAAAACCAAACGATTACATTACTTTAAATGAATCAACCCCGCAAGATTACTGTTATAAACATGAGCCTCGTCTGAAACGCAAAGGGGGTGGTGTTGCTGTAATCTATAGTAATAGTTTCAAAACCACTAAGAAATCAAGTTTTAAATATAATTCTTTTGAAGCATTGGTGCTTAATGTAAAAATATATAGTGTAAACGATAAATCACGTTTGAGATTTGTGCTGGCTACTGTATACAGGCCACCAGGGCACCATACAGACTTTATCAAAGAATTTGCGGACTTTCTATCAGAATTAATATTGACTGCAGATAAAGTACTAATTGTTGGTGATTTTAATATACACATCAATAATGAAAAAGATGCATTGGGATTGGCATTTAAAGACATTGTAAATTCAATTGGAGTTAGACAACACGTGTCAGGACCTACTCATCGTCGTAATCATACTCTAGATCTAATATTATCACACGGAATAGATGTGGATGCCGTTGAAATTCTGCAGCAGAGCGATGACATCTCAGATCATTATCTAGTCTCGTGTAATTTGCATTTAGCCAAGGCTGCAAAGCCGACTCCGTGTTTCAAATATGTGAGACCTATCACTTCTGCTACTAAAGATTGCTTTATAAATAATCTTCCTAATCAGTTTCATCATCTCAGCATCTCAGATAGCTTAGAAGAACTCGATATTACAACAGAAACGTTTAACTCTCTCTTTTCCAGCACTTTAGACACAGTTGCTCCGTTGCGCTTAAAGAAGATTAAAGAAAATAGTCCAACGCCGTGGTACAACGAGCACACTCGGGCCCTTAAGAGAGCAGCCAGAAAAATGGAGCGCAACTGGAAGAAAACAAAACTAGAGGTATTTCGCATTTCATGGAAAGAGAGCTCAATTACTTACAGAGAGGCTTTAAAAGCTGCTAGATCTGCTTATTTTTCAACCCTATTAGAAGAAAATAAACATAATCCTAGGTATTTATTTGAAACGGTGGCTAAACTAACGAAAAATAAAGCTTCAAGCACCGAAGTTTCCAAGCAACACAGCAGTAATGACTTTATGAACTTCTTCACTTATAAGATTGATAATATCAGGGACAAAATTATAACTATGCAACCGTCTACTACAGTATCGCATCAGGCAGTGCATTGTAGTCTCCCGGAGGAAAAATTTGATTCATTCGTTGCTATAGGAGAGGAAGAATTTTCTAAACTCATTAAATCATCTAAATCTACAACATGTATGTTAGACCCTATACCGACTAAGCTACTGAAAGAAATACTTCCAGAGGTCATAGATCCTCTTCTTAATATCATTAATTCGTCTTTGTCTCTAGGATACGTACCAAAAAACTTTAAGCTGGCTTTGATTAAACCGCTTGTTAAAAAAAACGCAACTTGATCCTTCAGAATTAGTCAATTACAGGCCGATCTCGAATCTTCCTTTTCTGTCAAAGATATTAGAAAAGGCAGTATCCTCACAGCTTTGTTCCTTTCTTGAAAGAAATGATATCTGCGAGGATTTCCAGTCCGGATTTAGACCGTACCATAGTACCGAAACAGCTCTCGTTAGAGTCACAAATGATTTGCTCTTATCATCCGATCGTGGTTGTATCTCTCTATTAGTGTTACTCGATCTTAGCGCTGCATTTGACACCATCGACCACACCGTTCTTTTAAATAGATTAGAACATTATGTTGGCATTACAGGAAATGCACTAGCATGGTTTAAATCATACTTATCTGACCGTTATCAGTTTGTAGCAGTAAATGATGAGATGTCTCATCGATCACAGGTTAAGTATGGCGTACCACAAGGCTCAGTATTAGGACCGCTGCTGTTCACTCTGTACATGCTACCCTTAGGAGATATCATTAGGAAACATGGAATTAGCTTTCACTGTTATGCTGACGATACTCAGCTCTATATTTCTTCAAAACCTAACGAAACTTATCAATTCACAAAATTAACGGAATGCATAGCTGATATAAAAAATTGGATGACTTGTAATTTCCTACTTCTAAATTCTGAAAAAACAGAGTTTCTAATTATTGGACAAAAAACTTCCTCACGTAATAACCTAGAATACTGTCTAACACTTGATGGCTGCTCTGTTAAGTCTTCGTTGTTGGTTAGGAACCTGGGTGTGCTCTTTGATACCAATCTTTCATTTGAAAGTCACGTGTCTAGTATCTGTAAAACTGCATTTTTCCATCTTAAAAATATATCTAAATTACGTCATATGCTCTCATTGACAAATGCGGAACAATTAGTTCATGCGTTCATGACCTCAAGGCTAGATTATTGTAATGCTCTACTGGGTGGTTGCCCTGCACGCTTAATAAACAAACTACAGCTGGTCCAAAACGCAGCAGCTCGAGTTCTTACCAGAACCAGGAAGTATGACCATATTAGCCCAGTTCTGTCAAAACTGCACTGGCTCCCTATTAAACATCGCATAAATTTTTAAATATTGCTGATTACTTACAAAGCACTGAATGGTTTAGCTACGCAGTACTTGAGCGAGCTCTTAACGCATTATAGCCCGTCACGTCTATTACGATCTCAAAATTCCGGCCAGTTGATTATACCTAGAATATCAAAATCCACTGCTGGCGGTAGATCCTTTTCCTATTTAGCACCAAAACTCTGGAACAGTCTTCCTACCATTGTTCGGGAAGCAGACACACTCTGTCAGTTCAAAGCCAGATTAAAGACACATCTCTTTGACCTAGCTTTCACATAATACATTATAGACTTCTATAATTTAATGTTATGCTGCATAGATTAGGTCAGCCGGAACCGGGAACACTTCCCAAAAATCCTGATGTACTCGTTACATCATGAGAAGAATGGCATCTACGCTAATTTTAGTGTCTGTGTTTATCCCAAGGTTTTTCCTGCAGCCTGCCGGATCCAGGCCGTATCCAGATCTGACGAAGGACCTTCACCTGGACCGATGACAATGCAGTGCTGAAGTGCCAACTAGTCTCTCCCTATGGAGGATCCCACTACCACTCTACAGATAAGGCGTTGTCGGGAAAATTCGTCTTGCGGTCCTACCCCAAAGCAACAAATAAAATAAAATTCCTTATCAAAATTTATAAGGAAAGACAAGTATTTTGTTTAGGCTTGGCTTGTAGGGAATTCCAAACCTGCGTATATTCTAACGCACATAACTATAGAACCCATTCTAAATGCGCATGTGAACGCCATCAGCGTTTCTCACAGGTTCGCGTTTAAAGTCTGTGTAAAGAGAATGGTGTCGTCTTAGCGGCCCCTAATTTAATAACAAATGATCGTTGCGACGGAAGCGAATCAATCAAAACTAACTTTAGATGGAAATAACTTAACTCTGCTGTAAAGCCGAAACAATCTCTGTTACCTTAAATTATACGCTTATCTCTGTAAAGCTGCTTTGAGACAATCTACATTGTTAAAAGCGCTATATAAATGAAGATGACTTGACTTGACTAGTGCCAATCCAAATGGAAGAACTGTGTACTGGTATGTCTGCCCCTCGAAGGCGAATCTCAAGAATGGCCTGTGGTGGGGGTTCACTTGAATGTGAAAGTAAGCGTCTTTCAGATCTACTGAGAAAAACCAGTCGCCTGGGCGAATCTGCGCCAGGATATGTCTGGTCGTGAGCATTCTGAACGGCCGTGACATGAGAGCCTTGTTCAGATGTCTGAGATCTAAAATGGGTCTCAGGCCGCCGTCTTTCTTTGGAACAAGAAAGTATCGGCTGTAAAAACCTGACTCGCTCAGAGAAGGGGGGATCTTCTCGATGGCCCCTTTCGCCAGCAGACTTAACACTTCGGTGCGGAGGACATGACTCAATGTGCCCCTTACCGTGGTTTGTATAACCGTGCGAAAACGCGGTGGTCTGCGGGCGAACTGAAGCGAGTAACCATGCTTTATGATGTTCATCACCCATACTGAAACTCCGGGGATAGCTTGCCAAGCTAGAGCCCGCAGAGCTAGAGGCATTATCATATCTGGAACACCCAGAGTGGGGGGCTCGGACTGACATGTATGCATGTGAGAAATTATGCTCGATTTGTGCTTTGTGTGGGTCGCTGTTAAAACAGCGTTTGTTTGCAGGGGTGCGTGACATGTGACGGGCCCATGAACTGCATTTAGAACTGCTGCAGCCGCCTGAACTGAAGAGGGAGCCGTGAGCAGTAGTCGAGCGATTTTTGGGGCTGGTCCGGCCGCAGCGGGACAGTGACCCCTCTTTGTGCCGGTTAGGACGGCTTCTTGGGCTCGTGATCGAGCGTCAGCTTCGGCCGCGGGCCCTGGCGCTTAGGGAACGGGAACCGTTTCGCTGGCTTCATGTGCTTACTGGTCTCAGCCGCTGGGCGGGGCTGGAGGACCTGGGACACCACTTTCTCAGGTCGCGGCGTGCTCTTGGGGCGCCGTTGGACTGAGCTGGAGCGCTTTGGTAGAAAGTGTCTCATGGCGCTGGAAGCCTTCTGAGCTTCAGTGAAGCGATCGGCGAAGCCGCTGACAGATGGGCCGAAGAGACCTGAGGCTGTGACGGGCGAGTCGAGGAAGGCAGATTTATCCGCGTCCCTGATCTCGGTTAAGTTTAGCCAGAGGTGGCGCTCCATTACCACTAGGCTGGCCATATTGCGGCCCAGGGCTTGAGCGGTGGTCTTCGTGGCCCTCAGTGCCAGATCCGTGGCACTCCTGAGGTCTTTAAATGTGTCTGGGTCCGGGCCTGACTCATCCATGGAACGGAGAAGTTTGGCCTGGAAGGCTTGAAGTGTCGCCATGGCGTGAAGTGCAGAGGCGGCTTGACCGGCGGCAGCGTATGCGCGGCTGGCAATGGCCGAAGTAGTTCTGCACGGCTTAGAAGGGTGCACCGTCTTAGACCTCCAACTACCTGCAGTGGGGGGGCATAAGTGTGCAGCGACCGCTTCCTCCAGTGGGGGGAGAGACACATATCCTTTCTCTTCAGCGCCGTCAACAGTGGAGAGCGTAGAAGAGGCGGATGAGCGCGTTCGCGCTGAAAAGGGCGCGCGCCAGCATTTTGTGAGCTCTTCGTGAACCTCAGGCATAAATGGAGCGGCGCGCTGACGAGGGGCCTGCTGGCGCCCCGGCAGGTACCATTCATCGAGGCGGCTTCTGGCGGGCTCAGCTGGAGAAAGCCAATCGAGTCCCAACTCGTCAACAGCGCGAGACATGACACGGAGAAGTTCGGCGTCAATGCTCGCTCGAGTATCAGAAAACTCTAGCTGAGAGGGGGGGGCGGGGTCCGCGGAGCCCGACCAATCCTCGCTCTCAGATGCCGCCATAGAAAGTGCGTCATCGACGTCATCCGGAGATGCGCCGAAAGAGACGAGTCCAGCCGCTTCAGACGAGGGGCGCTGCTCGCTCCGAGAGAACAGGACAGGCGAAGAAGGCGTGGGCGAGGCACGAGGAGAAAGGCCCGGCGTGCACTCGCTAAACTCACCGCGCTCAGGACGCCTCTGATCACGCCGCTTCTTCCTACGGGGCTCGTGGGGCGCCGAAGACGGAAGGTGGGCGGAATCGGTCACCGTCGAAGACAGCCTTGAACGGAGAACGGAGACAGGCATCCCGTCGCAGAATTGGCAGCCGCCTTTCATGAGCGCTGCCTCGGCGTGCTCAGGGCCGAGGCAGGCCGCACACTGGGTGTGTCCGTCGGATGCATGCAGGGAGACCCCGCAGCTCTCACAGATGGAGAGAGGCATTATGCCGCGCTGTGAAAACAGCGGTTTGCTCTTTTAGATAAATATGCAATGAAAAGGATATAATTTTTCGTCGGATGCCACAGGGAAACGCTCAGCTGGCGAGATGCCGGGATGCGAAGCTGTTCCGCTGGACGGCTTTTCCACGACGAGGGCTTCTTACGACCGGAGAAAATCAGCGACGAGGTGAGTCGAGCTGAAGGAGATTAAATCTGTCAAATGGCGGATTCTATCTGTATTTATATGTTATGGTCACGTGTAGTTTCGCGCGCTTGACAGTGACAGAGCGCCAAGCGCCCTGATTGGCTCGCGCGCTTCTGTCTATCCGCCATTGGTTCGTGCAGTTGCCCACAGCACAGCCTATCAGCTCACTCACGTGGGTCTGATGCTCTAGCCTGTGCTGTAGCAAATGCGTTTTAAAATAAAGGCTTCAATATTCTCGAGAAAAGGAGTTTTCCCATAGCGTTTGCAATGCAGTACGAGAGAACGTTCTCGTAAGGGAACTTTAAGTAACTTAGCCATCAATACCACAGCCAGCAGGCGTATTTATGCCTCGTAATGTTCGACACATTTAACTGGGATTGGGGCCGTCCACACTGTTTTATCCATTGTAGGCACCGCTCACGTTGTGTTTTCGGCTTTGGGAATGGAAAGAACACAACTCCTCCAGACAATCTCTCGGGGTTTGTAGTGTCCGATTTACAAACGCCATGGGCACACGCTTCACCATCTTGCTAATGTTTGTCGGACCTGCTCACATAGTAACGGTTGCTATGATGTGTGATTGGACAATGGCCGTTTTGGGGGAGGGGCCGGCGAAAGGTCAATTCTTATTTGTGCATCCTCGTTTCCTCTCCTCGCTTCCTTTCCTCGCGTCTCAGCTCCGCCCCCTGTAGGATGCGAGGAAAGGCTGCAAGGAAAAGACGCGAGGACGGAGGGATCGAATGAAAGCTTTTTTTATACATTGGAATCCTTGATCACTCGAGCGTCACTTCATCGCGTCATCAGCAGCGCTCAGAGGATCTGCCCTCATGTTGTTGAAATTTGTTTATTTAAGAAATTCATAATAAATAATAATAAAGAAAGATACCCTGTTGAAATATGTGAGGTGTGTGGTTTATATAAACTGCAAAAGTAATGTACAAATCAAAATTATTGTGGCCGATGTGAAGGGGGAGGAGAATTTATACGTGCGTCACGTTTTAGTCGTTCAAACTCTTCCGCATAGGATACACCTGTGTATCCTCGCTCAAGCCTCCTCACTCCTCGATCCTCACCTCCTCGCGGTGCAATTAGAGAATTGAGATGTCCTTCAAGATGGCTGAGCTCGATCGGTTTCCGGGTCATAGGGTGGAGGACGGAGGAGAGAGGAGACGAGGAGGGATATTGAGAAGCACCCACTGTCTGCTATATTTTCTTTTATTAAATACAGGCAATTGGTTGATGAAAAAAATATTAAAATTAAGATACAATTTATACAAAACGAAATTCACTTTAAAGAAAGGCTTTCTACAATGCAAATCTTAATTAAGTGGTCAAAATCATGTCTGACCCGCTCCATATCTCTCGATATATTGCGCATCCTATCTTACTCATGCTGTTAACTTTTTTATATTCAACATAGATGAAAATAATAATAATAATAAAAAATAATATTTTAATGAAACTGAATGAGCTTATTTAATGGCTACAACACGTATAGTTGGCTTACAGACTCTCTATTTGTACAAATTGCTGCACATTCATTTACTTCTGAATTGTGCACGTTGAAAGGCATTTGTTTGTGCATAAAACATATCTGCAACATTTATCAAGTTAACGGATAATTGTGCGTGCATTTATTAATTATTATCTTAATGAATAATGCAACATGGATGAAGCATGTAAACTGCGTTGTTTGTTTATTCAGAATGGAATGGATCGCAAATGGATCCGAATGAAGAAACGTAAAAAAAAAAAAAACTCCCTCTGTATCAACAATGTGCCCTGAGACGATGACATCAGCTAGCTTCAGGGTGGGTAGGATATTGGAATCGGTTTACAGACCTGCTGTGGTTTAATTAGCAGCTAGTAAACGCATTATTATCGAGATGAGTCATGATTTATACAGTTTATATGGTCGGAGTGGTGGCTAGCTTGTGGAGTTTGACAAAAGTGCTTCCAACGTGTTTACGTTAGCTGCTAGCTCTTTCCCTGGGTTGGATCGTTTGGTATCTAGCTTGATTTTGTTACTCAATTTCAATTAATGAGTGTCTCAGTTTTGTTGAACGCTATAAAGCCTAACGTTACACGTTATATGTGTGTGTAACATGTTTTGTGTATGTGACAACGTTACATCTAGCCCTTTGCTTAGCTTGCTATAACTTGCTATCATAACAGTTAACATACTTCTCTGTCCTCTGCCTTGACGTGCGCGTTTCAGCGCCCTGTCTCTGCGGTAACATAGATAGCATCGGTGGTGTTAATACTTGCCATTGGTCTATCGGTCTGGCCTGTACTACAGCCTGAAAAGTTTAACATTGACGGAATGGCCTCAGGTTTAGCCTAACCCTCACCAGTGAACCGGTTGTATTGAAAGTACAACTCTCTAAATAGTCTGTCGCTAAAAAATGCTCACTACAGACTCGAAATCCAGGGGCTGCATGCAATGGCTGCTCTGCTAGTGTTGGTTAGCAACGGAGTAGCTTACCATTCCAGTGGTTGCCGAATGTTGAAATCCAACATGGCGGCGCCCGTGTAACAACAACAACAACATTTTCAACATACCATTTTATCCTTTTTAACAAATTCTGCCACTTTAAAAATTGTACCAATGAGAATAAATAAAATACATCTGTTATATCACCTTTACTCAAAATTCCAGTTCAGTTCATCTTTAACGCAGGGTATCATCACACTAATTCCTTAACCAAAGAAAGATCTTACCAATTTGGACAATTCCCAGCTAACACAGTTACGTTGTGAAGACGTAACCGGACCGGACCATATTCGTCGTAGCGACATACCACATAACGTTCCAGCGACGTAACTTTGTGATTCCCATAATCGTCGTGGCGACGTTATAGTGGTACGTCGCAAGAACGTGATGAGGACGTCTCAATGACCAAACTGGCATGTTGCGAGGACGTAACATCAAAGGACCATATTTGTCGTAGCGACGTACCACATAACCACATTTTTAAAAATGGAACTTTACCACGACGTCCTCATAACGTTCTCCATGGGATAAACTAGTGACGTCTTTTGAGGACGTGCCCACAACGTTTCTGGAACGTTAGCCAAGATTCTAAAAAATGGAACTTTACCACGACGTCCTCACAACGTTCTCCATGGGATAAACTAGCGACGTCTTTTGAGGACGTGCCCACAACGTTTCTGGAACGTTAGCTAAGATTCTAAAAAATGGAACTTTACCACGACGTCCTCATAACGTTCTCCATGGGATAAACTAGCGACGTCTTTTGAGGACGTGCCCACAACGTTTCTGGAACGTTACCCAAGATTCTAAAAAATGGAACTTTACCACGACGTCCTCACAACGTTCTCTATGGGATAAACTAGCGACGTCTTTTTGAGGACGTGCCCACAACGTTTCTGGAACGTTTGCTAAGATTCTAAAAAATGGAACTTTACCACGACGTCCTCACAACGTTGTCATAAAGTAATGTCACGCTGACCAAATGACGACTAACTGACGACGTCGTACTGTGTTAGCTGGGTTGGCGGCCCATCACACTCCTTAACAACGATTATAAAAATTTTGCCATAATATTTGCTAAAAGACTTAAAGATTGCCTGGATAGTGTTATAGATGAGACTCAGTCTGGCTTTATGAGAGACCGACACATAATGAATAACATTAGATTAGTTTTAGACTTATTTGATTATAGCAACTTGGTGGAACATAATAGTTTTATTCTTTTCCTGGATTTTTATAAAGCTTTTGACTCAGTAGAACATCATTTTATTTTTAAGTCAGTACAAAAGTTTGGTTTTGGTGAGTATTTTTGTAAGGCTGTAAGAACCCTTTATTATAATTGTAATAGTACAATCAAATTGAAATACGGTACTTCGCCTAGATTTTACTTGTCACGTGGTATTAGACAAGGATGTCCAATATCCCCTTATCTTTTTTTACTAGTTTCCCAGATATTTGCATCTTATGTTTCTAATAGTGGTCTTCGTGGTATCTCTATTGCTGACAAAAAAATACTCATCAGTCAGTTGGCTGATGATAACACTTTTTTTTGCATGATGCTAGTCAAGTTCCGTTAGCACTAGAATATATCCAGAAATTCTCCAAAGCTTCAGGTTTAGTCTTGAACCTTTCGAAATGTGAACTCATGTCCATCAAAGAGTGTAATATGTCACAAATTTGTAATATTCAAATTAGAGATCAGGTATCATATTTAGGTATTATTATAACAAAAAATTAACTAGAAAGATGCTCTGTAAATTTTAATCCACTAATTGAGAGTACACAGAAAAAACTTTATATATGGCTCCAGCGAGATCTGTCATTAAAGGGAAGAATTTTACTAGCCAAAGCTGAGGGCTTGTCACGGTTAACATACGCTGCTCTTTCTTTGAGTGTTGACACCACCATTCTTAAAACAAATTTATACCATGCTCCTCAACTTTGTTTGGAAGAATAAAACTCATTTTGTCAGAAAATCTTATGAACACTATTGAGAAGGGGGGGTTAAACTTTCTTGACTTTACTACTTTAAACCACACCTTTAAAATAAACTGGATAAAAACTTTATCAATAAGCCTGCATCTATCTGGAATTTGATCCCTAATGTTATTTTTTTTCCAAACTACGGGGTTTAAAATTCTTTTTAACCTGTAATTATAGTATAATGAAAATCCCTGTCAAATTATCCCTTTTTCATAGGCAAATGTTATTAGCTTGGTCCATGATCTTTAAACACAATTTTACTCCTCACTCTTATATAATGTGGAATAATAAGGACCTACTGTATAAACATATATCTCTTTTCTTTGATAATTGGGCTAGTAATGGAATTATTTTTGTATCTCAACTTTTCAATTAAAATGGTTCAATTTGTAATTATTCTGAGTTCTTGGTAAAGCATGGAATTCCTGTTACTCCTAAAGAGTTTGCCATTGTGGCTGATGCAGTGCCACAAGGAGTTATCATGCTTTATAAAGGATTTTCTTTTTCATCTCTTTGTCGCTCAGTGGATCTGTGTAAGACATTTATAGGTAAACAATGCCTTTCTTCATCTAAATCCAAAAACAATAAGAAAATTCGAGTCTTGTTTCAGGAGGAGTCTGTTTCTGTGCCATATGTAATTTCTTATTGGAATGGTTTTGTAATATCCCATGAAAAAAGGTTTGGACATTACCTCACAAATACCTGATAACTAACAAAACGAAAGAAATTACCTTTAAATTAATTAATAGATTTTACCCAGATAAGTGCTTTCTCAAAAGACTTAAGAATGACATTGATACCCTCTGTTCTTTCTGTTCAGAGAAACCTGAGACTACTTTACATTATTTTGGAACTGCTCTTTCACAGTGACATTTTGGTGTGACATTTGTGATTTTATCAAATGTTATGTGAATCCTAACTTTGAATTAACATATAGAAATGTAATTTTTGGTTTTCATGAACGTGAAAAGAAAAGTTATATTTATTTTATAAACCTTATTTTTCTGTTAGCTAAATTTCACATTCACAAATGTAAATTTTCTAAATGCAATCCTCTTTTTTTTAGATTTAAACATGAAATGAAAATGTACTTTGAGTCTATTGAGTTCTCTAAAAACTTAAAAGATATGAGAACTGGCTGTTTTTAAGGACTTGGCACTTAATCTGGACTGTAAGACTGAAGGAACTTAGTCTCGAGGGTCTCTGGAGTATGGTTGTAATGTAATGACAATGACGATGGCTGTTGTTAATGTTTTTGTGTGTTTATTTTTATTTTTTGGTGTGTTTTTTTTTTTTTTTTTTTTTTTTGCTGTTATCTTCTACAAGCATTTAATAAAAAATAATAACAAAAAAATTAATAAAAAAAACGCCATGACGGACGGCGGAAGTGCTATTCTGTAGACGGACGGCAAGCCAAACGAGTACGTGTTTGTCATGGGCTGTGCTAATAGACAGGGTAAAGCCAATATATATTTAAGTAAGTCAAATTATATTACAATAAGTCGGTTCTGATTAATTCGGCTCGAGGGGTAGAGATAAAATCCCGAGGCACACAGTGCACACTAGCACACACACGGAAGGGCGCCGTGAAGGGGTGGAAGGTTAGGACGATTCTAAGGGCCCAGGCTGATTTAGGGCCCAGAAGAGCAGACCCCCTTTTTCTTTTCTTATTTCTTTTCTCTTTTTTATACATATACATTAAATGTGCTAGGGCCCCTCATGCACTAAATGTGTATTTTGTCCGTTTTGACCATAGATTTAATATTTAAAAAACAAATTATGTATTTACTGTTTCAGTCACACCCCTCCCCCTTGCAATGGTTCATTCCACCTGCGCTGTCCGAGCTACGATCGCTAGTGTAACGCAAGGGGCAACATTCTCATCTGAAAAATGAAGCCTACCCGGAAGTGCGAAAAACTGCAATACATCGAAAATCCGCTAGGGGAAGGTCCCAAAAGGGAGCAAATGTCCATAGCCCCCATGTTAAAATGTCCGTTTTCACAGCATAAATTCATGTTTTTACAGGTTGGTCCCATGGACTTTTATTGTATTTTTCGATAGGTTCCGAGTGCCTGACAACGGCGAGGGTAGTGAATTTTTTTCTAACTCGTTAGTTTAGATAGTATTTAGATATAAAATGTATGACAAATAAGGGCGTGGTTAACTTTGATTGACAGCTTGATTGACAGCTTAGGCTGCGCCAACTGGAGAATGACAACGTAAGAAGCGCCATTTTTTAACACATTTGAAATATAATACTACTGTTTCTGTATCATGAAATGTAGTTTTAAGAGTTTTTCAGGCGAGAATGTAGTTGTTTAAAGCTCAAATCTGTGGTTTATTTAAAGATTTATGAAAATTTTATCCAGTTGTGAGATCCAGCGATGATGACCGGGCGCTCGGCGCATGTACCCCGCCTGCAACAGCTTTTCCTCGGCTAGTCGTTCGCCGCTGACCCTGGCGTCTCTGTAGTATTTAAACATGAGGTATAATTCGTCTTGTGTATATCTAACGGGCGATTTTTGGTTTTGTGAATCTATAACTTGATCCCTGGCCAATCGTTTTGGCTGAGGGGAAGTTTCATAACTTTATAAGCTATTTAACTTTACCGTTGTATGGTTAGACTAGAGCGCTGACTTTGTATGTTTGACTGAATTGTTTGCTTTATTTGTATAGCTTCTTAGGCTATACCTTTTACTTATACTTTTATAATGGCTAATATTGATAAAACTGAAATTTAACAAAAAGAGAGACTGGGTTGAGTTTTGTTATTTTAAATTTTAATACAACGAAGATGATCTATAATGTTGTTTACTGCAAAATCTGTTGTTTAGTACAAATGCACATATTGCCTGGACCATATTAAAATGTTTAATATTTTTATATTATATTTAAAACGAAAAGAGGCAGGTTTGTGTTTTATAAATATATATATTTTTTTATAAATAGGCAAACGTTATGTGCACCCAGATAGCAATTACATTTGGCCCGGATCCGTTTTAAGCCCCTTGCCTCCGTTTCTATCTTAGAGACGTTTTCTGATTGTGAACCAGATCCGTGCCAGATAGAGGTTTCAGCTTAAACATTCTAACTGCCATCAGTTCAGTATTTATATCATTTTACAGATCTGGCCCAGATCACCTTTCCCATAGGTAACCGAAAGACATTAGCTGTGTCGGACACTGATTTGGTCCAGATCTGCAATATGAATCTGAGCCGATACTGTTTTCACACAGGCTACACTGGTGTGGCCCGAATCTGTGATACATATCTGAGCCGACTGCATTTTAAAAAGGGCTAAAAACTGCTCTGGCCCATATCTGCAAAACGGATTTGAGCCAACACTGTTTTGACAGAGACTACCTGATGTGGACCACATCTGAAATACTTCTCTCAAACTGTGTGAAGAACTCCGTGGAATAAACATTTTCAAAACAACATGGTTACCTGTCTGCATATTTTTTTTTTCTATCTAGAGCATGAGATAAATGCATTGTCATTAAGATGAGCAATATTATCAGTGTTTAAAAACTATACAGCAACATTGTGTGATGCTATAAGGTCCGTTACAGCACACACTGTAAAAAAAGTAATTTTACAGGTAATTGTCTGTATTTTTTTTTACAGATTTTTACCGTTTTGTCATTATTATAGCAAATATCTGTAAAATAAAAGGCATTTGCTGTAGCCTAATTTAAAGGTCCATTGTTAAATTTGCAGGTAATTGCTTGTATTTTGGTTTTACATCAGTTTTACGTTTTTTTAAAAGGAACTTTTACAGAGTTATGTGTAATTTTACAGAAATTATTAGGTAATATTTTACAGATTTTTTTCTGTGAAATTAGAAAACAAAGTAAAGAAGGTATAACTGCGGAAATCTGCATCTATTCAATATGTTTTCCTTACAGATTATTAAGCATGTGGGGGTTAAAGTGAGTTTTTTTAAGGTTAAATAATAGTATTTGTACATACAGTACCCTACATAGGCTACAGTAGGCCTGTATTGAATTATTTTTTATTTCACATTTTATTTTATACTCATTTTGATCATTATTTCATTGTCTTATTCTTCCATAATTTCATGTATATTTTATGAATATTTTTCCAAATCTCCGTTGCTGCACATTCAGGGCTTTGTGTGTTTGAGTGCGCGCGCGCGCGCGCGATGACGCAGATTCAAATTCGCCGCCATTACTTTTCCGCTGTTTACTCCCGCCCACAACGGTTAACGTTAGCTGATCAGTCGAGTTTGGGCAAGCGGGAGATTGTGAGATCAACAGTGGTTCAAAGCAATCGTATTCGTCAAGAGGCGAACAGCCGTGAGCAGGAGTTCTGTACCTCTGTTGTCATGCAGTCAGTCCGTCCGTTTGGATTTTTTGGAAATTTTGGAAATAACTTTTCAGTGAGCCTGCCTTGTTCATCACAGCGGACATCATGTCAACCGATCACCGGCTGAGGTAAGAGTCTCATTATACTAAGTTACATGTGAACGATATTTTATATATGTGTTACGTTTAAACTTTACAGTTTTCAAGCTAACGTTAGCATTCTTAAATGATGTTCAGTTAACTGGCGAGAGCTTGAGGGCAAAACACTGAAAATGTAGCATCAAGCTTCTTTACATTTTCCATCTGTTTTAAGAAAGATCAGTTGAACCCACATCTCAAGAGACCTAAAACAAGCTTTCGTAGACTTGTTATACATATCAAAGTCCGTTTAATTGTGTATAAAATCTTCGTTAATAAAAATAAAAAAATAAAACATTTTTTTAAAAAAAAATAAAATCTTCGGCCAGGGCTGAGCATCTCCGCAAACTAATAGAAAATAACCAAAACAATCCTAGGTTCTTATTTAACACCGTGGCTAGACTAACAAATAAACAAGCGTCACCTGAACAAAATATTCCGTTACAGTTTAGTAGTAATGATTTCATGAATTTTTTCACTGAGAAAATAGAAAACATCAGATCCACAATTGTAAACGTTCAATCTTCAATCGCGCCTTATAATTCAGCCTCGATTATCACCCCGCAAGAACAATTACAGTGCTTTACAACTATAGAACAAAAAGAGTTAAATAAATTTATCATTTCCTCTAAAACAACAACATGTTTATTAGATCCCATACCAACTAAACTATTGAAAGAAGTGTTACCTATAGTGGAAGAGCCTCTCCTCAATATTATTAACTCGTCTTTATCTTTAGGTCATGTTCCAAGAACATTTAAATTGGCAATTATAAAACCACTCATTAAGAAACCACAATTAGACCCAAATAACCTAGCAAATTATAGACCCATTTCAAATCTTCCTTTTATGTCCAAAATATTAGAAAAAGTTGTGTCTGCCCAACTGGGCTCTTTCTTGCAAGAAAATGACACCTATGAAAAGTTTCAGTCTGGGTTCAGGCCGCATCATAGCACTGAAACTGCGCTCGTTAAAATCACAAATGATTTACTCTTAGCTTCTGACCAAGGCTGTATCTCAATACTAGTTTTACTTGATCTTAGTGCTGCGTTCGATACTATAGATCACACAATACTCTTAGATCGGCTACAAAACTATACCGGTGTTCAAGGACAAGCATTAAGCTGGTTCAGATCATACCTATCTGACCGCTACCATTTTGTCTATTTAAACGGAGAAAAATCGATCATAACTCCAGTAAACTATGGAGTGCCGCAAGGATCTGTGTTAGGCCCGATATTATTCTCAATATATATGCTGCCACTTGGAAATATTATAAGGAAACATGGAATTAGTTTCCATTGTTATGCTGATGACACTCAACTATATATTTCATCACGGCCGGATGAAAACGCTAAATTATCCAAATTGACAGAGTGTGTTAAAGATATAAAAGATTGGATGACGCACAATTTTCTTTTATTAAATCCAGATAAGACAGAGGTAATACTTATCGGTTCAAAAAACCGCCCACAAAACCTCTCACAATACAACTTTAACATAGTAGGGTGTCCTGTTACTTTATCCTCTACAGTAAAAGACCTGGGTGTTATATTAGATTGTAACTTGTCTTTTGAAAATCATATTTCATATGTTACAAAAACAGCATTTTTTCACCTTAGAAATATTGCTAAATTACGTAACATGCTATCTGTCTCTGATGCAGAAAAGCTAGTTCATGCATTCATGACCTCGAGACTAGATTACTGTAATGCTTTATTAGCTGGTTGTCCTGCATCCTCAATAAACAAGCTACAGTTAGTCCAAAATGCCGCCGCTAGAGTTCTTACTAGATCAAGAAAGTTTGACCATATAACACCAATTTTATCATCACTACATTGGTTACCTATAAAGTTCCGTATTAATTACAAGGTATTGCTACTGACTTATAAAGCCCTAAACGGCTTAGCTCCAGTTTATTTAACGGATCTTCTATCGCCCTATAATCCATCGCGCTCTTTAAGATCACTAAATTCGAGGCTTCTGGTCATACCTAGGATATCCAGATCCACCAAAGGAGGGAGAGCATTTTCACATTTAGCACCAAAACTCTGGAATAGCCTTCCTGATACTGTTCGTTGCTCAGATTCGCTCTCCCAGTTTAAAACTAGATTAAAGACGCATCTCTTCAGCCAGGCATTCATATAATATTTTAATCTTACAGTTAAATCCGGTCTCTACTTCATAAACGCCAGAGGAGAACTGGCCCCCGACTGAGCCTGGGTTCTCCCAAGGTTTTTTTTTTCTCCATTAGGTCACCTAATGGAGTTTTTCGGTTCCTTGCCACTGTTGCCTTTGGCTTGCTCAGTTGGGGATACTTAATTTGATTAATCGATTCAACAGTGCTATTGATCTGCATTACCAAACGTGGATGTTTTACACCAGAAACAAACACTGATGTACTATTTTATTTAATACTGTGAAGCTGCTTTGATACAATCTGTATTGTGAAAAGCGCTATATAAATAAAGTTGACTTGACTTGACTTGACTTAATACGCGATAGTAGGCTATCTGTCAGTAAATCACTCTTAAATGGCGGGACATTTTGAAACACCGTCTGGAAGCTGAAAACTCTTCTCTTAAAAAATATCCTCGGTTTTAATTATAGTAACCACGTTTTTGGCGGATTTTTATTACCATTTTTAATAACCACAGTTATACTACAAATACAAATATGCCTACCATGTTTTTTTTTTTTTTTGGTGGTTAAACCATAGTTAATTTTCGTAAGGGTTATCATGGCTATCTCAAGACTGGTAAGAAAACGAATTCAGTAAATACTGTACTTGTTGATGATACAGGAAAGCACATGAGACTAGAATATGAACACAACAGGATAAATAGCATATTCTGGCTGCATCTGCTTGCCAACACGTAGCTATAGAATGCATATATGTGCATCTATTAGGCTTATAAAATAAAAGTTGATAGAATGTTTGTGTTCTGATGAAGAAATTAACGTCTACATTTTGGATGGCCTGGTGTCATCATAGTAGCCTTTTTCATAGGATACTTTTGATCATTGGTTATGAAAATTGCATTGATCCAGATGAACAGACAGTTACACCCCTAGCGTTAGGTGTCTCGTCTCAGCTCAAAACTTCACTGTTAGCCTTTCCTGCTCAGCTTCCAGATCATAGTCAGGTTTTGCATTGTCTCAGTGGAACATATTCTGACATGTGTAAATGTAATACTGAGTTGTTAATTATTATTTTTTTTTTTGTGATTTCAGGTCAAGTGGAAAGCAGAATGATCATGGCAAACAAGGTATGGGAAGAAGTAATTTAAAATATTGTAATGGCTGAGTCATCTGATTCCATATGATTGCACTAAAAGTGGCAGAACATTTAATTTGTTTTATACTATATTTTCTCATATGAATATTCATTTGATCCTTGCGATTCTGCAGCAAGACCTAAACTCACTGCTTCAGATCTATGTGTCTCCAGAAGCTTGTGTTCTGCAAGTGAACGGCGCCCTGTGGTGCCATCATCCCAAAGAGACACAAAATCACTTTCACTGACCTTTCCCTGGACTGTTCCCTGCTGGTGGGATGACCTGCCCAACTCAACACATTTTCAAGAAACTGCTAAAGATCCATCTTTTCATAAACACTTGACCCAATAATACTAAATCTTTGTTTTAATAAAAAAAAAAAAAAAATTGTGCACTGTGCTACACTAACTCGGACTTGTCACTGCACTTGTTGCTTCTATTGTTCTCTTAATTTTAAGTCACTTTGGATAAAATGTAATTGTAAATGTTTAAAATAAGTTTTATTAGAGTATAAAGGTATACAGCAATTGTCTTTTAATGTGGATATTTTTACATGTTCTAAATTATATACTAAGCTTGTATTTCCTATCATTGATGTTCAGTGTTTGTTTAATGAGTAATACTGTAAATGTGCAGGTATTCCGTACTTGTACGTTTAGTTAATTTAACAGAAATTGACTGTACATTTGCTATTATTAAGTACTTAATTAGAGATTGGTCAAAGTGAAACTGGATCTGCAAAAATTAAAACTGTAAATATACAAACTTTGTATTTGAAATGTATGTACTTATTGCATTTTTATACATAACTTCATAGTTATTTACACAGAAAAACTATATATTAAAAGATAATTACTGTAGATAGACAGCATTATTATAAAATAACTTTATGTATGCCTAGGGAGCATAGGTTAATATGATACCCTAACTGACAAAAATGCCGAAAATAAGGCAAAAGGACAATCCAGTGGTGATTTAAACGGAATCGTAACACATCCGGCACAGCTCCGGTAGGCGGAATCGTTTCACACACCCGTTACGCATCTGTAATGGGATGATCAGGCGGTGCTGGATCGGCGCTGGCACATATCCGCAACAACCCCTAAAAACAGACCAGATAGGGCTTCGGCCCGATGTGCGTTTGGACTCAGGAACGAGTCCGTGAGGCGGATGCGGGCCAGACCCGGCTCTATCGTTTTGCGGTTGCGGCCCTGTTCCGTTACAGCATCCAGTGGCTATCTGGGCAGTGAATATAATCAATATGCGTTGCCTGAACCACATTTGTGTGGCTATAATGTTTAAGATTTCTTTAAATGAAAACGAAAAGAGTTAGTATGGTGTTTTATAACATATTTCGTTGCCTAAAATATACACAAAGATGACCGGAGTAGCAGAGCGAGCTGAGAGACGCGCGCTGTGTCAGAAGGTGGGCGGGGTTAGGATTTCCCAAGATTTCCCAAGATTTTCCAAGATGGCGCCGCCCATACCCCCCATAAACGGCTTCAAAACCGTTCTTCAGAAAAGGTGTGTTCGACATCGGCTGCGGCTGGATGTAACCGATCGGCGAGAGTAGCCGCGTGCAGGCGGGGAGGAGCTGCAAACAGAGACGTGAAGTCGGACACTTTCTGGTTCCCGTGGTGACAGCTCACGTGGTGTTTGCATACTTTACCACAGCTGAAGTGAAATAAATGCAATATTTGCCAAATAATGTTTGAGACATTTTCATTCAATACTTTATGTACTGCTTCACACAGCGTCTGTTTGAACAAGAATAAAGTTCAACATAAGCTTGGCTACTATCAATGAAGTGGAGTCTACGTTTTTTAATCAGTTTTATTTTGATAAACATGACACAATATAACATCGCAACTACATGAAAAGAGTGTTTACTGTTATAAAAAACTGATTTGTGAGCTTTAGAGGAACTAAAGGTGTTTGAATAAACACGCAACACATGTGATAATGTCATGCAATGGATCTGGCCAATCGTAGAACAGCTGTGTCGTCATCAGCCCTTGTGCAGCCACTCTTGAGAAGCTGCGCTGGCTGAGTTCTCCGGCTACTCTCGAATCGCTCTCGCGGTACTTTGATGGCATACGTCACAGTCGTAAAAAATTTCGAACCGGCATGCACTGCTTCAAGTCAGCCGCCGATCGGTCTGCGCAGAGCTACATGAAGTCGAACAAGCCTAAAGTCTATGGGTGACGTCACAGACGCTTTGTCCATATTTTTTACAGTCTATGGTGTAACGTCTCTTGCTTATTGCACTTGCTATGATGAAGCGCAGACAGTGACACACGCAGGCATGTCACATCAAAAGTTAGGGCATCAAAAAAGGAAAGGAAAGAGAAGACAGAGAACGCCGAAGTCGACAGTATGTCACACAGTTTTTCAAAAAGAAAGGTAGCTTGCCCTATTCCTGTATTCCAAAACTTTCAGAGTTACTTATTTTTGTTGCTACATGCTACCTGCTTTTATCTAGCTAGCTTAGTAAAATAATCACTGAATTATGATTTACATCCAACAATAATAACATCTCTGGGTTATCATGTCTCTCTACACCATAGACTGTAAAAAATAGCTCTACACAGATTCAACGGCTGCTGCACACCCACATCCTCCTTCTCCCCCCGTGCGAAATTCGCTCGATATTTTAGCACGTTAAAAAATAAATACAACCTCACGTTTTGTCAATCACACTTGCACAAGGCCCTTTCACACCGGATGCGTAACGAAAAAGCGAATAGTTCGTGTGCGAATAGTTCGCGTCAAAACCCATCACATGAGCCGAGTAAACACGGTCTCTATCTCTATCTTTGACGATTAGCTTTCTATCCCAAATGTAGTTTAGCCTGCTAGCCTACACAGCACAGGACTATAACAACTAAAACTATCACACAACATACTCACAATCGTGATAACCGAGTTGGTTGGCAATGCTACGCCACACAATCATTGTCCTTGTAGTATATGATTGGCTGAAGTATTTTCTGTTGCTGCAAAAGGAAAAAAAAAATCGACATCGAAACGAAAAAAAAAAAAAGTTGTTTTTTCGCCGCAGCACATTCGCGTTCGGTGTGAAAGCACTCATTACACAAACAGCTGATCAAAAAATAAAACCATCGCGCGAATTATTCGTGTGTAAAATTCGCGTCCAGTGTGAAAAGGGCCTGTACCTCCGAAACTTTCGTCCGTCAAAAAAAAAAAAAAAACGGATCGGGTTCGATTTTCTGCGTTTTTCGCATCCGTAACAAGGGTTTGAATGGTGTTTTGACAGTTTAGAGCCACAGAATGACGGATACGAAAAAACGCATGCAAAAATTTCGGATTCAGTGTGCAAGGACCTTAAACAAGCATTTGAATGGTGTTTTGACAGTTGAAAGAGCCACAGAATGACGGATACGAAAAAACGCATGCGAAAATTTCGGATTCAGTGTGCAAGGACCTTCAGCTGAACAAGGTGAGCCTAAGCGCGAAACTTCACGAAGATTGAAGCCTCTCAACACGTCTTATCTACTGTGTTCGCCACATGATGATAACTTTACAAAACAAAAAGTAATCTATACGCTTCAAAAAAAACAAAATCAGTTTGCCGTGTGTGTCGTGTGTTCTGTGAAGTGACAGTGCTGCTGCTACGATCGATGCTGTCAAACTTGACGTTCTTAATATGAATAAAATGCCCCAGAAAAAAATAATATAAAAAACTGAATAAAACATGTGTCTGTAGTAACCATTGGCTATAAGGAGTTTACAAAATAGATATTTTAATATTTTATATTATGAAAACTAAATAGGCCAATATAAATAATATGGTTATTATTACGTGTGTGTTTGACTTATACAAATATTTTTTTTTCTTGTTTTTGTAGGCTTTGTACTCATCTTTAGACATTTTAACTACGCAATGTGCTAAGTATCTTTTTTAAAGTATACAGGGCATGTTTATTGGGTTAAATTTTATCTGTAAAAAATGTAGGGGGCCCAGAAATTTTGGTTTCCATAGGGCCCAGAATTTCTGGCGGCACCCCTGCACACACGCAAGGTCCGCTCCCTCTCTCTGCCGTGCGCGCGCTACACTTGCGCGCTCTTGCTTCCGGGAGATTTTAACTGATTTGCGGGCATCAGGGAGCCGCTATCAATATGCGGGAGACTCCCGGAACTTCCGGGAGACTTGGGATGTCTGAAGTACTCCAGGATTTGCAGCGAGCGTTTTTTTATAAGGTAAGATTCATGCATTTCCCAGTTACGTGTTCTTCATTTGTGTAATACCATACCGTCATCCATGTCCAGGTGGAGACCCAGTCAAATTGTCATTTGTAACATGAGTAACCTATGTAATGAGCAAGTACCAGCTAGCGTGATAGGGCTGTGCAGTCTAACGTTACCCATTCACAAACGTATTGCTAGCTTAATGTCAGGAATACACTGATCACCCGTCTCTAATAGTGTCATCTGTATCTGACACAAATAACAACGCAGATTTTGGTGCCACTTAAATGTCTATGACTCTCTCTGATGCTCATAAACTTCAAAATCAAATCATAACAAGAGTTTGAGACACTTTACAAATAGAGTAGGTCTAGACCACACTCTATAATTCACTTCATGTTTTGAACAACACCCCACTACTCCAATTCTTGTGAGTCTGCAATGCTTCTGTAAAAAAGTCAGCATCAAGCAAAATTCTCTGTAAAAATTGGATGTAGACCACACCATGAAGTCACAAAACTTCCGCCTCATCACAAACAACTGGGCTGGCACCTGGTAGTGGTATTGATGATCTCAGTTAAGTGCATGTGTACATCTGTGTTCTCAATGCAGAAATGTTTCTTTTCAGTGGCACTGAGGACTCTGGTGTCTTTGGCACAGTGCGGGCACTTGATTTCCAAAATACCATCGCCACAGCGACAGCAAGGCATCTGGAGATGCTCCAAGGTAGGGACGGGAGGCATCAATGTGGAGACCGGCATCACAAACACTTAGGTCGTGATGCTGTTGTGCAGCGTAAGCCTCATACGTCTCTCTGGCTTTTTGTTCATGTTCACATCCCCATCTGAAAATTAGAAAAATAATGTTATTAAGTTGTCATAGCTCTTTGAGTGCCTTTTTCCATTGGATTTGTTCTCCCATTTCCCTAAGAATTGTAAGTAGATGTCAGTACCCAAAATTGGCCTAATCTTAATAGCACATAATATTCTCGTGTATCATATTCTATCACAGATATCACAGAGTAGTTTAAAAAGGTATAAATGAAATATAACAGGAACCATTTAAAAGGAACATTAGGAATAAATAGGCAAAGGGAATAAAAGGACATACACCATACACCTGGGATTAAAAATAGATAAGGGGAATCAAAGAGATTGAGGGGTGCACTCTGTCATCATGTTTGTAATTTAATGTTGATAATTTGTAATACTGACTGTAATAAATATTCCAACGATAAATGCATTTTTTTGTCTTGTGTTTGTTTCTTTGATGTTTTTTTTTTAAGAAAGCAGGGGCCCTCTACATTAGAACACAACATGTATTGCATACATTTCCATAGTTGAAACATAACAATTCAAAGCACATCTAATTTCTTTACTCACTTACACTATGGTGAAATTAAAAACAGAAACTGTATGTTTGTGTCATTATGTCACACGTGCCTGGTTGCAACTGTTGAAAATCTGCATAGGTTACAATCTACCGGGTAACAGATCTGCCTAATTAGGTTGGTTTACTGGTTTACTGGCTATGATGCACCTACAAATACAGAAAGTGGCATAAATACATTATTTTTACATGAATGTTATTGTGATGTTATTGTTTACTGCTGCAGTGACACCATAAATGCACCTTGTGAATACATCTTAATCACTATGCTGTGTTTAACTAGAATCTTAACATAGGCTACAGCGAATATAATCACAGATAAGAAGATGGCTAGATGTTACATTATGTGGTTACTACTGATCACAGACACTCCGTGATTTACTGCATGGATTAACGTGTGATCGATAATTAATGAATGCACTTCTCAGAGCTGGGATGCGTCCAGGCATCCATTAAAAAGCCACGGCTGACCATGTCCTCTAAAATCATAGGCTACGTGTTATATAAATCTTGACTCAAATAAAGAATAGATGTTAATACAAAATAAACCATAGACTGATGTCTTACCTTTGCCATTATGAAGTACCTCCCCCCACCGTTAGCGTAGCATCGTGTACCTGTAACCCAGCCAGCTACAAAGAACTGGTAAACATCCAGACTTTTAAAATAAAGGGAGGATACAGTCTCAACCAATTTTACAGATAATAAATCTCAACACATCTTAACAATTGAACAGTTTTAGAGTATCACTTTCTTCCCATCTTATATCCCACTCCTCCACTTTTTTGCTCAGTGAGAGAATTGAGCTCTAGTTTGTCTTGCCAGGATTTTAAACCTGGGCTTGAATGGAGTCAGGGCCATTCTCATACACATGTGAAGGTGCTCATTCGTGAGCCTGGAACGATATTTATTTTTGATAAAGTTCATTGTGGAGAAAGCTGCCTCACAGTTGTATGTGGAGCCAAACATGGTCAAGATGTATAGTGCTAACTTTCCTCAGACCTGGGAAAGCTGTCTCAGGGACCATTTGGAGCCAGAAAATGGAAGGGTCAGTTCTTACAAACTGCTCTTTCAGGGCCACATCTGCTTGGAGATCAACCAATTGCGTCTCGAGAGGCCCAGCATTTACCCATTTAAAGTGCTGTGTGACTTCCTTTGAGAACCCCCTGACGTCTGTGATCAGAAATGGATTCTGAATGAACATGGTGAGCTGCTCTCCAAAGCTGAAGCTGTCAAAACGGTTGCTGAAGTTTACAATCAGCTTATCAATAAAGTTAACAAAAGAAGACAAATCTCTCTGTCCCTGAACCTGTTCCTGCACTGCTGGGAAGTGTGCACAGTCTCCCTGCAGGTCTTCCTTGAACACCTAAAGTTTCCTCTGAAAGGAGCGGACAGCTGTCATCAGTTCACAAATTGAACTGTTCTTGCCCTGTAACCTCAAATTCAGTTCATTCAGATGTGAAGTGATATCAACCAAAAAGGCCACATTATCCATCCATTTCTCATTTTCTAAAAAGAGAGAAAACTGTGTTGCCTTCTGACTTCTTAGCTCTGCCAAAAAATAAGCTAATTACCTCCTGATGGACCAAAAGCACGCTAACTGTGCTTTTGCTGAGCCATCTCACATTGTTGTGCAGCAAAAGATCATCAGCATTGGCATCAACTTTCCCTAAGCATGCGATGCTGGTAGGAAGAGGATGCCCTGAGAAAATTTATCATTTTCATCATTGTATTCATCACCTCAGTATGCTCATCTAACAGGGAGGCACAGAGGACAGATTGATGAATGATGCAATGGTAAGATATAAGCTCAGGATTGTCCTCTTTCAGTCTTGCTACAGCTCCCTCCTCTCTCCCTATCATAGCAGGGGCTCCATCTGTGGTTATTGAAACCACTTGTTTTGGCTCTATTCATCTTTTTGTTAACATCTCCTTAATGGCCAGGTAGATGTCTCTTGTATTGGTCTGCAGGGGAGTGACACCTAACAGGTCTTCACAGAATGCTTTCTGGTCTGTGTTGAAAAACCTGGCATACACTAACAGCTGAGCATTGTCACACATGTCAGTGGACTCATCCACAGCTAAGCCTACACATGGTGCCTTATGCATGACTTCATCTAGCTGGGTTAGCACATCCTGAGTTAATATTTCACTTTTCTCTGTGGCAGATGATGCTGACATGGGTATTTGCTTTATTTTATCGCAATGCTCTTGTTTTTGTTTTCCCTCAAGTAGTGTTTCAGCTACTGCACTCATGCATTCTTTGACAACCCCTCCATCAGTAAATGTTTTTTTGTGTTGACCCAAAATCCAAGCAACTCTGAGGGAACACTCATGAGCACGTTGTTGGGCAGTGAATGTGTGGCTCAGGATCCTGGTGGACTGGTCATATTGGGCTCTGAGACTACTTATTTTCTGTGATTTCAATTCAGATTTGAGTGGGTATGTTTGTTCATAACCTTTATGTTTTGTCTCATAATGGCATTTCACATTGGCTCTTTTAATAAGTGCCACGGTTTCTGAACATATGAGACACACTGGTGTAAGACTGAAAATACTGGTTGAGGCCCTGGTCTGAGACAAAGGGCTAATTACCATTTGACCTCCCCCATACGACCTCACTTCCGCAAACTACTAAGAACTCACACAAGAATATGGTTTAATGTGAATGTTTATCATTGACTGTTATGTTTTTGGTGTCATTTGAAATGTCTCAAAGTGAGTGGTACAGATATCTCATATCCAGATAGATAAAATAAAAGGTAATAAGGTTTTAAGAGTTTATGGATAACTGACTTACAAAGGAAGGTGGTCTCTCAAGCAAATGGTCACCCACCCCCATGAAGGTGCGACCACTGCATGCAAATTTATTTTGTTAGCACATGTTTCCATGTGAAAGAGGTCTGACTATTTAATGAGATGCAGCAGAGAGTTCGGGGCCTTTTCTGTACTTCAGATCGGTCCGTTAGGCTGAGAGATATAGATCTCTCAGCCTCATGTATTTCTTAATGTTGGGTTTGCATCTTCTCTCTATTCCAGAGCATTTGATGTTTTGTATCGATTATCTTTGAATTGATTATGAAATTGGCATGATACATTTACCTGACATAATAAATTGTTACATTTGATTATTCTAACTGACTTTGATATTATTTTCATTGAAGAGTTAAACGGAATAGTCAAACATTCACTCATGATTAATGATCCACAGATATCATTAAAACCTTTTCATTTATGGAGTCAGATGAAATAAACGAGAGAATACATAACTAAATGTATTGTAAATTTAACCAACCAATACTTTGCACGAGTGAGGACAGAACACGTGATAACCTTCCCCGTGTATTGGAGGACCGGCAGATTGGACCAATTTCACGGGCCTTACACTGGTTTAGTGCTCCCAGTCGGAAGTATGAACAGAAATTAGTCTGTCCATTCTGGATTAAATGCTTTATTTTCACTGTCCACTTTTCTTTTTTTGGAGAGCGCCATTTGTTCCTTATTTTTCTCTACCTTTCTCTGTCTCACTTGTCTGTTTCTCTCCCTTCCTCAATCTCACTCGTCTTTTCTTCAACTTTCTCCGCCTCACTCTTCTGTTTCTCTCCCTTTCTCCGTCTCACTCATCTTTTCCTAAACTTTCTCCGCCTCACTCGTCTGTATCTCTCTTTCTCCATCTCACTCGTCTGTATCTCTCCCTTCCTCAACTTTCTCCGCCTCACTCATCTGTATCTCTCCCTTTCTCCGTCTCACTCGTCTGTATCTCTCCCTTCCTCCGTCTCACTCGTCTTTTCCTCAACTTTCTCCGCCTCACTCGTCTGTTTCTCTTCCTTTCTACGTCTCACTTGTCTGTTTCGCTCCCTTTCTCCGTCTCACTCGTCTTTTCCTCAACTTTCTCCGCCTCATTCGTCTGTTTCGCTCCCTTTCTCCGTCTCATTTGTCTGTTTCGCTCCCTTTCTCCGTCTCACTCGTCTGTATCTCTCCCTTTCTCCGTCTCACTCGTCAGTTTCTCTCCCTTTCTCCGGCGCACTCGTCTTTTCCTCAACTTTCTCCGTTTCACTCGTCAGTTTCTCTCCCTTCTCCGTCTCAGTCTTTTCCTCAACTTTCTCCGCCTCACTCGTCAGTTTCTCTCCCTTTCTCTGCCTCACTCGTCTTTTCCTCAACTTTCTCCGTCTCAGTCTTTTCCTCAACTTTCTCCGTCTCAGTCTTTTCCTCAACTTTCTCCGTCTCAGTCTTTTCCTCAACTTTCTCCGCCTCACTCGTCAGTTTCTCTCCCTTTCTCCGCCTCAGTCTTTTCCTCAACTTTCTCCGCCTCACTCGCCTGTTTCGCTTTGTTTTCTACATGTATCGCTATCTTTCTTTTTTATTTCTACCGTCTTTTCCTGTGTAACTTGCCTCTCTCTCATCTGTCTGCACCGTAAACTCGTAATGTTTACTGCCTGGAATGCTCAAACTTGATTGGCTGAGGGTTATCACGTGGGATATCTTAACTCGCATGCTTTGAGTTTCATCATCCGCTACACCACTACCATAAAGACTACAAAAGCTGCGCCAGTTAAAACAGAAGCGCCTCGTCCGGTTTTAAATCATAAACTTCTGTTTTGGGTGGCGCTGCCAATAAAGCAACTAAAAGCTGTCATAAAGAACCAGCAAAAGTAATGATTATGAATAGGCCTGTCAAATATAGCAGACATTTTAATTGATTATTAATAAACAAGTGTTTTCTGTCAGTGTCGGATGGAATGCCTCGCGATCTTCGCAGTAGCCTAGTGAAGGCACCAGAGAGAAATGCACTTCATACGGATTACATAAGCAGAGAGCAGTCTGTTTTTTCTTTCGTTGTGAATTGTTCTGTTTAAAATTTCAAGCTTTCTATAGATGTATTTCTCAGGTCTGTGAGGCAAGTAGGCTACCTTATGTTGAGTTTCGGTTCATTTATGAGACGCACTCCAGTTCAGTCGCCGGCGCCTCCATGTCATGATTATCTATTGTCTGTTATATACTTATTACTTATTAAATCCAGGCAATTGGTTGATGAAACATTGATTAAAATTAAGATACAATTAATACAAAACGAAATTCATTTTAAAGAAAGGCTTTGTGCTTTCTGTTTGAGGTCTGTGGAAGTTTTTAAACAGTCTTTTAGTGCCGCTTTCAGAGCGCTCACGTCCGTAACATTGTTTTTTCCTCATAAATGCGAACACGAAAAATAAAATAAAATGAAATAAAAATGTATATTTTATTGTTCTGTGGAGAGCCAACCCTTCTTCATCCGATGGGTAGCCTACTATTACTTTTATTTGCGCAGTGTAATTCACAGAATTGATTGCTCTGCTACCAGCCTCTGTCACTGTGTGGAGCTTGTGACTATTGCAAGCGAGCAGCTGAGAAGTCATATTTATATTTACTTCTTATTTTACGGGGTCTTTTCAGACCCCAAATGACTTTTGTTCAAATTAAAAAAAATGTTCCCTTTGTCCAAATGGTATGAAACCTTCTACGGCTCTTAACACTTTCTAGATCTACAAAAAAAAATTAAATTGGAATGATATCTGTTTTTATGTTAGCGTGACAAAAATTGTGACACTCGTGGTCTTCGGGGTCTCTGGAGACCCCGCAATCAAAATAGACAAAATTCATCATCAAAATCAGAAACAACGCAGAACATATCGACAGAAATGGCACAAATAAAGTGGCACACTTCCACCAATGCAAAAAACATCCACAATGCTAAATTATATTGCTCACAACACGCGTGTACACACACACACACACACACATATAGAGGAATACATTTTTGAGACTATAAAAACTGTTCTCTTATCATTTGTAAAATAAAATCATCCAAAATGCAGTACCACCACAAAAATAAATTGGTGACACTGAAACATTGAAAATGTGCACACACACACACAAACACACACACACACACACACACACACACACACACACACACATTTGTAAGGCTATAATTTGTCAAATAAAATCATCCAAAATGCAGAACCAACACAAATATAAAGTGGTGACACTGACACCGACAATGTGTACTCACACACTCTCTCTCTCTCTCACACACACACACACACACACACACACGCACACGCACGCACACACACACACAGGAACATTTGTAAGGCTATAATTTGTCAAATAAAATCATCCAAAATGCAGTACCACCACAAAAATAAATTGGTGACACTGACACATTGAAAATGTAAACACACACACACACACACACACACACACACACGCATACACACACAGGAACATTTGTAAGGCTATAATTTGTCAAATAAAATCATCCAAAATGCAGAACCACTACAAATATAAAGTGGTGTGGTGACACTGGCACATCGACAATGTGTACTCACACACTCTCTCTCTCTTTATCTCTCAGACACACACACACACACACACATACACACACAATTGTGTGTGTCTAGAATCTAGAATTAGATTAAAAATAAATGATTGAAATAAATGATAAAATCTTAAGACTCCAACATTTCTCTTTGTAACATTTTGTTCAGGTTTGATTCTAATCATAATGTAACATTATTGAAAAACTGGGGGTTCCCTTACGAGAACGTTCTCTCGTACTGTGTTGAAAACGCTGTGGGAAAACTCCTTTTCTCGAGAATATTGAAGCCTTTATTTTAAAACGCATTGCTGCAGCACATGCGAGAGCTAGAAGCTCGCGTGAGCGTGCTGATTGGCTTGTGCAAAGCAACTGCACGAACCAATGGCGGATCAGCAGAGGAGCGCGGACCAATCGGGGCGCTTGGCACTCTGCCAGAGTCAAGCGTGCGAAACCGCACGTGACAGAAGAGTATAAATACACAGAGAATCCGCCATTTGACAGATTTTATCTCCTTCAGCTTTCGACTCACCTCGTCGCTGATCCTCTCCGGATAGAAGCCGCTCGTCGTTGAACAGCCGTCCAGCAGAACAGCTTCGCATCCCGGCATCTGCCAGCTGAGCGTTTCCCTGTGGCATCCGACGAGTATCCTTTTTCTCTTTCTCTCTATCCTAAAAGAGCAAATTCGCTGTTTTCACAGCGCGCGGTGTTGATTCAAATGCCGCTCTCTATCTGTGAATACTGCGGGTTTCCCCTGCTTGTGTTTACAGACACACACTCTGTGTGCTGCCTGTCTCGGCCCTGAGCACGCCGAGTCAGCGCTCACTATAGGCGGCTGCCTTCTCTGCGACGGGATGCCTGTTTCTTCTCTCCGCTCAAGACTCGGTCTCGCTTCGTCGGTGAGTTATCCCGCCCATCTTCCGTCTTCGGCGCCCCGCGAGCCCCGTAGGAAGAAGCGGCGCGATCATGAGGCGTCCTGAACGCGGTGAGTTAGCGGATGCACGCTGGGCTTTTCTCCACGTGCTTCCCCCACGCTCTTCTCAGTTCTGTTCTCTCAGAGCGACCAACGCCCCTTGTCTGAAGCGGCGGGATTCGTCTCTTTTGACGGATCTGCTGATGTTTATGCATGACGCAGTTCCGTGGCGGCATCTGAGAACGAGGATTGGTCGGGCTCCGCGGACCCCTCCCCCCCGTCTCAGTTAGACCCTTCTGACACTCGAGCGAACATCGACGCCGAACTCTTCCGCGTCATGTCTCGCGCTGTCAACGAGCTGGGACTCTACTGGTTTTTCTCCAGCTGAGCCAGCCAGAAGCCGCCTCGACGAGTGGTACCTGCCGGGGCGCCAACAGGCCCCTCGTCAGCGCGCCGCTCCATTTCTGCCTGAGGTCCACGAAGAGCTCACTAAAAGCTGGCGCGCGCCCTTTTCAGCGCGAACGCGCTCATCTGCTTCTTCAACGCCCTCCACTGTTGACGGCGCTGAAGAAAAAGGTTATGTGTGTCTCCTCCCACTGGAGGAAGAGGTCGCTGCACACTTATGCCCTCCCACTGCAGGAAGTTGGAGGTCTTAGACTGTGCACCCATCTAAGCCGTGCAGAACTACTTCGGCCATTGCCAGCCGCGCTTATGCTGCCGCCGGTCAAGCCGCCTCTGCTCTCCACGCCATGGCGACCCTCCAAGTGTTTCAGGCGAAGCTCCTCGACTACATGGATGAGTCAGGCCCTGACCCAGACACTTTTAAGGACCTCAGAAGTGCGACAGATTTAGCGCTACGGGCCACTAAGACCACCGCTCAAGCACTGGGCCGCAACATGGCAGCCTAGTAGTTTTAGAGCGCCACCTATGGCTGACATTGACCGAAATCAGGGACGCAGACACAACCGCCTTCCTCGATTCTCCGGTCACAGCATCTGGTCTCTTCGGCCCATCTGTCAGCGGCTTCGCAGAACGCTTCACTGAGGCTCAGAAAGCCTCCAGCGCCATGAAGCATTTCCTCCCTAAACGCTCCAGTTCGGTCCAACGGCGCCCCAAGAGCACGCCGCGACCTGAGAGGGTAGCTTCACAAGTCCTCCAGCCCCGCCCAGTGGCTGAGACTAGCCAGCGCATGAAGCCTGCAAAACGGTTCCTGTTCCCTAAGCGCCAGGGCCCGCAGCCGAAGCTCACGCCCCATCACGAGCTCAAGAAGCCGTCCTAACCGGCTTAAAGAGGGGTCATTGTCCCGCCGCGGCCGGACCAGCCCCGAAGATTGCTCGAGTGCTACTCTCAGCCCCCTCTTCAGTTCAGGCGGTTGGAGCAGTATTAAATGCAGAACATGGGCCCGTCACCTGTCACGCACCCCTGCACACAAACGCTGTTTTAACAGCGACCCACAAAAAGCACAAATCGAGCAAAATTTCTCCCTCGCATACATGTCAGTTCGAACCCCCAACACTGGGCGTTCCAGATATGATAATGTCTCTGTCTCTGCGGGCTCTAGCTTGGCAAGCTATTCCCGGAGTTTCAGAATGGGTAATGAACATCATAAAGCGCGGTTACTCGCTTCAGTTCGCCCGCAGACCACCGCGTTTCCGTGCGGTTATACAAACCACGGTAAGGAGCACACTGAGTCATGTCCTCCGCACCGAAGTGTTAAGTCTGCTGGCAAAAGGGGCCATCGAAAAGATCCCCCTTTCTCAGAGCGAGTCAGGTTTTTACAGCCGTTACTTTCTTGTTCCAAAGAAAGACGGCGGCCTGAGACCCATTTTAGATCAGAGACATCTGAACAAGGCTCTCATGTCACAGCCGTTCAGAATGCTCACGACCAGACACATCCTGGCGCAAATTTGCCCAGGCGACTGGTTTTTCTCAATAGATCTAAAAGACGCTTACTTTCACATTCAAGTGAACCCCCACCACAGGCCATTCTTGAGATTCGCCTTCGAGGGGCAGACATACCAGTACACAGTCCTACCATTTGGACTGGCACTGGCACCTCGTACATTCACGAAGTGCATGGATGCAGCTCTCTCCCCCCTGAGACAGCGGGGAATGCGCATCCTGAACTACCTCTGCGATTGGCTCATATTGACCCAGTCAGAGGCGGAGTCACATACTCACAGAGCCTGGCTCCTCAGACATCTAGAATGTCTAGGGCTCAAGGTCAAATTTGCCAAGAGTATTCTGTTGCCCAGCCAACGTATCACGTTCCTGGGAACAGTTCTCGACTCCGTACTTATGAGAGCATGGCCCACACCGGCCCGTGCTCTAACGATTCAGCAGCTCGCAGCATCGCTCACAGAGGGCTCTTATGTACCCCTCAGAACGTTCCAGAGGATCCTTGGCCTCATGGCCTCCGCATCATCAGTACTCCAACTCGGCCTACTGCGTATGCGTCCTCTTCAGCTGTGGCTAGCACCTCTGGTGCCACCCCACGTCTGGCATTTAGGCCACTTGGTTATCAAGGTAAACCAGCGCTGTGTTCAAGCCCTGGCCCCTTGGAAAGACGCCAGCTGGTACCAGCAGGGCGTAAGCATGGGGGTGGTCTCAGAGAGGAGGGTGATTTCGACAGACGCTTCCAACTCAGGTTGGGGAGCGCTGTACGAGGGCAGGCCTGCCTCCGGCCTCTGGTCGAGCTCGGAGAAACGCCTACACATCAACTGCCTCGAAATGAGAGCAGTTTTTCTGGCCCTGAAAACCTTCCTCCCATACCTGGCTGGACACCACGTATTGGTCCGGACGGACAACATGTCAGTGGTATCTTACATAAATCGCCAGGGCGGCCTCAGGTCCCGCATCCTGCTTGCCATAGCCACCCAGCTACTGTTATGGGCTCACACCAATCTGCGCTCGCTCAGGGCAGCTCACGTGCCGGGCACGTTGAACACAGGAGCAGACATGCTCTCTCGGGGCAGGGTTCCCCCAGAGGAATGGTCTCTCCACCCTCAGACGGTTCTCCTACTTTGGGAGGTCTTCGGGAAGGCAGAAGTAGATTTCTTCGCCTCAGAAGACAATCGTCACTGCCCAATCTTCTTTTCAAAGAACAGGGATGCGTTGGCCCACGACTGGCCCAGCCTTCCCCTCTATGCGTTTCCTCCGGTCTCGATGCTCCCTCAGGTCATCGAACGGATCAGAGACACGAAATGCGCAGTGCTCCTCACTTCAGTCAGCCGACCTAAAACCTCTCTCCCTGAAAACCGCCCTGCTGTTGGCACTGGCGTCAGTCAAGAGAGTAAGTGACTTACAGGCGCTCTCTACTAGCGCTTCCTGTCTGGAATTCGGCCCCAATGACTCTAAGGTCATCCTTAGGCCAAGACATGGATATATTCCTAAGGTGCTCTCAACTCCGTTCAGAGCCCAGGTTATTTCTCTGTCAGCTCTTCCCACTTCAGAAGAGTTCAGTGATGTTCTCACACTCTGCCCTGTCAGAGCTTTGAGAATTTATTTAGAGCGTTCAGCCTCTTTCAGACAATCTGAACAGCTTTTTGTTTGTTTCGGGGGCCGAACCAAAGGTCTTCCCGTCACGAAGCTCATGCTGTCCAGATGGATAGTGGATGCCATTGCTCTGGCCTACACCTCACTGGGCCTTACATGTCCCATAGGTGTTAGAGCTCACTCCACGAGAGCACGAGTTCTCTCTATCTAAGCTCTGGCTCTGCGGACCCAGGCTAGTTTTGACATTCCCTCTGGCACATTTGTGCGATGACCGACTAGTCTGTTTCGTCCACATCTGTGAAACGTTACAAACCAAAAGTCCCTGCTCCGCAGGTACGAATTCTCTCTAGCTAGGCCCTGGCTCTATGGATCCAGACTAGTTACGAAAATGCCTATGTAGGATGTTATGCGGCGGCCGGCTGGTCCGTTCCGTCCGCATCTTAAACCTCTATGGTACCTGCCTTATAGGCATGAGTAGTCTCTATCTAACACTGGCTCTGTGGACCCAGACTAGTTTTTGACTCAGACACTGGTTGTCATCTTGAGTTGTGGGATTCTTAAGACTGGCCCTTGGCCCAGCTTTATCTGTTTGGATATCTAAGGGCCCGAAGATTTGGTCTCTTTATCCTAGGCTATTCTGTACTTCCTGTAGCTCTCGGTGAGTCAGACTGGCCAAAGACGACAAGCACAGCGTTTTAAATAGTGGTCCCACAGCGTTTTCAACGCAGTACGAGAGAACGTTCTCGTAAGGGAACGTACTTGGTTACTTACGTAACCTTGGTTCCCTTAGAGATAAGGGAACGAGTACTGCGTTGCCTTGCCGTGCTATTGTCTCTTATGGCAGGTGTCTTTTCGCTTCAGTCGATTTAAACCTGTCAAATGGCGGATTCTCTGTGTATTTATACTCTTCTGTCACGTGCGGTTTCGCGCGCTTGACTCTGGCAGAGTGCCAAGCGCCCCGATTGGTCCGCGCTCCTCTGCTGATCCGCCATTGGTTCGTGCAGTTGCTTTGCACAAGCCAATCAGCACGCTCACGCGAGCTTCTAGCTCTCGCATGTGCTGCAGCAATGCGTTTTAAAATAAAGGCTTCAATATTCTCGAGAAAAGGAGTTTTCCCACAGCGTTTTCAACGCAGTACTCGTTCCCTTATCTCTAAGGGAACCGAGGTTACGTAAGTAACCAAGTACGTTTTTTGGTACAAAAAAATGCTAAACTTTGACAAAAATATATTTTTTTTTGTTATAATTGTGATTTTATAATATTTAGATATGAATCCAACTGAATCCAACTTGTGAAAAGATATCTTTCAGGTAGTCTAATAGCAAATAGCATATACTGGAGCTCTATAGCCATCTAGTGGTTAAAATTATTATTTTTTATTTTAAAACTGCATTTTCCAAAAAATGGGCAAAAATGTTACATTAAACCATTTAAAATTATCCATGTTATCCCCATGAATGAAAGTTAGAAATCTGGGTCTTTTATAAAGTGAATTTTACATCAAATGCTGTTTTTTTGTAAAAAGGCTATTTAAATATTTATTTATTTATTTATTTATAGAAATTTAAAAAATATCATAAATTCTCCAAAAACTGCACAAATGTTGAGTAAAAACATTAACAAACAGAATAAAATTACATTTGTAAAAAAAAAAAAAAAACTATTATCTTGTTACAAAATTAAATGTTATTGTCTGGGGTCTCTAGAGACATAAATAAAGACCATCAGAGGGTTAAACCCAGGCAATTGGTTGATGAAACATTGATTAAAATTAAGATACAATTAATACAAAACGAAATTCACTTTAAAGAAAGGCTTTGTGCTTTCTTTTGTTATTGTTTTTTGTTCAAAGGACTTTAGTTTGTGGACAAAACGCCTATGGTTTTGGCTGTAGGTCCGGGTCCGTATTGGACGGCTTCTGGGTCCGGACCCGGGCCGCGGTCCGCCTGTTAGTGACCTATGGTCTATAGGCTATTGTTATTATTATTTTATGCAGCCCTACATATATATACCTAAAAGGCACAACAAACCTGGTGTTCATTTTATATATATATATATATATACAGCGGTGGTCAAAATTGATGGCACCCCTGATAAATATGATAAAAAATGGCTGTAAAAAATAAATCTGCATTGTTTATCCTTGTGATCTTTCATTCAAAAAATTCACAAAAATCTAAACTTTCATTGAAGTAAAAGAATTGAAAGTGGGGGGGAAAACACATTATAAAATAAATGTTTTTCTCCAAAACACGCTGGCCATAATTGTTGGCACCCTGTTATTAAATACTTTTTGCAATCTCCTTTTGCCAAGATAACAGATCTGAGTTTTCTTCTATAATGCCTGATGAGTTTGGAGAACACCTGACGAGAGATCGGAGACCATTCCTCCATACAGAATCTCTTCAGATCCTTCAGATTCACAAGTTCATGTTGGTGCTTCTTTTCTTCAGTTCACTCCACTCATCAGGTCAGGGGACTGGGACGGTCATGGCAGAAGCTTCATTCTGTGCTCAGTTACCCATTTTTGTGTTGATTTTGATGTTTGTTTTGGACCGTTGTCCTGATGGAAGATCCAACCACGGATTTTTTATCTGTTGGTATTTGCTAGAATCCATAATACCATGTATCTGAACAAGAAGTCCAGGACCTCCAGCAAAAAAATAGGCCCACAACATTAAAGATCCAGCAGTATTTTTAACCGTAGGCATGGGGCACTTTTTATCCCTGTGTGCACCAAACACATCTGGTGGGTTTGCTGCCAAAAAGCTCTTTTTTTTAGTTTCATCTGACCACAGAATCCGGTCCCTTTTGAAGATCCAGTCGTGTCTGACAACTGAATATGCTGGAGTTTATTTTTGGAGGAGCAAGGAGGATTTTTCTTGAAACCCTCCCAAACAACATGTGGGGATGTAGGGGTTGTTTGATCATTTTTTTTAGGCTTTCTGACCCCAAGACTCAAGTAATCTCTGCAATTCTCCATCTTTGATCCTTGAAGAGTCTTTGGCCACTCAAACCATCCTCCTCACCATGCATTAAGATAATGTAGACACACGTCCTCTTCCTGGCAGATTCGTAACATCTTTAGTTGATTATAACTTCTTAATTATTGCCCTGATGGTCAAAATGGGGATTTTCAATTCTTTAGCTACTTTCTTACAGTCACTTTCTATTTTATGATGCTCAACAATCTTTTGCTGCACATCAGAACTATATTCTTTAGTTTTACTCATTGTGATGGTTGATTAAGGGAATTTGGCCTTTGTGTTTCCTCATATATAAACTCCTGTGAAACAAGAAGTCATAGCTGGACAATTTCATGTTCCTAGTCACCCTGGTGTGCTAAATAAAGGTAAATATTAATGGGAATATACTTCAGAGATATTTTTCTCATAAAAAAATCTAGGGGGGCCAACAATTGTGGCCGACGTGTTTTGGAGAAAAACATTTATTTTATAATGTGATTCACCCCCCAATTTCAATTCTTTTACTTCAATGAAAGGTTAGATTTTTGCCAATTTTTTGAATGAAAGATCAAAAGGATAAACAATGCAGATTTATTTTTTTACAGCCATTTTTTATCATATTTATCAGGGGTGCCATCAATTTTGTATAATATACAAATATATATACACTGTATATAATATGTATTTTGTCAATTTTAAATCTCAATTTTAACCAGAAAAATCTGAAATGTATTCCCAAAATCATGCAGCCTATAGTTTATCTTGATATCAGCATGGTCACAGTCTTTTTTTTTTTTTCTTTTCTTTTTTTTTACAGGGACCAGATGCCACTGATTAGTCCTTCTGACGTAAACATGTACATGAGTCTCTGTACATGAACATAGTAAAATGAAAAATCAAACACCGTGGAAATGACAGGTATGTACTACAGTATGTTTCAGGAATGGCACAAAGGTGTGTGACTGTTCAAGTCTCTGTCTTTAGATCAGTGTGTTCAATAATGTGCTTTCTTGTCCTTTGTTGTGTATCTTTGGATTATGTTGTGCTGTAAATAAATCCAAACAATCAAAAAGCCATTCTCTTTAAATCTCTCCTCATTCTTTTTGAAAGGTTCCTCATAATGATAGGGCCTGGTAGCACCTGATAGGGCCATTATGCCCTAATAGGATATGGGTCTTTGTCTTTCTCAGGTGTGAAACTCGCATAAAGCTTTCTTACACAAAACATGTCTTACAAATTTTAAATCAGTGTATTGATTTATCTGAATGAGTATGCAGGATGATTTTCACATAGTTTTGAAGCAAATATTCTAGGCTACGTGATACATTTTTCAAAAGTCTTGTGAAGAAATAATCAGTATGGGTTTCATGACTTTATTTCAGTGACAATTTTTTCACAAACTATGCATAAACGTCATTATCTCAAAACGACAAACTTTTACATGCTGCTGACATATTGTTGCAGAGATTGTGCTAAATACAGTGGAATCAGACTTTAGCCATGAAAATGTCACCAAGCACAAATGTCAGAGCATGTCAGAACACCTCCAGGACCCAGAAAACACCTCAGACCCCAGAGGGAAGTAATGTCAGAGGTCCCCGAACTTCATGACCATATAACAGTTCAAACGGAGAAAACCCAGTAGAAGCCTGGGGTACTTCTCTATAAGCAAAAAGAAGATACGGGAGCCAGTGGTCCCAGTCCCAGCCAGTCTCACCAATAAATTTACACTACATCAATGTCTGATTAAATCGTTATGTGAGCCCATCAGTTTGAGGATGATAGGGTGTTGTACGCAAACTCTTGATACCCAGAAACTGGTAGACCTGCTTCAGGAGATTGGACATAAAATTGGTCCCTTGGTCAGTGAGAATTTCGGCTGGCAACCCGACTCTGGAAAAGAACTGGACTAGACAAGTTGCAACATATTTGGCTTTGACTGACTTTAAAGGAAATACCTCTGGGTACCTTGTAGCATAATTGGTGATCACCAGTAGAAACCAGTTACCTGCACAGCTCTTTTCTACAGGGCCAACGATATCCATGCTCAGCCTTTCGAATAGTGTACTGATTACAGGAAGGGGCTGGAGGGGCACTCTTAATGGACGCTTGATGGATACTTTTTGACAATCAGGGCAGCTTTTACTGTACTGGGCAACATCTGCTTCCAGGCCGGACCAGAAAAAGTGTCTTTTGATCCGTGCAGTGGTTTTCTTTTTCCCTAGGTGGCCAGCCCAAGGAATTGATTGGCTCAGGTGAAGGACAAACCTCACAAGCATCTTGCGGAACCACCAGCTGTTTCACCAATCCGATCTGGTGGTAGAGTATGCCTTGTTCAAATACAAAACGCTCACCCTTGTCATTAGTGGGTCCCTCACCTGCAGTTTCCTGATTTGCTTTCTGTTGGCATACACATACAAAGACTAGCATCTTTTTGCTATAATTGAATTATGTTGGTAGGCAGCTGGACATGTGAGGTTATATTGCATATGCTCTCTACAGGAAATTGGGAGGCATTATACTCAAGCTTTGTTTATTTCTTATGACGTCTGGATTTTTTTGATTTTGGGGTGCCCATCACTAAATATGCATCATAAAAGGGCAGTGTCGAAAGAGTCTGTATCGACATTTGGAGACCGCATTTTTGAAGGAGCCTTCAAATTAGGACAGTCTTTGTCACTCAGCAGTGACGCAATCAGCCTTTGAATGCAGGCTTCGAAGGATGCAGCCTCTAAATTGGGACGCAGCAATAATGTCATTAAGTTGCTGTATTGCCGCCAGCCAATAGCTGCATTGCTGATTATGGTTTCTAGTATCGATATATCTGCCCTTTTCAATGATCACAAGAACACGCAGTAATCTCAGACAATTTAATCCTAATACAAAGCACATGAAAAAAATATGATTCCTAATCTTTTTATTTGTACATCTGTTAAAAAGAAAGAAGAAAGAAAGAAAGAAAGAAAGAAAGAAAGAAAGAAAGAAAGAAAAGGAAAGAAAAAAAGAAAAAGAAATAATGAAAGGTCATCTGTACAATCTCTTATTTTTTTAAGGATGCTACCATTTTTCATTTATTTACAGTATACACCCAGCCACTTTTCTGAAATAAAATGCAGTAAAATGAAAAATAAAATAAAATAAAAAGTGGGCTAATATCAAATAAAATACCACATTCACATTTTCTACTAATGATATGTCTATTTAAATTATTTTAAACATTGTACGATATGATACATACTGCTCTCTAAAGATACTTGAGGTAAATATATACGATAATTTAAAAGTTTTTTTCCGAATGAGCTGTGGTAGATTTTTTTCTAAACTTAACTATGTCCTATAATATTTATACTCTAGCGCGTCTACAGTCGACGTCGGCCGAGCCTAACCCTATACCCTAGCGCATCTACAGTCGACATCGGCTGGGTGCTAATACCTGTTCCCCTGACTAGCTTGCTGCTCAGCAAAAATCAACAGACAGACTTCAGCAAATGTCCTTTAAATGCTTTAATCACGGCCGGGGGATCTCAGAGCAGTTCTCCAGAGAATATCCCAAGAAGAAGCAAGGCCGGAAAATCTCAGACAAATTCCATTGAGAATCCCACCAGCAAACACAAATACAAGTTTTTATAGAATAGGAGAATGGCAAAAATGACATGAAACATTACTTAATTTCCCCACAATTTGATTGGTTCTTCATAAACAAGCCCTCTTGTTACTAGGTAACCACAAGGTTTCAAGTTTAGACATCTGTCTAGTTTCATTTCCCATATTTGTTATTTTTATACTCACACAACCAAAGTCACAAGTTTTCACAAAAAGGGGTATGGCAACATTCAAAAACAAAGAACAGAACGGTTTAATACATTGTTTTTCAAAGTGTTAGTTTTGTTAGGCCTAAAAAGAGAAATAAGGGTAGATGTTAGAAACATGGTTAGATTAATATACAGTTTACTATTTTATCTATTAAAAATCCATCACAGAGCACACTTTTGGACTAAAAGCCCAAAGGGATGTACATATAATAAAACACAGAAAGCAGTTACAGGTTAATGTAACATTTCCTGTTTCAGGACTAGCAAATTAATTGCAACTTTGAACAGTGGCCAAATCTGCAAGATAACGGAGGTGGAGGTGGGTCAACACAGGTGGTATTGCCTTTGCGCTCATTGTTGATCGGCAAGTCCTGCAGACTGGTGATTAGAGTCATTTTCGCAGAATCCAAAAAACCTCCACACTGGCGAGCTAGTTTAGTTGGCATATTGAGCTACACTGGCGAGCTAAGCGGCAGTAGGAGCTACGCGCTGTGTCTGCTTGTGTCTACTTGTGTTTTATGACAGGTAACAATGTGTTATCCCATAATTTACTTACCCACAAGCCATCCTAGGTGTATTTGACTTTCTGCTTTCAACCAAACACAATCTGAGTCATATTAAAAAATATCCTGAATCTTCCAAGCTTTATAATGGGAGTGAATGGTATGCTAGATTTTGAAGCCAAAAAAAGCACATCCATCCATCATAAAAGTAATACATACAGCTCCAGAGGGTTTATAGGTTTTTGTCCATACATCCATATTTATAAACTATAATCACTGGATTCCGGTAGCAGCCATACGTGAGTCAAGTTCCAGCGGAAGAGTGAATTCTGACCCGATGCATGACATATTGACGAACGTGGAAGCGCAGAGGATAACTCTAACTAAGCAAAACAAAACCCCAGTCAGGAATTAGAATTCTAAAATGAGAATTTTAAAGAGAAATGTTGGAGGATTTCGATATAAGAGAAGAGGAGCTTGTGTTTGTTGCCCAGCCATATTTGTTTAAACCGTGAGACTCTCTCACCTAAGCTTATGCTACTATTACATCCTACGTCATACTTTGGGTCAGAGGTCACTCTTCCGCTGGAACTAGACTTATGGCCGTCCCCGGAAGCCAGTGATTGATATTAATGACATCACCACAGCTCTTTTCTGACTTGTCAAACTGACAGGGTTACAACTGATCCAATGTTACAACACTCCTTGGTGTCCCCCTAATACAAGGGGCTATTTAGCCTACATATAATACAATATATTTTGAGAATGGGTAAGTTTGTTCTTTGTACAGTATTAATTTCTTAAGTTCTTAAAAAGACTTAAATTAGAGGGTTTTTTTATATAAATGTGCAGCAACCCTATTATTATACTGCACACATACACAGAAACTAATACTCATTTAATGAGATACATTTACATTTTTATTCATTTAGCTGACGCTTTTATCCAAAGCGACTTACAATTGCTATATATGTCAGAGGTCGCACGCCTCTGGAGCAACTAGGGGTTAAGCGTCTTGCTCAGGGACACATTGGTGTCTCACAGTGGATTCGAACCTGGGTCTCTCACACCAAAGGCATGTGTTTTATCCACCGTGCCAACACCACCCCATTTAATAATGAGTACCACTGTGCATGGAAAATATGTGGAAACATCCAATCAAAAACATAATTTAAATGTCATATGTGGTCTACTTTTTGCACTAGATCTGCATTAGCAGACCCTGTCTGTGTCTGTCTTTAAGGGATCTGGTTTCTCTGGGTTCAGTGAGAAAGGCACACATGACTCTGGCTGGGGCCCTTCAGCTGACAGGTATCAGATTCATCTGTCTTTCGTCGGCAGGAATATCAGAGGATCAAGAAGAGAGGGTGTTCGATGGGAGCAAGACGAGAGAGAGAGAGAGAGAGAGAGAGAGAGAGAGAGAGAGAAGAGAGAGAGAGAGAGAGAGAGAGAGAGAGTGCAGGCGTGAGAGAGAGAGAGAGAGAGAGAGAGAGAGAGAGAGAGAGAGAGAGAGAGAGAGAGAGAGAGAGAGAGAGAGAGAGAGAGAGAGAGAGAGAGAGAGAGAGAGAGAGAGAGAGAGAGAGAGAGAGAGAGAGAGAGAGAGAGAGAGAGAGAGAGTGCAGGCGTGAGAGAGAGAGAGAGAGAGAGTGCAGGCGTGAGAGAGAGAGAGAGAGAGAGAGAGAGTGCAGGCGTGAGAGAGAGAGAGAGAGTGCAGGCGTGAGGAATGTTAAACTACCACCGGGGGTTTGTGGTGGGTGGTAATAAGGGCTCTTAAATTGAGTGGATGACATCAGATGTTTTTCCATTGCGTCGCTTACTCATTCAGTGTCAGACTCTAACCCCCAGCCTCACAAATCTCTGCTTAAATAAAAAAAAAAAACACACGCACATCTCAAGATATAAGTGGTATAGTCCACAACTTAGGAGCACCTGTTGCCTAGGGAGGATTCTTTTCATGTGACATGGGAATGAGTTGGTGGGGAGGAGCTTATAGGCACAGTTTGTGACCCCTTAGGCATGTGTTCCAAAATAGTAAGGGATCTATGAGCTAAGAAAAGCTGAACAATAGAGACTAACCATTCCATTTAACCATTCTTGGCCAATATTGTTGGGTTTTAAACCATCAAGGTGGGCATCTGGACTCTCTTGACCCATATAATCATGTGGTGGAAACTAAACTAAAGAAGTGAATCTTTGAAATTCTCAAACCAAATGCTCAATTAATACTTTAATTAGCCATAAGCAAGGATACTTGGAATGTCCTACAGTTTATGCATGATTAAACTTTACAGTAATTAGTCTCAGTTCTGCACAAAATTTAGTGATCTTGTGTAGGGATCTCTCTCTCTCAAACTTCATGTGGGACATGCTAATGTAGCCTACGCCTTGCTCTTTTTTTCAATGACACATAAGGTCAAGAGAATTTGTACAGTGACAAACCAACCTTGTAGGACTGAAGCTAATGGAAACAGCATAGTCAGTGTAGCTACTCTTCACATAGATCTAAACCCCTCCCCTCTGGCCCAAACTTCTAAAAACATGCGGGTGGAGAGTGTGTGAGCATGTATTCTGTGCCCTCTTCTTCAAACCTCACAGAGGAAATTATAGACACTGGAGAAACACACAAGCCTTGATCCAAATTCTGGACTTTTTTGTATAGTTCTTGTCTGTGTGTGTGTGTGTGTGTGTGTGTGTGTGTGTGTGTTTTAAAGGACAAATTAAATTTACAGATCAGTGCTTTGGAATAATACTGCTTGGAAAGTACTGTGAGACAGGACCAAAACTTTGAGTCTCGCACACTCAGAGTCATGCCGGCTGGGTTTCAACAGTTGGGAGGGGAGGTAATGACAATTACGATTATGCATGCAAGATAATGTGAGCTAACATACAGTGTGATGATAGTTTAATTTGGATCTTTAAAATATAAACATTTTAAAACATTTTTATATTTGATTTTTATTTGATTTGATTTAAATACCTAAAATAATACATTATGAGAATGTGCCCATGTACTGATTTAATATTACACTCACACTCTGACGTGAAGCCTTCCGTTGGTTTTGGTAAGATTGTCACTGGACAGTGCGATCCAGTGAGAGTGTGAGATAGCAATAAAGTCAACATTGCAGTTATATGTAGTGTGTAAATGTTCACATGTTTCAAGGTCAAATCTGTGTTTTAAAATGACTCAGAGATACTCAGTTAAAGCATTTCTGTCTCACAGTGGACCTTAAATGATAAAGTGTAACTAACACTTTAATACTTGAATATTTCTGTATCTTAGTGTTTTTTGGTGCCATGCTTTGTGATATGCTGACAGTAATCACAACACTCTAATGCTACTATTGCCAACCTATTATGCCAGCATATCTGAGGAACTCATTTTAATATTTTGTTAAAGAAGTATTCTCCTAAACTGAAAAAATGCTTCTGTCCAAGTGTTCAGACATACCTTGCCTCTCTTGACATTGTTTCCGTGTATCATTATAAAACACACCATAGCCAAACCTCAACACAGATTGGTCATGCCAGGGAGCAAACACACAAAACAAGTTAGTGCAAAAATGTTACTATTATATCATATAGTTTCATTTAAACATTTTTGACATAATTGTGTCATACCATGAAAATGAAAATTTGAGCAACAAATGTTTTTAATTTAATTTACATTGAATATATAATTTATTTACATTTGTATATGGTATGATGAGTTATCAGAATGCAACAATGAGTAATTAAAGTTCCCATACAGTCAGTCCCGTTCAACATTACGTTGGACTGACGTCATGTGGTCTCGCCTGGGAGCCCAATCACCTCCAAGTGGTAACAAAACAACCCAATGAGATTTGCATGCCAAGTCAGACCAACTCGGACATACGCGTCGGGTATAAATAGGACCGGCATTACTCACTTCATTCATATTTTGCTTCGGAGCCGAGCGGTTGTGAAACAACGATCGCTCATTCCATTCACCTGACAGCTCACGTTCTCGGTAGAATGGAGACTCCAGGCGGTCCAGCTGATTTGGAGCCAATTTAGGGATGCACAGGTAGACCTGTTTGCTTCCCAGGAATTCCCCCTCTGCCAGTTATTCTATTCCCTGAATGATGGAAACCTTAGGCACAGAGGCACTGGCACACAGCTGGCCCCGGGGCCTACGCAAATATGTGTTGACCCCAGTTAGCCTTCTCGGACAGACACTGTGCATGGTCAGGGTGGACGGGGAGCAGGTCTTGTTAGTTAACCGTACTGGCCCAACCAGACCTGGTTCCCAGAATTGATGCTCCTCACGACAGCCCCTCTCTCCATGTGTGGTCTCTGAACGAGACGTGGAGGGACTTAAGTGGCCTACCGCCAGTAGTAGTTGACACTACCACTTCAGCTCAAACCCCCTCTACGAGGCGTGTTTATGCTTTAAAGTTGAGTTTGTTCGGCTCTGTGCTTTCCTTCCTTGGTTTGGATGCAGAGGCTGTCCCCCTCCACCTTAAAGGTGTTGCCATTGCAGCACATCATGAGCTCCTACTTGCTCTTTAGGTAAGTTGCCCACTCGGCAAACCCTGAATCGAGTTCCTACAGCATCTTTCGGCAGTCAGACGCAGCGGAGGTGTCTTACGCCAGGCCCAGCACTGTGCATGGTTGGCCGGTCAGCCCTTGTACTGGGCTAGATGCCCATATGACGTGATTCCCTGTTCGGTAATCCCATATGTGGATTGTCCATGAAACGGTTTTCCCCTTTGCTCTGCCCTGTCCCTAGATAGGTATGACCTACTTCAGAGATCTTCCATATGAAGTACTGCCCCACGGGTCAGTCCATATGTGAAACCTCCACTCGTTACCTTCCTTCAGACAGGGTATGGTCCCCGTAGCATTCCCCTTCTTTGGGACTGGGCACGCTTCCCCAGCGTTATGGTCATGGCTGAGAATTGTTGGGAATTGAGTTCCGAAGCACTCTTCCATGGGGTAGGAACAGCAGCTTTGGCTGTCCCCAGAGTAAGACCCTGTCCCTTTCATCCCCCAAGGGAGGACTTCCCTTGGGCTTACTTGGGGCGCTGGGTAGGTTACGACATTTGTGAAAGCAGTTGCCAATAGGGCACGTGGCAGCTTGCCAGCATCTGCATCTCCAACACTTGTAACACAGGTCAGTGCCTATGGCGCTTTCCATAGGGACCCCATGACGTCAGTCCGACGTAACATCGAACGTGACTGACTGAATGGGATCGTCTAGGTTACTGATGTAACCCCCGTTCCCTGAAGGAGGGTACGGAGACGTTACGTCCCCCCTGCAACAGCCCTGAAACACCCCTGTCTCGAGTCCTCAGCAAAACATGAATGAAGTAAGTAATGCCGGTCCTATTTATACCCAAATGTCCTTGTAGGTGTGACTCGGAATGCAAATATCACTGGTCAGTGTTCATTGGCTCGCTTTGTTACCACTTGTTACTCCTTCAGGGAACTGGGGTTACATCAGTAACCTAGACGTTTTTATTTTTATTAATTTAGTCAAAACGGCAGACAAATCATAAATGCAATCAATAGTAATATGATTTGATTGCTTATCACTTTTGACCAATAGCTGGTGCTGTTACCAAATCCATGTTTTGTGGTCAGTGAGAGGTGACAATGACATAAAAAGGAGTTTGGAGTCAATATTCTTAAAGTGCCCCCATTATGCTATTTTAAAGGCTCCTAATTTTGTTTTGGAGGTCTACAACAGATTTACATGCGTCAAAAGTCAAAAGTCAAAATTTTCTCATAATATACATTGCACATCACCACATTTTTCAATGATTCTAAAACGACTCGTTGGATGAATCAGTCTCTCTAAATCCATCCTTTCCGAAAGCCTGCTCTGCACTGATTGGCCAGATGGCCCAGTCTGTTGTGATTGGTCTACCGCGTACAGTGTCTGTCGGAAGCTACACGTCCATTACCATAATGGTCCGTCCGGAGGCTTCTTAAAACTCAGCGATTGTAAACTGTAAAGACAGTAACGATGACATCGATTTTACCATATCAATCCGAGCGTGAGTCTGATGATGAAACATTGGAAGAACTAGTTATTCAACCTGAAACTCCATCGCAAGGGCAACTTGAGCAGGACGTTTCTCAGTGATATGCTACTCAGTTTGAGGTACATTATGAGATGTTGCAGCTGTCATTCCTCACCATCAGCATTAACAAGTGTATGTCCATCAACATACAACATAGACGGGCATTATGCAAATGTATCTTCTAGTAACATAGAACTGTAAAGCAGTAGGATTCGAATAAAAAACGACTCATATTGGCAGTTCAGAGTCGATTCTTTTTTTTGGGCACTTACTTAGTATTTTTGTCTTGTTTCCAGTCCAAATATCCCAAACAAATTATTAAATCAAGATGCATTTACTAAAGTAGTAAAATGCCATAAGATATTATGTCTTGTTTTCTGGGGAAATAATATATATTAAATAAATATTTGTAAACAAAATAGTTTTTGCTTAAAACATGCAAAATGATCTGTCCATGGGGTAAGAAAAAAAATCTTGTTTCTGTTTGAATTAAGATTATTTTTCTTACCCCATGGACAGATCATTTTGCATGTTTTAAGCAAAAACTCACTTAATTTTGATTAATTCCTCCGGAAAACAAGACATAATATCTTATCTAATTTTACTTATCTAGTAAATGCATCTTGGTTTAAGAATTTTTAGATATTTGGACTGGAAACCAGACAAAAATACTAAGTAAGAAAAGCATTTTTTGCAGTGTACAGCCTCAGAATCAGCTTGGCATCAAGCTATTAAATTCATTGATGCATCATTTGAGAATGGTTTGGTCAACCAAAAAGCTTTTGATAACTTTTTGCCAGAATGGTCTCACAATAACCTGAGCCGATTTTGTATTGATCAGGGGTGCGTTTCCCGAAAGCATCGTTGGCCAACTATGGTCGCAAGTTCATCGCAATGCCCATTGAACTCTATTGGTAACGACGGAACTTGCGACCATAGTTGGCCAACGATGCTTTCGGGAAACGCACCCCAGTATCAGTATTTTGTTCCAATCACCTGGATTTGCTAATTAGCACGGTTTTTCAGCCAGGAGACAGAACAAATTAGTGAAAACAGCTGGCTGAGTTCATGGGTGGAATAAACATGTGGCAGGACTTTTAAAAAATGATTATAAATTGAAACTGTCTCAACTTTTTGAGTACCTTCAGGAAATGTCTCCAATGACACAAACAGAGTTTCGAAATGATAATGCCTTTATAAAATACAGTATTTTACCAGAGCCCGTCTACGGAGAGCCTGCCCACTCCCTATTAAGCCCTGTTGTACCGAATTTTGGTTGTAGTTCCACCAGAGTTCCACTGGGGGCAATCGCCATGAGTGCAAAATGAATGGGAGTCAATGGGGCTAGACGGCTAAATTTGTCTCTTTCACCCGACTGCCGTTGAGAAATCTCAGATCTGATTGTAGATTTTGCAAGTTCAACATGGGTTTTAGGTCGAAAGTTGAATGAACGAGTACTTATGACCTTTCGATTTCTTACAGGTTGAGTTGTTGTTGCCCATAACACGCTAGCATTCTGCTAATGAACGCTGATTGGTTAGTGAAGGACTGATTACGACCAGAGATCCCGCTTGATGGCATCGTGGCATCCAAAGTGGGACCACAAACAAACAAAACAAAAACAAGACTAGCATGTGTAAAGCAGTAGGATTTACACATGACCTGTGTCAGCTGTGTTGTCGATGCCTCGAGAGAAAAGAAAGTGCAGAGCGCGAAAGCACCAGAGTGACTGAAGGATTGCCGTAAAGCAGTATCTCTGGTCGTACATGTGTATGACGTCATTGACACTTTAAAAGACTTTTTAAAGCAAATAAGTGACTCAAAAAAATCTAACACCCAGCAATGTGTAATTTATTTGCATCTCCTTTCGAATACAACATTCAAATTACTAGACAGAAAATTATATCCTGAGAAAAGTGGATTTTTATTGGTATAGCGCCATAGACCTCCATTCATTCTGCACTCGTCCTGTGAGCGCCCTCATATGGAATCAGAGAGGAACTGCAACCAGTTCAGAAGCCGGAAGTGTACTGAGAGTGAAACTTCTCGCCTTATTAGACATTCTCTGATTTTACGTCAAAATTCAAAATGGCCAACGCCCAACATGGCCGATATGGGGAAGATTGGGTACAATTTGACTTGGTATCTCATACCAGACATAATGAGACCTAAAGATTATCCAATATTTTGTGTATTTTGGGCAAAACGATCAGAAGCTATAAGCAAAAATAGTGAATGATGAAAATCATATCTCCAGACCAGTAGGTGGCAGTGTGCTGAAACGCTGCAGGTTGCCTCAGGTCATGCTTGCAATGACATGTACCAAGATTTGCCTCATGCTAAAGCATTGCATTTTGATGTGATCTTTGTTGAATTTGTTTGTGTGTTATTCTAGAACAGTTTGGTTTATCAAAAAGCTTCTGATAACTTTTTGCCAGCACGGTCTGCAGATGATCTGAGCCAACTTTGCTAGGTTGAATCGTCTTGAGCAAAGGAATCATATAAAAAAAAATAAAAAATTGGTGTGTGTTTAGGCCTTATGGTTCAAAAGTTAGCATAAACATGGTAACAAATTTGGACAGTTGGTGGCACTATAGGTAAATGACACCAAATTTGCTGTGCTTAAAGTTCAGACTGTCCTCGATCTGTGTGCCAAATTTCATAACATTCTTGCAAGCAGTTCTATGGGCTACCATAGACTAAAGAGCAGAGGAAGAAGAAGAAAAATATTAACAGAGACAATAGGTGCTTCACACATTCAGTGATTGGCCACTAATAATGCATATTAATGCCAGTAAGTGTTACACAATGAATACAGCATTTGTTTTGAGAAATGTGTTGTACACTCCTGTACACTTATGTCAGCAGATAAAAACAAGAGAGGAGTCAGCCAGACTTCTGTCAGTCAGTGAAAAGACAGGTGTGTGGCCCATTCTGCTAATACCAGATAAACCACAAAGACATGGGAACAGACTGAACCATTTTACCTAAAACACGTGACAGACAGAACAGATCAAATCAGTATAGGGCTTAATTTTAAAGCAGTAATCCTTTATTAAATATGAAGGTATATGTGTAATCAGATAGATATCTGGCTTTCCACCTCTCCAATGTTGAACATACTGCTGTGAAGACATTCTATGACATAATGGTTTTGTTATGTGCAGGTTGAGGCAATCATACCATGTCCTTGATAGCCATCCAGGCAATAAGATATCAATTGCGTAGTTATCTATAATCTTTTTTAAATATGAATTTAGATTTTATCCCAATATATAAATAGAGAATTGCAATATTTAACAATATAGAAAACAAATTTAGAGTGAAGATGACAGTAATGCTGTAATACATTCCTTTGATGTTTGTAACTTTGCTTTATTTTGATTATACTTTGAACACCAATGTGCTGCTGAGATTACATGAAAATATTCCTGCTTCAACAGACTTATGATACTGTGATTATAAACATTGTGTGTTTTGGTTTCCTGCAGAGAATAACTGGAACCCTCGCACTGTCAGTGTTCACTGCTGTACTGGGTTCCTTTCAGTTTGGCTATAACATTGGAGTCATCAACGCTCCACAGAAGGTAATATTGCATCCATATGAAAAACAATTAATCATACATATTTTAGACATATCATCGTATTGTTAAAACTTCAATTTAAACAGCAGGATAATAATGATGTCCAAAGAATTACATTCATTTCACGAGTTCACATCTACATATAATTAGTACAATAAGTTTATGCGTATTTGGCGTGCTGTCCGGGGGGAGGGCTCCGAGCTCGGAGTTAGGCCCGGACCCAGAGTACTCCCCCCAGTTGGTAAGTGTAGATGGAACTGTAAGTGAGGAGATGGGGTGGGGGAGGGATGCTGACAAACTTTCAATGAACAGAGATAGGTCTGCTGTGAATTTATACTCTGTCATTGAGTTGATTACTGATTAATCTCCAGCTGTGCATAATTTGGTTAATTATCTGAACCTGCTCCTCCCGAACTTTGTTAATAAAACATCATTTCACGAGTTCACATCTACATATAATTAGTACAATAAGTTTATGCGTATTTGGCGTGCTGTCCGGGGGGAGGGCTCCGAGCTCGGAGTTAGGCCCGGACCCAGAGTACTCCCCCCATAAAAGCCAGGTAAGCGCAGGACAGCAATCGTAAAATGTGGAATTAATCCCCCCAAAAGTGCAGGGCATGAGAAGGTATTTACAAAAAACGAGCTTGACTGTTCGACCGGGAGGGCTCTCGCGACATCCGACGGGAACTTGGATGCTCACGGCATCGGATGGATAAGCCCATTCGGCAGTTGAACTGTCAACTCGATGACGCAAGATTTTTACGAGCGTGATTTGATAAAGAGTTTAGCCATTCAACTGGGAGGGCCCTCGCAGCGTCCGACGGGAACTTGGATGCTCAGGGCATCGGATGGGTAGGCCTCACCAGCGGAAGGGAGGGCGCCCACTGGACTCTGTCGGGGGGCTCGACCGGCGCTTCGAAGGGGGCTGGGACACGGGAACAGAACCCTCGCGGCCCGACGAATGGGGAGCCCACACAGCGACACGAGCGCGGCCGTCCCACGACGACTAAGACGGGCAGACTCTCACTGCGATTCGAACGGAAGGGCTCAATCAGCGCTTCGGAAGGGGGGCAGAGCCCGGCCCTTGAACGAGGAGCCGTTACGTGTGCGAACGAGGGAGCCTGCCATTGTTTGTAAAAAAAATACGCTGTATTGTAGATGTTTATTGTATTGAGCTAGAACGCAGCGAACCAAATGATACTGGAAGTGGGTTGGAACTTGGTACTGGTACTGAGAGTGACAATGGATGGAGCGCAGCAGGTGATGGAAATGAATGATTTAATTATGGTTTGGTGAGCGTTTTGATGTGGAAGCGGCTGGATCTGATGTAGGTTTTGAACGCTTCTGATGTGGGCCGAGTAGGGATTTCAACATTGAACGTTTATACTGCAGTAAATCAAACGAGACCGGTACAGTTGGATGGGGGTTGGCGGATTGAAAATATAAACAAAGTGACCTTTTTGCTCGGTCAGTTTACTACTTGTTTAATGAAGAAAATATGGTTTCGATATCTACAATCTGTAAATCTGAGATTAAAGGATGGGTATTTGAGTCGACGTTAGATGTGATAGTCAATTCGGAGCGGTGGAGAAAACCGAAGACAGGTAGGACAGGCGTGCTTCCAGTGTGCAGACGGAATTGGAGGAATGGTATGCGAGACAGAGTGTTGGAATACGTTTGGTGAGTATGTCAATTGCAATAGATTGACTGGTATCCGGACGAGTGGGATAAGTTCTTGAATCCTTTAATGAGCAGGGATGTTTGAGATTTATTTATGGCGGGGGCAGGCTTACCGTAGACTAATTTATTGAAAACTGAATGCTGGTTAGATAGCTCTATTAAGCTTTTTATGCTTCTGGCACCAACGTCCTAAATTTCTGGAAAGAGTAATGGGAGAGAGTCAGCGATTTGATTTTGTGCTCCTGGAACGTGTTTGGCAGTTATACAAACTAATCAAGCGGAGTTCCAGATGAGGCATCTGAGTGGCAATTAACGCGGGTGAGTAAGAACGACCTTTGTTGATGCAGTGCATAGTTTAGTTTGTCGCGATGGACCAGGATTCTGGTAGTTGACCACTTTCCCCCCTGAGAAAGCCGTGACGACGATTGGAAGGAGCTGTCAACGGCTTAAATCGAGGGGGAGAGAGATGTAATCCAAGAAAAAGGTTAAGCCATTCCACTGATTAGAGTAAGTTATCCATAAACTTAGGGCGAGGAGTTGCGTGATGATAGGGCGGCCTTGCGGAATTATGTGTATAGCATGGTTTAGGTGGCCGAGGGGCGAGAAGAATTCGCGTTTGGAATTATTTGGGCAGTCTATGAGGTTGGACGGAAGGACTGCCTCCGCTGTGAGACCGATGCTTGCAGAGAAGAGAAAACAGATGCATGCAGTGTCCGCTGGGAGACCAATGCTCGCTGGACAGAGAAGAGAGAAAAATGGATGCATGCAGTGTCCGCTGGGAGACCAATGCTCGCTGGACAGAAGAGAAAACTTAGATGCATGCTACAGCACATCCTCTGGGAGACCGAAGCTCGCTGGACGGAGAAAGCAGAAGATGAGATTAGCCGGAGAAACAGTTCTCCTGCTGGAGCAGACACATCCCTGCTAGCAGTAGAGAAAATGAACTGGAGTAACAAATCCTGTGGGAGCAAAGGAAACCTCACTGCTGTGGCAGTAGAGAATTAGCCAGAGAAACAGCTTGCGGGAGCATAGGAGACATCACTACTGCGGCAGGGGAGAAAGTAGCTAGAGTAACAGAAATCCTGAGGGAGCAAAGGAACCTCATTGCTGTGGCAGTAGAGAATTAGCCGGAGAAACAGTTCCTGCAGGAGCAGAGGAGACATTGCTGCTGCAGCAGGGGAGAAAATAGCTAGTAACAGAAAACCCATGAGAGCGAAGGAAAACCTTACTGCTGTAGCAGTAGAGAATTAGCCAGAGAAACAGAGCTCTTGCGGGAGCAGGAGATAGCCTTGTTACAGCAGTATAGAAAATTAGTCAGAGAAATAGAGTTCCTGCGGGAGCAGAGGAGACATCACTGCAGTGGCAGTAAACAAGATTAGCTAAAGAAACAGGGCTCCTGCGGGAGCAGAGGAGATAGCCTTGTTACAGCAGTATAGAAAATTAGCCAGAGAAATAGAGTTCCTGCGGGAGCAGAGGAGACATCAGTGTTGTAGCAGTGGAGAAAATAGCCGGAGTAAAAGAAAACCTGCAGGAGCAGAGGAAACATCCCTGCTGTGGCAGTGGAGAATTAGCCGGAGTAACAGAAAACCTGCAGGAGCAGAGGAGACATCACTGCTGAAGCGGTGGACAATTAGCCAGAGAAACAGTTCCTGCGGGAGCAGAGGAGACATCACTGCTGTGGCAGTGGAGAAAATAGCCGGAGTAACAGAAAACCTGTGGGGGCAGAGGAAACATCACTGCTGTGGCAGTGGAGAATTAGCCGGAGTAACAGAAAATCTATGGGAGCAGAGGAAACATCACTGCTGAAGCAGTGGAGAATTAGCCAGAGTAACAGAAAACCTGTGGGGGCAGAGGAAACATCACTGCTGTGGCAGTGGAGAAAATAGCCGGAGTAACAGAAAACCTGCGGGAGCAGAGGAGACATCACTGCTGAAGCAGTGGAGAATTAGCCGGAGAAACAGTTCCTGCAGGAGCAGAGGAGACATCACAGCTGTGGCAGGGGAGAAATACCGAGAGAAACGGAAATCCTGTGGGAGCAGGGGAGACACTGCAGTGGCAGTAAACAAGATTAGCTAAGGGAACAGAGCTCCTGCGGGAGCAGAGGAGACATCACTGTTGCGGCAATGGAGAAAAAGCCGGAGTAAGATAAAACCTGTGGTAGCAGAAGAAAACATCACTGCTGCGGCAATGGAGCAAATAGCCAGAGTAACATGAAACCAGGAAATGAGCTCCTGCAGTGTGAGGATGAGCAAAGGGAGGAGGAGAGTGGGGCTTGGAGAGCCGATGGTCATCTTTTTGTGCGTTAATCTAAGACGCGATGGAGAGGAGGTTAGAGATGAAATCCTTGCAGGATTATGCATTTCTGTTTAAGTGGCCGAGCACAGATATCAGTTTGCTTAGAACGATATTGACTGTCTGAGAGGTGGACGAGATCCGAAAGTCCTATTTATTTATTTATTCTTTGCCGTGAGGACTGGAGATCAACTGTGTTCAAATTAATGGCCAGGATTCGATGAGGCTGAACCCATGGTTTTAATCTGCGTTTGGAATCCAGAGTTTAGCCAAACTGTGCAGGGCTGAAAGATCAATTATTGAACGTTTGATGATTAACAACGTCAAAGTACTCTGATTTAGATAACGATTGTTCGTTTATCTGTTGCTGGTTTCTAAGGAGACAGCTTACGTAAAAGACAACGCTTTGCATGAATTTAGTTTAGGCACTTGTGTTTGTTTAATTTTGTTTCATTTAAGGATCACTAAACTATTGGTGTGAAGCACATTGCTTGTAACCATGTATAAAAACATTTATGCTATAACTAAGTTTCTACGCGGTTAATGCAGATAAATTGCGGGACATAGTTAACGATATAAGTTAGGTTAAAGATTCTGAGCACATGCGTTCAGCACGTAATGCACGAGGCCGCGAGCTACCATAGGCCTACTTGAGAGTTTTAGCCACAAGAAAGCAGCGCGTTAATGACAGAAAATAATTTGGACCGACACCATTTAAAACGTGTTCCCCTCGTTATAACTGAACAACTGAATGCGATGTGAAATTTAACCACGGAGCGGAGCGCTCGCGGAGTTCAGCCAACGGGGTTGAGAGCGTAGGCTTGCCGACCGGTACTGAATCTGCGGCGCTGCTCTTTGAGGGCCTGCGGCTTCGGCCTAGAGCTGCTGGAGAAGCCCGTTCTTTCGCGTGAAGAGGGCGGCATTGCCCGAAATGCGAGCGTGGTGCTTTGCAGGCCTTATGACCATTCTCCATGGCAGGAAAAAACGTTACTTGAATGATCTGGTTTAGAAAAAAAATGCGGAAGAAGATCGCTGGTATTTCGCCCGTTTATTTGGCTTGACGCCCGCAATATAACACCCGAGGATTCTGGCAAATATTCCAAAAGGACGGAAAATTCCTTCATCGGATGGGAGAGCTTGATTCGGACATGTTGGGAAGATAGGGCGCAGCCAAATGCTGACAAACTTTCAATGAACAGAGATAGGTCTGCTGTGAATTTATACTCTGTCATTGAGTTGATTACTGATTAATCTCCAGCTGTGCATAATTTGGTTAATTATCTGAACCTGCTCCTCCCGAACTTTGTTAATAAAACATCATAAAGAGTGACAAAGCACAGTCCACAGCTATATCTTAGCTATATAATAAATTATATATACATATATGCAAAAACTAATGACTAACAAGATACACCTATAAATAATCAAGATGATAAAGGAACTACATGACTGGGGCTGTTAGGGATGGGGAAATGAAGCCTCATAAAGCACTTATATTACACTGTGTGTATTACGTTTTGGTTGAAGCAGAGGAGAAAGCAGGATCCAAGTGCAGCAGTCTTTTATTCAATTTAAATTCAGACTAACGATAAGAACTGACAAAGACTGAACTAAACACAGGGCTTAAATAGACAGACAAGCCTAATAAGATCACAAGGGGGCGTGGCTAATAAGAAACACCTGGGAAAACTAATCAACATTAAACATAACAAAGGACTGCAAAACATGGAATAAGACCGGGGGCCTGTTTCAGAGAGGAGGTTAAGTGAAAACTCTGAGTATGTTAACCCTGAAATGAGGGAAACTCTGAGTTTTCTGTTTCAGAATGGGAGGTATGTTAAACCTGACAAAGCAGAGTAAGTCAAGCCCGTTTCTGAAAGAGAGGTAACCTATACTCAGAGTCAGTTACCATGGTAACTTACTCTGTGAACCTAACCTGGTCGGGAGCAGGTTTTCTTCGGTAAACCCAGAGTTTCTATCGGTCTCCTCCCTTTTTTTAAAGGGGAAGCGGTGTTTAAACCCCTCATTCATTCTTTCAGTAAATTTTTATTTAAAAAATTAATATTTTATTAATAAAAAAAATATACTTATTTTACTACTTTAAAAATTATACTTAGATTTAAACTTAGATTATCCACATACAAATTTGAAAAAATCTGTATGGGTAGATTGTTTGATATGTAGACACATAATATTAACATTACCTCTGTAGGCCTCTCTGTGGCAGCAGAAACTCTTTATCGTCATCGTCCTGTGAAGATGAGCATTTGGTCGAGTGCACCTTATAACACTATTTAATTTCTGGTGTATTGAGTAGGCGACTTACAACTGCCTGGGGTTCTGTTGGGACAGGAGGCTCCAAAAGACAGATATTACCATCAGAATCTGTTAGGACCAACAAAAAACCCAACCTCAAAGTAAAATAAATGGAAATATCAAAAATAGCCTATCTAAAAAATAACACATATGTAAACCTCTACATTTTATGAAGGCCCTTGGATCTTTGGGAGTGACTGGCTCTAAAGTCCCTCCTGGAATTCCCTCAGCCAAAAATGCTGCTACACTGCTAGACACTGGATGCTATTTAGTTATTTAATATGTCAAATGTTTGTAAAGTCAGGTCAGCCTTCACCCATGATATGCTCAAGCCTTACCTGATTGAATTATGTTTTTATATTTAATTTTCAGCTGCTGCCATGTTCTTTTAATGCCTGCAGGATTGCTCCACATGAAAATTAAAATTAGGTTGAATAACATAGGCCTACTGTTCTTCCAGTTTCACCTCTGATATTATAACAGTTGGGTAAGTTACTCTAAAATAGTTATCAATGTTATCTTCAACAGTGTAATTAGATTAATGTAATAATTACTATCTTTAGAAAGTATTGGTCTACTTATTACTAATTACTAAATCCCATATCAACCTCAACCACTTGAACAATACAAGGAGAGACAAGAAACTGCACTTTTAATGCTTTCAAATAAACAATATACAATTGCATGAACTATTCTTGAATTGACCAAAGTGTGTAGAGGGAGAAGGTTACATAAAAAATATACCTTTTAAAAATGTATGTTAAATCCACCATTGTTTTATACAGAATTGTTCTCTATAGTCTATGCAGTATGTAATTAAATCAGATTTTATTTTAAATTACAGAGGAATTAAGAGTTATCCCTTTAATTAAATCACAATATTTAGATTACTTGGTAATTAATTACACCCAACACTGTATAACAGTAATTCCTCTTTTTGTTTGGCGCTGTTGCCATGGTGACTCGTAATATCTGCGCTCCATTGATAATGGCTTTTTATAGTTGTGGTGCACGCGCTTAACTCAGTAGGTCAACTCAGAGTTGATTGAACTAACTCATTTGAGCTGTTCTGTAACCGAAAACTCAGAGTTTCCCATCTCAGGGTAAGTCAACTCAGAGTTCAAGTTTTAACTCAGAGTTGGTCGAACCTCCTTATTGAAACAGGCCCCGGGTGAACAAAGGTTGAAAACATCACATGGTGCGTGCGTGTGCGTGCGTGCGTACCTAGTATTCCCTACGTTATGGGGACCATATGATCCCTATGAGGAAAACAGTATATAAATCATACTAAATTAAGTGTTTTGAAAATCTGAAAATGCTGAAAGTTTTCTGTGATGGTAGGTTTAGGGGTAGGGTTAGAAGGATAAGATATACAGTTTGTACAGTATAAAAACCATTATGTCTATGGGTAGTCCACCAGTGTGTGTGTGTTAAATTTCTGCCTCTGATAAATTAATCCATTAAAGTGTAGCAATAAATGCCAGTGTATAATTTAATTTAAATTCAAAGTGTTTAGCTCACGTGATTGAGAAAGTGAGGCTTTGTTTGTCATTGATCACGTGACTCTGTGAAACCAATACACGCCTCGATAAGGGACATCTCTGGAGATTGTGCTGCGTGCTTAATACATAACTTTAAGCTTCAGTGACATACTTAACATTATAGGGCGCCTGTTCCATGATGGTAGGTGAACAAACTCTGGGTTACAGAGGTGGTTTTGAGTTGACAAAACCAAACCGATACAATCAGGCTTTGTTGGTACCATAATGTTGATAATCAACTTTCTCTTTCAAGGCTTTTACCCTGAGTTCATAAATAACCATGAAATGTGTGCTAATGTAAGTGTGACATAAGTAGCTAACAGCCAATCACATACCTTGAAACATGAGAGTCAGCATGATTTAAATTCTCTCTTCTATCGAAGATTGAAGAGATTGAAGAATATGAAGTACACAAATGCATTTGCACAGCAAGAAGAAAATATCTTGCTATATCAGTGCAAGTTAAAGTTGTGAAGTCAGTTGATATAGTTAATGATAATATACAGAGACTTGAACATGCAAGCTCACATGTAGGGATTTTTAAAGCTTTATCTATTGATTCTAAAGCCTTTTTATGTTACATGTGATCTGTACATTAAAACTATGTGTTATATTAATTGTTAAACTAAAATATCTAATGTGTAATGGATTCTCTAGTGCAAAATAAATATACCAAAATGTATTTGAAATACATTTATTTTATGCTAAGTATATTACAAATACATTTACATTTACAACCATTGCAAGAATACTTTAGATAAATATCTTGCATTTAAAGATCGATATCACACAGAGATCCTACTATCCTTACTAATTGTGATATTAAAACACATTTTAGGCATAATAAGAAATATGCATTGTGCAATAAAGAAGTACTCCATATAAAGTTTAATTTTAATATTTATTTCAGTAATTCTCAAGCGATATGTCATTCAATAATTTAATTGGATTTGTAGTATACTTGAAATAAATGTACTTATTTTGGCATTGTTTTTTTCACTACGGTTAAGAGTATAAAGATTACATAAATAACATAAAAATCAAATAATTATAATAAATAATCATTGCTAAAAGATCTGTTACTATATAGTGACATTTAATTTGGTAATTTAATTTTGGAAATCACATGTTTTTCTCCAAAACACGTTGGCCACAATTATTGGCACCCTTTTATTAAATACTTTTTGCAATCTCCTTTTGCCAAGATAACAGCTCTGGGTTTTCTCCTATAATGCCTGATGAGTTTGGAGAACACCTGACAAGAGATCAGAGACCATTCCTCCATACAGAATCTCTCCAGATTCCCAGATCCATGTTGGCGCTTCTTCTCTTCAGTTTACTCCACTCATCAGGTCAGGGAACTGGGACAGTCATGGCAGAAGCTTCATTTCGTGCTCCGTAACACATTTTTGTGTTGATTTTGATGTTTGTTTTGGATCGTTGTCCTGATGGAAGATCCATCCAACCACGGCCCATTATAAGATTTCTAACAGAAGCCGTCGGGTTTTGATTTTTTATCTGTTGATATTTGATAGAATCCATGATGCCATGTATCTGAACAAGATGTCCAGGACCTTCAGCAGAAAAAATATGCCCACAACATTAAAGATCCAACGTTATATTAAACTGTACACATGGGGTACTTTTTATTCTTGTGTGCACCAAACCCATCTAGCGTGTTTGCTGCATAAAGGGTCTTTTTTTTTTTTCATCTGACCACAGAACCCTGTGCCGTTTGAAGTTCCAGTCGTGTCTGACAACTGAATTTGCTGGAGTTTGTTTTTGGATGAGTAACAACATGTGGGGATGTAGGAGCTTTTTTTTTTTTTTGGTAGGCTTCTGACCCCAAGACTCAAGTAATCTCTGCAATTGTCTTTCTGTGATTCTTGAAGAGTCTCTGGACACTCAAACTTTCATCCTCACCATGCATTAAGACAATATTAAACACACATCCTCTTCCTGGCAGATCTTCCTGGCAGATCTTTAGTTGATTGGAACTTCTTAATTATTGCCCTGATGGTCAAAATGGGGATTTTCAATTCTTTAGCTATTTTCTTACAGCCACTTTCTATTTTGTGATGCTCAACAATCTTTAGATGCACATCAGAACTATATTCTTTGGTTTTACTCATTGTGCTGGATGATTAAGGGAATTTGGCCTTTGTGTTTCCTCATATTTAAACTCCTGTAAAACAAGAAGTCATAGCTAGACAATTTCATGTTCCTAGTCACCCTGGTGTGCTAAAAAAGGTAAATATTAATGGGAATATACTATATTTTACATGTAAAAAAATTCTAGGGGTGCCAATAATTGTGGCCAACGTGTTTTGGAGAAAAACATTTATTTCATAATGTGATTTCCCCCCCACTTTCAATTATTTTACTTCAATGAAAGATAAAAAGGATTTATTTTTTACTGCCATTTTTTATCATATTTACCATGGCTGCCATTAATTCTGACCACAACTCTATATAATAAGAACGATATTTATGTCATCAGAGTGAAAAGTGATGCACATACAAAACATATAATGCTTTAACATCAAAATGTTTATATGAAATGGGACTATTTTCACTCTAGAAGAATAGCAAATATACTAATTGTATCTAATGTCTCATCATGTCATTCTCCTCTTGTCTTCTCTTTTCTACATCCCTCTGACCTTAGATCATTGAGCAGGACTATAACTCAACATGGACGGAAAGGTACTCAGAACCAATCCCTCCACAAACACTGACATCTCTGTGGTCACTCTCTGTGGCCATCTTCTCCATTGGGGGCATGGTGTCCTCCTTCTCTGTGGGAATCATCTCAGAGTTTTTTGGCAGGTAATTCAGCTCTATATCCTTATTGTCCTTATGGATATATTGTCCTTATGTGTATTGTCCTTATTGTCCAGTATATATATATATACTGGACAATAAGGACAATTGAGAATTTGAGTGTTGAAATATCCTGTTCAAATAGCAGCTTACAATAGCATTTCATATACTGTCTATATGAACGTGTAACGGGATCTATCAAGTGTACAAGAGTTCTACACTTGAGTGTTTTTGTTTTCGAGGCCGACCAACACAAACCGAGGCATGAAAAAAAAAAAAGAATGGGTGGCAAGACCTCATAAGTAAAAGTAAATATATTCTTATCACATTTCAAACAACAAAAGTTGAGGCGCAAGTTCATGAGTCAAGCACAGACCACAAAACTCACAGAGACAGCTCTTGTGGAAGACAGAGACTGGATCTAAAACATTCAGATGACACGCCGATTATATCCACACCTTAGTAAATTACCAAACCCACATTCAGCAAAGAGTGGCTCTTTCGCACTATATGAAAACTAGTTGTCCTGTCCGGTTCCATTCACACAGGGCTTTCTAGAACATGCGGTTGTGAGTCCTGGAAATGTATGGGTGTGAGTTATGTTATTAGAATGCTGTTGTCACATATTGTAAACACAGCAGAAAAGAAAGAAACCAGAAACCTGAGCCAATGCAAAGCATATCATCAGTTGGAATAGTTTAAAGTCCCCCTGTAGTCAATAATTTTATCCCTTAAAACACATATTTGATCACCAAAATGACATATTTAAAAAAAAAATTTTCCTGTGGAAAAAAACAATCATGCCTTAAAATAGTTTGAATACAACTCTACACCCTTGCTTCATTTAGTATACGCGGATCCATGAATGTGCTAATTAACTAATTCACGCCAGCTCAGAGATTTACTCGGTCAACTTGCTGATGTAAACGCTGCACAATGTTGCTTGACAATGTCCTTTTTCTTGACTATGTTATCAAACAGCTAATCATGTTTTGCTACTGTTACACAAACCATGTTCCCATTCGCATCTCAGAGTTAGGCAGCTGCTTTCTAACAATCATCAGAAACATAAGTGGAGAAAGGCATAATAGTTCATCATAACATCCTAATATATTCGCTGTTAATGATATGCCAAAGTCCGCTGGCACATTGACAATACTCAGCAATGGTACTGACTGATGAATTTGCACATGATTTGTCTTAAAGCACATTAAAAACACCACATAAACATATAAACCACATTAAAAACTTGATTTTCAACACAGAAAGACTTTAAGAAAGGACTGGTCCAAGTTTATTTGAGTTCTTGTTTGTTTGTTTTTTATTTTTTATCCAAAGTGATTTAAAGTACTCTTACTAAAAAGCAACCTTGTTGAAGGGCACAGTTGTGATACGGACATTCAGATCTCAAGTTACATGTTACAACAGCTGTCTAGGTAATGGTGACCTGCCCTTTAGGTTTCATGGTCAGAAAAGGCCACGGTATTTTCCTGTGTCATTGATTTTGGCTGGGGTGCATGTGGCACACCTGTTCTAGCCTACACAATGTAATAGAGAATATAATGTCAGCAGAAGGAGTGTGATAAAAATGTGAATCAATATGTGGAGAAAAATAGTGGGATTTCTGTTCTGTTTTAGAAAATAACTTCGAAATGTCAAAATCTAAATGTCTCAGTTGTATTACATAAAAATATTATTTGATGTTCCTTGTTTATTATGCTAGGAGGAAAGCAATGCTTATCAATAACGTCCTTGCATTTATTGGTGGAGGCCTGATGGGGATGTCCAAGATCAGCCGGTCATTTGAAATGATGATTTTAGGACGCTTTACCATTGGGACATATTGTGGTAAGTTTTACTCTTTTTCTTACACATTGCTAAGGTATCTAAGGTATATGAACTAAAAGTACATTAAAGCTGTTTATTTTCATTACAGTAGTCTAAATGTTTAATCTTAAAGGGTCATGAAACCCCAAAATAAATGTACAGATATGTACAGACTGCACATCGAGGTACTCATTAAGTTTATTCAGTGGAAATTAGTTATTTTTGCATTTTAAATAGTCTTGCAGCTGAAATGATTAATTTGACAATTTCTGTGTAATTCAGTAAACAATAAATTACTATGAACTCACCCCAGAATGAGCACAGTGTATTATTAAACTCATGAGGGAGACTGGTTATTTAATCATTAATAGCACTGGATGGGTTAAGTCAATCAATCTTAATACATAAAATTATCAATAAATAACAATAATTGTACTAGTAAGAAATCCAATTTGAGATATCTCTAAAGATGTTTTGACTAGTCTAATGCGTTCATGCCATGTCGTAATTACGGTAAATAAAGCTTTGAAAGGGAACTCAATTTGTTACTCACTGTGTGGAAAGTTTTCTGTGTGCAAACATCCGAAGCGCGCGCCCAGAAATCCGCATCTCATAGAGCGTGTAAACACTGAGTTGAACTCTCTTTCAAGTCTTCTTGCACTTGAAAATGCATGATTGGCAAGTAGTATCCTCGTAAACATAAACAGTTGAGAAAGAAAATGCATGACAGTATATTGGATCCATGCAAGCTTTGTATCAGTAGAAGCCCGATAGTATTTTCAAATGACCGTGCTTCCCTCCCTCATGTCGCCCTGAGACGAGAGATTTCTGAATTGTGTGTCTGGAAAAAAACCTCAGATGACACAAAAATCGTCATTTAGCGTCAACGGAGGCTTGTTTGGTCAGAGGCTAGAGACTACAGCCAGTAGTAGGAGCTAGTTCTGCATGTTTTCAACCCGCCCAAACTTACTGCTTGTCCTTTCTTGGTTTTGGCTGTACATCCCAGTACAAAGCAATTTAGCACCATTTCGATGGGAAAAATGCTAGTATTTTTTTTTTTTTTATTAATTTATCAGCTAACTCGTCACGGAGACTCACGATAAAACGGCGTCTTTTCAGTTTCGAGTCAACCAGTAGCCTAGTTGTATCATTTCTTCCAATACTGCCCTCTGTAACTGGTATGATCACTAAGGCCCCCTAGTGGGCCGCGATCCACCGCCCCCTTTAACCGCTGCTTTCAGGCTTTCTTTTCAAAAAGGCTTTCTGAAGCAAAGTAATGCGCTTTTTGTTTTGTAAGAAAAATATCCACATTTATAACTTTATAAACTATGATCACTGGTCTCTGGTAGTGGCCCTACGCGAGCCTAGTTCTGGCGGAAGAGTGAAATCTGCCCCCCTAAGCAAACTAACACACTTTTCCTTGTGTCAGAGAGTTGGAGTACTGCAGGTATATTTGGAAGTCTAAGCAATTCTTGCCGCTCACCATTCTTAAGTTAAGTATTTGGACGTTTTTTGACTGGTGCTCTTTTATATGTTAATGATATTAACTAGGTGGCGTTTAAAAAGTGGAAATCTGAAACCATTCAGCTCTGCACAATTTCAAGAACATTTGCAATTTACAGATTTGACATCTAAAAGAGAGGTGTACGTGCATTTTTTGGCCATTCGTTCTCTGAATCACACATTTGAGAAATGACCGTTATATCAAAGGTAGGACGGTTTCTATGCAACATTTTATAAATGAGGCACACAGTCTTGATTTATCAGTAACTCTTTGCTGAATGTGTTTCATATTTGTACACAGTGGAATTTAATTAAAGAGTCTTGGATGCTATGTAAACAGAATTACATTTCTTTATTTCATCTCTTTAAAAATTTAGCATTATTTAATTCTGTCAGAGCTGATAGTCTAATTTGGGTAGCGCACCGACATGTAGGCCTAGTCCAGTTTTGCTTCAAATGACACAAGTTTGAATCCCTCCTCATCCTTTGAACTTTGCCTTCTGTCCCGTCTACAACTGAATAAAGGCAAAGATAATTATTTAACTATTTAATGAGGGCAAAATCTCCAGTGTGCAGAGAAAGAAAGTTCATACTTGTTAAGAGAGAAATTAGACACTTTTTATATGGAAGAGCCAAATGGCTAGAAGCCAGGGAAAAAAAGTATATTTTTTCAATTTGAAAAAGAAAAAAAAACTAGGCGAACTTAAAAAAAAAAAAAAAACTCTTTGTATATTGATGACACTGTTGTATCAGATAACAAAAGAATTTCAAAATTTGCTTCAGACTTTTATCAAAAACTATATACATCATCCTGTAACCCTAATTCCAGTGCTTTATTTTTTAGTAAGATACAACCCTTCATTCAATGTGTAAGTATAAATAACAAAAACCTGTGTGAAGAGGAGATGTCATTAAATGAATTAGATAATATCATTAAAAAAAATCTCCTTTTAACAAAAGCCCAGGACCTGATGGTTTGCCTTTTGAGTTTTACAGAGTTTTTGGGAAGATATTAGAGAGTTTATTTTGAATGTGTTTAATGAGTGTGCAACAAATAGAGAACTTACAGAATCTATGAAACAGGGAGTTATTACACTAATTTCAAAACCTAATAAAGACGTGTTGCACTTACATAACTGGCGCCCAATTACGCTACTTAACTCAGATTACAAATTATTAGCGTCGCTGTATGCAAATAGGTTAAAACCATGTTTGGAGGAAATAATTTCTGTCACCCAGTCTGGATTTATGAAAGGAAGACATATTTCAAATAACATCAGACTGGTGTTAGATCTTCTAGATTATTCATAGCTGGTAAATGAGGAAGCTCTTATTTTGTTTTTAGATTTTTATAAGGCTTTTGATACCGTGGAGCACAATTTCATATATCAAGTTCTACGTCAATTTGGTTTTGTCCCAACTTTTACTAATATGATCCACACATTTTATAACAATATCTCAAGTAGTGTTTCTTTATCGGGCTGTACATCCTCTCGTTTCGTTATCCAAAGAGGCATTAGACAGGGATGCCCTATTTCCCAGTTTTTATTTGTATTAGTATCTGAAACTTTACACCTTTACACTGCTCATTGCTCTCAAATCAAAGGTATTGATATAACAATGGAATTAACGTAAAATATCCCAATTAACGTAAAATTGAGCGCACATGCAGGAGCACAACGCCCCACCCAGTCTCCTCCCTTAATTAAATCAATTTAAATATGGTAATGAGTCCGCTTTGGCAAAAGAAAGCAGTAAGAAAATGGCTAAAGCAAGCGGCAAGAAACGAAACTTTACAGAAAGTGAATTGGAGGTGCTACTATCGGAGGCAGAAACGAATAAAATATTTTATTTGGAACTTTGTCCTCCAGAATTAATAACAATAGGGAAAAATATGATTGGGAGAGTTTGGCTGATGCCGTCAATGCGGTGGGATCTGAAAGTTGTACTGTAAATGACTTTAAAAAGAAATGGTCTGATATAAAGGTGGACGTTAAACGGAAATCAAAGCTGCCATTGCCATAGACTAAGGGTTGTATCATTTTGCATATGCTTTTATATGTTCTTACTTAATTGCATAATTGATAGAATATTCCCATAAGGCTCGTGTGACAATATATGTCAATTATTTTATAAATTGCAAATTAATAGCAATGCTGCAGGTGGTGGTGCGATAGACTTGTCGAACAATTCATTGAGTAATGTTTGCAGCTTCACTTCATTGCTTGTAAGAGTTGCCAACGGACAAAAACAATGAGAAATGTACATACGCCAGACATGAAATTGGCGTGGAGGAACGCACATTCTCGCGTTAATTTCACTGTTAGTACATCCGACCGTGAGCGTGAAAGCTGGCGTACGCAATGTTTTTGTGTGTACGCAAGATTGATACATGAAGCCCCTGGTCCCTGTTATTCTAGAGGCACTTGAACTGTTCTCTGATGGGGATATTTAATTTAATTAGTCAATCAACGATACTATTGATCAGCATTACCAAACGTGGACGTTCCACTAGAAACAAACATTGATGTATTGTTTTAATTTATTACTGTGAAGCTGCTTTGATACAACCTGTGTTGTGAAAAGCGCTATATAAATAAACTTGACTTGACTTGACTTGACTTGATGCCTCTGGTCTATCAGTGAACCAGTCTAAGAGTGAGATTATGGCTGTTCACCATCTGAATGATTCTGGTATATCTGGAATACAGGTGAAACAGGTAGTCAGATACTTGGGTATTGTAATTAGCAAATCAGCCTCAGGGAGAATTACAAAAAAATTTTCACAAAGACTACAAAAAACAAGAAATATTTGTAACTGTTGGCTCCAAAGAAATTGATCTATTCAAGGTTGTGTTTTGATTTCCAAGGCTGAGGGATCTCCAGACTTATATATCCTGCATTAGCTCTTTATGTAGATTCTAAAATGTGTACAGCAGTTGACAAAATTATATTTAAATTTATCTGGAGAGGCAAGACATTCCCCTAGTATGTTAAAAGGAAAACCATAATTAGAAGTGTATCAGAAGGAGGATTAAATGCTTTAGATTTTGAAACCATTAATAATATGTTTAAAATTAACTGGATCAAGCACTGTCTTTGTGAGAAGAATGTTCCATGGTTCTTTATCCCCAAGCTAGGCTATAATAAATGGTCTTCATTTTTTACTTACTTGTGATTTTAAATGCACTAAACTCCCAATTAAGTTGTCTAATTTTCACAAACAAGCTTTGGATACGTGGAAGTTAGTCCACAAACACAATTTTACTCCCCCTCCCTGTGTTATTTGGAATAATCAATATACATTATTCAAAAACAAGACTTTATTTTGGAGTGAGTGGTTTGAAAAAGGTTTAATTTTTGTTACAGACTTATTAAATCAGTCAGGAGACCTATATAATTACACTGAATTTGTTAATAATTTTGGGACATATGGTTCTTCAAAAGAATATTTAAAACTAAATCATTGTATTTTCCCGAAACTACTTCACCTTATCAAAATTGAAAAGATATATAATTCTGTAATTGGTTCTCTTCCGACTCTTACTGTTGGAGGCCTTTCTTTTAAGGATAAAAAATTTAATAATATTTATATTAGAAAAATATTAACTACAGAAAAAAGCGTTTCACCTAAGGCATTGATGAAATGGATTTTCATTCTCTTCTTTTTCAGAATCTGTGGTCAGATATTAATAAATATGTTTTAAGTTTAAAAAAGGGGTTTCTCCAGTATGTTGTTTTTGTAAAGAGGAAACACAACTAAAAAATAAATGTACAATTGTTTCTAAGTATAAGTTATTTTGGTCCAAAGTTTCTATGTTTATTTTTTAGGTGTTTTACAAATTTGTCACAATAACTGATGTAATGGTCTTGTTGTGATACCGGTTTATTGGAAATTGATAATATAACAATTTTTTATTTATTTTTTTAGGAAATATCATATACACAAAGCAAAATATATGTTAATTGTACCAAATGGTAGACTATTTTCCACTAAGTTAAAGGTTTTTTACGATTCTCTGACTTCAATACAGAACAATCGTAAATCTCAATTGTTGAAAAGGGTAATTGATGTATTAGTTGTATGATTGATTTCCTGATGCAAGATGCAGAGTTGTGAATTTGTATAGACTCAAGTGTTTTGCATATCTCTGTATTCCCCTATTGTTATTGCAATAATAATAATAAAAAAATCTCCAGTGTTACCTATTTTATTTATAATCTTGTTATTTATAAATAAATAATTTCAAATAGAAAAAATATAGGAGGGTTGCAATAGCAGGGGATTCAGGGAGATACTGTAGATTGCAGGGAAAGGTATGTGCTGGCTTGGTTTTCTTGCTGTGTTGTGCTGTGCATCACTTCAATAGAATCGGTTCAGGGTGCAGCTGACACCAGATGAGTCCCATCACATGGTGTCAGTCACTCACCACTGCTAAAAGTCAAGTCAAGTCTAGTCACCTTCATTTATATAGCGCTTTTAACAAGATTGTTTCAAAGCAGCTTTACAGTGATAATAGGAATTGAAAATAATAGAGCTTGTTTTGGCTTTACAGCAGCTCTAGAATAAAGTTATTGTCTAGCTAAAGTAAGTTTTTGATTGATTCACTTCCATTGCAAAGAGCATTAGTTATTAACTTAGGTGACGCTTAAACAGAAAACCTCCAACGCTTGGTGGCTCGAGAACGCAAACTTTGAAATAGGTTCTAAGGTGCAAGTTTTTATTTTTATTTTTTTTAAAACGTTACGATTTCCGTAAATCTACTTAGGGTTCAGACTCAGAGTATTTATTTTTTCCCACATTAATTTCCCACATGTCTATACAATTATGTGATTTTGTTTATCCAGTGTATACTTTTTTCTTGATATACCCCAAAAGAAGGGAAGTGACTTGTGACAACATGGCACATTGTAACATGACCATATGACAGCTTAAAATGTTATCTCATCTAATAAAAAACCCAAAACAAGACAAACTAAAATATTTTCTCAATAAAATACAATTATTAACTTTTTCATATAAAATAATGGCTTTTTTTAATAAATAAAAATAAAATATGTTTGAGTTTGACAACAAACACACCGGAAAACACATACAACATAGTTCAAAACATAATAATAATTAATAATTTCTGAACATTGACTCTCAGTCTTTATTCACCTTTTTCTCGTGTTTTCTCAATAGAATTCATAAAAGTATAGAATAGAATATTTCATAGCTCTAATAGGGGCACATTGTCACAGTGTTACAACGTGCCCCATCTGCGCAACTGGGATTTAAACCCTGCTAGTGTTTTCTTCTACTGAACGAAGCATTAAATAACTATCTCAACTGTTAAATAACATATTGGAGATTAAAATAATATCAGATTTGTCTAATTTTAAATAAACACAAAAATAGAGATGAAAAATTAACATAAGTAAGAAATTTACTTTTGCTATGGTTAAATAAATGTTCATTGATATCTTCCAAATATTTCTTAATTTTGGTGCAATTTTTTCTCTATTTAGTGTTGATATGGCAACTAGTAAAAACACTTTTCGTCATGCTAGTGTGGAAGTATTTTAAAACAAGTGTGTTACAACTAGCCCTGTGTTTTGTGCCCCGCTCACCCCTACTGAAGACTAGTAGTAATAGCTGCTGAATTTTTTTTTTGTCGTCACAGGAATTAATTAAAATTTTACTGTTTATATTCAGAGAACTCTTGTTTTTCTTTTTCTTCATAAGGGTTGGCATCGGGATTGGTGCCAATGTATGTGGGTGAGATTGCCCCTACCAGTCTAAGAGGAGCTCTGGGCACCCTGCACCAGCTGGCCATCGTCACAGGCATTCTTATTGCCCAGGTACAGTAAAGTTAAGTTCTGTTTTTTCCCCTTTATATTAATTTTCAAAATTCTTTTGAGCTCATAACTACTGAGACTGGTCTCCAGTCCTTATTTATTTCATTTTCAATATTTTTATTTTTCACTCATTTCTCATTATCAATGTCATGATCTTCTCTTCAGATCTTAGGGCTGGAGTCTCTGTTGGGCAATGAGCAGCTGTGGCCGGTTTTGCTGGGTGTTACAGTTCTACCTACAGTCCTGCAGATGACGCTATTGCCTTTCTGTCCAGAGAGCCCGCGCTTCCTCTATATCATCCGCTGCCAAGAGCACCATGCAAAGAGCGGTGAGGAGTCGTGGGTCATTTCCACAGTTTGGTACATTAATGTCCCCATGAACCACTGCATATTTTACATAAAATGTTATTCAACTTTCATACCATATGGGTTTTCCTGCATAAATGTGCCCCAATGAATAAATATGAATACCAAACACTTCATGCTGAGAAGGTGCACAGGAGCAGTGCCATACAAAGCATTTGAGATGTCTGAACATTTATATTTTAGAAAAAAATCCAAGGCAGTTCTTCAAGTCCAAAACAGTTAAAAGCCATTATGTACATCATGGCTCACACTAGAAACAAAAAAATACTAAAAATTGCACCCTGGTCCCCCTGACACACTCTGAGGAAGGCTGAATGGCCAAAATGCATCAGTATGCAGCGTTTTAGTCCTTTTAATTGTTTCTAGTGTGAGCCATGATGTAAATGAAGGCTTTTTAACTGTTTTGGACTGGATTTTTTCCCCCTAAAAAATATGTTTGAAACCCAACCAAAGTGCGTCTTCTTGGAACATTTGTCTGAACATTTGTTTAACCTATATGTCATATCACAAATATTTGTAATTAGCATGTAGGCCTACTTTTAACTAAATAAACTAAATACACTCTAATCAATGAGCACTTCAGCTTATTTCCTCTCTTCTTCAGCTTTGCGGCGTCTGACTGGCCGTCTGGAGGTCAGTGATGACTTGGCTGAGATGAAGGAGGAAAAGAGGAGGATGGAAATGGAAAGGAAAGTGTCCATTCCTGAGCTCTTTCGCTCTCCTCTGTACCGGCAGCCCATTATCATCTCTATCATGCTGCAGCTCTCTCAGCAGCTGTCAGGAGTTAATGCTGTGAGTGCTGTAGTTGTCAAAAAAAAAAAATGTGCTCAGTGATCTAAAAAAAGAAAGATGAACTGAGATTAGTTTAAAGTGAAAAAAAAAGTTGAATGCAGCTCTTCTAGGGTTTGAGTACCTTTGCTCCATTACCTGAATTAGTTTTCTAAAATTACTTATTGTAAATGTAACTGACCCTTCGTAATATAGTGGCGCAAAACAGAAAGTGTTGGGCTAAACGATTAATGTTTAAATGTAATCATTTATCACCATTAAGGGAAAAGAAGACTTTTAATACATTTTCATTTATGGCAGTAAAGATGTTTTTTTTAGAACAGTAAATTGAAACAAACTAAATTTGTGTGTGACATGTTTTTAAACCAATTCTCACACTTGCTCTTGCATTTCACTGCTCAGATCTTCTATTATTCTACTGACATCTTCAAGAAGGCTGGGGTGGAGAGTCCGGTTTACGCCACCATAGGTGCTGGAGTTGTCAATTGTGCTTTCACTATAGTCTCGGTATGTTATAATTTTTTTTTAATAATTAATATATAATATTAAATAAAAAAAAATAAAAAAAATTATAACAATATGAACAACATTATTAGCATGAACCAAGCCAAACTACAAATTATTATGTGATGCCGATTACTGACATCGCTCACTGTCTATTGCTCACTTGTTCAATCTACAGGTCTTCCTGGTCGAGCGGATGGGTCGCCGGACACTCCACATGCTTGGACTTGCTGGAATGTGTATCTGTGCCATCATCATGACAATTGCCCTCACATTACTGGTCAGCCCAAAATACTAATCAGGAAAAGGATGGCAAAATATATGGCAGATATGTTTGTTTTTTTAACTTCGTATTTCCCTTTTAACTATTTGCATATAAATAGTTACTGGAAAAAGTACTCTTAATTTAGAGAAAATCACTTGACAAAGTCAGAAAGCTGGTTGTAAAATGCTCAAATACATTTGTTTAGCATTTTTCCTTGTCAGTGAATGCTGTCAAAATTATCATCACTTTTTAATGTCTGGTCCAACTTGAATCTTTAAAATGTGGAAAATGACAGAGTATGAACTGTTGTTTTGTAGCATATAGACAGATAAGAAGGTATAAAAAACAACTCTGCTTTAGAAAAGATGATGGATCATTAACATTTTTTTCTTTGTTCATTAACAGGAGACTGTACCATCAATGAGCTACATTAGCATGATGGCCATTTTTGGTTTTGTGGCCTTCTTTGAGGTAGGGCCAGGTCCTATCCCTTGGTTCTTTGTGGCTGAACTCTTCTCACAAGGTCCCAGACCAGCGGCCATGGCAGTAGCTGGCTGCTCCAATTGGACTGCCAACTTCATCATTGGCATGGGCTTCCCGTATGTTGCTGTAAGTGCAGAGGAAACGTTGTTTTATTCTGGATTTCAATTTTCCGATATATCAAATGTGTCTTAAAATCTATCAAACTCAATCTCTCCTTACCACAGAACCTATGTGGTCCATACGTTTTCCTGATCTTCGCTGTGCTTCTCCTTTTCTTTCTGGTCTTCACATTCTTCCGAGTTCCTGAGACACGAGGCAAGACTTTTGACCAGATCTCAGCCACCTTCCATGGTCATCCACAAAACATGATGGACATGGACCTGGACATGGATCAAGGGAAACACAGTACAGAGCTAGACTACCTAGGATCTGATGGGACAGAGAACTGAAGCCTGAGAACTAGAGAAATTGTGGATGGGGGCCAGAATCACCACAATTTACTGTTCTTTGTGGCTTGGAGAGGAAAATGCATACCATGAAGACATTACTACTCAGAAGAGACTATGTGGTCTTTGGAAATTAAGTATTATAAAGAAGGATGTTGGACTTTGGGAGAAAGTGCAATGTTGTTTGAAAAGGAGCAAGACTTGAGATTTGGAACTCTGCACTTTAACTGCACAAAGGTTTCCATACACCACAAAGCCAGCTATGGTTTTGCATACAACTAGTAGATCATAGACTGTTCTTTTCATTTTAGCGTTATCTTAGGATAATGGACCCTTTTCACATTTCCGGGGTTTTGAGAAGCAGAAGTCTTCATAGTTGGGTAAACGGTGAATGGGAGACAACAGCAAATATAATGTTGTATTTCTATCTGCTATAATAGAAAAGGCAAAAACATCTATGATAGCGTTTTCATAACTCTCCAAAAGAGTGAAAAATATACAGAGATTGATTACAGCAGTCAGAAGGGAATAAGATGTAAAATTAGCTGCCACTCCCTCATCATTGATTATTTTTTGTCATTTACTGCCAACCAAGATAATATAACAGGAAGTATAGCATTGTGTATTCAATAAAAAAAAATAAAAAAAAATACTATATTTGCGATGTTGATAACTGCGGAAATGCATCATTACAGTCTGTGAAAAGGGTCCATGAAACATTGTAATACTGATTAGTAACAAACTGTCAAATGTTTTAAAAGTTTTTGCACAAAGCTAAAATTTTACCAGTAGATATTTAATGCTTATATCATACACTATCCTCAACACACATTAAAGAAACTAGTTATTTCAAACCTTCATTTAAATGACAGAATCAAACATCAAAACATGCACATTTTGTAATTTCAGACATGTATAACTTCATAGGAAATTGTTTGTGCTTAATATATAGAGAACATTTCTTATTCACTATATTAGATTATATATATATATATATATATATATATATATATATATATATATATATATATATATTAGTTACACTGAGAAATTAAATGTAAGATGTGTGCCGTCTGATGAGTGAAAAAAAAACTGACCTATATTCCTTATATTTTGACTTATATTGTCACTATATGCCACATTCTGAAGTGTAACTTTAACTTATTTATATGATGGAATAAAACACGTTTTTGTTCTGACAAACTAACTGTACATTCACAAGCACAGGAAGTGTGACCAGCTTTTCAACAAGGTTTGGCACAACAGAACATGGATAAATGGATAAATTAAGCTTGTCTGTCAAGTATGACCTGGTAAAAAAAAAAAAAAAGAAGAGTCAGGAGGAGAGTCAGCAAATAATTTATTTACTTTACTGGCATTGCACAAAATCCCCACCAAAGTAAAGTACATAACAAAAGAAAAGAAAAGAAAAAAGGGATTTGATTGGATGAATGTTTTCCCCTTTTATCAAGTTACAAGTAAGAGAAGAGTCTGTGCTGATCACACTGGATGGCATTTCCTCTTTGATGAACTTAAAGTAGCCGAACTGGTCACATTTTTTCTACTGCTCATCGCCCATAGTACAGAACAAAACTATTAAGGGGAAATATTGTAAATATAATGGGCTTTTAGAGCAGGGATTTTTTTTTTTTGCTATTTACTTTTAAATGGCCAAGTATGCATCAACCCAACCCTCCCTTCCCCACCAGCCCCTTCCTTTCCATCCATCCCTCTTTCTCTCTCCCTGACAGATGAAGGGTCCAGACCACAAGCAGTGGATCATTTTGGGGGAGGGACAATGACAGAAGCGAGGGGCAAGATGTTTAACGAGACAGGCGAGGTTCAACCACCCAAACTAACCCATCTTGGAACCTATGCAGTAACACAAGAACAACAAAATGTGAGGCATGAAAGAAAAACAAGGGCAACAAAAGACAGTGGGAGATGACAACAGTTATTGCAACATAACTGCGTTATTGCGTTTATTGCAACATTTCATCCCTTTCTCATCAAACAACTAGACTAACGAATGGCTTTACACAAACCGTACTTCGCCTAGACAGGGCTTCCTTCTGCCACTGTATAGACCTGTTCATGGCCAACTACGCATGCCAGAGAAATAGGCTATTATAGGCGTTTATTTAATATGAACGTACCTTGCATCTGCCTTCATACATTAACAATTAGCCTACTTCTTTGGCACACCACCCGTTTTATTTAACTGATCAACTCTCAAAAACCGTGAAGTTAAGCTGCACAATGCACTGGACAGCACAGAGTAGTGTTGTGAATTCACAACGGTTCTGTAACTTTGGTAGTGGAAATGCCTTTGAAGCTTAGATGGCAGAGAAAATAAAATGCAAGTTGTGTGTGACATCAATTGATAACCAATATTAATATAAATCTCAGCTAAAACAAAAAGCTATGACTGCTGCATATTTACATTTAAATCAATACTGGTTTGCACTTCACTACAAAGTAGGTGCATTTATCTGCTTAGTTCAATTAAGTTAGGAGCGTAAATAAACAACTAGGACAATACTCACCTTGATTCTGTTCCACAGGCTAATTACCTTCTTGAAGAAATAAAAATGTCCTGCTTACACTTGCCCATTTGAAATGCCAGAGAACGGCGACTTTCATTAAGTTTTACAGATGCAAACGTGTCAAAATAATCCGATGCAAGTCGTGTTCTAAAGGTAGTGTTTGGTGAGAAACAAACCGAAAATGCAATCAAGTGAAAATCTTGGCATTGCAATCCACACACATTTTTGCCACACACACAATTGACAAGACACATAGGTGAATTTATTGTTGAATTTGTGTTGTGACATTCATTAGTCTGGTTGTTTGATGAAAAAGATGAAATGTAGTTGCAATAAATACTTTAAGAATTCATCCAACTGAAGCAGTGGATTAATATTATTCTGTTGCACGTAACTGAGGAAAACTGATGACGACACAGTTTGATCTTTGGTTAACCAAACAGCGGAAAGGTGCATTTCATTCCTGCCCACATATAGAAATCGAATATTCAAGCTGTCTACACCTGAACGTAAAAATATTTCAGCTTGATTTTTAATTAAAAAAAGGAATGAACGAATTATACACGGATCGTCTTTGCAAATTAAAACCAATTATTTTCTCAACTTTTTAAAATGCTAGAAAAACCTGAAAAGCATTTTTGAATATGAAGTGGCTGCTGCTTAATTTTGCAAGGTGACAACATTTTGTGCATTTTAACAGCAGTTGTAGTTTGATGGCCAAAACACTTTACCACCTTTAAAATCAGTTTAGCTCTGGAAGTCCCACCTCTTGCAAGGGTCACATGACTTCTTCCAGTTCACAGAAATCATTCTGAGGGCTTGGAAGCTGTAGGGACAGATGCCTACACAGGAAAAAAAAAAAAAAAAAAAAAAGTTGTTAGTGCACATTTATGTCATTGGCAAAAAAACTAAAAAACTAAAGACATGCATATACAACTCACCTCATTTTTAGGGGACGTTTCAGAAGAGGATTTCACATTAGCAGGCTTGGAGGCCCGAGCTGGGGACTCAAGTTTTTCAGGTTCATCTCCATCCTAAACAATAACAAGCCAGATATTTATACAACCTAGCTGAACACAGTTGTGGGACAGAGCTATATTAGGCTAAGATGCATTGTTTTAAAGTCAAAATATATTTGACTAATATATATCTTATTATTTGCATGTCCAGCAGAGTCCAGAGAAAATAGCCCCATTCCAGAATTGTGGCAGCTAACGTTAATATAACTAAAGTCAGGCAGCGAGGACACAGATAATATTGTCAAATTGAACTACATTACTTCAGTCGTGTGTTTTTTCTGGAAACCACTTACTTTAGAGGTACCGGATTCAGATTTCCTCTGTCTGCGCCGACTGAACTGTCTGCGGGGTTTCCGGGACTGCTCTTCTGTCTGCTCCCCATTGGTCTGGTCCTCTTTAGGCGGTGACTCTTGCTCTTCTGCAGGGGCTACCACCTGTTGAGCCTCTCCAGGGGGTGGCCGGGGTTGAAACGGCCTGGGCATCACAGAAGAGAGACTTTTGCACTTGCATAAAATACAATAAACAAGCACATGCTCTCTTGCATGTTTAAGACAATGAAACTGAAGACCTCTGAAGGAATCATATAAATAAAGGTGACTATTAATTTGCATATTATTTACATAGTACTTCACAGTAACAAACAGGAACAAAACATTCAATGATGCAAACTTCATCAAACATGAGAAATTCTGCTGCAAGTCAGTTCAGTGGGTAAAGTTCATCAATAATGAAATGAGTTCAATTCAGCGATAAGCAGCTCTACAAAAGACAATGTCATTATTCAGCTGGAGTCAGTTCAGTGTTGATTTAATTCAGTAACCAAAAAGCAAGGATTTAACAGAACACATTCAAACACATGTAGAAATGGTGATTAGAGCTGGTCAAACAGGCATTATAAATTAAATTGTATTCAAGACTACTTATTACTCAAGACATTTTCCAGCCTGTAATTTCCTGATTTTCCAAATCAGGGCCCGTATGTATAAAACTTCTCAGAAATGCTCCTAAGAATCGAGTCTTAAGCTTTGACTTAAATGTCAAAATTCTTAGTAAAAAGTAGGACTTGTCTAAGAGTAAGAAACTTTTATAAAGAAGCTAATAGCAACTTTCAGGAAAGTCTAATACCCTATTCGCACGGGATAAATATTACCTGGTGACCTCTAGAAATTTGTAATAATTGCGGAGGTCGTCTGTGATCTTAATCCCATGCGAATCGGCCATGTCTGTAATTTGTAAAGTAAAAATTCCCCTGCAAATGAAATGACCTACCATATTCCACCAAACACCGAGGTCCTGTGATAATATTAGTCCCGTGAGAATCGGCATCTCTGTGATTTGGTTGGGTCGTTTACAGTTTTTTCAAGGTTTTTGTTTCCGGTGCGCTTTCTTATCCATCTTTCGTGAAGAATGGAGGCTGCGTTGGAGTGTTTTGATAGTATTTTGGGTGGTGGGTCATATCGCTATACACCATGATACGATACGATACGATACAACTATACAATTTGCAGAAAGAGAAAGCTGAAAACCATCAGAAGAGCAAAAACAAAAATAATGATTAGATGGATGACATGTATAGCAGAATGTTGTAAGAAACATTCTTCTGTTTATGATATATCATACAGCTAGACCTATAATAACGACAAGACATTTCCAAGCAATAGCCTATTGACATCATATCCGGGAGATAAGTCAGTAATTTCGAGTAAAATCACAGGCTTCATTTATCCTGTACGAATGCGCCACACGAAATTCAGATATTCAGTGGGTAATTTCTAAATCACACGAGGTCCCCAGAAAATACTAATACAATTCGAATAGGGCTTAAGACTGATTCTCAAGTGTTGAATGAAGTGGCACTTAAGTGTTGTGAACTAAGGACTACAATGATGTCAACCCAAAATGGCCACCCTCAACCTCTGAATCAATAGTGAGCCTGGAAGGGTGAAGTCACAGCAGCATGACACCAATCATTTCATGCAATTATAAGATCATTTTATTAAGACACTGGAACTTTAATATTCAAATTTAAAAACAAAATTGCTTTGCATTGTGCAAAATGATCACAAATTAGTATTAATGCTGTGGAATCCTTTTTTGATACAGGTCTAATTTACAGTTGGAGCAATGATGTGAACATGAGTTCCATCAGCACAGCAGGTCCAACAATCCTTGCAATCCTCAAAAGTGGCTTGCTTTTGCTGCATGGTTTGAAGATCAGTTGGAAAGTCAATGAACTGCCATACAGTAGAGGCCAAAAGTGGAAGTTTCCAGCCTAGGAAAATTTACATCTTCACACTTTATCCAAATATTATTAAAATGTGTAAAGATTTTGTACGCTTATTGAGTAGTTGTGCTTGGAGTTAATCGTTTTGTTTGTGCTAATCTAATGAAAGATGAGCATTGACAGCCAAAGCATTGACTTGTAGAGTGTTGTAGGGAGAAGTTACTACATTTCTTAAAAAATGAGTTACAAAAAGCATACCTTTACCATCAACCCTGTGTTGTTTTATCAACTCTGTCATCATATAACTCTGCACACTTTCCAACAAATATATAATGTATTTGTCTCTTCCTCTTGGCTGCAATCTTGTTACTCCAAGGTTAGGATACCTCTCCAGCACTCTTAAATAACTTAGGAGCTGAGACCAAGTCTTAACACCTTAGCCTTTATGAATCAGACTTAGAGTAAAGACTTACGTAATTCTTAGAATATTGACACGATTAAGACTAAAATTTTACTCTGAGCAGCTTTATACATATGGCCCCTGGTCAGTATAAGTGGTGATATGAACCTTCGAAATCGAGGTCTGAACCTGCGAGGTGGCGGCCTCTGCTGGGCACCATCTACTTCCTCGTTCTTCTCGCCTGCTTCTCCCTAGAGCGGAGACAGAAAACTGCAAAACTCACTGACCAGTTGTGTGCAGTAATAAAACAAAATGAGCTGAAGTTTAAAGGCTTAATACCATGTTGAATATTGAAACTTAACATTGAACAGAATCTAGCTCATTTACTCATTGAATTGTATAGGCCCTGGTGATATTTCATAATCAATGTTTCAAAAATACAATTAATTTAAGGTAGGGCAGACCTTCAGATAAAAAGTATCCAAATGACTTCACCTCGCCTTGTGGTGGAACAGGTCTCCTGCGTGGACGCTGGCGCCGAGGACGTGGCCGAGGGGCTCCTTTCTCTTCGCTGCCCTCTCCCTCAGTTGTGGGATCAGTTGGAGCATCCCCAGCTTCTCCAGCTTTCTCCTCTCCTTCAGTAGGACGTGCATTACGAGGGTAAAAGCGCCTACGAAATCTGCGTTTATTGGGGGCGTATCGGCTGCCTTTGACAGGTATACCCCCTGGACCGGTCACATTTGCTGCCTCTGAGCCCTAAAGCAAATGGTCAGTTTTAGAGTGAAAATTGAGCAATAAAACTCACTTTATTCCTATAACAATATTTTGATTGATCCAGAACCACTTACTTTAGCTGCTTCAACAACATCAAACTCCACAACCTCACCATCCCCCACGCTTCTAAGGAACTTTCTTGGGTTATTCTTTTTTATTGCAGTCTGCTCAAAGGGAAAAGGCACATCCTTAGCATAACATTTATTTTCAATCAGTGATGGGTGGGTGAAGTCGTCAAGTCAAACCATTTCAAAATGAATGTTGATATCTTAGGAGCACTTGAAATCCAGGATTTCTGTATAGGTGATACATCTTGGTATGTTTTCCAGGGCTCCAGACTAACTTTTTTTATTAGGAGCGCTGTAGCCCCTGACTTAAAATTTTAGGAGCGCAAGCAGAAAATTTAGGGGCACACCTTCACATTTTCCCCCTAAATAACTATTACAGACAAATGCTTTGATAATAAATAGATTAAGCGTACAGAAATTATGGTGCAGTTTTATTTTAAGATCACAGGGCTCCAGACTAACATCTGAGGGCCGCGGCTCTAAGTTCTACAGAAAGTATTTGGTAGCACTGTGGGATGACAAAGCACTGAGCTAAATTTGAGGTGTATAGATAAAGTTAAATTTAATTATTATCCTTCATAATGTCTTAATATTATTTCAAAAGCAAAATGAGTGACAAAATAGATATTAGGGAGTGAAAATAGCCAATAAGCACCCTCAGCAGCTGTTTACAATGGTAATTTAGTCTTCTTTTTTTAAAAAAAGTGTGAGTTTTCCTACTTCTTGAAACTTTCAGTTTTATAAATAGAGACAATCTTTAAAGGATGAACAAAAATGTTTTGGTCGACACATAAAAAAAAAAAATATTTTAATAGGATATAGTTTTGAAGTGCTGTAAAAAGATGTGTAGGCTACTTTCATAACCACAGTATACCATAGTTATAGTTATGTCTGGTTCAGAATACGCAATTTTTTTGTCTGTTACTATAGTCAATGTATCAGATTACACGATTTCGAGTCTCGACTCCTAAAAATCTTGTCATGTCCTGGACAAGAAACATTGTCAGACTACACATTGCTTTACGACCAGTCATCTCGAGCCGTCTCACACACATATTCACTCGCACATGTACACACGCACGCACACACTCTCTCACTCTCTCGCTCGCTCGCTCACTCACTCACTCACTTGCGCGCGGGCGCACACACACACACACACACACTCATTCACTCGCGCGCACACACACACACACTCATTCACTCGGAACCCTTCATGGAGGACCGTTAAAAAATTAATTGTCGTGATGTCGTAAACAAAGCATCGCAGACGCGACGTCGGTTGTCGCCCACTATGAACGAGATGAAATTTACTGGTCGCACATGTGCGACTGGATGTAAAATTTAGTCGCACACTCTCAAATTTTGGTCGCAAAATGCGACCATTTGGTCGCAGTCTGGAGCCCTGTTTTCTTTTTTGTAAATGTCAGTTAAACTTACTAGGCAAGAATGTCATGTTTGCATTTAACATCTTAGCCATACATCTGTTCAAAAGACAGACTAGTGGCATTACTCCACCAAAAAAAAAAATATATTTAAAATGGTTTAAATTAAAGATTGCAATGTATTTATAAAGTAAACATTACCTGATGAACAAATACATCTTCTTTAGTATCATTTCTGTGGAACAAAAAGGGAATTCAATTAAATTTTTAACAGACAACATTTGATATTGTGAATAAAAAAAACGGGGGGAAAAACCTGATAATTAAAATGCTTGCTGCTTAATTATAGAGGGGGTCCAGAAGTCTGAGATCACCTTGAACTGGGCTTTCATTCTTTAAACCTGGAAATAACGTTTTAGAATTTAAAATAAATTTCAAATACCTGCACTAGTGGTCTCAGACGTTTGGACCCCACAGTATTTGACCCATCAGACGGTGAATTTGTGCATACAGTTAGTCTGACTGGTGAGGAGTCCTTTCAGCATTATGAACCTACCTATTGATAAAGCCATATCCATTGCGCACATTGAACCATTTCACAGTTCCTTGCACACCTGTTGCTGCAACAGATCATAGAAATAATGCATCACCATCTAATAAGAAGTTCTTTTGAGTGGTTGATGTGTTCTGACAGAATTCCGTATGCTCAAGCAAAGCCCGGTAAACAGACTCATTGGAACACTGTGGGCAACGTGTGTGAATTATTAACTATAAACTTTGAAACCTTTCAACCACTTAATTCGTTCAAACACTGATCAGACATAAAAGGGAGACGAAAATACGTGTTTTTGGCCCAATAATGAGTTCTCACTAGATCAAGGTGGCCCAAGGGTAAACATGGTAAATTACGGCTAAAAATGTAAAGCTTTTACCTAAAGACATGCAAAACACCTGCAGTTAAATCCCTCCCACATAAAGCACATGGTAACAGCGCTCAGAAATGTGGGTCATCAACGCACTTTCACTCTGTAAACAGCCAAACGCTGAACCTGCTTCAAATATGACCAACTTTAGATCATACAAGACATGCCATTTCAATTTCTCTTTGTGTACGTTAGTTACAGAAGCAGAATATTAAATCCCAAAGAGACGATCAGACCGCCCATTAGGCTAACTCGGGAATAAATGGTAAAAAAAAAAAAAAAAGTTTCAAAGAGGAAGGTAACCATGTGGTAAGAAGTATGTATCGACATTTTTATCGATAGTAGGCTATTCATGCAAATTCGCAAGTGTGAAATAAACTATTTCAGTACGCGTCAAAAATAAAACCATTTTCTGAAAAACGATACTGTCGAAAGTTCAAGCAAAACACAAACGCAGAATAAACAGCGATCAATACGAAAAGCTATTTTTTTCTGAATTCTAAAGCCTGTCGGTCGCGTCTCATTCCATAAACATGACGTGTTCATTATTACGATTTGTAATGTGTATTAAATAAACGTATTATTGTCGCTAAAGCCACTGAACCCCTACCGATGACTTTTCTCTCGGGCTGAGGTTGCTCAGACGCCTCTGTGTCGCTCATCTTCTCTCTCTCTGGATTTAACCCCCTCCCTCCAACTCACCAAACTTTGAGTTACTTGAGCGGCCACCTCAAACTTTTTATCCCGATTCTCTGTCAGGAAGGACTCAGCCTGGATTTAATTGGTCTTCAAGCGACCAATCCGCGAGTTCTATCTTCATTCTCGCGTGATTAATCCAGTAGCACCTCAATGCAGTACACAAGATCCGAGGGGAGGAGTCGGATCTTATATAAGGGGTGGAGATTGGTAGGTTTAGGGGTGGAGATGGCTAGGTTTAGGGGTGGGTTTAGGGATCAGGGGGTGGAGATTGGTAGGTTTAGGTACGTAAGGTGGGAGGAGTCGGATAAAATCCCCCGGATTTTATGCTCTAATAGCGTACCGCACGATATACGTCACCTTTTCTCATTAATATTCATTAAGATAGCGACGGTTGCTGGGGGGTCAAACTCGCGCGTGTCACTCATGCTAGACGCATGTAAACAGTTCACGGACGAGATGTCTACTGAGCTAAACCTGCTAACTCTGTCCGAGAATGATGTCCCCGGTGCCAAATTCACTGGTATAGAAGTAGAAGAACATACAAATATTCAATTGAAGAGATGGCTTGAGTGTAGAGGCCTGAAAAAGACGGGAAAAAGAGCCGACCTGATCCAGAGGTAGATTGTTATCGACAGAATTTCTCCCCCAAAAAACATCGCCTTACGCCACTGACAGTGACATTTTGCAGTTTCAACAAGCTATCTTTTACCACCCTATGTCCTGTCTGTCATACTATGTCCTCTGGTTGTCTTACGTCTGACAGTTGTTGGGGGTAATTTATATTATTATTATTAATGTATTTATTTTTTGTTTAGCGATCGCTTATGCTACTTGGTCACAACCAACAACACTTAATTTTTAATTAATATCAAATCTAAATTCTCTCAATTATTTTACCCTCCCCCCTAAGGCTGTTTCCTTACTACAGAAAAAGTAAATCTGTCAGATCTAGGGCCTACCTGTAGCATGACCAGGCTTGCTAGAAAAAGGCAGAGGCTGAACATGTCTTACATATTTAAATAAGAGTATTTTAAGAAAGTAGGCCTACATATGACTTTTATGATAAATGTCATTCAAGGCAGTAGTAGCACCTACAATTAACTATATATATATATATATACATACATACATACATACATATACATATACATATATATATATATATACCCAGATAGCAATGAGTCGGCGGACCACCGTCGGCGCTCCGGCGGCAGTAGAAGCGGCAGAATGGCGACATCGCAAACACGTTGGACGGCGCACCGCCGGCGGCAGCCGCTCTTTAAAAGCGGCAGCCGCCTTCCTACCGCCTTCGTTCCGCGGCCGGCCCGCGGGCCAACCGCCGTCCCGCCGCCGTTATATTTAAGGCGGCCCTTCCGCGGCCCGCTGGAGGCAAGCGCTATTTTCGAGCGATCTGCCGCCGCTTATTCTGGCTATATATATATATATATATATATATATATATATATAATATTTAATATTTATAGCATGCAGTTTATCAAGAATAATTATTGCTCAAACCAGACAAATATCCATTTGGCATTTTTATTCCACATTTCAAAGTACATTAACTGTCATTTAAACAAGATGTGTCAGATCACTGAAACATAACAGAAAAATAAATAAATCAATATACTAACATGCAGGTTTCTTATTAAATTTTGGTAAAAAAACAAACAAACAAAAAACAGCCTTACAAGCATATTACAACTCTTACAATAATTGTTCATATAAAGAGGACAGCTCTAGGGTGAAAAAAATTACCTGTAAGTAAAGAGAATACTTGATACGAAATAATGTGCAGGATACCAAATAAATCAAAGTATGACATCACATTTACAAGCCATTTCTAACAATAGGTTAAGTGGTAGTAATTTATAGTAAAGCTCTGGAGTAGAATAGACCATTATAGCTGCAATGCTGACCTGTGGCACAAGGACTTACAAGCATTATTTGAAAAAAGAAAAAAAAGAAAGTAATTTCCACAGTTAGTGAGTATAGTGTGACACTTCTGACTTCTTTAGGGGTCTTGATGTTACTGACTGCAAGATAAAGAAAGGATTCCAGTTGTCAGTGATTCTGGGGTGTCAGTAGTCAGCCTAAGTGGTCGGCTGTGGGTCCCTCTCAGCTGTGCGGTGCCTTTTTCTGCCTTCACGGTCAGATGCTCCTTTCAGGTAACGCGAAACGTTAACCTAGACCGCTTCATCAGTGGCATCCTGGGTTGCCAGGTTCTTCTGGATGGCTAATTTAGAAAATACAGATCTGTCATTTCATTTGAATTGCATGAGGCCATACACATCTACTTAAATATAATTAAAAAAATATCCAACTTACTTTGAACAATGGTCTAAAGGAACATGTCTCTAAAACATGCTTTATCCCCTACACCGAGCTGAAAATCCAAAAAAGTGTTACAAATTACATTTCTCTGAAGCTTCTCATAAATAAATAAAAAATGTGAAAGGCTGAGGATTCAGACTGTAATATATGCAGTATACAATCTTAAATTTTACTTTAGATTACTCTATGGCATTATAATCAGCAAACTTACAAATTGTTCCTGGAGCTTTTTATCCTGCTTCAAACTGTTGTCAAGACACGGCAAATCTTCCTGGGTGTGTAGGGGGAGTAACAGATCCCCTGACAGGGATGACTCCAACAGACACAACATCACCAAACTCTGCAAGACGTCACAGCATAAGGGTCTGATCTGCACCTACAGGGTTTCCCAGAATAAAATAGTCAGTCCTGGTCCCTCAACTACTAAACTATGACATTTATATCTAGGTCTACTACATGGTCAGGTAGCCCCAGTGGGAATTAAACCAACAACCACAGGTGCTGTTTGCAAGTTGTACCTGATTTCCCAGTGCAAGCAAACGTCTTCAACATTGTTTGTTGAACTTGCTTCACCTGCTCTTGAAGTGAGCCGGTGTGATCCGAAGCTACAAAATGAAAGGCATATGGTAATTTTGGACTTACATCACACACAAAAAAGTACAATTTAAGAAACAGTGCAAGTTCTCACCTGCTCGTGCATTGCTTTCCCTCAGGGCTTGGTTCTACATTTAAAAAATAAAATAAAACAAACAACTAAAGGCACTATTTTCAATACTGTTAAAACACTGGACATTAAGACATAGGGCTAGAATATACCTTCACAGCTGAAAACTTCATGCTTGACACAAGATGCCATTGGAGTACAAGGGCCAACAATAGAGCAATGACTTTCTCCCTCCTATTGATAATCATTGACATGTAAAAATATGTTTGAAGTTATTGCATACATTTAATGAATTGGACTTAAATGTAACACTTAGTTAAGCGCAACATATTACATACCTCCAGAGTTTTCACCCATATGCTGCCAGGGTAAATTTGCTGCCGGGGGTGTAAAGCTTAGTACTTGATGAGCTGGGGAGCAAACATAACAGCTTTAATTTCAATGCAGAGTATTGCTAGCCTGGTAATACCAAACTCTGCTACTTCGCTTTGCTTCGTAGACAGAGTCTGGCATGGCATAATTGAAAAGTGTTTTCTTTTTTTGTGGGGGGGGGGGGGGGGGGGGAGATGAGGAGCGCTAGAGTAAAACCCTGCTCCTCTATTCAATATTCCCTTTCACTTGGAAATATGTCAACACTGGAGAAAAGTCGTTTGTAACTTCCAGTTCATGCCAACTTTAAATAGAAGCAATAGTTTCCAAGACAAAAAAACTTCACAAATAACATCACTTACTTGTACTCAAACTCTTGGCGGATTCTGGATTACTGGGGAGAAACCTGGTTCTAAGAAAGAGGAAACAGAAATTTGATGATAATAATAATAATAATGAATGAAAGATTCCGTTATCCACAATAAACAGACAAATAAATTACACAGATGAAATAAAGGAAAATCAAATGTACAAGTCAGACCCATTTACCTGCTCCCTTCATGAACTTAAAATGATGTTTCTCCCAGGTGCTGTGTGGAGGTGTGCAGCGGATGGCTAAATTGTTCCTTTGTCTTTTTTGCGGAGGTTAAATGGGGGCCAATGGCACATGCCCTTCGTTGAGCCACTCTTGCGGAACCACTGCAAATGGCAGATCCTCCTTGTTGATAAACTGAACAATGTGAAGCATCTAAAATAGAAGACACATTAGCATAAAGTATACTTTTTGATTTTTTTTTTCAGGCAAAATCAACAACATTAAAATGCTCACCCCTTCGAAAAAGCAGTAATTTTCACAAGTGGATCAACAGAAAACCATGTTCAGACAAACAAAATCATATAAACAACCTACATCGTTATTTTTGTAAGATAACACCAAAAGTTAAACTAGTCTTTCTAGATGTAAAGTTTGGCTACCTACTGTAGCTAGATACATTTAACATGTAAGGTTAGAACATGCTTGAACTCAGTGTGTAAAAAAGGTGAAACAGCATGTGGTAGCGAACACTCTAATCTAGACTAGCAGCATAATTATGTTTAGTTAGAAAACAACACAAGTTATACTGATCAGTCTTTCTTGTCGTGAAGATTTTGCTAACGTTACCATTCCCACGTAGGCGGCAGAATAATTGTCCGTAGTTCAGGAACTGTAACGTTAGTTCATTCGACTGACCAATACTATCTTAAACCACATGTACTCACACTTGTATAAACATACATAACAGTTAAACATACTTAGAAGAAGAAAAAAACTCAACGCCAGGAAGAAACTAAGTAACGTTAGCCTAGCTATGGCGGAAACATGGCGGAAACTTTGCAAACAAGGCTAACTTACTTTAGCTTGACTAGTTAGGCAAGAACAGATCTTAAGAAGAAGAACTAAAAACAATGTCAAAAATGAACATAGTAATATTGCGTTACACAAAAAGGAAAAATGTACTTACTTAAAAGATCGTATATTTCCCATACAGTAAGATATTTCCTCTCTCCAAATACTGAAACCGTGTGACGAGACGAGTAAATCTGCTTCAGTTTTTTAGGTGCTGCCCCTCTCGACCGGTGGAGGTACTTCTCTGTTTGTGCTTTAACACTTTCTTAAACATTTGTACAGGTCGCAAAACTCGCAATTGCAAACTGCAAAGTAATCCCTTATACATGTAAAAGGTAAAAAAAAAAAAAAAATTGAGCTTGTAAAACAATGAAAGACATAACCACAATTTCCTGGAGTGACAGAGAGACAAAATATTTATAAATATTTCACTTTATCCTTCAGGTCAGAACAGGGATTTTCATGTTTCTCATAGACATTACCATGGTTGCAAATTAATAAAAAAATATAAAGCAAACCCAAGATTTTGGCCAAGTTGCAGATGTCTTTCACTGTTCACTGATTTCAAGCATTTGAAAAATCTAACTTCATCCATTTATTCTGCTAAATATTTATTTTAAAAACTAATCAGAATCAGAAAGATATTTATTGCCAAGTAAGTTTTACAAAAGGAATTCTGTTTGGTCTATTGGTGCATCTCAAATTGTGCATAAATCAAAGAAATGTAAAGAATTGTCACCTTAAGTGAATAAAATAATTCTATATATTTTACATATTATCGCTTCAGAGTTTCAAAGTAATTTAAATGTAATTTCCTAAACCTTATCATGGAATCAGAGTCAAATCTGTTATAACCCCTAATGGCTTTGGAGCAACAACAAAAATTGATATAATTCACATAATAATTATAATCGCTTTAAATGTGAAAAGTAGTTAAGATGCTGTCAGTTTCACTCATGGTTGGTCGATTTCAAAGCGGCTTGCCGCCAGCCGGCCGCGGTTCATTTAGACGGCGGCAACCGCCAGAGAGAATGAAGTCGGCGGCAAGAAATGGGAGTGACGTATTCGGCGGCAAACGCTTCATCGCCGCCAGCGGGGCGCACCTATAGCCGACAGCTTGGGGCCGGCGGCAAAAAGAAGCCGTGCCGATATTTTTTGCTATCTTTTTGCTATATATATATATATAGAGAGAGAGAGAGAGAGTCATTCATTCAAAATAATGTCTAGGGCGTAGACCCATCGTTCACATTTATCCCTCTAGGTTTTTGGCTTTGGGAAACGAATAAAGAATACACCCTATGTGGACGGTCATAGTGTCTGGAGTCGTTTCTGCAAGTTCCATAGCAGCAGTGTTTACTCGGCATGTTCTTATTTGAGGGATAACCGGCAGAAAACAAGCAGTACTAGCATGAATCATAAGCGAGCGCGCTTCTATGTTGACCCCCTTCCGGTTTACGTTGCTGACGTCACGCGGCCTTGCGGTCTAAAAATAGCACTCGTGCGGCACGCTATGCGCTGATTTCACGCAGCCGCCATTTTGAAATCGAAAGTGAGGCTCCGGTGGGAAAAACCCCGGAAGTAAAGATAAACAACAATGGCTTGGACTACCAACCTAAAGCTGCTGCCGCGATTTACACTTTTGGATGTTAATATCCAATATAGGATATTTATATAGTTCATTCCTGCTTCTTTTTTTACTTTCTGAATAATATAAAAAAAATATTTTATTTATAAATGAATTTCACTGTATATAGTCTAAAGTATGAAAGAAATGTATGTACAGTTTTAGAATTGACAAAACATCATTAAACACGACAATACGCCATCGCATTCACGACTCTCCTATGATTAAAGGCGACACTTCCGGTTTTCTTCCCACCGGAGCCTCGCTTTCGATTTCAAAATAACGGCTGCGTGAAATCAGCGTATTGGGAGTCAGCGCGAGCGCGTGTGTCTCGCGCATAGACTGCAAAAAAAAATAGGTATCGCGCGAAAACCAACTTGTTCTTCACACTACATTACGATTTTTAAAATAATTATTGATAACAAGATGCTAATGTTTTCTATATGATTGTGTCATAAATCTTAATGTCATAATCCAACTTCAGTCAGTCTGTATAATGCCTCCTCTTCTGTCACACCTTGTAAGAGGAAGCACATCACTTCTAAATGTATGTTCTCGCACAGCATATATTCAGTAAAATATTAAAATGTATTTATACTATCTATCTATCTATCTATCTATCTATCTATCTATCTATCTATCTATCTATCTATCTATCTGTCTATCTGTCTGTCTGTCTGTCTGTCTGTCTATCTATCAAAACATTAATATTTTGTAATGGTGACATGAAATACCAGTTTCTCTAGAAGATATAGCTGTTAATAGAAAATCAGACAAATCTCAAATAGCCTATAGACCCTTTTACAGTTGGTAAACACGGTGACGTATTTGTGTGGGCGGAGCTTAGCTGGAGGCAGAAAGATCCCTCTGGCCGCTTCACTAACGCTAGTTTGCCAGTTTTGTTAGCTTGTTTTTTAACAATGACTGGAGAAAATCCGATTTTGTCTTAATGTGCAAGGTCACTCACTGTCCAGGACGCCGATTGTTATTTGCAAAAGTTAATTTTAACGGACGGAACCAGATGACCGTACACGCTCAGTCAATGGACGAACTGACAGGATTAACGTTAACGCTCCCTCCGGTTGAGTGGCCTGACTTCTACACCTACCCGATAGAGAAACTGAGGCTAAAGAGAAACTGAGGACATATAAATATATTTAGATGCCTATAATATAACTATGTGCTGAATGGTCATGTAAAGACTTGTGTGGTTCAATCCGCAGTTCTGCCTAGCCAGCGCCAAGACGACAATGTAAAGAGTGACACTACGGTGCAATTTTAATGATATGAATATTTTCTAGAAATAAAAATTCCAGATACAGCATACTCATTTTTCATTGATTCTTGCACCCAAGAACACAACAAGATGACATTTAAAAATAAAAAGAATAATTTAAGCTCTTTATTATGTCGCCGAATCTGTGCTGGTTTGTATTGGCCGCCTCCAGTTTTCCGTTTGTTTTGCCTCCAGCTAGCGCCGTGACGTAACTGTGACGTCGGCGCAAAAGGGGTCTATAGCCTGGTGATTTGATGGGATATCATAATTTAATATCGTTGTGCCTGGTTATGGCCTCACTTTTTCCCCCCATTATGACTTGCACAAGCCCTTCTACACATAGGTCACAAGAATCAAATTTCACTTGACTATTTTTATCTAAAAGACTTGCCAAGACTTTGTGGGTGCCATGCATTTGGTCATATTCTTCTGACACCTTATAATTTTATTGGACAATCATTATTTTATTCACTAATTTTAATTTTATTCACTAGTTTTATTCACTGGTTTCTGAAAAATAGGTTTTTTTTTAAAAAACAACAACTGTAAAACCCTGGTTGCAACCATGTTAAAAGATATGAAAAATGAAGAATAAAGAGTGTATATCCTTACACATGTGTTTGCATTATGAACGAGAGAAATCCAGACAAGTCACACGCAGACATACACATTTGAACTATGTAGAAAACAAAAGATGTGAATATAAAATATTTGTGAAGATCTTTTTTTTTTTTTTTCATATTTAGAGTTACTAGAGTCTCTACTGACTGACTCTTCCAGTCGCACTCTGCACCCTCACCAGTGTTGCCTTATCATTCTGGCAATAGACATTCTGATCTCACCTTTCACCACCTTTCACCACCAGTACAAAAATAAGTACAATCAGATTAAGGCGATTAATGACATTATGTAGAGGCAGGAATATTTGACTGCTCTGAGAGGTTGGTCGTAAACCAAGGTCTTGCTGGACAGTATGACCCAATTAAGCCCTATACTGGTACTACACAATCTGACTGCAAATCTGAGATCTTTCCAATAGTATTCAACTGCTGAACCCAGAGAACCACACGTCACGGCAGTTTCAAGACAGCTGCATTAGGCCAACTGCCTCAGACCAAAAGGGTGGAGATTATAGCCTCATTAAAAAGAATGGTAAAATCAACCTAGGATCCTTTGCACCATGACCTCGAGCCAAACCCCAACAAAGTCTTTTTTCCCTTGGTCGAACATTATTAAAGTTAGAGTTTATTTAGAGATATCAGCCGAATGGCGCTAATGGAACCTAGGTTGTATCTCGTAAATTACCCCACTAATAATGCCCAGAATGGTACCAAACTTATACAGTAGTACAAATAGGTTCTGTACTCATAGAACGAGGCATTGGAAAGTTTGTTAGTACATTAGGAGTTTATTTAAATAACACTTGCCTGATGGCTAATGCTACCGCTAACCCGGTCGTCGAGGTCACTTCAGTGTTTTGGGAAAAGCATGTAAAAGTCCTGGCAGAAAGCCAGTATATCCAACATTTTGTGGACAACTTAGTGTTAACTAATAATTGTTGCAAACTGGTACTACCAACAAAATATTAGTGCATTCCTGGAACTGGGCGTCGTTACACTACATCCTGATGCATCGCTTTCTGCCAGGACTTTTACGTGCTTTCCAAGACTTTCCAATGCCTTGTTTTATGAGTACAGAACCTATTTGTACTACTGTAGAAGTTTGGTACCATTCCGGGCATTATTAGTGGGGTAATTTACGAGATACATCATAGGTTCCATTAGCGCCTGCACTAAACCATTCGGCTGATATCTCTAAATAAGCTCTAACTTTAATTTAACTGAGACCTTTGGCTTGAGGTCAAGGTGCAAAGGACCAGGGTTCTAAATTAACACCCGCCAACCCGCCAAATGCGGGTTAAAATTCATTTTGGCGGGTGTTAATAAAAACTTACTAGCCAGTTTGGCCGGTGATGAATGAGGCATTACATGCATGATACATAAGGCCTGTTCCGCTCTGTTCTCGGTCATTTATCCCCCTGGCAGTATTTCCTACATTTCCCATGAACACTGTGCCGTAATGCTACGTGATGACGTTTCATACGCCCATTGGCTGCACGCAGTTTGCAGTGAAACCAGCGCAAGAAACCATGGAAACGAACGGACACAGAAAACATAAGAAATAAGACGAACAGAGTTGGCAACTTGGCTAGTAAAGTAGGTTAATATTAAACGCAATGCGGCGGTGGTTGGGACAGATTTCTGGGGCGAGAAGAGGAACGAGGCAGGGGATGAGGAGGGTATCAACAGAGAAATTAAGAAAAGAAAATTTAATGCCAAATGGCTGACGGGTCGTGAATGGCTAGTGTTTGATCACAATAATGTCGTCATGTATTGTCATTAGAATTAGAAGTTAGAATTGCCAGCAATTCTAATAAAATAATCAAATGCATTCAGTGGCACTCATACATTTTCTTATTTTCACCGGAAAAAATTTGGCTAGTGGATATTCTGATTGGCTGGTAACTTTAGAAAGTTACCAGCCACATTGGCTGGTGATCAAAAGTTAATTTAGAACACTGCAAAGGACCCTAGGTTGATTTTACTCCAAACCATTCCTTTAAGGTTAGTGCATTTGCTAGGGACGGATGGAGCTTATAGTTGTTGTAGTGAAGTTATTGTCAGAGCTCTGTCAGCTCTGCCCTGTAGACTCGCATAGGGGAGGGGAGGGGAGGGGAGGGGAGGGGAGGGGAGGGGAGGGGAGGGGAGGGGAGGGGAGGGGAGGGGAGGGGAGGGGGAGGGGGAGGGGGAGGGGGAGAGAGAGAGAGTTTAGGATTCACGCATTGGGTCAGCCAACTAAACGTTTTGCTCAAACTGAGAGAGGGGAATACGAAACGCTTGTAATGACAGCAGCGTCAAGATAGCTGAATTGCGTGAGTAAACAAAGAGGCTTCGCGCAGCTGATAGCAACAAATCAGGCAGACAGAAACGAAAGAGGAGACACGAAAAAGGGATATCTAGTTTGGGTTGGCCCGAAAGCGTGGTCAAGGCTGTAAACCAGGTAAGTATAGATGCTTAATCAATTCAAACAACGGGTTCCGCGTAGCAACAACCTCCTCCCTCGAGATAACCCTGCTTCATCTGTTTCACGCGTTTGACAGTCTCCTAAACAAAGCAAACAATTAGCTTAAGATACAGCATCTCTTGTAAATTGCTAAGTGTTCGCAGGACATGTGCATTCATTCTTTTGAGCGAAATTTAGAATGACAACAACATATTTTCCTTGGGCGTTGGATGCACAGACTAAACTAAATTTGACGCAGAAATTCCGCGTCAAAGTTTCACCGCGTCACGAAGACAAATATGGTTAAAAACTTAATCATAACTCAAAGAAGAGTCCACAGCTCCTTGCATCGTAGATTAGCTCAACCTTACATCATAGGAAACCTCCTGTTAGCCACACAGAGTTTCGTTTCGCATTAAAGTTAGTCTGTGGATCTGGTTCACGAGCTGTCATGTGCAGTATAACGGTGACATGCGTGCACCTGCTCGGCCGTGATGAGCGCGGCTGCTCGGCGCGGGCCCCCGGTCCTGATCAGTGCGCAGTGGCGGATCCAGCAGGCCTCACATAGCAGCCAGCTCACTGCGGCTGGAGGACACGCGTGTCCTTATGAAAGCGGCCCAACTTTCATTGTTCAAACACATACGGCTCTTATTCCCTGCAAAATATATTACAATGCAAGTATGCGATAGCGCGCGAGTTGCGTGGATTAACTTACGTCCGCTACTTGTGCAACTGACTAGTCTAGATTTATGAAGCGCATCGATTATTCATATTATGTTAGCTGTTTGAAAATGAAAATAGGATGTATTAGCATTTTGTTTGTGTAGTGAAATGGATTTATGTATCGATATGTCCAGTCTTGGGATATGGGCTGCATATCTCGTAGCATGACCTGACGTTTGGGCCCCTCCCACGTGAATACTTGCAGGACATTGTACAGTGAAGTTACTCAAATGTTGTGTTTTGTAGCTGTTAATGACAAAGTGTCAGTGTTGATGGGTATTATTTATATATAATTACATATTTACAATAGTTGGGTATGTTAGTTCAGTTAACAGGTGCCATGTTCTTGTTCCGTATAGCTTGCTTCTGCAAACCCAGTGATCCATGGGACTACAATTAATTAATTTATTTGAGATTTTCGTTTGTTTAAAGATAATTAATAATTAAAAAATAAAGATAATGGGGCATATTGTAAATGGCTTACATTTCCAAACATTCCCTTTGCCATAAATTGTCCAGTGAGATTTTTCTATGCAGTATGATCTGATCTCACCATCATCAAGTCAATCTGGGATTACATGAAGAAACAGGAAAAACTGAGACAGACTAAATCCATAAGAACTGTGGCAACGTCTCCAAGACGCTTGAAAGGATTAGTTCACTTCAGAATTAAAATTTCCTGATAATTTACTCACCCCCTGTCATCCAAGATGTTAATGTCTTTCTTTCTTTAGTTGAAAAGAAATCAAGGTTTTGAGGAAAACATTCCAGGATTTTCCTCCATATAGTTGGACTTCAGCGGTAAACAACAAGTCAAAGGTCCAAATTGCAGTTTCAGTGCAGCTTCAGAGGGCTCTACAGGATCCCAGCCAAGAAATAAGGGTTGGTCATTTAAAAAAAAAAATCTTGCATGAGCTCAATGCGTGATTACGGTCACGTGTGTTCCGGTTCAAAAAGGTAGGGTAGGGCGAAAAACTTAAAATCGTGCAACATCGGTGGGTTTCCTTTCCTTTTTTTGTTTTTTGTAAAGGGCAATTGACTTAGTCTTTGCACATTCGCTTTGTAAACACTGGATTGGTACTTACGCCTACCTTTCCAACGTGATTACATAATGCGTGGCGCATCGCAGAGCTAGTGCAAGATGAGAATTTGTGGTTAAAGTATAGCCTATACATTTTTTTTTTCTTTTTCTTTTTTTTTTTAGAAAATGACAGATCGTTTCGCTGGATAAGACCCTTATTCCTTGGCTGGGATCATGTAGAGCACTTTGAAGCTGCATTGAAACTGCAATTTGGACCTTCAACCCACTGGTTCCCGTTGAAGTCCACTATATGGAGAAAAATCCTGGAATATTTTCCTCAAAAATCTTCATTTCTTTTCGACTGAAGAAAGAAAGACATAAACATCTTGGATGACAGGGGGGTGAGTAAATGATCCATAAATTGTATTTCTGAAGTGAACTAATCCTTAAAGAAACCTAACTCCAAAGCTAAAGTACTGTGAAAAGTTTTAGGCACTTGTGCAAAAATGCTGTAAAGTGATGATGCTTTCAAAAATAATGTCATAAGTATATTTTATTCATCAATAACACTATTATCTAAATAAAATCAATATTTGATGTGGCCACCCATTGCATTTAAAACAATCTTCTTGATTTTCCTTTTCTTCATGTAATCCCAGATGGATACGATGATGGTGAGATCAGATGTTGTCAGACTCCTTGTGCATACAAAGATTCACTAAATTCACAATTACAATTTATGGCAAAAGAAATGTTTGGAAATGTAAGCTGATATTTCATATTGACACACTACAGCAAAATATATAAATAACTGACTTAAAACCAATTTTTGTGCACTGCTTAATCTACACCTTTTTTTGTAATACAGTAATTGTCATGGTTTATTCTATTTTAAAATGTAATCTGTACATGTCCACATCCCCGGTAGTCCATTCTTCAAATGTCTGTTCATACTGTATTTTGAGGCGAGGGACAAATATCCTCATCCTAGTTGGTCATGATTATTTAAAGTTTGTGTGAATTGCTGTTTGCCATAATTTGGCTTATTTCAGAGTATAACAGATTGAGTTTGCTTAAAAATAAATAAATATGTCACCTAAATATAGGTTTGGGAAAATCGATATAAGTTCAGGGATCCATAACAGTATACTGGATCCATAGCAGTATACTGGATTCATGCTGCTCTTAAAGTGACAGCAGCTTAATATTCTTGCTGCCTTCTCTATAATAGCGTTAATCAAACAACAAAAGACAAAGAAAGAGAAAATTTAGTCGCTTTTCTTGACTGAATAACTTTTGTAACTATATTTGTAATGTAAATTTTATTCATAAAGTGCAGTGCTTTTTTACATTTGGTTTCTGTACCTGAAAAATCTTAAAACACTTTTTCAATCATATCTTTTTCAGTTGTATTTATTTGTGCAATTGCTAATTTGCTTATTTGTTCTTTTTTAATTACTGAGTGTTTATTTGTCTTTAATAATATGTGAAATTTATATTAGTTAGGCTTTTTTTTTTTTTGCTATGGTATTTTTAAACCATAGGCAAAAGTTTATTGTTTAATTGTTCTTTAGCCTATTGATTTTTGTTCATGGTATTCAGCTACAATACTTCAGTACTTTTTACCATATTGAAATCGAAATTAGGAATTGATAAGAATGGGAAACTTTAAAATTTAAACAATACCAACCTTTTCTAAATAGCTATTTGGCTATTATGGCCCCAAGTGATGTCAGTGGAAAAAAAAGGAAATTTTTTTCAGGGGATGAACAAGGTCATTTTGCTGAAAGATTTTTCATATTGGTCTGTTTGGGGTTTAATTCAAGAATAGCAAGATAGGTCTTTCCTTTTGTATCAAACCATCTTTCTTTAAGTTGACTTATGCTGACTAATATTAACTAATGTAATTCTGGCTCATTAATCTTTAGAAAAGACATGGCGGATGCTGACCTGGACTTCACAACAGGCGATGCAGGTGCCTCTGCTACCTACCCCATGCAGTGTTCTGCCCTGCGCAAAAATGGTTTTGTGGTTTTAAAGGGTCGACCATGCAAAATTGTGGAGATGTCCACATCTAAGACCGGTAAACATGGACACGCCAAGGTGAGTGATGGTTATGTGACAAAGCATAAAAATTGTAGATAGTTCATAACTTAGTGAGACTAATGCACATCACTTTCTTTTACTTACTTCCAATGCAATAACATTGATTTTATTTGAAGGGTATATCACAAAATAATAATAATAATAATTTAGCAGTCATAGTGTTAACTGCCCAGCTACATAGATTGTGTGCGGATGACTGTTTGTTTTGCACAATGGAGTTCCAGAAGTCCCTTTATACAAGTCTTTATGAATAAGGTGCAGGTGAAAGGGAGGCCATTCATTCACATAATGTGTGGGTATGAAATGTAGTTAGATGACTTTGAATAGTGGTGAAGTAACCCCCACCCTTAACGTTATTTTGTTCAAAGGTTCACATGGTGGGCATTGACATCTTCTCTGGCAAAAAGTATGAGGATATCTGTCCCTCAACCCACAATATGGATGTCCCTAACATCAAAAGAATGGACTACCAGGTATGTGACTAGCAATATTAGGGTGTATTCACACCAGGAAAGTCCACTAGTTCACTTGCTTTGGTCCGGACCAAATACAATGTTTGTTGTGGTTCGCTTTCACACTGCCCTGTTTGCAAGTGAATCAAATTGTGTAAACAAAACCACACGTGTGCTAAGGTCATCCATTCATTGGACAGAAATTCTCAAGCAGGGAAAAGCAGGAAGTGCAAAAACAGGCTAATCATGGAGATCTTTCGTAGTGCAATTTTTATTAATTTGGTGTTATCAGCTAGTAATGCAATGTGAAGAAACTTATGAGCATCATATGATGCAATATCATTGTAACAAAGTATGTTGTTATGGGAAGAAGGAGGCAGGAACTGGCGAACATTTAAACAATTTAATAATAAAACAAACACAAAAAGGAAAGTAAAAACAGCTGCCCTTGCCGGATGACACAAATAAACAAAACATAAGTAACATAAAAGTCCAGGGGCCTGTACCATGAAGCCGGTTTAGGTGGCTTGCCAGGTATGTTTCAGTTTATTTTGCGCCAACCCTAGGTTTTAGGCAACATGAAAGTGTTTTGGCTTTTAGCAGTGTTCATCGCCATAGTAACTTACGCTCCACGGCTAACCAGGGGCCTCATTTATAACCGATGCGTATCCACAAAACAGGCCCTGAAAGAGGCGTATGCCACTTCCGACGCATAAATTGTGATTTATAAAAACACTTGACGGTAAAATTTGCACACATGCACGCAAACGTTGGGCCGTTTTGTGAAACTGATGCATATATAGCTTATCTAACGGCAGATGAAGTAAAACCGTAAATCTTCATTATGAGTCCTAATCATAAATACAGTGCATGTTCACAATAATAACAATAAATAAAATAATGATTTCAACTATGTTTTACTTCTGATATAAACATTTAGATTAAATATGCCATTCTCATTAATGGAGTTAAACACTTAAACTACATGAAATCATTACTGGGAAGTTACAAAACATTGTATATTTAATAAATAAATATTGGTTGTGGATGCAATTATTTTGAACACTTTTCCTGTGGCATGCTGTGTTTTAATGTTTTAAATACAGAGATAATTGCTTATCATGATAATAGCAGATTGTCTGAGAAATTATTTTCGTGCAAATAATGCAGAACAAGGCCTATCTGTTTCCATTAAAAATATAAATCAATTAAACGTACACTATGTATTTTTTTTTTCGCCTCTAGGGGTCGCTAACTAGTGCTGGGCGGTTTACCGGTTCATACCGAATACCGGTGTTTATTTTTGTTACGATATGAATTTTTAATATACCGCAATACCGGTGTATGTCGCTTTAATCGGAACGCGGCGCAGCGCGACACAGTCTCACCCCTCATTTACAACACACGTCTGCGGCGCATTACAGCTGCGACAAGGTTTTATTCCGTCCTCCACGCGGTGCGTCAAAATAGACTAGGCGCCTATATTTAGCGAAGCGGCGCGGAGAGCCGCTTCTGGGAAGCTTCGATCTGAAACACAAGCATTGACTAGAATGGGCACGAGACGTGTGGGGGTGAGAGTGTCTTTTTTCTCGCGGCGCGCGTGTTTTTATACTGTATTAACGTATCTGAAGTGAACTGACGGTCTTTAGAAAAGTTTCTTTGTTATTACGATTGAATCTTTCTTTATCTTTCCTGATAAAGCAGTGTTTATGAGCGTTGCTGCTTTGTGTACAGCCGTTACCGGGGAAACCACTGTTTCTGCCGCTCCTAAAGCGCGTCCTGCTGGCACCTCTTTGTAAACAGCCTTGCAAACCTGTATTATTAATATTAGTGTGGATTTTTTCTATAATATTCACTCATGACAATAAAATAGGGCATTATAAGTAAATCTACTGCAGTATTTCCTCTCTCACTCAGTAGAAAATGTGGTTAACACCCATCATGCTTGAAAAAAAAAAAAAAACCCGTGAAACCGGTATAATTTAGAAAAAAACCGTGATGTTGATTTTTGGTCAAACCGCCCAGCACTATCGCTAACCTCTTACAATAACAAAGGCGTAGTTTGATGACACAACATTTGCTAAGAATTTTGGATCTTGTCGTCAACGTCAAGCCGACCGATCTAATAATGTTTATGGATGAGTAAATACATCGATGTTTTTATCATGACTGTGATATGAAGCAGGTCGGGATTGCTAAGAGACAGCTATCAGCTCCACACGCGACGCGAGTCCCGCGGATCTAAAAGGAATTTGTACATTCCATTCTACCGAACTACACGCAAGTGCAGAATTACAACTCACAGGTCAGTTTATTAGACAAATTAAACTTGTGAGGTAACGCAGCGCTGTTTCACTTGGTCTGACATTACACTAGCACACTAAACTGCATTTGAATGTGTTGAAATTTATGTTATTCTGTGTTAGTTTGTCTGTATGAGACTAGCAGCAAGCTAGATCAACATTAGAATAACATACAGATCATATTCTATGGAAGTAAAATAATGTCAAATGTTTTTGAAACAAAAAGCCTGTTGAATTGCACTACTTGAAAAAAAAAATAGGCATTGCATTAACCATGCTTGCATTTTAATGCATTGTATTTTTAGGGCTTGCATTTTTATGGGCTGAAATTCAACATGGTTGAATATTTAAGCTGTGAATATTTCCATTAAAAACATTTCAATCACATTTTCATTATTAAAAATTCAATAATCCATATTCACCTTTCATATTTCACTTCCAAAATATTCAAACTGTTTAAAAATACAACCTATAATATTCAACAGGCAATTTTTGGTCCATTTTATTTCGCTTTGCAAATTTGCTTCCACTAATTCAGTGGTTCAAATTCAACAGTAAATTCAACCGAACTGCAGGAAAAGCAGTAGATTACCGAGATACTCTCCATCTGCTGTTAGTCAACCTCACCAGCAGGAGGTGCAAAAGCTTGTGTTGTTGACGAAGACAGAGCAACAGTTAGAGCAAGCCATTCATTCATAAAACTCATTTAACAGCAATGCAAGTGTATTTGTGATTATTATGACGGCGGTTTTATGTTAAATTCAGTGTCTTCACGGTTACTTTCCCTGTGTAGCCTACAAGCATCTTTCTCTACCGTGAACAAGATTATAATGTTATTCCCCGATGCGGATATACAGATCCAATATTACATTTTTGAGGTTGACATATATTTCTCTTGGTTGTTTAGTTGCCTTAACTTTATATTGTGGCGATGTGCTGCATGCAAGCTATTAGGGTTTCCCTCAATACTTAAGGATTCCCCAGCTGGACATATAAAACGCTTAACGTATAGCTTAATGGACTAATTACAGTGATATAAAAGACCAAACTCGCAGGCAAGCAGATTGACTCAGAATAACGCGCAAAGTTTAATGCTGAGCGTTTCCCAGTGATAGACTGGCATAAAGTCGGCTTGACGTTGGACATTCGCACATTTAGGGACCGTCTCTAAAGTGTATACGACTTTGGTATACACGTTTCTAACTTCAATAGCATTTGAATAGAACGACTTACAGTCATAAAACCAACTGTAAAGTGTTCATGTAGTGTCAGGCATAATGCGCACCCTTTGGATTTTTTATATTTATTCAAATAAATTAAAGTTTGCTATTGAAGTTAGAAACGTGTATGCCAATGTTGTATGCAACTTTTGAGACGGTCCCTAAATGTGCGAATGTCCAATGTCAAGCCAATTTTACATTTATTAGGCTACATTTAGTCATTTATTTAGCAGATGCTTTTATCCAAAGCGATTTACAGTTAAACTAACAATAGGAGGACAACAATATGCAAGTGCTATGACTCTTCCCAGTTTAAGCTAATGCAATACACGTAGGCATAGCCTACTATACTATATATATATATATATATATATATACTGTAGAGAGAGAGAGAGAGAGAGAGAAAAGAGAAGAGAAAGTGTTAGTATTGATCAAGTGTTGATTTTATGCCAGTATATCACGAAACGCTCTGCATGAAACTTTGCGCATTACGTTCATATTCTTAGTCCATCGAGCCTATATAGTAGCCTACAGCCTACATCCCCAATAAGGTGCGAGTTTGGTCTTTTATATCACTGTATTAGTCCATAAACTACGTTAAGCGCTTTGTCCCGACAGAAGGGGAATCCTCGAGTGTGAGGTATTGAGGGAAAACGATTATAATCCTGTTCATGTAGAGAAAGCTGATGACATGTAGGCTACACAGGGAAAGTAACAATGAAGTTATTGAATGAAACATAAACACAGCTTTTGTGTCTTTATCATCTTTTCCGCATATATACTGACACAGCTCATTTTCATTTTATGAATGAATGGCTTGCTCTAACTGTTGCTCTGTCTTCGTCAACAACACAAGCTTTTGCACCACCTGCTGGTGAGGTTGACTAACAGCAGATGGAGAGTATCTCGGTAATCTACTGCTTTTCCTGCAGTTCGGTTGAATTTACTGTTGAATTTGAACCACTGAATTTGTGGAAGCGAATTTGCAAAGCGAAATAAAATGGACCGAAAATTGCCTGTTGAATATTATAGGTTGTATTTTTAAACAGTTTGAATATTTTGGAAGTGAAATATGAAAGTTGAATATGGATTATTGAATTTTTAATAATGAAAATGTGTTTGAAATGTTTTTAATTGAAATATTCACAGCTTAAATATTCAACCATGTTGAATTTCAGCCCATAAAAATGCAAGCCCTAAAAATACAATGCATTAAAATGCAAGCATGGTTAATGCAATGCCTATTTTTTTTCAAGTAGTGCAATTCAACAGGCTTTTTGTTTCAAAAACATTTGACATTATTTTACTTCCATAATATTCTAACATTTTATCATTGTTGAACTATATAACATTGATTAGTTTTATGTAAATGTGCTCACCTGTTTAATAAAGTACATGTAGGAGCAGTCAAAGTCTCGGACGTGGAGCTCTAGGCATCTCGAAAACACCGCACTGATATTGATTCTCATTTTAGTTCTCTTTTTTTAATGCAAAGTCTGCTTGCCATGGTCCATAATGTTTGAACATATATGGTTATTTCGGGGAGGAGATGCATGTGCGCAAAATCTTCCGCTGACTGGGATTTATAAAGTGAATTCTGCACAGGTTCTGCCGTACGTATGGAAAATAACTTTATTAAAGAACCGTTATAAAGCCAAAACAATGTCTGTTACCCTAAATTATACATTTGTCTCTGTAAAGCTGCTTTGAAACAATCTACATTGTTAAAAGCGCTATATAAATGAGGATGACTTCTGCCGTACGTACGGTTTTATAAGTATGAATATTTTTTGCCGTACGGCTTTCGGGCGCATGTACACTTTTAGTAAGAATCCTATGCATAGTTTTATAAATGAGACTCCTGGTCTGGGGCAGGTTATGTTCCAGGTAAGAGGTTGCAAACCGAACTTGGACCAATCAACTGTGAGCAAAGTGACACATGTCTGATGCGATAAAGTCACTCCACCTGTTTCTACTTCAAATCATAGGTCACTACATAGCAAATGATTTTTAAAGACAAAATCGTCTGGCTTTTAACAATTCTATTTAGAATAATAATTTTGTATGATTTAGATATTATGTAATTATTATATAATCGATCACACTTGTACAATTTTAGTTTATCAATTATTATTATGCACAGTTTAAATTAATACATTTATAAAGGTAATATAAATACACTTTAGAATCAATAAATAAAGCTATAAAATGACTACATGTGAGCTTAAATGTTAAATTCTCTCTATAACTTTATCAACTGTATAAACTAACTTCACAACTTTTACTTGCACTGAAATAAAAGCAAGACTTTTTCTTTTAGTTGTCCTCTTTCATAGACAGCTATTTTCTTCTTGCTGTGTAAATTTGTTAGAAGGCGAGAAATGCATCGCAGTTTCACTCTTTCTCAGCATGTGATTGGCTGTTCATTACTGATGTCACACCTAAACTCCTAAACTCAGGATCAAAGCCTGAGTTGACAGAGATAGTTGATGATCAGCATCATGGTACCAACAAAGCCTGGTTGGATTGGTTTGGTTTTGTCAACTCAAAACTAATCCTGTAACCCTGAGTTTGTTCAACTACCATCATGGTACAGGCCCCAGGCCTGGTCCTCTCTCCTAGCTCCTCCGTGAGATCACGTTCTCTCATGGCCCTCTGCCTCGTCCTGCTTGCCACAGTCATCTATACGATGTTGTAATTAGGATTTTACGAAGACAAAGATGTGCTGCAAGACTGTTCCGGCGGAGAGATCATGCTCTTATGTGCGCCGTACCAGAGTTCGTTTGGAATAGGACCGAGATCACCTCTTCAGCTGGGTCTCGGTACGGTTGTTTGGTCCGCACCCCGAGTGCGATTGCTGTATTCACACCTGCCTCAAAGATCCGCACCAAGGGGGGAAACGAACTTGAGTTCGATTCAATCGAACAAAAAAAAAAAAAAAAAAACAGGTGTGAAAACACCCTTAGACACAGTTGTACTGTAGAAGTAAATAATAGTGTTTCACAAATGTCTGTTTTTCTTCTTTTCAGCTTATTGGCATTCAGGATGGCTACCTGTCTCTGCTCCAGGACAGCGGTGAGGTCAGAGAAGACCTGAAAATGCCAGAGGGAGACCTTGGCAAAGAAATAGAAAGCAAGTTCGATGCTGGTGAGGAAATCCTGGTAAGTGTTGTTAAAGGCAGTCACCCTTCAAATGTCACTGTAAATGTCACTGTAAACTAATGTTAATAGTTTACAATGAAACCTCTTCATGTTTCTTTCTAGATCACTGTTCTGTCTGCTATGAATGAGGAGGCTGCAGTAGCCATCAAAGCCATGGCTAAATAAAACACAGCAGGTATATGGAGCTCTTGCTGCCGTGTGCACATGCTCACCAGATAACTAGGCCTGGAGTGACTGTGCCTCACCAGTGTGTCTGCAGCAAAGCACTTATTTAAATGTTTACCTTAACTGGAAACTATAAAACAAACCATCAAACCTTTACACATATGAATAAGCAAACGGTGAAGAAGAAAAAAAGAGTCTGTAAAAGGAATTTAATCAAAAGACTGAATGTCTCCAAATGATTGATGTCTGAATCAATCTGATGACTTTCCTGATGTACATTAAGTTCTTGTTTCATATCGTACATTAAGTTCTTGTTTCATATCCCTACCAGACACTGAATCCAGGATAATTATTCTGTAGTGGTTTGGCTTTAGAAATTGACTGATTTTACAAAAATTTTTTTTATCCTTGTCCAAAATTATATGTGATCTGTGTCCAGAAATTGTCCCAGGAAGTTCAGTAATGTATTTAAAAAGGTTTGACAGAAAAAGCTTTCTTTACATACAATACTTTGCTGTTTGCATACTGGCAAATGCACTTTTGATTAACACCGAGATGTAGTACTACTGCAGTGTTCGATGTGTCTTGATCTGTGTCTGCTATGTGAAAGCAATGACTGAGATTGTAAATCAAATTTCATGTTTTTGGAATTTCATTTTGTATTTTACACTACCAGCTAATATTTTGTCTGATGTGTAATCAAACATGCTGTATTGTAAAATAGCTTTTTAAGAAGAATCAAAAACAACCATTATGTGTTAATATCACCCATATCTGCTGTTCCTAAGTTATTGGAGTGATAAAGTGATTGTGTACTGTCTTATTGTGCTCTTTGACTTTGAGCTTCAAAATGAACTGACAGATATCCAAGCAAGTATTTCAGACTCTGTTTTGTAATGGAGCGCACATTTACTTTTGTAGACACTCCATCTACATTTAACTTGAACCCTTGTTTTGAACAGTTTCGTCTTCTACATACTTTTGTGGATATGGACTTAACTTTATGGTGTTTTTTTCCGCCATGTTTTTCTACTTCGTTTATTTTACTTTCACCACTCTCTTTCCTCACTCTTGCTTGTACTATTCTCTTTCTTTCTTTCAGGGGTTGCCAAGATGCACCGGATCTGGATAGGAGAAAATTAGACCTCAGCAATGCTATCTACCCTCCTTTTTCATTCTTTCTTTATTTCTCCCTCTCTGTACTTTATAACCCTAAAAGCTAGGAAATAAATTTAATATTCAAAATGTTCCAAATTAAATTATTGTAAAACAAGAGAAATGGAATTCATGGACAGTGGACTAAAGCACCATTGTGATGCATGGCTTGTGTGGGACATTCACAATTATTATTATTATGTTTTTTTTTTTTTTTGAGAAGGGCACCTCATAACTGTCTTCAGTAGAATGAGTGTGTCCTTGTTGCTTTTGACACTTTTTATAAAAAAGATAACTGGCCCTAATTTGTTCTTTGTTATCTTAAATTTAAGTAGCAAATAGCTACAAGAGGTCTGTTATGTGGTTCATTTTATTTATGAGCAATTAAGAGCGCAGAGGGGAAGTGAAAAACATTCAAGTGCAGAATCTCCTGTGAAGGACAGATACAAAGGCAATGATATGTGTAATAGGATGCAGTTTTGTATCACAGGACCAAGTGTTCTGCTTAACTTCCCTTTTATCTTCTGGTAGTTTAAAGCAAAAGTCCCTTAAGCAGGGAGTGACAATATCGCACAGGCTGGTGAATGGATGGACGCAGGAAGACTTCCCCGATTTGACTCATGTACATTACACTTGACTATGGTATGAGTAAAGTTTTTGTTTTGCAAAACTGTTTCAAAAATAAAATGGAAATAAACAGAAATTTATAGCAAGACAACCCAGCCAATATTAAAAAGAGCACATATAAATCATGTCTTTATTTCCATTTGTCATGTGTTTTGGCTCCTTTGTAATATATTTATCACAATGGCATGGCTGCTGCTGGCAAACTCCAAGAAAAAGACATTAAATAACAAAACAACTCCCAGTTACCGTTCTGTATTTGAGAAAGTATTCATGTAATGCAGGACATTTCTTACTGATCCAACAGCCATTAAACTGCATACTAACACTTCAAACTTACTATAAAGTTAAAATACATAGACAATTCTTGCTAAATTTCAGGAAAAAAAAGTTCACAAGGGTCTTGCAGGGAAAGCGCAGCTTATTCAACCTTTGGCTCTTTATTTTCAATCTTTTTCTGGACGTCAATCCTCTGACGTAAAGATCATAATAACTTAGCCAAAATCAACAAACCATGACAAATCTTTTCATAGATTCATAGTGTGTAAAACCATTCCTTATTGTTTAATATCAATAATGTTTATAATCTAACTATATTTGCTGCATGGGACATTTATTCCAATGTTAAAAAAGCTAATTCAAATTGACTGGATTTCAAAAGAGTTTTCTGTATCCTGGCACCTTGTCATGGTCATACTTTTAGTAGTTAATGGGGTTTTCCATGGTGGAAGAATCTCTGTCCAGCCTGAGCGTGAGGGACGAAGGCGAGACGTGATGCTGGCTGAGATGAACTCTGGAATGAAGCCTGAAACATCATAAATTAAATAAAAAGTCAATCTATTTTGCATAAAACAGCTGCAAAGAGTCATTAATAAAAAGAAAAATGTTTATCCTCACCAAATATACCAATATTTTAAATGAACCAAGAACATCTTTTAATATTGAGGAAAGAAGAGGTGTGGATTTAAGGTTCAAGTGACAGGGTAGTGATTAAATGGTAAAACAAATAAATGGTTAATCAATGGTTTAAAAATAGCAACTAACAATGTACAGGCACTCACATCTTTGACTATGCGTTGCATCAATTTCAATTACAACTGTGCTGTTTTCCCCCTTGTTTTTTACAATCATGTTTGTTATTTTGTCTCATATCTGTATAAATCTAGTACACTGTTGCTCAAAAACATGTGGTGAATGGTTGAAAAATGATTGATAATCAAAACAACTGACAGTTATTTTAAAAGAATATTCTTAAACACCTGTGATAAAGAATCCATGTTGATGACCTTCTTATCTAATGACAGGCATTTAGAGGGGTTCAATGCAGGTTAGTGAGCTCACCTTTGCAGTAGAGATCTGGACAGCCATGGATGGAGTGGACATCAGACCAGCTGCACTCACATGTAAAGCCTGTGAATGTATGGGTCTAAGAGCAGCCTAACAATGACAACACACACACAAAATAATAATTTATTACAAGCACATGTGTATAAATACATTTTCTCATGGAAGATAAAGCTGATAACTTCCAAATATTTTCCAAATGAGTCTCAGGAAGTACTTACAGAGTCAGTAAAGCCAGACTGCTGATTAGCATGTTCAAGCTGTTTCTGAAGGGGGATACTAGCACTAGGGATGAATCCTGTGAAGATCGATGGATGAATGATGGACCAAAACAAAAAAGTTTGTTTATCCTTGGTGTAATGTTTCCGTTGACACATTAATGAAGAAACTTTATCTTGTTGAGATAATACAGCACAATCTAATCTGCATGCGTATCTCTAGCCGAAAGAGAGAAGAATGGCTAATGTAAAGTGAAGTACAAATGTTTTTAAGGAAGAGCCGCATTAAGATCAGAGCAATGAATGTTATGTAAAAAGAGATCACGTGAGGTGGCTTCTTTACCTGGCTGGGCAGTGAAATGGCTGTGGACAGCATAACCCTGAGGCTGGTGGGACAGGAATGGCATGCTCTGGAAAGGTGTTCCTACATACACAGAAAATGTGAAGGGAGGGCATCTCACCAAATCCAATTCTCTGTAAGTGCACAGATAATATCTAAATGAACTATATCAAAAACTAAGAATACTCCGAGGAATTCAGCGACGCATTTCACCTTTTAATAAATCACGCCTGAATGGCGAGCATGTTCTACACGTTTCTATGATGAGCTTTTTTCAGTTACCCCTTTTCCACCAAGGCAGTGCTGGTGCCGGTTCGGAGCCGGTGCCTACTCGCGAACCAGTTCTTTGTGTTTCGACAGCCAAAGAACGGGTTCTCGGCCAGGAAAATTGGTTCCAAAGAGGCACCAACTCTTTGCTGGACTAGAACCGTTCTTTTACCACGTCATGCTTACGTCGGGGGCTGGGGGCAGGGTTATTGTCGAACTTCTTCTCGAACGTAAACTCCGTCTATAGTTATCCAGACGAGCAGCACAAATGTGTTCTTCTGACCCCAATGTAGGATCGCAAAGCCAGGTGAAACATTTGCAGAAAGACGATGTAGTCCAACATTGTAACTGTTATGCTTGAAGTTGGGAAAGCTAAGACGTATGGCAACGTACACATTGACGTAACGACGTCGTTCGCTGGGCTCTTTAGTCAGTGGAAAAACAAACAGGTTCTGAGAAGGTTCGCAAGTTGAACCAGCACCAGTTCCAAACCAGTTCTTTTTTGGTGGAAAAGGGGTAAGTGTGTCTCAATGTCTCAGAGCAGTGCAGTTTCTCAGAAATGTTATAAAAAGTTCTGCAAGTTTAACTGATTAAACTGGTTGAACTGAGAAGATGAAAATAAATTTCCTATAAAGAAAAACCAAGACAATTAAGAAATCTAATGTTAGAATAACGGCTGCTTCATCTGAAGACTGTGATTGACTAATGTAAAAAGAAAAAAATCTCAACAATCAGGATTTATTGTTACCTCTGATCTGGGTGGTGCCTGCAAAGCTGATGGGCACAGAAGCAGCATGTCCATAAGAGGTGTGGTGCTGGGCCTGGGAGACTGAAAATGGCTCATGGACCACAGTGCTACCTGAGAACTGCCCATGCTCAGAGGAACCAGTGAGGAATCCTGGCTGACTGGAGAATTGATGGCCCTAGACAAGACAACAATTTATGGATAAATGTGTGCCAGATACGACCTATAAAATGGTCATTCCAGCAAAAAAAAAAAAAAAAAAGTTTTCAGTATTTTAAAGATGCTATTGTTACTGAAAATGCAATAGTAGCTTGAACACCTCATTGTCAATGATAACAAAATTCTCAATATTTTTTGTGACAGAAAGTGAAGCATAAAACAACTTTTTTGACATTACGGTTTTTAAAAAATGCACACAGTGTTACATGTTCTTCAGATTTATTTACTTACTGGCATCAGAGGTGTCTGAAACAACTGTTTACTGCGCTCCCCTAACAAACCACCGACTCTATTGTGACCCACTGGACTTCCTTAAAAACACAAAATAGCATTTTAAGCATGGGATAGCAGTATGGTCTACTTAAGAGAACAAAACTGTGTTTTGTTGTTCTAATGTCAACTACTATTTCCTTCAAAATAATACAAGGTCAATAAGGTTTTGCAACCTTTCAATACGCCACCTTGTATGCTGAGTAGATGCTGTCCTGAGTGCAGAGGTAAGCTGGACTGATAACTGGATGAAGGCAGTGATGTAATATCACTGAAAATAAATTAACAAATCCATATACACTTGATAATTAATTACATTGTAATATATCTAGAAAATATAAACTCGACAAAAAAAAAGAAACATTCACTTTCAACTGCTTTTATTTCTAGCAAATGTCTTAACAAGTAAAATATTTTTAGGAACATAAAAAGATTCAACAATTGAGACAAACTGAACAGGTTTCACCGACATTTAATGTAATGTAAAAAAAAAAAACAGAATAATGAGTCCCTGAACAAAGGGGAGGGTCAAATCAAAAAGTACAAGTGCATGATTGAGATAACAAGGAACACAACAGCTGAATAACTGTCAATCATTTTTCAATATTAAAAAAAAAAATTCACTCACCTTTGCTCCTTTCTGCGACGCCTTTCTTCCTCATGAAGGACTTTTTTAAGCTGTAAGAAGAGCTGATGTTTCTCCTCTTGCAAAACCTGCAATTTCTCACCCATTTTTTGAACCTAATAAACGATAAAAAACGTTTATTAAGGTTTTAATAATGAGAATGAGAAAATGCATGGAGAACATCACATCACACTTCAGTGCTCCTCCAGGTTTTTTCGTTTGAAGGGCTTGAAACGAATTTGCTAGAGTTGCTGTACACACCTGTTCTTTAGTCTCTTCCAAAGACATTCGCTCCTCCATTTCTTTAGTTCGTTTCCTTTCCTCCTCTTCTTTCATTTTCTGTTCCATCATCTTATCGACTTCTTCCTCCTCTACAGTATGAAAAAATTTATATACAAACCATCTTTTTAGACATAATTAATAATGAACTGAATCTGTTACCATGTATGTGTAATAAGGACCAATATTCTGTTGTGCTATTCAAAAGAATTTAAACATGGTGTTTTCTTTTATTTACTTACTCTTTTGCTCTAAACTGGAAACACACATGTACCTTGTCTTTTTCTCTCTCTCTCTTTCATGATATGCTTATGCAGGGCTCTGGCCATCGCATTGGACAGCTTTGGTCTCTCCAGTAAAGCAGGCATCGTGACAGGCAGTGGAGGAGCCAGCTGAAGACACACACTTCTTACTATATAAACGTTTAATTTTTGTATTATGTAACATACAGGGCGCTTCATTGAAAACTATGACAAACAGCAAACGTGTCTCTCCGTTGAATTATAAACTTACCTTCGTATTGCCACACGTTTTCAGCAATGTTTTCCTTTGTGTTCCTCAGAAATCTCTCAGCACTAGAAAAAAAAAAACGCTAAAAAGTATTTATGAGCGCTGTGGTTCGTGTTAAGCCCAGAGTTAAAAGCTAGCTTATTTTTTTCTTCTTCTTGTTCTAGGGTTTATTGGCGATTGGCAAAAACGAACTGGTGCATTACCGCCACCAAATGGTATGGAGTGTGGACCGGAATGTCTACTACTGTATATACATTGTTTAAAAAAATCGTCTCACTTAAATTTGTTTCTCTAAGATATTGAAACAATAACTTATAACACATATCTTTTGAGTATTTTCGCAGATATTTTTTACTATTAAGTTCCGGTTTAAAATGCCACATGACGCGCTCCTTTTCCGGTTCAGTGTTTTTTTTTTATTATTTTTTTTTTTTTTTTGTGGAGGATTTTTTTTTTTTTTTTTTTTATTGTTTGAACGCTGCACTCATCGCGTGGAAAAGCCTTTCAAATTAAAATTAATGCTCTTTTAAAATCTTACTTTGTCCATATCATCAAAATACCGTTAATATTATAAACAGTGACAAATCACAAAACATTATTTTAGACGTATTTATTTATTTTCTTTTACTTATTTTTGTAAACAAGCAAACATTAATTCAGTCTAAACATGCTGAGTAAACAAAGAACGGAAAAAAATATATATTACAAAAAGAAAATAAAAGGTCATATGATAATGGAAAGCACAAGCACGTCAAGTTTTTACTGATTATCTATTGACAGGTCCTCATATATATATATATATATATATATATATATATATATAATTTTTTTTTCTTCATATAATGAGGTAATTATAATTTGTATATTTGCATTTGTGGATGAAGAATCTGCGAAATTCACAATAATTAAAATTGTGTTTCTCACAGGATAATAATAATAATAAAAAAACTATTCCTATAGAACAAATACTAAATTTGTTAAATATTTTTGAACAGACGTATATTTTTAAAAGATTTTAATTGGACAGACCAAAATGCTCGATAGGTTATTATTGTAGGGAGGGATTCACCAACGATTAAAACAAAAATCTGTGAAGTGTCTATGGTTTTGACCTAAATAAATTTATACCAAAGTGATTTGTTTTAAAATAAATCATACCAATAACATGGACGAGTTTTAGTAACCCCTTTCTTGCATTACATATTTTATGTTAATTAACATTATACTGCTTCAAAATTATTGCAATTTAATACATTGGAATCAAGTTTGGTGCCTGCCGCAAAATAGTTAACGTAAAACAGATATCGTTTTAAAAAGTATACATTAAATTGATGGGGTCTTTATAGCGGTCAAGATCAAAATAAAGGAGTGTGTATGTAACGCTGCTCTCTACCGTTTGTTGTTTGCTACTTGAACATGGGGAGTACAGTAAATTAACTAAATTAATAACTTTAAAACAAAAATGAAACATTACTGAAGCTGGACTGTAATGCCATTTTCTTCTGGAAACTTTTTTGCATTATTTTCCTGTTATCTCTGTAAAGCTGCTTTGAAACAATCGGAATTTAAAAACGCTAAATAAATAAATGTGACTTCATAACTGGATAAAGATTGCAGTGACTTCTGGGATGCATACAAGGATTTAAATGGCTTTATTTAATTTTTTTACAAATGTCCACTGAGACTCCCTCAATAGAAAGAATTTCTAGAAAGGTTTCTCCAACAAAAAAAGAAAAAGAATTGGCACACAAATTTTACATAGTGAATAAACTTCATTTTTTTAAATCAAACAGGTGAAAATTTATATTGGCACTTTGAGCTTAAATGAAATAAAATCCTGAAACTTCACAAGTAAAAAAAAAAACAAAAAAAAAAAAATACACAAGACTAGCCAGACATCAAAAGGGACAAAAAATAAAAAGCTTCTCTGAAGCCATGTTAAAAAAAAAAACAAACAAAAAAAAAAACAGAAATGAGTAAATGCAAAGATGAACAATATAAAGTTTTAAAATTCTAATCTACAGGGCAAACAATACATTTTTGTGAACACTCATGTCCTGAGACAACATGGTTTACACGGTCTTCTGTTGTCCCTTCTTCCCAATAAGAGACTTATGAATGTGGGGTATAACACCTACAAGGCAGGGATTTAAAAAGAGGGTAAAAGGTTAGATCACAGATTTAAAAACACAAATTTAAAAACTCAAAGGTTGAATTTGTACTTACCACCACCAGCAATAGTCGCCTTGATGAGGGAGTCTAACTCCTCATCGCCTCTGATAGCCAGCTGCAAGTGGCGTGGGGTAATTCTCTTCACTTTCAGATCTTTAGAAGCATTTCCTGCAAGCTCGAGTACCTTAATATGAAAACAGGCATGTTAAATCACAGGTTTGAAAAGTCTAAATCCAATGCAGTCTCCCTTAAATGGTAGTCACCTCAGCAGTCAAATACTCTAGAATAGCAGCACTGTACACTGCGGCAGTAGCTCCGACGCGCCCGTGACTGGTGGTCCTGGACTTCAGGTGTCTGTGAATACGACCCACTGGAAACTGAAGATGGCGAAAAGTGACAAAAAAATGGCTCAGCATATGTGAAATTACGTAAAAGAAAACAGTATACATCACCCTAACAATAGTTCTTAGCAAACCATATTGTTTATACGAATTAATTTCAATCAAAGGCCTTTGGTCATTACGAAGGGTCTGACCTGCAGTCCAGCTCTTTGTGAGCGCGAAACAGCCTTCGCTTTCGCCTTCCCGGAGTCCTTTCCTGCTTTACCCCCAGCCTGAAACCAACAGCACCATACTCACTCGTCTTGTTATAAAAGTCAACTGAAGCATTTACACCTTTTGCATTACGTGCAAGGCCATATTTAAACAAGTCGATAGTTCACGGTTACGCGCTCGTGTTTACACGACGCCAGTTAGTACAGGAGCTAAGCTAGCTAACGTTAACTAGCCGCATAATATTGTTCAAAAAATGACGGGGAAGATAACTCTAAATGTACTTTTAACCTGTTATGCATCTTTCCAAAAAGAAGACTGTCACAAAATAAATACAAACAAACAAAAAATACTTACCATTTTATAATTTGTAAAAGACAGTTACTACAGCTGAGCCGCGAAAACACACAGTTGCTCACCCAATTCAAACTGAGTTACGCGCCTTCTTCTCTGCGAAATATAACTCGTTTCTACATCCGGGACATTAGGCTTGTGAACTAGCCAATCAGCTCTTGTGTTCTGTTGTTTGGCACATGCATTGACCAGTTACATTGCGGATTTTGCAACTCTCTTATACAAAAAGGGGAATGTTATTTAGGCCTTTGTTTTGTCGGGTACTGTAGTTCTCATAACAACGCGGGGCATTTTATTTTATTTTTCTGTTAATTGTCTATTGATGCCACTTAGTCAAACGTCGAAAAACTAAACTATGAAGAGGGTGAAGAGGGTGTCCTTTGCTTATTTTGTTAATATCAAATAAAAATCTGAATACTGCAATAGAAGGTCTGTATTGTAACTGCCACCAATGCTTAAGAATGTTTCAAATCATAAAACATTGAAAAGGAAACTTAGAAGATGGGAGTGGAAGAATTAATTCTAAAGAATGCTTACTTATGGATTAGAGGGTCTAAATACGCAATTATTTGAAAGAAACAGAGCTGATTAAGAGAATTAAGCCTTTAAAAATTATTTTTTTGAATGCATAATTTCCTCTTTAAACAGGGCACTATTTGAGGGGACAGTCATTTGTAGTGGTGTCTGGGACCACTGTTGACGTTATCAACTGAACTAATTCAACCCCATAATGCACCGCAATAATGAGTATACAACCGATGTACACTCAACCAATGGACCCTTTTCACAGACTGTGATGATACGTTTTAACATTTTTTTGTTTTCATTTAAAAAAAAAATGTATGTAGGCTATATTTATAACACTATAGGTTATTTTCCATTATATTACCTTTGTATCAAATTACAAAAAACTAGTTAATGCAGCTAGTTCCCAACTACAGAATTTTATCCAACAATAACGGCTCCCGCTTCGGAGAAGCCCGTAAATGTGAAAAGGGTCCATAGGCTCATTTGAGATGAGCATAATCTGCGCAAGACCGATCACCGGTAATCCCTGTGAGATGCATGAATCTCACCGGAAGAAGTAGGTCATCTGGGTACTTTTTGCCTACTCTTTTAGGAGTACTGTGAATTCAGAAATACTTCTTTTGTCACATACTGTTTTTCGCCTACTAGTAAGTATGAGAACTCGGATGCGGCCAATTTAGGCTTGTTCAACTTTGGCAACTGACTTGAAGTAGTGCATGGTGGTTAGAAATTTTGCCCGACTTGAGACACCACGTGACTGTGACGTATGGCATCAAAGTATCGCAAGAGCGATTCGAGAGCAGACGGGTGACTCAGCAGGTGCAGCTTCTCAAGAGCAGGTGCAGCTTCTCAAGAGCGGCTGCACAAACTCTTATGACGACACAGCCGATTAGCCAGATTCACCGAATGACAACGATGTGTTTCGTGTTTATTTTGACAACTTCAGTTCCACTAATGCTCACAAATCTGTATTTTTATAACAGTAAAAGCTCTTTTCATGTAGTCACGACTCACAATGTTATAGCCTATGTGTCACGTTTATCAAAATAAAACTGATTAAAAAAAACATAGACCCCACATTGGTATCTAAATATTATAGGCGTAGGTTGAATTTTATTTTTGTTCAAACTGTATTAAGCAGTACAGAGATGTTTCAGAGACGTTTTCATTCAATATTTTGTGTACTTGAAAAATATTGCATTTATTCCACTTCAGCTATGATTAAGTATGCAAACACAGCACGAGCGTCACTACGGGAAGCAGAAAGTGTCAAGTCAGTCAAGTCAAGTCACCTTCATTTATATAGCGCTTTTAACAATATAAATTGTTTCAAAGCAGCTTTACAGTGATAATAGGAAATTAAAGTAACAGAGATTGTTTTGGCTTTACAGCAGCTCTAGAATAAAGTTATTGTCCAGCTAAAGTTAGTTTTGATTGATTCCCGTCCGCAACGATCATTAGTTATTAACTTAGGGGCTGCTAACACGACACCGTTCTAACAGAAAACCCTTAATGCGATCCGGCTGCTCAACTGCAGAAAACAGTGCCTGATGGCTCGAGGACGCAAACCATGAAATAGGTTCAAAGGTACAAGCCTTGAAAAATTTATAATACAGAATTTTTTATCGCTTCTGCGTAGAACCGGAAGTATCCCTACAGAGGTACAGAGGTAAAGGGAAGGAAGGAGGCCTTCACAGGGAAGAGCCTAGTTGACATTTCAGGACTGCGCTGTTGTCGCGTCCAGGCGCAGGTCCCTCATCAGATCTGGATACAGCCTGGATCCGGCGGACTGCGGTAAACCTCGGGATAAACAGAGAGACTAATATTAGCATAGACGCCATCCTTCTTATGATGTAACAAGTAGATCAGGATTTATGGGAAGTGTTCCCGGTTCTGGCTGACCTAATCTATGCAGCCTAACATTGAATTATAGAAGTCTATGATGTGTTATGTGTATCATATGCTAGGTCAAAGAGATGTGTTTTTAGTCTAGATTTGAACTGACAGAGTGTGTCTGCTTCCCAGACAATGTTAGCAAGACTGTTCCAAAGTTTTGGTGCTAAATAGGAAAAGGATCTACCGCCAGCAGACGATTTTGATATTCTAGGTATCAACTGGCCGGAATTTTGAGATCACAATAGACATGACGGACTATAACGCGTTAAGAGCTCGCTCAAGTACTGGGGAGCTAAACCATTTAGTGCTTTGTAAGTAATCAGCAATATTTTAAAAATTGTAAAAATTAAAAAGTGTTTGTGTTCTTCACGTCACCGTTTTCAGCTCCTCCCCACCTGCAAGCGGCACCTCTCGCCAATCTGTTACACCCAGCCTCAGCCCAAGTCGATCCTATTGTCGCACCACTTGCAGTCTTTGCACTTGACCACTTGTCTACTTTGTCCTGTATTTGACCCAAGTGTTCAAATGGGCGTTAAGACTGCAAATGTGTAGAACTTTTGATTACCCGATGGGACACACTTATAGAGTTGCAAAAATGTGTTTTTGTCATTTTAAAACTGTGGTGCTTCTAATTAAGTGATAAAAAGCAGTTGCAAATGTTGTACAAAATACACATAGCCTACTCATCATTGCACCAATAAAATGTGCAACACCATGTTTTACTACCAAATTATATGTAATATCTAATTAATTTAACTTACAGTGGAATGTTTTCCTCGTCAGCGGGATTCGAGATAGTGTGGGTTTAGTGTGCATTAAGGGCACTGCACTTTGGCATTTTTAAGACATGGGACAGTCTTGCACAATTCCTTCCTGTCACGTACACACGCTCTCAAGTGGCTAAGACCGCAAGTGTGGGTATTTGGACCGGCCAAGATGGTCTGTTGCTTTTACCATTGTAAAAAGCATAACTACTAACTTGGATTACGTGAGGCACCTCAGCCTATCATATGATAGCAACAACGTCAATGGCCAAGAGGTGTCCTGGAGGTGTTCTATTCTGGAACAGAATATCTGCTCCCGTACTCATGGAGCCCGGCACATGCATCGCTTTTACTGAGTGGAGATTGTTTTGTCCCCACAGGAGGAGGCCACGCCAGTCTGTTCAGCAAACAGGACCTGAGACCACCCTGGTGATTTATATAGCCTACCACTGTCATGTTGTCCGGCCGGATGAGGACATGGTGCTCTGAGCTCTGGCTGGAATTCATTGAAGGCCGGAAGCACTGCCATAATTTCCAGGCAGTTGATGTGCCAGCCCAACCCGTCTTGGAGGTATCTGTAATGAACACTTTGCTTTTGAAAACGGAGCCCAGTTCCACTCCTATCTGATACAGATGGGGTGATTTCCAAGGGGTCAGGACTCTGGAATAGCCATGGGTCACCCTTAAGGGGGTCACACACTGGACGAGAAGCACAGCGCCGCGTTGCGCAGTGCCACATCTTTAAAATTCGAACACATTATTCTCTATGAGTGTACACACACCGGCGGCGCCATTCGGCGTCTGTCCGCGGCGCCCAGCAACGGCTCAGGACCTAGTTCAAAATCGTGCCGTGCCACAAAGCGCCATTTACATAGTTTTATATTACATTTACATTTAATTGTCTCAAATCGTAGTTAATGTATACTGACTGCACCCTGTGCTGCAATATACATTTAGTTTTACATTCATTTACAGAAATCAGCTGCTTGAATGAAAATTGCTGATGTTATCGGATCTTCAGGTGATATTCTCAATTCATTCAGTTAACGGACGCTCTGAGGTAAAGTGTTCAGACTGCAGACTTAGCAACGATTGTATTTAATTGTACAGTACAATCATAACATAGTATAGACATTATCTTAATTCCATAATGTCCTTAAACATAACAATATTGCTGGCCATAAACTGAGAAAGTGCGCATCTGGTGTGCGATACCTCGAGTTGTCCTAGACGCGACGTGGTGCTGCATTTCTCGTCCGGTGTGCGACCCCCTTTAGAATGATACAGCCATCGCGCCATGCTAGAGGTGGGATGTGGGCCTTTAACCATTGTTGTAGTGGCCGCATGTGTAATAGGCCCAAAGGGACTACTGAGGAGGCTGCTGCCACGAGGCCCAGTAGTTTTCAAGGGGAAGTTGATCCCTGGTTTGAATGCCGATGCTAACACCTGAATTTTCAGAGAGTGTTCCTGCGAAATCCAGGCGAATCGAACACTGCCCCCAGGAACGCGATGCGTTGGCTGGGGGAAAGCGAGCTCTTGCTTATGTTGATTCTGAACCCCAGACTCTCTAGATGGCTCAAAAGCAGAGATCTGTGTGCACACAGTTCCTCTTACGATAAGGCTAAGAGCAACCAATCATCTACGTAATTTAGGATGCAAACTCCCTATTGCCTGCAGATGGCAGCACTGTGGTCGGGGGCTGAAGCCTGCAGCTGCATAAAGTGGAGGAGGAATGCTCCTTTTGTGAAGGTGTTTGATTTTTATTTGATTCACTGTAACTGCAGATGGCAGTACTGGCTGCAAAAATAACTCCCTGAACTGAACAGGGGGTTGGGAGGTGAATACATGGTCGTTTTGTGGGCTTTAGACTTCCATCCGAGTGCTGTGGGTGGGCAGAGGTGCACAGTGACAGCGTCCTCTAGCGGGGGAAGTTTGGTGTATCCTTTTTCCTCCACGACATACTAGTAAGGCAAAACGTTTTTTAACCAAACATCGCTCAATTCGCTCTTTTAGAATGAAAAAGTTTGCTTTCTGCTTGCACTGTGAAATTTGATCTTTTGCTTTTAGCTGGAAAGCTGCAGGTGAGAAGTTATATCTTTTTCTGGTGTATCTTTATCTGGTGCATAGACCCCATGTCTTGTGAGATCGCTTCTATTTTGTCATTTCTGCAGGTGCTGTTGGACGGCGGGCGCACCCCATCCATGCTCAAAGTGTATACGGCAGGAGGCTTGCTTTAACAGTGAGAGAAAAGGCTTCTGTGTCGTCGTAGTCTTCGGAGTCAGCGAGGAGATGATCTTCACGCTGAAGGAGAAAAATTCTGACTTTAAATGATTTTGAGCGCAACTTAAATAGCCAGTTGGCTCCACCCATTCGAGCGGGCTGAAAAGCCATTTGTCTGTGCAGGTGCACAGACGTGAACCAGTCAGGCTTCAGTATTTAGGAGAAAACAGAGTCTCCCCATAGCATCAGGAAAACACAATCCTCATTCCGGTATCGAAAGGGAGTGCTTGTTTCTTGAAAACTGGTTCAGTAATGGAGTGACGTTAGTGATTTTTATTTAGATTTTTACCAATTTCCAGTATCTAGGAAAGAATTTAATCTAGTTTTCAAGACCATCTCTTTGAAAATTTGTATGCTCTTTACTGAACATGTGAACGTATGGCTGTCTAAATCTGTAATATCTGAAGGGGTTCATGTAAATGTTAATGATGTTGTTCCTTAGGACAGCGTTTCAAATGTATCAAAGGGTGCTACTGCATTTAGTAACTATAATTAGTATGTATGAGTGCAGAGAGAGGTGCACTTTTGGCACGCGCCAATACTAAATTCATACATGCATCGTCAAGTGTTACTCTTTGGCGTAAGTCGACTTGTGTACGGCCATCTGCCGGAAGCTAGTTATTTTAGTTGATAAGCTATTTGGGACACTTTTATGATGGATATGATGCACTTCAAAAAATAGTGCCCATTCACTCCCATTATAAAGCTTGGAAGAGCCAGAGCATTTTTTAATATAACTCCGATTGTATTCGTCTGAAAAGAAGAATGTCATATACACCTAGGATGGCTTCAGGGTTAGTAAATCATGGGCTAATTTTAATTTTTGGGAGAACTATCCCTTTAATGGTGCTTAACCATAGTTCACTGATAAAGAGTAACATTCAAGGAACAATATGGACTATGGACAATGTGTGCGTCATATCTGCAAGGTAGCCTATGGACTTCATATTTGTATGCTGTGAACTTCAAAGAATGGGACACCACAGGAAACTAATTGGAAGCAATGTTTATTAATTGGAGCACAATAAAGACACAGTTTTGCATCTTACATCTGTGTTCATGGAGTTTGTACGCATCAATCACTTGCTCACTCCTTTTACCAATACCAGCGGCTTAATTGAAAGCTGTAACACACAGTTTTTTTTATGCTTGCTTGTTTTACGCCTTTGTGTGCCTTGTGGTCCTATGAGACATTTAGCTGAATTAGCACCTATAAATTGCTGCTGCAGACACACATGCAAGCCTTGTGTACAGGTGTGACTATACTATAGTGAAATATCATGAAAAACCTATTATAACCTATAAAAATATTTACGGCTAGGGTTCGGACTAGGACATCTAATTAATCTAAAAACAATGGAAGTCTATGAGATGTCTTCACTAATTTTGTAAAACAACGCTGTGAGTCTTTAGAAGAGGAGCTAACAGAGCAAATACTTTTCACATCATAAGCTCAAGTTCTCTTCATTCAGATCTAAAAAGTCAACAGGTGGCCCTTCAGAACCAATGACCTTTATCTAGAGTAGCATGAAGGCAACAAGATATGGTGCTTAAAATCCCATCCATGTTTTTTCCAAGTGTGTGTAGTAAGCTGGACAGCAAATAAAAGATAAGCACTAGTGTGTTTGAGGGCCTCTGGCTCAGTCTCAGCTCGTCACTGTTTTACTTTTTTACATTCATGTCCTTTTCAACAATGTTTTTCCTACATAAAAATTGCAGCCACTCAACAGCGAAGAGGACCCTGTCCGCCTAATGATCTTTGTTCAAAACGTGGCTTGCAAACCCAGCTGTCCATTTTCAGGATAAGTCCTTAAGTACTTAAACCAAGTAAATTTCAAATATCCCAGGTTGTCAAGAAGTCAAAGTTGCTGGATAAGAAATTAAGTTACTTCCACTGTACACCAACAAGCAGGAAAGTTAATTTAACAGAAGAGGTGAAACATAACAAGTGCTGTAGATATTTCCTGTACGTTCATATGCACATGCTCGCTAGTTTGGTGACCTCAAATATAAATGTCTTTCAGGATACCCCAAAGCCATAAAAGGGTGGCTTTTAGCACATTAAAGGGGTCATGGACTGCATTTTTTTTATTTAATGTTTCCTGAGGTGCACTTATGTTAGTATGATTTTTACATAAAATATTGTCATTTAGAAATAAAAGGCCATTTACTACCCTGATTTAAGCCCTCTGATTTGAACACTGTTGGAAGGGGTGTGTCTGCTGTGAGATTTCAATGTAAACACCCACTGCTATGATTGGCTAACATCCTGCATATGAAATAAGTATTACATATGGAACTCCATTTTTTTTTTTTACTACGTTTCTACTATTACAGCTATCGAGATTAAATAATTGTGAAAAGTAGGGGTGTAACGGTTCACAAAATTCACAGTTCGGTTCGATACGATACACTGGTGTCGTGTTCGGCACGTTTTCGAAACAGCAAAAAGAAAGTAGCCTAATGCCAGAGAAATTTCCTTGATTTTAATTTTTTTCATTAAAACTAACATCATAAAGTATGATAATTTTTTACTTTGAGCAATGATGGAGCTATTATTGACTCTTCTTAGGAGCATATAAAACAAAAACAGCTCCTTATAAAAAAAATGAAATGTAATATTGTAGTAGTAATAAACAAAGGTTTATATTATTTCAGATTAACATTTGAGGGCAGCAATTTTATTCATAATGTCGAAATAAAACCGACGTTACACGAAAGCACAATGTTTCTTCCTGGTTTCCACGTCAGCGTTGTTTGATCCGTTAATAACGAGAAATGTGAATGCTTCTCACTAAATCTCGCAGCGATGTTATTACTTAAGTGGCGAATTCACATGCGTTCTGTACTGGATCTCTTAGCGCTGTGTAGTAACAGTGTCGCTTGATCAAGATCGGCTCGCGCTGCATTGGTCCAAACTGATGACGCACAAAATAAGGAGTAGCGCAGTCTCGTTCCGCTTTCATTGCAACTTGTCATTTGATGTTGGGCAATGTTGTGGTCACGCCAGCATCTCTTACATTGTAAGCGCGCTTGCCACGCGCCTACATTCGAAATAACGTAATTTTGGTCGGCAGGAAAAATGGTCCAACGAACCGTTCGGTTTGTAATGCGTACCGAACCGAAAGCCTTGTAACGAACGGTTCAATACGAATACGTGTATCGTTACACCCCTAGTGAAAAGTGTTGATTATAGCATTATATTTAGATACACACCTTGGCATGAAAGGTTGCAGTGATGAGCATTGCAAATGACAGACATGTATAAATAACCACTTTCCTAGCATTACTGTTCTTTGGAAGGTTTATGTTATTTTTAGTCCAGTGATCCCCATATCTCTCTTCTCTGCTGCTCATCTCACTAACGTACCAGTGGGCGGGGCCAAAGACGCAATAATGTAGAAGTAGGATTTGATTCAGCAGAGGAGGTCTTTCATCGCACTATTACGTCATAATGTGACAAATCCAAAGGAGTTGTTTTCTAAGTTTGGATTCAATAAAAGCGGTTTTGGAATAACAAAGTTGTTGAGTTTTTACAGTAAAATGACCTCTTATATGTCAAAAGATCAGAGACATTTGATTTCTCAACTCATGACATGACCACTTTATGGGATGAAGTTTATGCCCGTGGGTAAGGCAAGTGTTGTCCATTGACCAAGTAGGTAAACAAAAAAAATAATCATCTGGTTTAAGATAGGCAAGATATTAGTCAACTATTTTATACATTTAAAAATAAACAAAAACCAAGCAAAAAAAAAAAAAAAAAAAAAAAAGTACCTGCAAAGTTTTGAAAATATAGTTTATTGTCAAAATAGACAAGGTTCTCAACTTCCTATAAAAGGAACTTTATAAATAAAAATGTTCAGTTGCTGTACCAGCACTTCAGGCAAAATATAGAAGTCTATTCAGTTGGGAAGATAAGTAAAACAAAGATCAAGTGTTGAAGGATAAAGACAAGAACATTTGTGCAGTGACCATTACAAGGTGAACTCACACAGGGGTTTAAAAAAAAAAGAAAAACAAAAAAAAAAACCTTACAAAGCCCTATCCATATATTCTCAAAAAAAAAGTGACCAGTTGGAAATCTTGAAATTTACATTTGAAAGACTTCATTCATTAGCACAGACCCAATACATTCAGAAATATGGCCCCCTTTAGGGTGATGCTTTCCTGTACTTTTAAATCTTCAACAGTCAAATAACACAACTTTGAAAACCCATCTAAAGATGAATGAATTCATGTGTGATTTATAAAAAGAAACACTTCGTGAACCCTTCATTTGAGCGTAATTATGACCATTTTAGATAAGGCTGGCACAAGGTCAAAGCCAATATTAAACACTATCCTTAATGCTTTCAAAAACTACAGCAAATACCTTTAAACAATCAACTCTCCATTTTGTTCCATGTCATTTTGTGGCAAAAAACTAACAAACCACCAGACAAAAACCCTTCTATTGATTAAAAAAACTTGACTATTGCTTCCCCAGCAGACTCTTACATTCATAAAGTGCATTCAAATGTATCTTTAAACTCCAGCCCTTCCCACCACCTTCATCTATCTCAGCACTCCTCAACTATAGTTCCAGCTGCAGAGGAGTACAGTTTTTTCTTGATAAGCCTAAACCCAGGCCGAAGCTTAAGTGCACGGTGGGTGCCAGGTGGGAAACATATACCAATGCGCAAAAAATCCCTCAGACTCGGCCAGCCACCACCATCCTGTTTGAAAACCAACGTCAGCTCAAAGGTTGGCACCACACTTGCATCGCAAGCAAGTCGCTCGAGTCTCTCACAGCGGTGCTGCTGCTCTTCCAGCTCGAGATGCACATCCAGCACACAGCCCCGCAACCCACACGGCTCCCCTGCTGCCAACCTGAGCATGTCCCGTGCCACCCGCCGGGTGAGAGTCTCTGGCACCAGCACATGGGCACATTTCAGCTTGCTGGCTTTGGCCCTCGACAAACAGCCCTCAAGCAGCCGGGCGAGCTGCTGACATGTCTGTTCCTCACACACTTCAGCACCCAGGTAAGGCTCTGCCAAACACCGTTCCCAAAAGTCCATTTCTGGAGAGAGAGAACAGACATGAGGTTAGACTGAGGGATGCATGATATATTGGGAACATAATATCATTATTAATTTACTGGTTTTGATCAGATTGGATATTTTTCATCTGATATTGGGTATTTAATCATGGATTCTTGGTTCCACCTATTTTCAGATAACATTTACCATCTAGCACCAACTTAAAGGGAGAGGGATTAGGCTACAACAAATAGTAACCCCCTTAAAGAGCCCTTAAAAAGCATTTCTTGAGCACGTTCCTATAATAGAAAACCAACCTCACCCCACATTTAAAATACTTTTTTAGCAGGCTTCAAATTGAACATCCATATTTTATACTGTACTATAATACTGGCTACTAAAGTAATTTAGACATACAAATTGTTAAATTTTACTATACCTAAATTCGAGCTCAAAATCTGAAAACATCAAGTGGAACGGAACAACTAGACAATGCTTTTATTAATAAATGCATTTAGCAATTTAAAACGTTTTAATTGGTGATTCGGAAAATGCATGGTAGTAATTTTAGCAAGACCAAAATTTAATCATCATGTAATACATCTAATTTTCAATAGCTAATTTACGCAGTAACAATTAAGAAAAATCCCGATTACTACTCTATCCTAAAGTCGTGGCCACAAAGATGATGATCTGGATAACAGAATGACTTCATCGGTGTTGACATGACATCACCGCTGCAGATCTGCACCATCAGCGCACTGAGTGCAGTAAACAAGTCTAGCTCTCAAATCCAGTAGAATTGTTTGAAAATCATGTTAGCGCTCCACAAATCATAGATACTGAACATTATACATGAAAAAAATCGTATATCTTACCATGATCGATGCAAGTCAGGTCATATCCTCTAACAGCAAATCCAGAGAGGCATTCCGAGTTTCTGTTTAATGTGCTTGTTGCAACCATTGTGCAAATCCTTTGAGTTGTATAAAGTGCTGAAAAAGAAAGATTCTGGATTAGCCTAACGTTAAATGCTGCACACCAGAAGAAAAGATTGAAAAACTTCTATCCAGTAGCCTATGCTTAAATTATATTCGAGCAAAAGTATTAAAGCTCACTTTTCATAGTCTCGATGATTAAGCTTACGCAGTTCGAGATTTACAACAAAAACATTAATAAGCTTACATATTGCATAGCTGCAATCACTAACAAACGCACATTTTTGTTGTTGCAGTCATTCAAACAGATGCTTTACCAGAGTATCACTAACCAGGGACATAAAAAACGTAAATATACTTACCCTTGTAAAACGGATATAATTTTAAAATAAATTCACACAAAAATGTATTTCAATAGCACAAAGACTAATACACACATCTCCGTCAACATTCACGTGTACACAGACTAACGAATGAGAGAAGCCACTAGCTCAAGCAGTATTTATAGCTTCTCTATACCCACGTGCGTATCAAACATCACAGACCAATCAGCGCACGTTTTACATTGTGGAACGTACTGACTTCTACCGGGCAACCAGTCCGCGCTTAGGCTCTTGAGATCCACGACTGTTTGTTTCGACGATTGTGATTTGCTACATGTGCCAGCGCTTGACCCAATTGCTGAGTGGCTTTCTTTCTTTCTTTCTTTCTTTCTTTCTTTCTTTCTTTCTTTCTTTCTTTCTTTCTTTCTTTCTTTCTTTCTTTCTTTCTTTCTTTCTTTCTTTCTTTCTTTCTTTCTTTCTTTCTTTCTTTCTTTCTTATTTATTTATTTATTTTGTAAACAGTAGTTTGTTGCTACCTGTTGTTATTACCGCCACCACCACCAACCCTTTTAATGCCATGATCCTCACAGGATTCAGTTATAATTCTGAAATGTAAGATTTGGAAGACAGATCCTTCCTTACAACAAAATATGTGTCAATGAACTCCAGTACAGTCAGCACTGCTAAAAATTGTGCATAGTGTAAATACATTTAAATGTCTGCCAGGTTTAAAAAAAATATCTCCCATTTTTTTCAATGCAATTTTATATGTTCAGGTCATTAGTGTGTACTTTAAAGTAACTATAGATTACTTGAGATAACAGCCTTCTGGCAAGCTGTTTTTGTGCATGTCTGCTACACATCCATGTTATTGTCAAAAGTTACAGAACATGGGACATTTAGAAACCACACAGCACTGGAATGTTGTTTTCATTCATGAAATCTGTCTCATACAAACATGTACACAGAACTGGCAGAGTATATGAAATACAGCTGTCCGCAGGCAGATCAGTGGTCACATGGCATGAACAAGATCCTGGTCACATGTATTAGTCAGCATCAGTGCATCTCATAGCCTGACACAAGCAGAGAGAGTGAGAGAGAAAATGCAAGTGGGAAAAGAGAAACAGAGGGAGTTGGAGAAATTTATTACATAAGAAATGTTTTTTTCTAAAAAAGTCCGCAAAGAATTAACACGGCAGTTACTAGGTGTCAGTACGGTGGCCCTGCAGTAGTGCACAACACAACAAAATTTTAAAAGCAAATATAAGTTCACAACACAACGAAATCAAGCCACAACACAACAGAAACAAGCCACAACACAATGGAAACAAGCCACAACACAATGAAATCAAGCCACAACACAACAGAAACAAGCCACAACACAACATAAATGCTCCTGAACCACTATGGATCTCAGAGCATGGTAAAGTTAGTTTTCCGTGCCACTGTTCTATAGAGTCGGCAGTCTTACAAAGATATAATCAATACCACAATTAGTTTTAACAGCCATTGTATATAGACATGAAATAATAATTTCACGTGCAATCATTCATTATAGCTGCATATTTATACTCGAGAATGCTTTGACGCGCTAACACGCCGCATGATGCCAATTCCAATTCCAAGTGGTTAAAACGTATAATTTGTATTAATTAAAATGACTTTTAACATTAAAAAACAGACATGTTCAAATTCCAAAGCTTGATTGTATTGGTAAGACTGACTAAATGACATTTTGCCAATACCTCCCTTCATGTATTACACTACAGTAAACAATTATTTTCAGAAAGAATTACTGTAAAACACCAAAAGGGCTTTTTTCATGTTCCAAAGGTTGTACTAAGTTCCTAGTAACCAGACTGACATACAACAGGTCAAATTGTGCCAGTACCTCCCTTAATGTATGTACATTAAACAATTATTTGTAGAAAATGGTTTTTTTTTTTTTCATGTTCCAAAGGTTTAATACATTCCTGGTCACCAGATTGACTTACAGGTTTTTTCTTTTCATGTTCATATGGTTGTAGTACGGAACGTCAGTGACCAGACTGACTTACTACAGGTGAAATATTGACAATACCTCCCTTAATGTATTTACAGTAAACAAATAATTTTATTTAAAAAAAATCTGTATTTCAACAAAACAGTTTCAAAGGTTGTAGTCAAGTCACCTTTATTTATATAGCGCTTTTTACAATACAGATTGTTTAAAAGCAGCTTTACAGTGATATCAGGAAAATAATACAACAAAGTTTATTTCTGCTGTACAGCAGATCTGGAAGAAAAAAGTGTCATAGTCCAGCTTAAGTAAGTTCAGTGATGGTTCATTCTTGTTGTAAAAAAGTTATTAATTTAGTTCATTTATATATATTCTGGAGTGGTGTCAATGGAGGCAGATCGGTAATATTGTTGAATATTAAGTGTCCCCAACTAAGTAAGCCAAAAGCCAAAGGCGCCAAAGGCGACAGTGGCAAGGAACCAAAACTTCATCGAGTGACGGAATGGAGAAAAAAAAACCTTGGGCTCAGTCAGGGGGCCAGTTCTCCTCTGGCCAACGAACGGACAGTGTATGATTATGATTCAGGCAGCATCACAGGTCAGAAGTCAGATTGGACTGGAACATTCAGAATATTTATCTAGTTCCATCTGGTTGAAGATCGGAGTCATTACGCTGGTATGGAGACGGGTTTGTTGAGGATCAGTGCCACTGGCTGTCATGTCAATGAGGCCTTCACAGGGGAGAGTCTAGTTGACACAATCTCTGCTGACACTTAAGGCATGCATTGTGGCCGTGATCTGGACCTGATCTGGATACGGCCCAGATCTAGCTGACTACATCATGCGTTGTGGTCATGTCTATGCTCAGGGCCACCATCTTATCTGGATATGGCCCCGATACGGATGACTACAGCAAACCTCGGAATAAACAGAAAGACTAACATTAGCGTAGATGCCATTCTTCTTATGATGTAACGAGTTCGGGTGTTATAGGAAGTGTTCTCGGTTCCGGCTGACCTAGTTTATGCAGCCTAACAAACATTTAACTGATTTGAATAATAGAATCAAATGTAATAATAGAATGTATAATGTTCTATGTGTATGCCAGGTTAAAGAGATGTGTTTTTAGTCTAGATTTAAACTTACAGTGTGTGTCTGCTTCTCAAACAATGCTAGGAAGACTATTCCAAAGTTTTGGTGCTAAATAGGAAAAGGATCTACCGCCTGCAGTTGGTATTCTAGGTATTATCAACTGGCCAGAAGTTTGATCGCAATAGATGTGAAGGACTATAATGCATTAAGAGCTCGCTTATGTACTGGGGAGCTAAACCATTTAGTGCTTTGTAAGTAATCAGCAATATTTAAAAATGTATACAGTGTTTAATAGGGAGCCAATGCAGTGTTGACAGAACCGGGCTAAAATGGTCATATTCCTGGTTCTATTAAGAACTCTAGCTGCTGCATTTTGGACCAGCTGGAGTTTGTTTATTAAGCGTGCAGGACAACCACCCAGCAGAGCATTACAATAATCTAGCCTTGAGGTGATGAATGCATGAACTAACTGTTCTGCATTGTTCATAGACAGCATATGACGTAATTTAGATATATTTTTAAGATGTAAGAATGCAGTTTTACAGATGCTAGAAACATGGCTTTCAAATGAAAGATTGGTGTCAAAAAGCACAACCAGTTCCTAACTGACGACGAAGACTTGACAGAGCAGCCATCAAGTGTTAGACAGTATTCTTGGTTACTACAAGGTTTTTTGTCCAATAATTACAAACTCTGTTTTTCCAGAATTAAGTAGTATGAAATGACTAGTCATCCAATTTTTTTTATATCAGCTATGCATTCCGTTAATTTTGTGAATTGGTAAGTTTCATCAGGGTGTGAAGAAATATAGAGCTGAGTATCATCAGCAACTAATGCCATGCTTCCTAATGATAATATCTCTCAAGGGTAGCATGTACAGGGTGAAAAGCAACGGTCCTAGTATTGAGCCTTGAGGTACTCCATACTGAACTTGTGATCAATTTGACACCTCTTTGTTTACTGCTACAAACTGATAACAGTCAGATAAGTATTCAAGAATTAAGAATTTAAACCATGCTAATGCAATTTCACTATTGCCAACATAATTTTCTAGTCTATTCAAAAGAATGTTGTGGTCGATGGTATCAAATGCAGCACTAAGATCCAGTAACACTAATAGAGAGATACAACCATGACTGGATGATAAGAGCAAATCATTTGTAACTCTAATGAGAGCAGTCTCAGTACTATGATACGGTATAAAACCTGACTGAAAATCCTTGCAGATACAATTTCTTTCTAAAAATGAACATAGTTGTGTAGGATTGAGTGCAAATCAAATACAAATGAATCTTCCAGGTGATTTGTTCAAACATAATTCCACACAGAACTCAACATTCCAGACCCAAAATTACCAGTCCAGGGCCATAAAATCAGGCTCCAGCCAGTCTCCTAACCAATGAAAACCCCCAGCTAAGAACTTTATGGCTATGCAAGCTTCAAAGAGATGAGCCCAACTAAAAGAAAAACGTTGTCAGCGTTTGATAGTGTTGGAAAGTCTGATTGGTTCAGAGATGCCACAGCTTGGTGCTCGATCAAGATAACAACAGAAGTTGCTGGACCCCCACGACAGAGATACAAAACAGACCATCTTCTTCTTAAGAACCTCTGAATGACCTCAGGGTGTAAAATCTTTTCAAACCACAGAACTGAGATTTTACCTATAACTATACATAAAATCATTCAAGAAAATTTTTCAATGGACTTATAATCAAACATCATGCAACTACATCATTCTATGTTGTTTCTACAATATATGTGTGTATCTAATATACTTAGATGCCATATAATTCATGTAATTGTTATAACTATTAGGTGTGTGAATGAAAGTGTGTCGTGCTTCCTGTCAGCATGATCGTATGTTCTTAATTCAAAAGATGGCTTGATTCAAATCTGTGTAAAATGTTTCGTATTCTTATAATAGTAATAATGTCTAAACTGTGGCCTCTGTCCTCTCTGCTAGAGCTTAGAGAGTAAGGAGAGCACAGATAAGCTTGATTTATGATAAGAAGTGAAGAGAACGCCACCTCCTAAATAAAGACAGTGTCTAATTGGTCAGAACTGATCCAGGAGGCCGGACAAACATGTGAGTTTAAAATCTTAGACCCGAACAAAGTTTTAGAAGAGTTCTCAACAAGGTTAGAAAAAGTGTGCGAAGGGAGAAGAGACCAGACAGACCAGTAACCATGTAAACGCGCAGACGAAAGAACCCAAATCAAGATCAGAAGAGCATGGGTTAAACAACTTAATTCAAGCCATCATCTACTCTCGTCTCAATTTCCTTTCTTTTCTTAGTTTTCCTTTCTTTTCCGTTGTGAGTCTCGGTTCTAAGTTAAGTTTTGCGGCAGAGTTTCGTTCCACGGTTCATCTGCCCAGAGCCAGCTTCAAACAAAGACTTTCCATCCATCTGCCATCCACACCACGTGAGTGGCCGCCCTAGACATCCATCCCAGCACAAGGACACCAGCCAACGGACCGGGAAAACCCCTTTCACGCAACAAAAGGGAACCCCAAAAAGGAACGCAAAACGAGCAAGTAACCTCCAGACTCTTAACTGGTGTATTTTGATATAGATTTAATAACCTACGAAACGATAGAAAGGTTAAATTAATGTTTGATGGTTCGTTCAGGTCATGTCTTATAAGTGCATATAGAATCTTGAGATTTCATCATCTCATTCATCATCTCACTCTTTCCTCACTCTATTCCTTTCTGCAACTCGTATGAATGTGTGTATGCGTGTGTTTGTGTTAGATATTAGTTTAATTTGTTAGAATCAATAGAATCAATAAAGTCTTTTTTGTATTTTAAAGAGAAGTGTTACTTGTGTTATGTGCTTATGAATTTAATGTCTTAAACTGCTGATCTAAGTTACCTTGCTAACTATAGTGTTTCACTATAGTTTTGGATATTTATATTCGCTGCAGAGCTGAGAATTACAGCCAGTTCAAATGAACCGCGAACGAGTCATTTGCTCGGTTGTAATAAGTGATTCTTTCGAATTCCCTATAAATTAATTAATAATTCCTTTGAGCTAAATTGACCAGTCAGAATCACACAATTATCTTACAGTTGTGAGGATAATGACTTTTCTTGTATTTTTGACAGAAAGGGTAGGTTTGAGATCGACCTGTAATTGACTAATTCTCTGGGATCAAGTTTTTTTAAATAAGAGGTTTATTAATAGCCAGCTTAAAAGTTTTAGGTACATATCCTAATGACAAAGATACATTTATGATTTTAAGAAGAGGATCTATGACCTCGGGAAGCATCTTTTTTTAGTATCTTAGTCGCTTTCTGTATGCAATCATGCTCTCTTTCCATGAAATACAAAACCTCTAGTTTTGTTTTCTTCCAGCTACAAGGGCCAGAGTGTGCTCGTTGTACCACGGCATTGGACTATTTTCTTTAATCTTCTTTAAGCGCAAAGAAGCAACTGTGTTTAACGTGCTGGAAAAGAGAGAGTCAATAGTTTCTGTTGCAACATCGAGTTCTTCTAAGCTATCTGAGATGCTGAGAAGATGAAACTGATCTGGAAGATAATTTATAAAGCAATCTTTAGTGGCAAAAGTGATAATTCTATCATATTTGTAATAGGAAGTTGTTATGCAGCCTTAGCTAAATTAAGTATACACAAGACTAGATAATGATCTGAGATGTCATCGCTCTGCTGCAGAATTTAAACAGCATCAACATAGATTCCATGTGATAATATTAGATCTAAAGTATGATTACGACAATGAGTGGATCCTGACATGTGTTGTCTAACTCCAATAGAGTTAGTCTCTGATGCCAATCCCAATACGTCTATTTCATTATCTGCATGGATATTAAACCAACAATTAGGACTTTATCTGCAGCCAGTACTAACTCTTATAGAAAATCAGCAAATTTTTTGATAAAGTTTGTATGGTGCTCTGGTGGCCTGTATATAGTAGCAAGCACAGGATTTATCATTTACACTAGATTTACACAGTAAATTTACATTTACAGTTACATTAATACCAATACTTCAAAAGAATTTTATTAGAAACTAGACTTCTCAGTAATACTGAAGACATCTATCTATCTATCTATAAATTACAGGAAAGTCTGTCTGTCTGTCTGTGTGTCTGTCTGTTATTCGCATTTCTCTCGAACCGTTAGTCCGATGGATTTCAAACTTGACAGGTGTCTCGCTACGGGCACAAGTAAGTGCAGAGCCAAGTTTGACATTGTTTGGAATATAAATGCAAAATATATCGGTAAATATATCGGTAAAAGAAGCACTTAGAAGGTTGTGGTTTAAAAATAAAAATTCTGACATAAACACTCTCTCAGCTAAACATTAAGTCAGCTACACTATTTACTTCAGAATATTATATTTTATTCACGGCCATTGTAGTAGCCTATTCACAAACTGTTTGCTCAAGCGTAGCGTTTTTCTGGAGTTCACTGTGTAGCCTGCTCCCTGAATCGTCGTGCTTATTCATTTGTGGATGTTAACTGAATATGTAAGTCAGCTATGCTGTTTACTTCTGAATATTATATCTATCTATAAAGTACAGGAGCATCTTTCTGTCTGTGTGTCTGTCTGTTATTCGCATATCTCTTGAACCGTTAGTCCGATTTCAAACTTGACAGGTGTCTTGCTACGGGCACGAGTAAGTGCAGTGCCAAGTTTGGCATCGTTTGGATTAGAAATGCAAAATATATCGTTAAATATATCGTTAAAAGAAGCACACGTTGGCTTTTGCCGCTCTATCTGCTGCCCACTCCCCCTCTCACACTGCACACTGAGTGAGCATAGCGCAGGACCAGAGACAGAGAGGGTTGAAGAAAGCAGCGGAGCTTAAGTAGCATTTTCTCTGAGTTCACTGTGTAGCCTGCTCCCTGAATCGTCACGCTTATTCATTTGTGGATGTTAACTGAATCTGTAAGTCAGCTACACTGTTTATTTCTGAATATTATATTTTATTCTGGTGCGCTTAACGTTATCGCTACTGTGTAATAGTAGCCTATGCTATTCAACTAAACATATCCTATTCAATGCGTTCACAGTCTCTTTTGTAGTGGCCTATTCACAAACTGTTTGCTCAAGCGTAGCATTTTCTCGGAGTTCACTGTGTAGCCTGCTCCCTGAATTGTGTAGTTCAATTTTCCATATTTATTGTATGTCATTATGTCAGTATCAGTATTTGCTTTTTACCATGCACAAATAAAAATGTCACTGAACTTTTGCTGTGTAATTGTAACAATGAGCACTTAAACACTCCGAACCAACAATTACTAAAAACACACACAAAAACTGATTTTGCACGGGCACTTTGCACTTGTTACTATAAATTACAGCAACACCGCCGCTTATCGGAGAGGATTGAATTCTGACATCCGCCAGCAAATGGTAATATATGATGATGTTATCAGACTGGAAAATTTCCTCCAACGATCAATTCGCATCTCCCAGCGTCTCACTGCATGCATGCAATTCAAAGTGATTACTGATCACCAAAATTTGGACTACTGTCACAGAATTAACACCATCAACACCAGACCCTTCAGCTCCACCCACTCGATCAGCCTCACCTGAATTCTAATTCATCACATGGCCTTTCCTCTTCATGAAGATTCCTCTGGTAGCTTTTTGTTTGTTTGTTTCATCGACAAAAAAAAAAGTTAATAAACCAGTGAGGACACTCTAACACATATTCAATCCGGGAACCTCCACAAGAGTGAACTAAATCTATGTGTGTAATTATATGCATAACATGATTAACGCGATGGCTCCAACATTTATTTACAGATGGCAACTAAATAACGTTATGCAAACAGCTTATTTGACATTTAATAAAATATAATACTCGGTTTTTACCACAGAGGTGTTAGAACGCCTTCCACAAATCCGAAATCCGACCTTAAAAAGAAACATTGACCACGATCATCTGAGTGTGTAATGGAGCTTGCGTCTCACACTTTTTGCCTGGACGGACGGGGTCGACATCCTGCTGCTTGCTCCACGCTGAGACCTAGGTGGTTGCTGCTGCTGAGTTTTTGCGGGAGTGGAGGGCGTATATACGTAAATAACGTGAGCGACTGAAAGGGATCTGTATTATTCAACATAATACAATGTCATAGATCACAATTTTAGCATCAAACCTGAAACAGAAATGCTACCAAATCTTAAACCACAACAGCCCTAAATAGAGTTGTTAATTTAGAGCCCTAAGTGGTGGCTGTAAATTGGGAAAGTGGCTGTCAGAGGGAAAGTCAGTAATTATATCATTTATGAAGTAGTTCACAACCTGCTTCTTTTTTGTATACTTAAAAATAAAGGAAATTGTTTAGTTTTACCAAATGGACATCTTCAAATATAATTCTGTCTTCTACTTGTCTTTGACTGGGGGTCAACTTACCCCAGTAGGGGCCATCTTATCCCTGTTTTAATATTTGACATTTGACATTTAAGCTAATTAGGGCCCAAGCACCGATGGTGAGAGGACCCTATTGTTTTTGCTCCGTTTATTAGGGCCCAAGCCCTGTTGTTTTCGGTAGGATTATTAGGGCCCAAGCCCTGAAAGGGCGAAGGCCCTATTGTTTTCGGTAGGATTATTATTAGGGCCCAAGCCCTGAAAGGGCGAAGGCCCTATTGTTTTCGGTAGGATTATTTATTAGGGCCCAAGCCCTGAAAGGGCGAAGGCCCTATTGTTTTCGGTAGGATTATTTATTAGGGCCCAAGCCCTGAAAGGGCGCAGAGCCCTATTGTTTTCGTTAGGATTATTATTAGGGCCAAAGCCCTGAAAGGGCGAAGAGCCCTATTGTTTTCGGTAGGATTATTTATTAGGGCCCAAGCCCTGAAAGGGCGAAGGCCCTATTGTTTTCGGTAGGATTATTGTTTATCAGGGCCCAAGCCCTGAAAGGGCGCAGAGCCCTATTGTTTTCGTTAGGATTATTATTAGGGCCCAAGCCCTGAAAGGGCGAAGGCCCTATTGTTTCCGGTAGGATTATTTATTAGGGCCCAAGCCCTGAAAGGGCGAAGGCCCTATTGTTTTCGGTAGGATTATTATTAGGGCCCAAGCCCTGAAAGGGCGAAGGCCCTATTGTTTCCGGTAGGATTATTAGGGCCCAAGCCCTGAAAGGGCGGAGGCCCTATTGTTTTCGTAAGGATTATTAGGGCCCAAGCCCTGAAAGGGCGAAGGCCCTATTGTTTTCGGTAGGATTATTATTATTATTAGGGCCCAAGCCCTGAAAGGGCGAAGGCCCTATTGTTTCCGGTAGGATTATTATTATTATTATTATTAGGGCCCAAGCCCTGAAAGGGCGAAGGCCCTATTGTTTCCGGTAGGATTATTATTATTATTATTATTATTATTATTATTATTATTATTTTGTCAACCTTTCGGGCACTTTTGGGGCCCTTAACATGCTCGAAAACTCTTGAAATTTTGCACACACGTCAGAACCCGCGGCCATCAGGGCCGGACTGAAGCTGGTACCCGGGCGTGGCAGGGGGGCTCGACAGCGCCCCCTGGAACGGGATCCAAACACGTGTCCATAAATCAAACACGCTTGCATGTAATAATATGAAACTCGGTACACATATAGATCTCATCGGGCCGAACAACTTTCGTGCTCTAAGTTTTACGCCAGCCAAACAGGAAGTTGGCTATTTAGCGTTGTTTGGAAACGCATGCTGTGGAATTTAATGTACTCCTCCTAGGGAATTCATCGATTCGCCTCCAAACTCGGTGTGCATGAAGTCAAGACATTGAGGATGCTAAATTGCGGACGGATTTTTGATATCTCGAACGGTTTGGCCGTGGCGAGGAAACAAATTTATGGCGAAAAAATGAAACAGGAAGTGTGTTATAACTTCTGCATACATTAACTGATCTTGATGAAACTTCAGCAGTGTGTTCGTTGTAAGAGGCCGATCACATGGATGTGACTATTGTGAGTCAAAGTTATAGCGCCACCAACAGGCAGCAGGAAGTACATCACTTTCAAAATGCTTTGAAATCAGTGTCTTATTTTTACCCGATTTGCTTCAAACATTATGTGTACAATGTAGACACACGGCAGATGTAAACCTGTGAAAGGATTATTGATATCTTAGATACTGTTGCCGTGGCAACGCATCAAACTTTAATATTATTTTTTGATGCTTTTGAGACTCTTAACATACTTGAAATTGCATGAAACTCAACAGACACATCACATTTATTAGCCCGTAGACATGTGCAAAGTTTCAGAAACGGGCGTGGTGGAATGGCTCAGTAGCGCCACCTTTAGTCAAAAATGGGGGCTTAGTTTTTCCTAGAATCACAAAACTTGGTATGTGTATTGTTCTCATCAAGACGGACAACTTTCTAATTTACATGAACCATTTCCGACCAACAGGAAGAGAGATATTTTGGTTTGAATGTGGATTTTCTGAAGAATTTTCTCTCCCTCTCTCTGTGTCTGTGTGTGTGTGAGGGGAGGGGGGGATTTGACTATTGCTTTTATATTGTTAATCAAGGTTTCAGGGGCTTTTGGGGTCCTTAACGTGCTCAAAAACTCTTGAAACTTTGCACACAGGTCAGAACCCACGGCCATCAGGGACGGGCTGAAGCTGGTACCCGGGCGTGGCTGGGGGGCTCAACAGCGCCCCCTTGAACGGGGTTCTAAAACTTGATCCATATATCAAACACGCTCGCATGAATTAATATGAAACTCGGTACACATATAGATCTCATCGGGCCGAACAACTTTACCCCGGTCAAGTTTTACGCCAGCCCAACAGGAAGTCGGCTATTATGGGTTGTTTGGAAAACGCTTGCTGTGGAATGTGAAATACTCCTCCTAGAAAATTCACCGTGTCCCCTTCAAACTCGGTGTGCATGTAGTCAAGACTTTGAGGATGCTAAATTGCGGACGGATTTTTGATATCTCGAACGGTTTGGCTGTGGCGAGGAATCGAATTTATGGCGAGAAAAGAGAAACACGGAAGTGGAATAACTTCTGCATACATTAACTGATCTTGATGAAACTTCAGCAGTGTGTTCGTGGTAAGAGGCCGATTAGATGGATGTAGCTATTGTGAGTCAAAGTTATAGCGCCACCAACTGGCAGCAGGAAGTGTGTCACTTTCAACATGCTTTTGACAAAAGTGGGGGGGTTAGTTTTAACTACAGTAAAGAAAAAACAGTTTGTATATTGTTCTCATCAAGCCGGACAACTTTCTAATTTACATTCAATAGCTCTGGCCATCAGGAAGTCAGATATTTTGGTCTGAATGTGAATTTTTTTGCAAAATCAGCCTCTGAATTTTTAGCCACTCCTCTTAAACTATTTATTTTATTCGTACCAAACTTTATCAACATGATGAAACTACATTAAATATGCTAAATTGTGAATGGATAATAAATATCTCAAACGGTTTTGCTATGGCGAGGGATTAAAGTAATGTCCAAAAAGGAAACACTAAAAATCTTCTAAAAATGTAATTATATACCATTTATTTCTATATAAAAGAATACAAATATCACAACTAAACCCATTTTATTCTGTTTTTGCAATTCAAGAAGAATGAAAAAGTTAAAACAGGCTATTTAGTGCTATTTGGTTCAACAAAAAAGCAAACATAGGGCTATACTGCCCTCTTGTGTCCAAAAGGACATCAAAATAGTATATAAAACTTTTTACCAGGTAGGCCAATATTGTATTTAAATATAAATTTATTAGGTATGTGTCTGAGGATATTTTCCCACCGGTTAATCGACGTGTGACACGAGTGGGTGCTTTTAAATCGCTAATATAATAGTGAAAGAAAAATAATGATAATGTTGCACACACAAATCACACACATGTGGGAAAGAATGATGCTTTTAAACAACACTAAACCGCCATTAGGTGTCGCCAGGCATCCATCTTAATAAGCGAGTCATTGATTCATTCGTTCAAACGATTCGTTCGAATGAGTCGATCATGATTAAGACATGTTTATGGATTGATCATTCAATCTTTGAGTCAACCGATTCGTTAAAAATGCTGAATCGTTCAGTTATGAGAAAACACGTGATGCGTGATGGTTCTGCCGTGATCTTTGTTTAACTATTTTCGCTGCTGAAACAGAACAAAAACAGTCAACATTGCATCTAAAATGTACAGTAAGTGACTTAATTGTAACTGTTTATTAACCTGTTGTATGAAATCTAGGGGTGGGAGAAAAAATGTATTCTTAGATGCATCGCGATGCGGACGTGGACGATTCTGAATCGATTCACAAATGTCAAAAAATCGATTCTCTAAAAAAATATTTTTCTAATAACGTAATATTGACGGAAGGCAAAAGGCGGAACTCTAAGCGGACGTGCGTGCAGTCTGTGGCGCGCACATAACAGAAGTTTCTTCTGCTCACCAAGGCTGCATTTATTTGATTAAAAATACAAACAAAAACAGTAATATTGTAAAATATCATTCCAATTTAAAACAGTTTAAAATATATTAAAATAGAAAGCAGCTGTTATTTATTCCTGTGATCAAAGCTGAGTTTTCAGCATCATTACTCCAGTCGTCACTGTCACATGATCCTTCAGAAATTATTCTAATATGATGATTGATACTCAAGAAACATTCATTATTATTTTAAATGTCGAAAACAGTTGTGTACAGTCTTTGATGAATAGAAAGTTCAAAAGAACAGCATTTATCTGAAATCTAAAGCTTTTGTAACGTTAAACACTACCGCTCAAAAGTTTTGGGTTAGTAATAATTAAAATTTTATTTTGGGGGGAAATAAATAAAATAAATCAGTACTTTTATTTATGAAGGATGAGTTAAACTGATCAACAGTTACAGTAAAGACATTTATAATGTTAAAAATATATATATTTGAAATATATGCTGTTCTTTTGAACTTTACATTCATCAAAGCATTTTGAAAAAAAAAAATCTGTACACAACTGTTTTCAACATTGAAAATAATAATGAATTGAGCATCAATCATCATATTAGTATGATTTCTGAAGGATCATGTGACACTGAAGACTGGAGTAATGATGCTGAAAACTCAACTTTGATCACAGAAATGAATTACTATGTAAAATATTTAAAAATTGAAAACAGCTGTTTTAAATTGGAATAATATTTCACAATATTACTGTTTTTGTTTGTATTTTTAATCAATAAATGCAGCCTTGGTGAGCAGAAGAGACTTCTCCTAAAAACATTAAAAATCTTACTGACCTCAAACTTTTGAACAATAATATATATATATATATATATATATATATATATATATATATATATATATACATATATATGTATGTGTGTGTATGTATATATATATATATATATATATATATATATATATATATATATATATATATATATATAAATATAGCTGCGAGCAGCGATGAAGGGCCCAAGCCGGCGATACCGCCACCCCGGTGCCTTTAGGTAACTAAAGGCACCGGGGTTGCGGTACCACCGGCTTGGGCCCGTAATCGCTGCTCGCAGCTATATTTATTATTATTATTATTATTATTTTGTCAACCTTTCGGGCACTTTTGGGGCCCTTAACATGCTCGAAAACTCTTGAAATTTTGCACACACGTCAGAACCCGCGGCCATCAGGGCCGGACTGAAGCTGGTACCCGGGCGTGGCAGGGGGGCTCGACAGCGCCCCCTGGAACGGGATCCAAACATGTGTCCATAAATCAAACACGCTTGCATATAATAATATGAAACTCGGTACACTTATAGATCTCATCGGGCCGAACAACTTTCGTGCTCTAAGTTTTACGCCAGCCAAACAGGAAGTTGGCTATTTAGCGTTGTTTGGAAACGCATGCTGTGGAATTTAATGTACTCCTTCTAGGGAATTCATCGATTCGCCTCCAAACTCGGTGTGCATGAAGTCAAGACATTGAGGATGCTAAATTGCGGACGGATTTTTGATATCTCGAACGGTTTGGCCGTGGCGAGGAAACAAATTTATGGCGAAAAAATGAAACAGGAAGTGTGTTATAACTTCTGCATACATTAACTGATCTTGATGAAACTTCAGCAGTGTGCTCGTTGTAAGAGGCCGATCACATGGATGTGACTATTGTGAGTCAAAGTTATAGCGCCACCAACAGGCAGCAGGAAGTACATCACTTTCAAAATGCTTTGAAATCAGTGTCTTATTTTTACCCGATTTGCTTCAAACTTTATGTGTACAATGTAGACACACGGCAGATGTAAACCTGTGAAAGGATTATTGATATCTTAGATACTGTTGCCGTGGCAACGCATCAAACTTTAATATTATTTTTTTATGCTTTTGAGACTCTTAACATACTTGAAATTGCATGAAACTCAACAGACACATCACATTTATTAGCCCGTAGACATGTGCAAAGTTTCAGAAACGGGCGTGGTGGAATGGCTCAGTAGTCAGTGGCGGATTTAGCTAATCGGGGGCCCAAGGCGAAGGTAGGTAGGCTATGGGCCCCTCCCCATCCAATCTTTAAAAGAGAATGAAAAAAATATGTACTGACTGAATGGTGGATAGGCAGGTAAAGCTAATCTACGGGGAAGTAAAGGTTAGAGTGGAGAAAAAAAACGTCCCCTTTAAATACTGCATACACTTCTTTACTCCTAAACAGTAACATGTTACAATGTTTACATGGTACAATTTCTGGTAAGCTATGTTTTTTTTTTGCCTGACAAATTTCACCATTTCGATTAAATTCTTGTCATTTGATTCAATATTGACTCATTTGGATAAATATTAGGTAACGTTTCACAAGATAGGCGTTACGTTTTCTCAAGAAATAAAAGCCCATAAAAGAAAAAAACACTTATTGATCGATATTATGAATGAGGAATATACATTTCGGTAAGTTATACTGTATCTTTCAACATTGTTAATTCGTGTTTATTTACTATTAGCTATGATCAGTTCAAGTGCCGCTATAGGAATCTGTCACGTACCTTAAAACGGCAAAACGGTATTTATTGTTTGAATTTCGTAATAGAATTGACAGAATCTGAGAGCTGAGATTTTTTTAAATATCATGATTCATAAGTAAACTGCTCAGTTTTGTCTGTCGATCTCCGTGTCCTCATTGCTTCACGATTTTTCTGTGCGTTGGACGTTGTTGTTCTTGATCTGTAGCCTATCCCCAACAGTAGCCGTAAAAAAGTTTGTCATCTTTGGCAGCGTTCCCAAATACTTATCAGCGTCTTTTCACTTTTTTCTTTTATTTGAGCCGCTTGGGTAACTTCGAAACTTTAAATTTTCGCGTTTAGACTCGTCTTGCTCTGTTTGTGTATTTCCCAGTCCTCCTGTTACTGCGTGTTGTTTATCTTTCGCGCCACGCACCTTTACGGACATTTTGCTTTCCTCCCGCTTCCTCCTTTTTTCAGCACGCTTGGGTAGCTAGCTTCGCTTCATTTTTACTCTGTCTGTTACTCTGTAGGCCTACACTCTGTCTGTCAATCACTTCTTTTTCTTCGTCAGGATTTTTGTCACAGCCAGGTTGTCACTTTCGCAGATGCGCGCAGTAAGTGAGATAATGGAATAGTCCAATGTAGTGAGGCAGGGGGCCCCCTCCTGTCTACGACACTAATGATTTGATGCCATTTTTCGCAAATTGAGTTTTAGAAAAATATAATTTAAAAAAACAAACAAACAAAAAAACCTTAAGCATAAGTTAATAGGGCATTTTGGGGGGCCCCTAGGTAGCTCGGGGCCCAAGGCAATTGCCGACCTTTGCCTAATGGTAAAGTCCGCCCCTGTCAGTAGTGCCACCTTTAGTCAAAAATGGGGGCTTAGTTTTTCCTAGAATCACAAAACTTGGTATGTGTATTGTTCTCGTCAAGACGGACAACTTTCTAATTTACATGAACCATCTCCGACCAACAGGAAGAGAGATATTTTGGTTTGAATGTGGATTTTCTGAAGAATTTTCTCTCCCTCTCTCTGTGTCTGTGTGTGTGTGAGGGGAGGGGGGGATTTGACTATTGCTTTTATATTGTTAATCAAGGTTTCAGGGGCTTTTGGGGTCCTTAACGTGCTCAAAAACTGTTGAAACTTTGCACACAGGTCAGAACCCACGGCCATCAGGGCCGGGCTGAAGCTGGTACCCGGGCGTGGCTGGGGGGCTCAAAAGCGCCCCCTTGAACGGGGTTCTAAAACTTGATCCATGTATCAAACACGCTCGCATGAATTAATATGAAACTCGGTACACATATAGATCTCATCGGGCCGAACAACTTTACCCCGGTCAAGTTTTACGCCAGCCCAACAGGAAGTCGGCTATTATGGGTTGTTTGGAAAACGCTTGCTGTGGAATGTGAAATACTCCTCCTAGAAAATTCACCGTGTCCCCTTCAAACTCGGTGTGCATGTAGTCAAGACTTTGAGGATGCTAAATTGCGGACGGATTTTTGATATCTCGAACGGTTTGGCTGTGGCGAGGAATCGAATTTATGGCGAGAAAAGAGAAACACGGAAGTGGAATAACTTCTGCATACATTAACTGATCTTGATGAAACTTCAGCAGTGTGTTCGTGGTAAGAGGCCGATCAGATGGATGTAGCTATTGTGAGTCAAAGTTATAGCGCCACCAACTGGCAGCAGGAAGTGTGTCACTTTCAACATGCTTTTGACAAAAGTGGGGGGGTTAGTTTTAACTACAGTAAAGAAAAAATAGTTTGTATATTGTTCTCATCAAGCCAGACAACTTTCTAATTTACATTCAATAGCTCTGGCCATCAGGAAGTCAGATATTTTGGTCTGAATGTGAATTTTTTTGCAAAATCAGCCTCTGAATTTTTAGCCACTCCTCTTAAACTATTTATTTTATTCGTACCAAACTTTTTCAACATGATGAAACTACATTAAATATGCTAAATTGTGAATGGATAATAAATATCTCAAACGGTTTTGCTATGGCGAGGGATTAAAGTAATGTCCAAAAAGGAAACACTAAAAATCTTCTAAAAATGTAATTATATACCATTTATTTCTATATAAAAGAATACAAATATCACAACTAAACCCATTTTATTCTGTTTTTGCAATTCAAGAAGAATGAAAAAGTTAAAACAGGCTATTTAGTGCTATTTGGTTCAACAAAAAAGCAAACATAGGGCTATACTGCCCTCTTGTGTCCAAAAGGACATCAAAATAGTATATAAAACTTTTTACCAGGTAGGCCAATATTGTATTTAAATATACATTTATTAGGTATGTGTCTGAGGATATTTTCCCACCGGTTAATCGACGTGTGACACGAGTGGGTGCTTTTAAATCGCTAATATAATAGTGAAAGAAAAATAATGATAATGTTGCACACACAAATCACACACATGTGGGAAAGAATGATGCTTTTAAACAACACTAAACCGCCATTAGGTGTCGCCAGGCATCCATCTTAATAAGCGAGTCATTGATTCATTCGTTCAAACGATTCGTTCGAATGAGTCGATCATGATTAAGACAGATGTTTATGGATTGATCATTCAATCTTTGAGTCAACCGATTCGTTAAAAATGCTGAATCGTTCAGTTATGAGAAAACACGTGATGGTTCTGCCGTGATCTTTGTTTAACTATTTTCGCTGCTGAAACAGAACAAAAACAGTCAACATTGCATCTAAAATGTAAGTGACTTAATTGTAACTGTTTATTAACCTGCTGTATGAAATCTAGGGGTGGGAGAAAAAATGTATTCTTAGATGCATCGCGATGCGGACGTGGACGATTCTGAATCGATTCACAAATGTCAAAAAATCGATTCTCTAAAAAAATATTTTTCTAATAACGTAATATTGACGGAAGGCAAAAGGCGGAACTCTAAGCGGACGTGCGTGCAGTCTGTGGCGCGCACATAACAGAGAAGTTTCTTCTGCTCACCAAGGCTGCATTTATTTGATTAAAAATACAAACAAAAACAGTAATATTGTAAAATATTATTCCAATTTAAAACAGCTGCTTTCTATTTTAATATATTTTAAACTGTTATTTATTCCTGTGATCAAAGCTGAGTTTTCAGCATCATTACTCCAGTCGTCACTGTCACATGATCCTTCAGAAATTATTCTAATATGATGATTGATACTCAAGAAACATTCATTATTATTTTAAATGTCGAAAACAGTTTTTTTATTTTTTTTTATTTTTTTTTAATCAATAAATGCAGCCTTGGTGAGCAGAAGAGACTTCTCCTAAAAACATTAAAAATCTTACTGACCCCAAATTTTGAACAATAATATATATATATATATATATATATATATATATATACATATATATGTATGTGTGTGTATGTATGTATGTATATATATATATATATATATATATATATATATATATATATATATATATATATATATATAAATATAGCTGCGAGCAGCGATGGAGGGCCAAAGCCGGCGGTACCGCCACCCCGGTGCCTTTAGGTAACTAAAGGCACCGGGGTTGCGGTGCCACCGGCTTGGGCCCGTAATCGCTGCTCGCAGCTATATTTATTATTATTATTATTATTATTATTTTGTCAACCTTTCGGCCACTTTTGGGGCCCTTAACATGCTCGAAAACTCTTGAAATTTTGCACACAGGTCAGAACCCGCGGCCATCAGGGCCGGACTGAAGCTGGTACCCGGGCGTGGCAGGGGGGCTCGACAGCGCCCCCTGGAATGGGATTCGAACACTTGTCCATAAATCAGACACGCTTGCATGTAATAATATGAAACTCGGTACACATATAGATCTCATCGGGCCGAACAACTTTCGTGCTCTAAGTTTTACGCCAGCCCAACAGGAAGTCGGCTATTTAGGGTTGTTTGGAAACGCATGCTGTGGAATTTAATGTACTCCTCCTAGGGAATTCATCGATTCGCCTCCAAACTCGGTGTGCATGAAGTCAAGACATTGAGGATGCTATATTGTGGACGGATTTTTGATATCTCGAACGGTTTGGCCGTGGCGAGGAAACAAATTTATGGCGAAAAAATGAAACAGGAAGTGTGTTATAACTTCTGCATACATTAACTGATCTTGATGAAACTTCAGCAGTGTGTTCTTTGTAAGAGGCCGATCACATGGATGTGACTATTGTGAGTCAAAGTTATAGCGCCACCAACAGGCAGCAGGAAGTACATCACTTTCAAAATGCTTTGAAATCAGTGTCTTATTTTTACCCGATTTGCTTCAAACTTTATATGTACAATGTAGACACACGGCAGATGTAAACCTGTGAAAGGATTATTGATATCTTAGATACTGTTGCCGTGGCAACGCATCAAACTTTAATATTATTTTTTGATGCTTTTGAGACTCTTAACATACTTGAAATTGCATGAAACTCAACAGACACATCACATTTATTAGCCCGTAGACATGTGCAAAGTTTCAGAAACGGGCGTGGTGGAATGGCTCAGTAGCGCCACCTTTAGTCAAAAATGGGGGCTTAGTTTTTCCTAGAATCACAAAACTTGCTATGTGTATTGTTCTCATCAAGACGGACAACTTTCTAATTTACATGAACCATCTCTGACCAACAGGAAGAGAGATATTTTGGTTTGAATGTGGATTTTCTGAAGAATTTTCTCTCCCTCTCTCTGTGTCTGTGTGTGTGTGAGGGGAGGGGGGGATTTGACTATTGCTTTTATATTGTTAATCAAGGTTTCAGGGGCTTTTGGGGTCCTTAACATGCTCAAAAACTCTTGAAACTTTGCACACAGGTCAGAACCCACGGCCATCAGGGCCGGGCTGAAGCTGGTACCCGGGCGTGGCTGGGGGGCTCAACAGCGCCCCCTTGAACGGGGTTCTAAAACTTGATCCATATATCAAACACGCTCGCATGAATTAATATGAAACTCGGTACACATATAGATCTCATCGGGCCGAACAACTTTACCCCCGTCAAGTTTTACGCCAGCCCAACAGGAAGTCGGCTATTATGGGTTGTTTGGAAAACGCTTGCTGTGGAATGTGAAATACTCCTCCTAGAAAATTCACCGTGTCCCCTTCAAACTCGGTGTGCATGTAGTCAAGACATTGAGGATGCTAAATTGCGGACGGATTTTTGATATCTCGAACGGTTTGGCCGTGGCGAGGAATCGAATTTATGGCGAGAAAAGAGAAACACGGAAGTGGAATAACTTCTGCATACATTAACTGATCTTGATGAAACTTCAGCAGTGTGTTCGTGGTAAGAGGCCGATCAGATGGATGTAGCTATTGTGAGTCAAAGTTATAGCGCCACCAACTGGCAGCAGGAAGTGTGTCACTTTCAACATGCTTTTGACAAAAGTGGGGGGGTTAGTTTTAACTACAGTAAAGAAAAAATAGTTTGTATATTGTTCTCATCAAGCCGGACAACTTTCTAATTTACATTCAATAGCTCTGGCCATCAGGAAGTCAGATATTTTGGTCTGAATGTGGATTTTTTTGCAAAATCAGCCTCTGAATTTTTAGCCACTCCTCTTAAACTATTTATTTTATTCGTACCAAACTTTTTCAACATGATGAAACTACATTAAATATGCTAAATTGTGAATGGATAATAAATATCTCAAACGGTTTTGCTATGGCGAGGGATTAAATATATCCAAAAAGGAAACACTAAAAATCTTCTAAAAATGTAATTATATACCATTTATTTCTATATAAAAGTATACAAATATCACAACTAAACCCATTTTATTCTGTTTTTGCAATTCAAGAAGAATGAAAAAGTTAAAACAGGCTATTTAGTGCTATTTGGTTCAACAAAAAAGCAAACATAGGGCTATACTGCCCTCTTGTGTCCAAAAGGACATCAAAATAGTATATAAAACTTTTTACCAGGTAGGCCAATATTGTATTTAAATATACATGTATTAGGTATGTGTCTGAGGATATTTTCCCACCGGTTAATCGACGTGTGACACGAGTGGGTGCTTTTAAATCGCTAATATAATAGTGTAAGAAAAATAATGATAATGTTGCACACACAAATCACACACATGTGGGAAAGAATGATGCTTTTAAACAACACTAAACCGCCATTAGGTGTCGCCAGGCATCCATCTTAATAAGTGAGTCATTGATTCATTCGTTCAAACGATTTGTTCGAATGAGTCGATCATGATTAAGACAGATGTTTATGGATTGATCATTCAATCTTTGAGTCAACCGATTCGTTAAAAATGCTGAATCGTTCAGTTATGAGAAAACACGTGATGTGTGATGGTTCTGCCGTGATCTTTGTTTAACTATTTTTGCTGCTGAAACAGAACAAAAACAGTCAACATTGCATCTAAAATGTAAGTGACTTAATTGTAACTGTTTATTAACCTGTTGTATGAAATCTAGGGGTGGGAGAAAAAATTTATTCTTAGATGCATCGCGATGCGGACGTGGACGATTCTGAATTGATTCACAAATGTCAAAAAATCGATTCTCTAAACAAATATTTTTCTAATAACGTAATATTGACGGAAGGCAAAAGGCGGAACTCTAAGCGGACGTGCGTGCAGTCTGTGGCGCGCACATAACAGAGAAGTTTCTTCTGCTCACCAAGGCTGCATTTATTTGATTAAAAATACAAACAAAAACAGTAATATTGTAAAATATTATTCCAATTTAAAACAGCTGCTTTCTATTTTAATATATTTTAAACTGTTATTTATTCCTGTGATCAAAGCTGAGTTTTCAGCATCATTACTCCAGTCGTCACTGTCACATGATCCTTCAGAAATTATTCTAATATGATGATTGATACTCAAGAAACATTCATTATTATTTTAAATGTCGAAAACAGTTGTGTACAGTCTTTGATGAATAGAAAGTTCAAAAGAACAGCATTTATCTGAAATCTAAAGCTTTTGTAACGTTAAACACTACCGCTCAAAAGTTTTGGGTTAGTAATAATTAAAATTTTATTTTTGGGGTAAATAAATACAATAAATCAGTACTTTTATTTATGAAGGATGAGTTAAACTGATCAACAGTTACAGTAAAGACATTTATAATGTTAAAAATATATATATTTGAAATATATGCTGTTCTTTTGAACTTTACATTCATCAAAGCATTTTGGAAAAAAAAAAATCTGTACACAACTGTTTTCAACATTGAAAATAATAATGAATATTTATTGAGCATCAATCATCATATTAGTATGATTTCTGAAGGATCATGTGACACTGAAGACTGGAGTAATGATGCTGAAAACTCAACTTTGATCACAGAAATGAATTACTATGTAAAATATTTAAAAATTGAAAACAGCTGTTTTAAATTGGAATAATATTTCACAATATTACTGTTTTTGTTTGTATTTTTAATCAATAAATGCAGCCTTGGTGAGCAGAAGAGCCTTCTCCTAAAAACATTAAAAATCTTACTGACCCCAAACTTTTGAACAATAATATATATATATATATATATATATATATACATATATATGTATGTGTGTGTGTATGTATATATATTATATATATATATATATATATATATATATATATATATATATATATATATATATATATATATATATATATAGCTGCGAGCAGCGATGGAGGGCCAAAGCCGGCGGTACCGCCACCCCGGTGCCTTTAGGTAACTAAAGGCACCGGGGTTGCGGTGCCACTGGCTTGGGCCCGTAATCGCTGCTCGCAGCTATATTTAGGGCCCAAGCCCTGAAAGGGCGAAGGCCCTATTGTTTCCGTAAGGATTATTTTTTTTTTTCTTCATTATTTTTTTTTTGCCTTTTTGACACTTTTGGGGCCCTTAACATGCTCAAAAACTCTTGAAATTTTGCACACACGTCAGAACCCGCGGCCATCAGGGCCGGGCTGAAGCTGGTACCGGTGCGTGGCAGGGGGGCTCGACGGCGCCCCCTGGAATGGGGTCCGAAAACTTGGTCCATAAATCAAACACGCTTGCATGTAATAATATGAAACTCAGTACACATATAGATCTCATCGGGCCGAACAACTTTCGTGCTCTAAGTTTTTCAAAAGCCCAACAGGAAGTCGGTTATTATACGTTGTTTGGAAAACGCATACAATGGAATGTGAAATACTCCTCCTAGGGATTTCATCCGATCGCCACCAAACTCGGTGAGAATAAAGTCAAGACATTGAGGATGAATTCTTGCGAACAGATTTTTGATATCTCGAACGGTTTGGCCGTGGCGAGGAAACTAATTTATGGCGAATAATGGGACACAGGAAGTGTGTTATAACTTCTGCATACATTGACAGATCTTGATGAAACTTCAGCAGTGTATTCGTTGTAAGAGGCCGATCACATGGATGTGACTATTGTGAGTCAAAGTTATAGCGCCACCAACTGGCAGCAGGAAGTGTGTCACTTTCAAAATGCTTTGAAGTCACCCTCTTACTTTTACCCGATTTGCTTCAAACTTTATGTGTATAATGTAAACACACGGCAGATGTAGACCTGTGAAAGGATTATTGATATCTTAGATACTGTTGCCGTGGCAACGCATCAAATTTTAATATTCTTTTCGGATGCGTTTGAAACTCTTAGCATGCTTGAAATTGGATGAAACTCGACAGACACATAACACTTATTAGCCAGTAGACATGTGAAAAGTTTCAGAAACGGGCGTGGCAGGGGGGCTCAACAGCGCCCTCTTGAACAGGGTCTGAAAACTTGGTTCATATATCAAACACGCTTGCATGAATTAATATGAAACTCGGTACACATATAGATTTCATCGGGCTGAACAACTTTCCCTCTGTCAAGTTTCACGCCAGCCCAACAGGAAGTCGGCTATTATGGGTTGTTTGGAAAACGCTTGCTGTGGAATGTGATGTACTCCTCCTAGAGAATTCATTCAATCACCTCCAAACTCAGTCAGCATGAAGTCAAGACATTGAGAATGCTAAATTGCGGACGGATTTTTGATATCTCGAACGGTTTGGCCGTGGCGAGGAAACAAATTTATGGCGAGAAAAGAGAGGAGACGAAGTGTTATAACTTCTGCATACATTAACTGATCTTGATGAAACTTTAGCAGTGTGTTCGTGGTAAGAGGCAGATCAGATGGATGTAACTATCGTGAGTCAAAGTTATAGCGCCACCAACTGGCAGCAGGAAGTGTGTCACTTTCAACATGCGTTTGACAAAAGTGGGTGGGTTAGTTTTACCAACAGTTACAAAAATCAGTATATATATTGGTCTCACCGAGCCGGACAACTTTCTAATTTACAGTTATTAGCTCAGAGCAAAAGGAAGTCAGATATTTTGGTTTGAATGTGGATTTTTTGGATATTTCAGACTCTGAGTTTTTAGCTACTCTTCCTAACTGGTTTATTTTATTCGCACCATACTTTTTCAAAATGATAAAGATACATTAAAGATGCTAAATTGTGAACGGATATTAAACATCTCAAACGGTTTTGCTATAGTGAGGGACTAAAGTAAAGTAACACTTAAAGCCTCATCTTCTAAAAATGTAATTAAACACCATTTATTTCTATATAAAAGTATAAAAATATCACAACTAAACCCATTTTATTCTTTTTTTTTCAATTTAATAAATATTTATAAGTTTAAAAATAGTAATTGTACTATTTAGTCCCATAAAAGTCAAGTCATACATAGGGCTATACTGCCCTCTTGTGTTCAAAATCAGGTAGGCCTATTGTATCTACTTAAAAATATACTAGGTATGTGACGGTGAGAATATTTTACCACCGGTTAATCGACATGTGACACCGCTGGGGGCTTTTGAATCGCCAACTTAAAAACGAAAGTAAAATATGTTCGTCCACACTGACATTGATAGTGGTTAAGCGAGCGTTTCAAATTAATTCCTATGGAAGTAGGAATTAACTGAAAAACGTTCACTCTGTTCTTCTCGTTCCTCGCCGTGGATGTGCACCGTTATGAATGCCCGTGCAGCCATGAGCATTTTAGTTTAATTTTAAAATTAGCGCCTTTCGGGGGTTGATTGCTTGAAATTATTTTACAAAAGCACAATGTTGTGTTTTATTGCGACTGTACACAAATATAAGTTAACACTTTGCAGTTTGAATGTCGTCCTGTATAATGACGGAGTATGTTTTTATGTGTCCACTGTTCAAACGCGCCCACGCCACACACACACACCCACCCACACACACACGGTTTACTATCTTTGTGGGGACTCTCCATAGATTTAATGATTTTTATACTGTACAAACTGTATATTTTATCTCCTTACACTAACCCTACCCCTAAACCTACCCATCACTGAAAACTTTCTGCATTTTTACATTTCCAAAAAAACTCATTCTGAATGAAGCTTGTTTACCCATGGGGACCTCTATTTAGGTCCCCACTGTGATACGAGTCCCCATGAGTCTGTGTGCATTCAGGTTAAAGTCCCCACCGGGACAGAAAAACATGAACACACACACACACACACACACACACACACACACACACACACACACACACACACACACACACACACACACACACACACACACACACACACACACACGCACACACACACTAGCATTGCAATCTTGACATTGCAGCCTGTTCATTATAGACTTAATAAAATATAATAATAAAATGGTCAACCTAACATATAAAGATTACACTGCTCTAAATAGTCAGTAGTACAATTCGTACAATCACAGTAAGCACCGCTCCACTGTGAATTTTCCAAGGACATTTTTGCGCATGTGAAGAGGATCATTTTTCCCTTCGATATTGGAACGTGAGTGAAGTACAAAGCATATAATAAACAATAGTTTAGCATCCAAAAAAAGGTAATTATATATATATATATATATATATATATTTTTTTTTTTTTTTAAGTGACAAGACAAAGAATATTACTTGTCTGATATATATATATATATATATATATATATATATATATATATATATATATATATATATATATATATATAAATATAGCTGCGAGCAGCGATGGAGGGCCCAAGCCGGTGACACCGCCACCCCGGTGCCTTTAGTGTACTAAAGGCACCAGGTTGGCGGTGCCACCGGCTTGGGCCCGCAATCGCTGCTCGCAGCTATATATATTTTTTTTTTTCTTCATTATTTTTTTTTTTTGCCTTTTTGCCACTTTTGGGGCCCTTAACATGCTCAAAAACTCTTGAAATTTTGCACACACGTCAGAACCCGCGGCCATCAGGGCCGGGCTGAAGCTGGTACCGGGGCGTGGCAGGGGGGCTCGACAGCGCCCCCTGGAATGGGGTCCGAAAACTTGGTCCATAAATCAAACACGCTTGCATGTAATAATATGAAACTCAGTACACATATAGATCTCATCGGGCCGAACAACTTTCGTGCTCTAAGTTTTACAAAAGCCCAACAGGAAGTCGGTTATTATACGTTGTTTGGAAAACGCATACAATGGAATGTGAAATACTCCTCCTAGGGATTTCATCCGATCGCCACCAAACTCGGTGAGAATAAAGTCAAGACATTGAGGATGAATTCTTGCGAACGGATTTTTGATATCTCAAACGGTTTGGCCGTGGCGAGGAAACAAATTTAGGGCGAATAATGGGACACAGGAAGTGTGTTATAACTTCTGCATACATTAACTGATCTTGATGAAACTTCAGCAGTGTGTTTGTTGTAAGAGGCCGATCACATGGATGTGACTATTGTGAGTCAAAGTTATAGCGCCACCAACTGGCAGCAGGAAGTGTGTCACTTTCAAAATTCTTTGAATTCACCCTCTTAATTTTACCCGATTTGCTTCAAACTTTATGTGTATAATGTAGACACACGGCAGATGTAGACCTGTGAAAGAATTATTGATATCTTAGATACTGTTGCCGTGGCAACGCATCAAACTTTAATATTCTTTTCGGATGCGTTTGAGACTCTTAGCATGCTTGAAATTGGATGAAACTCGACAGATACATCACATTTATTAGCCAGTAGACATGTGAAAAGTTTCAGAAACGGGCGTGGCAGGGGGGTTCAACAGCGCCCCCTTGAACGGGGTCTGAAAACTTGGTCCATATATCAAACACGCTTGCATGAATTAATATGAAACTCGGTACACATATAGATCTCATCGGGCCGAACAACTTTCCCTCTGTCAAGTTTCACGCCAGCCCAACAGGAAGTCGGCTATTATGGGTTGTTTGGAAAACGCTTGCTGTGGAATGTGAACTACTCCTCCTAGAAAATTCATCCCATCCCCACCAAACTCGGTGTGCATGAAGTCAAGACATTGAGGATGCTAAATTGCGGACGGATTTTTGATATCTCAAACGGTTTGGCCGTGGCAAGGAAACGAATTTATGGCGAATAAGGGACACAGGAAGTGTGTTATAACTTCAGCATACATTATCTGATCTTGATGAAACTTCAGCAGTGTGTTCGTTGTAAGAGGCCGAACACAAGGATGTGACTATTGTGAGTCAAAGTTATAGCGCCACCAACTGGCAGCAGGAAGTGTGTCACTTTCAAAATGCTTTGAAATCACCCTCTTATTTTTACCCGATTTGCTTCAAACTTTATGTGTATAATGTAAACACACGGCAGATGTAGACCTGTGAAAGGATTTTTGATATCTTTAATACTGTTGTCGTGGCAACGCATCAAACTTTAATATTGTTTTTTGATGCTTTTGAGACTCTTAACATACTTGAAATTGAATGAAACTCGACAGACACATCACACTTATTAGCCCGTAGACTTGTGCAAAGTTTCAGAAACGGGCGTGGTGAGGGGCTCAGTAGCGCCACCTTTAGTCATAAATGGGGGGGGGTTAGTTTTATCAACAGCAACAAAACTTGGTATGTGTATTGTTCTCATCAAGACGGACAACTTTCTAATTTACATTAACGATCTCTGACCAACAGGAAAAGAGATATTTTGGTTTGAATGTGGTTTTTCTGAAGAATTTTCTCTCCCTCTCTCTGTGTCTCTGTGTGTGTGAGGGGAGGGGGGGATTTGACTATTGCTTTTATATTGTTAATCAAGGTTTCAGGGGCTTTTGGGGTCCTTAACGTGCTCAAAAACTCTTGAAACTTTACACACAGGTTAGAACCCACGGCCATCAGTGCCGGGCTGAAGCTGGTACCCGGGCGTGGCAGGGGGCTCAACAGCGCCCCCTTGAACACGGTCTGAAAACTTGGTCCATATGTCAAACACACTTGCATGAATTAATATAAAACTCGGTACACATATAGATCTCATCGGGCCGAACAACTTCCGCAGTCTAAGTTATTAGCTCCGCCCAACAGGAAGTCAGCTATTATGGGTTGTTTGGAAAACGCTTGCTGTGGAATGTGAACTACTCCTCCTAGAGAATTCATCCAATCCCCACCAAACTCGGTGTGCATGAAGTCAAGACATTGAGGATGCTAAATTGCGGACGGATTTTTGATATCTCGAACGGTTTGGCCGTGGCGAGGAAACAAATTTATGGCGAGAAAAGAGAAACACGAAGTGTTATAACTTCTGCATACATTAACTGATCTTGATGAAACTTCAGCAGTGTGTTCATGGTAAGAGGCCGGTCAGATGGATGTAACTATTGTGAGTCAAAGTTATAGCGCCACCAACTGGTAGCAGGAAGTGTGTCACTTTCAAAATGCTTTTATCAAAAGTGGGGGGGTTACTTTTACCCACAGTTACAAAAATCAGTACGCATATTGGTCTCATCGAGCCGGACAACTTTCTAATTTACAGTCATTAGCTCCGAGCAACAGGAAGTCAGATATTTTGGTTTGAATGTGGATTTTTTGGATATGTCAGACTCTGAGTTTTTAGTTACTCCTCCTAAGTGGTTTATTTTATTCACACCAAACTTTTTCAACATGATAAAAAATACATTCAAGATTTTATATATATATATATATATATATATATAAATATAGCTGCGAGCAGCGATGAAGGGCCAAAGCCGGCGGCACCGCCACCCCGGTGCCTTTAGGTAACTAAAGGCATCGGGGTTGCGGTGCCACCGGCTTGGGCCCGTAATCGCTGCTCGCAGCTATATTTAGGGCCCAAGCCCTGAAAGGGCGAAGGCCCTATTGTTTCCGTAAGGATTATTATTTTTTTTTTCTTTTTTTTCTTCATTATTTTTTTTTTTGCCTTTTTGCCACTTTTGGGGCCCTTAACATGCTCAAAAACTCTTGAAATTTTGCACACACGTCAGAACCTGCGGCCATCAGGGCCGGGCTGAAGCTGGTACTGGGGCGTGGCAGGGGGGCTCGACAGCGCCCCCTGGAATGGGGTCCGAAAACTTGGTCCATAAATCAAACACGCTTGCATGTAATAATATGAAACTCAGTACACATATAGATCTCATCGGGCCGAACAACTTTCGTGCTCTAAGTTTTACAAAAGCCCAACAGGAAGTCGGTTATTATACGTTGTTTGGAAAACGCATACAATGGAATGTGAAATACTCCTCCTAGGGATTTCATCCGATCGCCACCAAACTCGGTGAGAATAAAGTCAAGACATTGAGGATGAATTCTTGCGAACGGATTTTTGATATCTCGAACGGTTTGGCCGTGGCGAGGAAACGAATTTATGGCGAATAATGGGACACAGGAAGTGTGTTATAACTTCTGCATACATTAACTGATCTTGATGAAACTTCAGCAGTGTGTTCGTTGTAAGAGGCCGATCACATGGATGTGACTATTGTGAGTCAAAGTTATAGCGCCACCAACTGGCAGCAGGAAGTGTGTCACTTTCAAAATGCTTTGAAGTCACCCTCTTAATTTTACCCGATTTGCTTCAAACTTTATGTGTATAATGTAAACACAGGGCAGATGTAGACCTGTGAAAGGATTATTGATATCTTAGATACTGTTGCCGTGGCAACGCATCAAGTTTTAATATTCTTTTCGGATGCGTTTGAGACTCTTAACATGCTTGAAATTGGATGAAACTCGACAGACACATAACACGTATTAGCCAGTAGACATGTGAAAAGTTTCAGAAACGGGCGTGGCAGGGGGGCTCAACAGCGCCCTCTTGAACAGGGTCTGAAAACTTGGTCCATATATCAAACACGCTTGCATGAAGTAATATGAAACTCGGTACACATATAGATTTCGTCGGGCCGAACAACTTTCCTTCTGACAAGTTTCACGCCAGCCCAACAGGAAGTCAGCTATTATGGGTTGTTTGGAAAACGCTTGCTGTGGAATGTGATGTACTCCTCCTAGAGAATTCATTCAATCACCTCCAAACTCAGTCAGCATGAAGTAAAGACATTGAGGATGCTAAATTGCGGACGGATTTTTGATATCTTGAACGGTTTGGCCGTGGTGAGGAAACGAATTTATGGCGAGAAAAGAGAGACACGAAGTGTTATAACTTCTGCATACATCAACTGATCTTGATGAAACTTCAGCAGTGTGTTCGTGGTAAGAGGCCGATCAGATGGATGTGACTATTGTGAGTCAAAGTTATAGCGCCACCAACTGGCAGCAGGAAGTGTGTCACTTTCAACATGCTTTTGACAAAAGTGGGGGGGTTAGTTTTAAATACAGTAAAAAAAAAAAAAATTTTTATATTGTTCTCATCAAGCCGGACAACTTTCTAATTTACATTCATTAGCTCAGAGCAAAAGGAAGTCAGATATTTTGGTCTGAATGTGGATTTTTTTGCAAAATCAGCCTATGAATTTTTAGCCACTCCTCTTAAACTATTTATTTTATTCCCACCAAACTTTTTCAACATGATGAAAATACATTAAATATGCTAAATTGTGAACGGATTATAAATATCTCAAACGGTTTTGCTATGGCGAGGGATTAAAGTAATGTCCAAAAAGGAAAAACTAAAAGCCTCAAATTTTCTAAAAATGTAATTATATACCATTTATTTCTATATAAAAGTATACAAACATCACAACTAAACATTTTATTCTTTTTTTTTCAATTTAAGAATGAATTTTAAGTTTAAAAACTGCCAGAATGGTTGTTTAGTCTAAACAATACATAAATAAAGTCAAACATAGTGCTATACTGCCCTCTTGTGTTCAAAATCAGGTAGGCCTATTATATCTATATATAAATATACTAGGTATGTGACGGTGAGAATATTTTACCACCGGTTAACTGACGTGTGACACCGCTGGGGGCTTTTTAATCGCTAACTTAAAAACTAAAGTAAAATATGTTCTTCCGCACTGACATTTATATTGGTTGAGCGAGCGTTTCAAATGAATTCCTATGGAAGTAGAATTAACTGAAAAACGTTCACTCTGTTCTGCTCGTTCCTCGCCGTGGACGTGCACCGTTATGAATGCCCGTGCAGCCATGAGCATTTTAGTTTCATTTTAAAATTAGCGCCTTTCGGGGGGTGGATTGCTTGAAATTATTTTACAAAAGCACAATTTTGTGTTTTATTGCAACTGTACACAAATATAAGTTAACACTTTGCAGTTTGAATGTCGTCCTGTATAATGATGGAGTATGTTTTTATGTGTCTACTGTTCAATCGCGCCCACGCCACACACACACACACACACACACACGGTTTACTATCTTTGTGGGTACTCTCCATGGACTTAATGGTTTTTATACTGTACAAACTGTATATTCTATCTCCTCACACTAACCCTACCCCTAAACCTACCTATCCCATAAAACTTTCTGCATTTTTACATTTCCAAAAAAACTCATTCTGTATGATTTATAATCTTGTTTACCCATGGGGACCTCTATTTAGGTCCCCACTGTGACACGAGTCCCCATGAGTCTGTGTGCATTCAGGTTAAAGTCCCCACCGGGATAGAAAAACATGAACACACACACACACACACACACACACACACACACACACACACACACACACACACACACACACACACACACACACACACACACACACTCCAGCATTACAATCTTGACATCGCAGCCTGTTCATTATAGCCTTAATAAAATATAATAATAAAATAGTCAACCTAACATATAAAAATTACACTGCTCTAAATAGTCAGTAGTACAATTCGTACATTCACAGTAAGCACCCCTCGCTCCACTGTGATGTTTCCAAGCAAATTTTTGCGCATGTGAAGAGGATGATTTTTTCCATCAATATTGGAACACGAGTGAAGAACAAAGCCTATAATAAAGAATAGTTTAGCATCCAAATACATCGCAAATGTTGAAACATTTTGATTCTGATGAGAGGGTTACGTGAGCCCAACACTGCTTACTTTCATTTTTACTTTTACATTAAATTTAAAGGATTTGTTGTGGAATATTTTGAGTGTATCATAAAATCTGAATAAAAAAATAATAATAATAATAAAAAAATAAAAAAATGAATGAATGAATGAATAAATAAATAAATATATATATGTATGTGTATATATATATATATATATATATATATATATATATATATATATATATATAGCTGCGAGCAGCGATAAAGGGCCAAAGCCGGCGGCACCGCCACCCTAAAGGCACCGGGGTTGCGGTGCCACCGGCTTGGGCCCGTAATCGCTGCTCGCAGCTATATTTTATTATTATTCTTATTTTTTTGTCAACCTTTCGGGCACTTTTGGGGCCCTTAACATGCTCGAAAACTCTTGAAACTTTGCACACAGGTCAGAACCCGCGGCCATCAGGGCCGGGCTAAAGCTGGTACCCGGGCGTGGCAGGGGGGCTCAACAGCGCCCCCTGGAACAGCATCCAAAAACTTGGTCCATAAATCAAACACGCTTGCATGTAATAATATGAAACTCGGTACACATATAGATCTCATTGGGCCAAACAACTTTCATGCTCTAAGTTTTATGCCAGCCCAACAGGAAGTCGGCTATTCAGGGTTGTTTGAAAAACGCATGCTGTGGAATTTAATGTACTCCTCCTACAGAATTCATCCGATCCCCACCAAACTCGGTCAGCGTGAAGTCAAGACATTGAGGATGCTAAATTGCGGACGGATTTTTGATATCTCGAACGGTTTGGCCGTGGCGAGGAAACAAATTTATGGCGAGAAAAGAGAAACAGGAAGTGTGTTATAACTAGAGGTGGGCATAGATTAATTTTTTTAATCTAGATTAATCTAGATTAATTTTGAAATTAATCTAGATTAATCTAGATTAAAATGGCTCATTTGAATTCTGCAGAAGGCATTCAGAATATGTGTGCTACCCAAATAATGACTATAAAAGTAGGCTAAGTCTTTGAGAACGGGTTTCTCAAGCCAGGTGGCGCATTAGACTAGGGGCTCATCTCCTGTTTCCAAAATGCATCACAAACTGCTTGAGAAAGCTGTTCTACTCATAGACTGTAAAAGGTTACTTCTGTACTGTTACTGTCCGTAGGCAACATTAAGTAGGCCTATGTTATTATCAACTACTATAGGCTATCAATTAGGGATGGGCGATATGGCCTAAAATCTATATTGTAATATATATTGCAGCCTCTTGCGATAACGATATACAGTATATTATAATAAAACCATTTCAGAACAGGTTACACAGACCCTGCTAAACAACTGCTAAATTTTTTTTTTTTAAAGGGTATATGTAGTTTTGAGAACATATATTGTGCAAAACTGTAAGTATACAACATAATTTTGCAGATAAATAAAATTTAAGTACACTAGCTGCAGAGATCTTAAGTAGGTCTAATGTTTATTATAGCTTTGAGCTTATGAAACCCCAAATTTAAAGTTATAATATTGTCTAACTGATGTCTTTTCAGTTAAAAAGAAACACAACAACGATTCTTAAAATCGGGCGTAGACAGAGATTATGTGTTAACGTTACACCACTAGATATATTGGAATGAGAATAATACGCGCGCGCTGGTATTCAGTGATGTCATGTTTCGTTTTGAATTTGAGGTGGTAGAACTGATTAGTCGTGTGTTAACTTACCGAACCGTTACCCCACACACTCGGATAGTTTGCTGCTGTTTGTCGGACGGCTTAAATCCGAACCAAGTCCAAATTATGGATGTTGCAGTTTTCACTTTCAGCCGTGTTTACTTAAGATGACGACGAATATGCGTTGCAGCCGGGTTTACCTCGCGGCCGCGGGTAGATTGCGTCATCATAGCTTGTGTAGTAGAGCCATCTCCCAACCCAACTTGGGGAATAGATTAACGGCGATATTTCTTTTATCGCGCGATAAGAGTCTCGCGTTAACGCCGATAACGGCCCACCACTAGTTATAACTTCTGCATACATTAACTGATCTTGATAAAACTTCAGCAGTGTGTTCGTTTTCAGAGGCCGATCACACTGATGTGACTATTGTGAGTCAAAGTTATAGCGCCACCAACTGGCAGCAGGAAGTGTGTCACTTTCAAAATTCTTTGATGTCACCCTCTTAGGTTTACCCGACTTGCTTCAAACTTTATGTGTATAATGTAGACACACGGCAGATGTAGACCTGTGAAAGGATTATTGATATCTTAGATACTGTTGCCGTGGCAACGCATCAAACTTTAATATTCTTTTCGGATGCGTTTGAGACTCTTAGCATGCTTGAAATTGGATGAAACTCGACAGACACATCACATTTATTATCCAGTAGACATGTGCAAAGTTTCTGAAACAGGCGTGGTGAAATGGCTCAGTAGTGCCACCTTTAGTCAAAAGTGGGGGGGTTAGTTTTATCAACAGCAACAAAACTTGGTATGTGTATTGTTCTCATCAAGACGGACAACTTTCTAATTTACAGTAACTAGCTCGGACCAAGAGGAAGAGAGATATTTTGGTTTGAATGTGGATTTTCTGGAGAATTTTCTCTCCCTCTCTCTGTGTCTCTGTGTGTGTGAGGGGAGGGGGGGATTTGACTATTGCTTTTATATTGTTAATCAAGGTTTCAGGGGCTTTTGGGGTCCTTAACGTGCTCAAAAACTCTTGAAACTTTGCACACAAGTCAGAACCCCCTGCCATCAGGGACGGGCTGAAGCTGGTACCCGGGCGTGGCATGGGGGCTCAACAGCGCCCCCTTGAACGGGGTCCCAAAACTTGGTCCATAGATCAAACACGCTTGCATTAATTAATATGAAACTCGGTGCACATATAGATCTTATCGGGCCGAACAACTTTCCCCCGGTCAAGTTTTACGCCAGCCCAACAGGAAGTCGGCTATTATGGGTTGTTTGGAAAACGCTTGCTGTGGAATGCGAAGTACTCCTCCTAGAGAATTCATCCAATCCCCACCAAACTCGGTGTGCATGAAGTCAAGACATTGAGGATACTAAATTGCGGACGGATTTTTGATATCTCGAACGGTTTGGCCGTGGCGAGGAAACGAATTTATGGCGAGAAAAGAGAAACACGAAGTGGTATAACTTCTGCATACATTAACTGATCTTGATGAAACTTCACCAGTGTGTTCGTGGTAAGAGGCCGATCAGATGGATGTAACTATTGTGAGTCAAAGTTATAGCGCCACCAACTGGCAGCAGGAAGTGTGTCACTTTCAAAATGCTTTTGACAAAAGTGGGGGGGTTAGTTTTACCCACAGTTACAAAAATCAGTACGTACATTGGTCTCATCGAGCCGGACAACTTTCTAATATACAGTTTTTAGCTTCGACCAATAGGAAGTCAGATATTTTGGTTTGAATGTGGATTTATTTGCAAATTCAGCCTCTGCTTTTTACCCACTCCTGCTAAGTGTTTTTTTTTTATTCACACCAAACTTTTTTAACACGATGAAAATACATTAAAGATGCTAAATTGTGAACGGATATTAAATATTTCAAACGGTTTTGACATGGCGAGGGATTAAAATAATGTCAAAAAAGGAATCAGAAAACATCTCATATCTTCTTAAAATTTAATTATACACCATTTATTTTTATATAAAATTATACAAATATCAGAACTAAACCGAAACAGAACTAGTTTTGGGTTTATTCAGTTTTTTTCAATTCAAGAATTATGTACAAGTTTAAAATCAGCCAGAATGCGCTATTTAGTAAAAAAAAAAGTCATACATAGGGCTATACTGCCCTCTTGTGTTCAAAATCAGGTAGGCCCATTGTATATTGTATTTATATATAAATATAATAGCGATATGACTGAGATTTTTTTCCCACTGGTTAATTGATGTGTGACACCGTGGCGGGGGCTTTTAAATCGCTAACTTAAAGGGATACTCCACTTTAAATTGAAAATTCTGTCATCATATACTCACCCTCATGTTGTTTCAATCCTTTATTAATTTCTTTCTTCTGCTGAACAGAAAGGAAGATATTTAGAAGAATGTCAGTAACCAGACAGTTTCTGGTCTCATTGACTTCCATAGTATACATTTTTTTCCTACTATGGAAGTCAATGGGATCAGAAACTGTCTGGTTACTGACATTCTCCTAAATATCTTCCTTTCTGTTCAGCAGAAGAAAGAAATTCATAAAGGATTAAAACAACATGAGGGTGAGTATATGGTGACAGAATTTTCATTTTAAAGTGGAGTATCCCTTTAAAAGCGAAAGTGAAATACGGTCGTCCAGTAGGAATGAACTAAAAAACATTCACTCTGTTCTGCTCGTTCCTCGCTGTAGACTTTATTGCCCATGCAGCCGTGAGCATTTTAGTTTCATTAAAAAAATAGCGCCATTTCGGGGGTGGGATTGCTTGAATGTTTTTTTTACAAAAGCACAATGTTGTGTTTTATTGCGAGTGTACATAAATATAAGTAAAAACATTGCAGTTTAAATGATGTCCTGTATGAACAAACCGACGGAGTAGCCTATGTTTTTATGTTTCCACTGTTCGATCGTGCCCACGCCTCACACACACACACACACACACACACACACACACACACACACACACACACACACACACACACACACACACACACACACACACACACACAGTGCATTCCAGCATTGCAATCTTGACATCGCAGCCGGTTCATTACAGCCGTAATAAAATATAATTATAAATATAAATAGTCAACCTATTTGCAGCAAATGATAGTAGATTTTAGATCAATATATTTGTTTTCCTTACAATTTTAATTAACACTAACTTTATTCTCATCTGAATTATAAATAATTTATTTCTGTATAAAAAAATACTACCATTAAAAAATACATTTGATTGTCTTTTTTAATCAATGGAGAATGTGTGACTTAAAAATAAACAGATTAGTGCTCGGTTTGAGGACAAGAAATGAAAACCAATGCAATATGATGAATGTCCAAAACGTACGCTCTTCTCTGCCCGTTCCTCGCCTCGCCATATATATATATATATATATTTTTTTTTTGTTACATATATATGATGTATATATATATTTATTTTTTTTGTTACATTTTTATATATATCTATATATATATATATATATATATATATATATATATATATATATATATATATATATATATATATATAATATAGCTGCGAGCAGCGATGGAGGGCCCAAGCCGGTGACACCGCCACCCCGGTGGCTTTAGTGTAACTAAAGGCACCAGGGTGGCGGTGCCACCGGCTTGGGCCCGCAATCGCTGCTCGCAGCTATATTTATTATTAGGGCCCAAGCCCTGAAAGGGCGAAGGCCCTATTGTTTCCGGTAGGATTATTAGGGCCCAAGCCCTGAAAGGGCGAAGGCCCTATTGTTTTCGGTAGGATTATTAGGGCCCGAGCACCGATGGTGTGAGGACCCTCTTGGAATTGCTCTGTTTATTATTATTATTATTATTATTCTTCTCCGCATTGAATTGCATTTTTGAGGGCCTAAACATGCGCGAAAACTCACGAAACTTTGCACACGCGTCAGAACTGGCGAAAATTTACATCTGATATAGGTTTCAGAATTGGACGGGGCAAAATGGCTTGATAGCGCCACCTATAAAAGTTCAACGGAGTGCGCCTCCCGCAACGTTCAACGTACGTGCACGAAATTCGGTACATACGTGTAATGACCTAATACCTACAAAAAAGTCTCTTGGAGCATAGCCCTAAACAGAACAGGAAGTCAGCCATTTTGAACTTCCTCTCAGATTTTTGTGCAGTTTTTGCCATTTTCAGGCCTCGTACTTTAACAAACTCCTCCTACAGTTTTAATCTGATCATCTTCAAATTTGGTGAGTGTAATCTTAAGGCCTTTGCGACGTTAAATTGCGAAGATCTTGAGTTTTCGTCGAAGGGCGGGTCCTCGGCGGCCTTACAAATTTCGATGTTTCGCCATGAAACAGGAAGTTGCTGTAACTCAGGCATGGAATGTCCAATCTGCTCCAAACTTCACACGTTTGATAAGAGTTCTGTCCTGAACACATGGCCATGCTCATATTCAGTTATAGTCATAGCGCCACCTGCTGGCAACAGGAAGTGACATGTTTAACACTGTTATGGACTCCTAATAACATATAAAAAAGTGCCAGCAAGTGCTAAACATGCTAACAACATACTAGAAGCATGCTAAAACATGCTAGCAAACTCTTAGCTAAGTGCTAAAGCATGCTATTATTGCAATTAAATAGGAATTTGCTGTAACTCAGGCATGGAATGTCCAATCTGCCCCAAACTTCACACTTTTGATAAGCGTTCTGTCCTGAACACATCTACATGAGAATATTCAGTTATAGTAATAGCGCCACCTACTGGCAACAGGAAGTGTCATGTTTAACACGTTGATGCCATTCTAGCAACATGTTAAAAATGCCATTGAGGTCTAAACATGCTAGAAACATGTTAAAACATGCTAGCTAATGTTAAAACATGCTAGCAATACTTAGCTAAGTGGTAAAGCATGCTAATTCAATGAAACAGGATGTTGTTGTTACTCAAGAAGGCAATGTCCAATATGCGCCAAACTTCACACTTTTAATAAACGTTCTGTCCTGAACACATGACCATGCTCATATTCAGTTATAGTCATAGTGCCACCTGCTGGCAACAGGAAGTGACATGTTAAACACTGTTGTGGACATATAAAAACATATAAAAAAGTGCCAGCAAGTGCTAAACATGCTAACAACATAGTAGAAACATGCTAAAACATGCTGGCAAACACTTAGCTAAGTGCTAAAGCATGCTATTGCTGCAATTAAATAGGAATTTGCTGTAACACAGGCATGGAATGTCCAATCTGCCCCAAACTTCACACGTTTGATAAGAGTCATGGCCTGAACACATCTACATGAGAATATTAAGTTATAGTAATAGCGCCACCTGCTGTCAACAGGAAGTGACATGTTTAACACTGTTGTGGTCTCCTAATAACATATATAAAAGAGCCAGCAAGTGCTAAACAGGTTAGCAACATACTAGAAACATGCTAGCAAACACTTAGCTAAGTGATAAAGCATGCTATTACTGCAATTAAATAGGAATTTGCTGTAACTCAGGCATGGAACGTCCAATCTGCCCCAAACTTCACATGTTTGATAAGAATCATGGCCTGAACGCATGGCTATGCTCAAATTCAGTTATAGTAATAGCGCCACCTACTGGCAACAGGAAGTGACATGTTTAACACGTTGATGCCGTTCTAGCAACATGTTAAAAATGCCATTGAGTTCTAAACATGCTAGAAACATATTAAAACATGCTAGCAATACTTAGCTAAGTGCTAAAGCATGCTAATTCAATGAAACAGGACTTTGTTGTTACTCAAGAAGGCAATGTACAATCTACCCCAAACGTCACACGTTTGATAAGAGTTATCTCTTGAACACATGTCCATGCTCATATTTAGTTATAGTCATAGCGCCACCTGCTGGCAACAGGAAGTGACGTTTAACACTGTTCTTGACTCCTAATAACATATAAAAAAATGCCAGTAGGTGCTAAACATCCTACCAACATACTAGAGACATGCTAAAACATAATAGCAAACACTTAGCTAAGTGCTAAAGAATGATATTACTGCAATTAAATATGAATTTGCTGTAACTCAGGCATGGAATGTCCAATCTGCCCCAAACTTCACACTTTTGATAAGCGTTCTGTCCTGAACACATGACCATGCTTATATTCAGTTATAGTCATAGCGCCACCTGCTGGCAACAGGAAGTGACATGTTTAACACTGTTGTGGACTCCTAATAACATATAAAAAAGTGCCAGCAAGTGTTAAACATGCTAACAACATACTAGAAACATGCTAAAACATGCTAGCAAACTCTTAGCCAAGTGCTAAAGCATGCTATTATTGCAATTAAATAGGAATTTGCTGTAACTCAGGCATGGAATGTCCAATCTGCCCCAAACTTCACACTTTTGATAAGAGTCATGGCCTGAACACATCTACATGAGAATGTTCAGTTATAGTAATAGCGCCACCAACTGGCAACAGGAAGTGACATGTTTAACACGTTGATGCCGTTCTAGCAACATGTTAAAACATGCTAACAATGCTTAGCTAAGTTCTAAAGAATGCTAATTCAATGAAACATGACTTTGTTGTTACTCAAGAAGGCAATGTCCAATTTGCACCAAACTTCACATGTTTGATAAGAGTTCTGTCCTGAACACACATCCATGCTCATATTCAGTTATAGTCATAACGCCACATACTGGCAACAGAAACTGACATGGTTAACACCGTGCAGTACTAACCACATAATTATTGTGTACTAAGCATGCTAGAAACAGACTGAACATGCTAGCAACACTTAGCTGAGTCATGAAGCATGCTATTATCACCATTATACAAAACATTTTGTAACTGACTTTGACATACTCTTACTATATATACCTCCTTAAATGTACATTTCCCAACCATGCTCTGCCTTCCTAAAGCCACCGAGTGTTGATGGCACGGGTGCGAGGGCCCTTTCATCGCTGCTTGCAGCTTTAATTATTATTATTATTAGGGCCCAAGCCCTGAAAGGGCGAAGGCCCTATTGTTTTCGGTAGGATTATTATTATTATTATTATTAGGGCCCGAGCACCGATGGTGTGAGGACCCTCTTGGAATTGCTCTGTTTATTATTAGGGCCCGAGCACCGATGGTGTGAGGACCCTCTTGGAATTGCTCTGTTTATTATTATTATTATTAGGGCCCGAGCACCGATGGTGTGAGGACCCTCTTGGAATTGCTCTGTTTATTATTATTATTATTCTTCTTCTTCTTCTTCTTCTCCGCATTTAATTGCATTTTTGAGGGCCTAAACATGCTCGAAAACTCACGAAACTTTGCACACGCGTCAGAACTGGCGAAAATTTACATCTGATATAGGTTTCAGAATTGGACGGGGCAAAACGGCTCGATAGCGCCACCTATAAAAGTTCAACGGAGTGCGCCTCCCGCAACGTTCCACGTACGTGCACGAAATTCGGTACATACATGTAATGACCTAATACCTACAAAAAAGTCTCTTGGAGCATAGCCCTAAACACAACAGGAAGTCAGCCATTTTGAACTTCCTCTCAGATTTTTGTGCAGTTTTTGCCATTTTCAGGCCTCGTACTTTAACGAACTCCTCCTACAGTTTTAATCTGATCATCTTCAAATTTGGTGAGTGTAATCTTAAGGCCTTTGCGACGTTAAATTGCGAAGATCTTGAGTTTTCGTCAAAGGGCGGGTCCTCGGCGACCTGACAAATTTCGATGTTTCGCCATGAAACAGGAAGTTGCTGTAACTCAGGCATGGAATGTCCAATCTGCCCCAAACTTCACACTTTTGATAAGCGTTCTGTCCTGAACACATGACCATGCTCATATTCAGTTACAGTCATAGCGCCACCTGCTGGCAACAGGAAGTGACATGTTTAACACTGATATGGACTCCTAATAACATATAAAAAAGTGCCAGCAAGTGCTAAACATGCTAACAACATAATAGAAGCATGCTAAAACATGCTAGCAAACTCTTAGCTAAGTGCTAAAGCATGCTATTATTGCAATTAAATAGGAATTTGCTGTAACTCAGGCATGGAATGTCCAATCTGCCCCAAACTTCACACTTTTGATAAGCGTTCTGTCCTGAACACATTTACATGAGAAAATTCAGTTATAGTAATAGCGCCACCTACTGGTAACAGGAAGTGACATGTTTAACACTCTTGTGGTCTCCTAATAACATATAAAAAAGAGCCAGCAAGTGCTAAACAGGTTAGCAACATACTAGAAACATGTTAGCAAACACTTAGCTAAGTGCTAAAGCATGCTATTACTGCAATTAAATAGGAATTTGCTGTAACTCAGGCATGTAATGTCCAATCTGCCCCAAACTTCACACATTTGATAAGAATCATGGCCTGAACACATGTCTATGCTCAAATTCAGTTATAGTAATAGCGCCACCTACTGGCAACAGGAAGTGACATGTTTAACACTTTGATGCCGTTCTAGCAACATGTTAAAAATGCCATTGAGTTCTATACATGCTAGAAACATGTTAAAACATGCTAGCAGTACTTAGCTAAGTGCTAAACCATGCTAATTCAATGAAACAGGACTTTGTTGTTACTCAAGAAGGCAATGTACAATCTACCCCAAACTTCACACGTTTGATAAGAGTTATCTCTTGAACACATGTCCATGCTCATATTTAGTTATAGTCATAGCGCCACCTGCTGGCAACAGGAAGTGACGTTTAACACTGTTCTTGACTCCTAATAACATATAAAAAAATGCCAGTAGGTGCTAAACATCCTACCAACATACTAGAGACATGCTAAAACATACTAGCAAACACTTAGCTAAGTGCTAAAGAATGATATTACTGCAATTAAATATGAATTTGCTGTAACTCAGGCATGGAATGTCCAATCTGCCCCAAACTTCACACTTTTGATAAGCGTTCTGTCCTGAACACATGACCATGCTTATATTCAGTTACAGTCATAGCGCCACCTGCTGGCAACAGGAAGTGACGTTTAACACTGTTCTTGACTCCTAATAACATATAAAAAAATGCCAGTAGGTGCTAAACATCCTACCAACATACTAGAGACTTGCTAAAACATACTAGCAAACACTTAGCTAAGTGCTAAAGAATGATATTACTGCAATTAAATATGAATTTGCTGTAACTCAGGCAAGGAATGTCCAATCTGCCCCAAACTTCACACTTTTGATAAGCGTTCTGTCCTGAACACATGATCATGCTTACAGTCATAGCGCCACCTGCTGGCAGCAGGAAGTGACATGTTTAACACTGTTATGGACTCCTAATAACATATAAAAAAGTGCCAGCAAGTGCTAAACATGCTAACAACATACTAGAAACATGCTAAAACATGCTAGCAAACTCTTAGCTAAGTGCTAAAGCATGCTATTATTGCAATTAAATAGGAATTTGCTGTAATTCAGGCATGGAATGTCCAATCTGCCCCAAACTTCACACATTTGATAAGAATCATGGCCTGAACACATGTCTATGCTCAAATTCAGTTATAGTAATAGCGCCACCTACTGGCAAAAGGAAGTGACATGTTTAACACTTTGATGCCGTTCTAGCAACATGTTAAAAATGCCATTGAGTTCTAAACATGCTAGAAACATGTTAAAACATGCTAACAATGCTTAGCTAAGTGCTAAAGAATGTTAATTCAATGAAACATGACTTTGTTGTTACTCAAGAAGGCAATGTCCAATTTGCACCAAACTTCACACGTTTGATAAGAGTTCTGTCCTGAACACACATCCATGCTCATATTCAGTTATAGCCATAACGCCACCTACTGGCAACAGAAACTGACATGGTTAACACTGTAATGCAGTACTAACCACATAATTATTGTGTACTAAGCATGCTAGAAACAGACTAAACATGCTAGCAACACTTAGCTGAGTCATGAAGCATGCTATTATCACCATTATACAAAACATTTTGTAACTGACTTTGACATACTCTTACTATATATACCTCCTTGAATGTACATTTCCCAACCATGCTCTGTCTTCCTAAAGCCACCGAGTGTTGATGGCACGGGTGCGAGGGCCCTTTCATCGCTGCTTGCAGCTTTAATTATTATTAGGGCCCGAGCACCGATGGTGTGAGGACCCTCTTGGAATTGCTCTGTTTATTATTATTATTATTAGGGCCCGAGCACCGATGGTGTGAGGACCCTCTTGGAATTGCTCTGTTTATTATTATTATTATTATTATTCTTCTTCTTCTTCTTCTCCGCATTGAATTGCATTTTTGAGGGCCTAAACATGCTCGAAAACTCACAAAACTTTGCACACGCGTCAGAACTGGCGAAAATTTACATCTGATATAGGTTTCAGAATTGGACGGGGCAAAATGGCTCGATAGCGCCACCTATAAAAGTTCAACGGAGTGCGCCTCCCGCAACGTTCCACGTACGTGCACAAAATTCGGTACATACATGTAATGACCTAATACCTACAAAAAAGTCTCTTGGAGCATAGCCCTAAACACAACAGGAAGTCAGCCATTTTCAACTTCCTCTCAGATTTTTGTGCAGTTTTTGCCATTTTCAGGCCTCGTACTTTAACGAACTCCTCCTACAGTTTTAATCTGATCATCTTCAAATTTGGTGAGTGTAATCTTAAGGCCTTTGCGACGTTAAATTGCGAAGATCTTGAGTTTTCGTCGAAGGGCGGGTCCTCGGCGGCCTGACAAATTTCGATGTTTCGCCATGAAACAGGAAGTTGCTGTAACTCAGGCATGGAATGTCCAATCTGCCCCAAACTTCACACGTTTGATAAGAGTTCTGTCCTGAACACATGACCATGCTCATATTCAGTTATAGTCATAGCGCCACCTGCTGGCAACAGGAAGTGACATGTTTAACACTGTTATGGACTCCTAATAACATAAAAAAGTGCCAGCAAGTGCTAAACATGCTAACAACATACTAGAAGCATGCTAAAACATGCTAGCAAACTCTTAGCTAAGTGCTAAAGCATGCTATTATTGCAATTAAATAGGAATTTGCTGTAACTCAGGCATGGAATGTCCAATCTGCCCCAAACTTCACACTTTTGATAAGCGTTCTGTCCTGAACACATCTACATGAGAATATTCAGTTATAGTAATAGCGCCACCTACTGGTAACAGGAAGTGTCATGTTTAACACGTTGATGCCATTCTAGCAACATGTTAAAAATGCCATTGACTTCTAAACATGCTAGAAACATGTTAAAACATGCTAGCAATACTTAGCTAAGTGCTAAAGCATGCTAATTCAATGAAACAGGATGTTGTTGTTACTCAAGAAGGCAATGTCCAATCTGCGCCAAACTTCACACTTTTAATAAACGTTCTGTCCTGAACACATGACCATGCTCATATTCAGTTACAGTCATAGTGCCACCTGCTGGCAACAGGAAGTGACATGTTAAACACTGTTGTGGACATATAAAAACATAAAAAAAGTGCCAGCAAGTGCTAAACATGCTAACAACATACTAGAAACATGCTAAAACATGCTAGCAAACACTTAGCTAAGTGCTAAAGCATGCTATTGCTGCAATTAAATAGGAATTTGCTGTAACACAGGCATGGAATGTCCAATCTGCCCCAAACTTCACACGTTTGATAAGAGTCATGGCCTGAACACATCTACATGAGAATATTCAGTTATAGTAATAGCGCCACCTGCTGTCAACAGGAAGTGACATGTTTAACACTGTTGTGGTCTCCTAATTACATATAAAAAAGAGCCAGCAAGTGCTAAACAGGTTAGCAACATACTAGAAACATGCTAGCAAACACTTAGCTAAGTGCTAAAGCATGCTATTACTGCAATTAAATAGGAATTTGCTGTAACTCAGGCATGGAATGTCCAATCTGCCCCAAACTTCACACGTTTGATAAGAATCATGGCCTGAACACATGTCTATGCTCAAATTCAGTTATAGTAATAGCGCCACCTACTGGCAACAGGAAGTGACATGTTTAACACGTTGATGCCGTTCTAGCAACATGTTAAAAATGCCATTGAGTTCTAAACATGTTAGAAACATATTAAAACATGCTAGCAATACTTAGCTAAGTGCTAAAGCATGCTAATTCAATGAAACAGGACTTTGTTATTACTCAAGAAGGCAATGTACAATCTACCCCAAACTTCACACGTTTGATAAGAGTTATCTCTTGAACACATGTCCATGCTCATATTTAGTTATAGTCATAGCGCCACCTGCTGGCAACAGGAAGGGATGTTTAACACTGTTCTTGACTCCTAATAACATATAAAAAAATGCCAGTAGGTGCTAAACATCCTACCAACATACTAGAGACATGCTAAAACATACTAGCAAACACTTAGCTAAGTGCTAAAGAATGATATTACTGCAATTAAATATGAATTTGCTGTAACTCAGGCATGGAATGTCCAATCTGCCCCAAACTTCACACTTTTGATAAGCGTTCTGTCCTGAACACATGACCATGCTTATATTCAGTTACAGACATAGCGCCACCTGCTGGCAACAGGAAGTGACATGTTTAACACTGTTATGGACTCCTAATAACATATAAAAAAGTGCCAGCAAGTTTTAAACATGCTAACAACATATTATAAACATGCTAAAACATGCTAGCAAACTCTTAGCTAAGTGCTAAAGCATGCTATTATTGCAATTAAATAGGAATTTGCTGTAACTCAGGCATGGAATGTCCAATCTGCCCCAAACTTCACACTTTTGATAAGAGTCATGGCCTGAATACATCTACATGAGAATGTTCATTTATAGTAATAGCGCCACCTACTGGCAACAGGAAGTGACATGTTTAACACGTTGATGCCGTTCTAGCAACATGTTAAAAATGCCATTGAGTTCTAAACATGCTAGAAACATGTTAAAACATGCTAACAATGCTTAGCTAAGTGCTAAAGAATGCTAATTCAATGAAACATGACTTTTTTGTTACTCAAGAAGGCAATTTCCAATTTGCACCAAACTTCACACGTTTGATAAGAGTTCTGTCCTGAACACACATCCATGCTCATATTCAGCAATAGTCATAACGCCACCTATTGGCAACAGAAACTGACATGGTTAACACAGTAATGCGGTACTAACCACATAATTATTGTGTACTAAGCATGCTAGAAACAGACTAAACATGCTAGCAACACTTAGCTGAGTCATGAAGCATGCTATTATCACCATTATACAAAACATTTTGTTACTAACTTTGACATACTCTTACTATATATACCTCCTTAAATGTACATTTCCCAACCATGCTCTGTCTTCCTAAAGCCACCGAGTGTTGATGGCACGGGTGCGAGGGCCCTTTCATCGCTGCTTGCAGCTTTAATTATTATTATTATTCTTCTTCTCCGCATTGAATTGCATTTTTGAGGGCCTAAACATGCGCGAAAACTCACGAAACTTTGCACACGCGTCAGAACTGGCGAAAATTTACATCTGATATAGGTTTCAGAATTGGACGGGGCAAAACGGCTCGATAGCGCCACCTATAAAAGTTCAACGGAGTGCGCCTCCCGCAACGTTCCACGTACGTGCACGAAATTCGGTACATACATGTAATGACCTAATACCTACAAAAAAGTCTCTTGGAGCATAGCCCTAAACCCAACAGGAAGTCAGCCATTTTGAACTTCCTCCCAGATTTTTGTGCAGTTTTTGACATTTTCAGGCCTCATACTTTAACGAACTCCTCCTACAGTTTTAATCTGATCATCTTCAAATTTGGTGAGTGTAATCTTAAGGCCTTTGCGACGTTAAATTGCGAAGATCTTGAGTTTTCGTCGAAGGGCGGGTCCTCGGCGGCCTGACAAATTTTGATGTTTCGCCATGAAACAGGAAGTTGCTGTAACTCAGGCATGGAATGTCCAATCTGCCCCAAACTTCATACGTTTGATAAGAGTTCTGTCCTGAACACATGACCATGCTCATATTCAGTTATAGTCATAGCGCCACCTGCTGGCAACAGAAAGTGACATGTTTAACACTGTTATGGACTCCTAATAACATATAAAAAAGTGCCAGCAAGTGCTAAACATGCTAACAACATACTAGAAGCATGCTAAAACATGCTAGCAAACTCTTAGCTAAGTGCTAAAGCATGCTATTATTGCAATTAAATAGGAATTTGCTGTAACTCAGGCATGGAATGTCCAATCTGCCCCAAACTTCACACTTTTGATAAGCGTTCTGTCCTGAACATATCTACATGAGAATATTCAGTTATAGTAATAGCGCCACCTACTGGTAACAGGAAGTGTCATGTTTAACACGTTGATGCCATTCTAGCAACATGTTAAAAATGCCATTGACTTCTAAACATGCTAGAAACATGTTAAAACATACTAGCAATACTTAGCTAAGTGCTAAAGCATGCTAATTCAATGAAACAGGATGTTGTTGTTACTCAAGAAGGCAATGTCCAATCTGCGCCAAACTTCACACTTTTAATAAACGTTCTGTCCTGAACACATGACCATGCTCATATTCAGTTATAGTCATAGCGCCACCTGCTGGCAACAGGAAGTGACATGTTTAACACTGTTATGGACTCCTAATAACATATAAAAAAGTGCCAGCAAGTGCTAAACATGCTAACAACATACTAGAAGCATGCTAAAACATGCTAGCAAACTCTTAGCTAAGTGCTAAAGCATGCTATTATTGCAATTAAATAGGAATTTGCTGTAACTCAGGCATGGAATGTCCAATCTGCCCCAAACTTCACACTTTTGATAAGCGTTCTGTCCTGAACATATCTACATGAGAATATTCAGTTATAGTAATAGCGCCACCTACTGGTAACAGGAAGTGTCATGTTTAACACGTTGATGCCATTCTAGCAACATGTTAAAAATGCCATTGACTTCTAAACATGCTAGAAACATGTTAAAACATACTAGCAATACTTAGCTAAGTGCTAAAGCATGCTAATTCAATGAAACAGGACTTTGTTGTTACTCAAGAAGGCAATGTACAATCTACCCCAAACGTCACACGTTTGATAAGAGTTATCTCTTGAACACATGTCCATGCTCATATTTAGTTATAGTCATAGCGCCACCTGCTGGCAACAGGAAGTGACGTTTAACACTGTTCTTGACTCCTAATAACATATAAAAAAATGCCAGTAGGTGCTAAACATCCTACCGACATACTATAGACATGCTAAAACATACTAGCAAACACTTAGCTAAGTGCTAAAGAATGATATTACTGCAATTAAATATGAATTTGCTGTAACTCAGGCATGGAATGTCCAATCTGCCCCAAACTTCACACTTTTGATAAGCGTTCTGTCCTGAACACATGACCATGCTTATATTCAGTTACAGTCATAGCGCCACCTGCTGGCAACAGGAAGTGACATGTTTAACACTGTTATGGACTCCTAATAACATATAAAAAAGTGCCAGCAAGTGTTAAACATGCTAACAACATACTAGAAACATGCTAAAACATGCTAGCAAACTCTTAGCCAAGTGCTAAAGCATGCTATTATTGCAATTAAATAGGAATTTGCTGTAACTCAGGCATGGAATGTCCAATCTGCCCCAAACTTCACACTTTTGATAAGAGTCATGGCCTGAACACATCTACATGAGAATGTTCAATTATAGTAATAGCGCCACCAACTGGCAACAGGAAGTGACATGTTTAACACGTTGATGCCGTTCTAGCAACATGTTAAAAATGCCATTGAGTTCTAAACATGCTAGAAACATGTTAAAACATGCTAACAATGCTTAGCTAAGTGCTAAAGCATGCTAATTCAATGAAACATGACTTTGTTGTTACTCAAGAAGGCAATGTCCAATTTGCACCAAACTTCACACGTTTGATAAGAGTTCTGTCCTGAACACACATCCAAGCTCATATTCAGTTATAGTCATAACGCCACCTACTGGCAACAGAAACTGACATGGTTAACACAGTAATGCAGTACTAACCACATAATTATTGTGTACTAAGCATGCTAGAAACACACTAAACATGCTAGCAACACTTAGCTGAGTCATGAAGCATGCTATTATCACCATTATACAAAACATTTTGTAACTGACTTTGACATACTCTTACTATATATACCTCCTTAAATGTACATTTCCCAACCATGCTCTGTCTTCCTAAAGCCACCGAGTGTTGATGGCACGGGTGCGAGGGCCCTTTCATCGCTGCTTGCAGCTTTAATTATTATTATTATTCTTCTTCTCCGCATTGAATTGCATTTTTGAGGGCCTAAACATGCTTGAAAACTCACGAAACTTTGCACACGCGTCAGAACTGGCGAAAATTTACATCTGATATAGGTTTCAGAATTGGACGGGGCAAAACGGCTCGATAGCGCCACCTATAAAAGTTCAACGGAGTGCGCCTCCCGCAACGTTCCACGTACGTGCACGAAATTCGGTACATACATGTAATGAACTAATACCTACAAAAAAGTCTCTTGGAGCATAGTCCTAAACACAACAGGAAGTCAGCCATTTTGAACTTCCTCTCAGATTTTTGTGCGGTTTTTGACATTTTCAGGCCTCGTACTTTAACGAACTCCTCCTACAGTTTTAATCTGATCATCTTCAAATTTGGTGAGTGTAATCTTAAGGCGTTTGCGACGTTAAATTGCGAAGATCTTGAGTTTTCGTCAAAGGGCGGGTCCTCGGCGGCCTGACAAATTTCGATGTTTCGCCATGAAACAGGAAGTTGCTGTAACTCAGGCATGGAATGTCCAATCTGCCCCAAACTTCACACTTTTGATAAGCGTTCTGTCCTGAACACATGACCATGCTCATATTCAGTTACAGTCATAGCGCCACCTGCTGGCAACAGGAAGTGACATGTTTAACACTGTTATGGACTCCTAATAACATATAAAAAAGTGCCAGCAAGTGCTAAACATGCTAACAACATACTAGAAGCATGCTAAAACATGCTAGCAAACTCTTAGCTAAGTGCTAAAGCATGCTATTATTGCAATTAAATAGGAATTTGCTGTAACTCAGGCATGGAATTTCCAATCTGCCCCAAACTTCACACTTTTGATAAGCGTTCTGTCCTGAACATATCTACATGAGAATATTCAGTTATAGTAATAGCGCCACCTACTGGTAACAGGAAGTGTCATGTTTAACACGTTGATGCCATTCTAGCAACATGTTAAAAATGCCATTGACTTCTAAACATGCTAGAAACATTTTTAAACATGCTAGCAATACTTAGCTAAGTGCTAAAGCATGCTAATTCAATGAAACAGGATGTTGTTGTTACTCAAGAAGGCAATGTCCAATCTGCGCCAAACTTCACACTTTTAATAAACGTTCTGTCCTGAACACATGACCATGCTCATATTCAGTTACAGTCATAGTGCCACCTGCTGGCAACAGGAAGTGACATGTTAAACACTGTTGTGGACATAAAAACATAAAAAAAGTGCCAGCAAGTGCTAAACATGCTAACAACATACTAGAAAAATGCTAAAACATGCTAGCAAACACTTAGCTAAGTGCTAAAGCATGCTATTGCTGCAATTAAATAGGAATTTGCTGTAACACAGGCAAGGAATGTCCAATCTGCCTCAAACTTCACACGTTTGATAAGAGTCATGGCCTGAACACATCTACATGAGAATATTCAGTTATAGTAATAGCGCCACCTGCTGTCAACAGGAAGTGACATGTTTAACACTGTTGTGGTCTCCTAATAACATATAAAAAAGAGCCAGCAAGTGCTAAACAGGTTAGTAACATACTAGAAACATGCTAGCAAACACTTAGCTAAGTGCTAAAGCATGCTATCACTGCAATTAAATAGGAATTTGCTGTAACCCAGGCATGGAATGTCCAATCTGCCCCAAACATCACACGTTTGATAAGAATCATGGCCTGAACACATGTCTATGCTCAAATTCAGTTATAGTAATAGCGCCACCTACTGGCAACAGGAAGTGACATGTTTAACACGTTGATGCCGTTCTAGCAACATGTTAAAAATGCCATTGAGTTCTAAACATGCTAGAAACATATTAAAACATGCTAGCAATACTTAGCTAAGTGCTAAAGCATGATAATTCAATGAAACAGGACTTTGTTGTTACTCAAGAAGGCAATGTACAATCTACCCCAAACTTCACACGTTTGATACGAGTTATCTCTTGAACACATGTCCATGCTCATATTTAGTTATAGTCATAGCGCCACCTGCTGGCAACAGGAAGTGACGTTTAACACTGTTCTTGACTCCTAATAACATATAAAAAAAATGCCAGTAGGTGCTAAACATCCTACCAACATACTAGAGACATGCTAAAACATACTAGCAAACACTTAGCTAAGTGCTAAAGAATGATATTACTGCAATTAAATATGAATTTGCTGTAACTCAGGCATGGAATGTCCAATCTGCCCCAAACTTCACACTTTTGATAAGCGTTCTGTCTTGAACACATGACCATGCTTATATTCAGTTACAGTCATAGCGCCACCTGCTGGCAACAGGAAGTGACATGTTTAACACTGTTATGGACTCCTAATAACATATAAAAAAGTGCCAGCAAGTGTTAAACATGCTAACAACATACTAGAAACATGCTAAAACATGCTAGCAAACTCTTAGCTAAGTGCTAAAGCATGCTATTATTGCAATTAAATAGGAATTTGCTGTAACTCAGGCATGGAATGTCCAATCTGCCCCAAACTTCACACTTTTGATAAGAGTCATGGCCTGAATACATCTACATGAGAATGTTCATTTTTAGTAATAGCGCCACCTACTGGCAACAGGAAGTGACATGTTTAACACGTTGATGCCGTTCTAGCAACATGTTAAAAATGCCATTGAGTTCTAAACATGCTAGAAACATGTTAAAACATGCTAACAATGCTTAGCTAAGTGCTAAAGAATGCTAATTCAATGAAACATGACTTTTTTGTTACTCAAGAAGGCAATTTCCAATTTGCACCAAACTTCACATGTTTGATAAGAGTTCTGTCCTGAACACACATCCATGCTCATATTCAGCTATAGTCATAACGCCACCTACTGGCAACAGAAACTGACATGGTTAACACAGTAATGCAGTACTAACCACATAATTATTGTGTACTAAGCATGCTAGAAAACGACTAAACATGCTAGCAACACTTAGCTGAGTCATGAAGCATGCTATTATCACCATTATACAAAACATTTTGTTACTAACTTTGACATACTCTTACTATATATACCTCCTTAAATGTACATTTCCCAACCATGCTCTGTCTTCCTAAAGCCACCGAGTGTTGATGGCACGGGTGCGAGGGCCCTTTCATCGCTGCTTGCAGCTTTAATTATTATTATTATTATTATTTTGTCAACCTTTCGGCCACTTTTGGGGCCCTTAACATGCTCGAAAACTCTTGAAATTTTGCACACAGGTCAGAACCCGCGGCCATCAGGGCCGGACTGAAGCTGGTACCCGGGCGTGGCAGGGGGGCTCGACAGCGCCCCCTGGAACGGGATCCGAACACTTGTCCATAAATCAGACACGCTTGCATGTAATAATATGAAACTCGGTACACATATAGATCTCATCGGGCCGAACAACTTTCGTGCTCTAAGTTTTACGCCAGCCCAACAGGAAGTCGGCTATTTAGGGTTGTTTGGAAACGCATGCTGTGGAATTTAATGTACTCCTCCTAGGGAATTCATCGATTCGCCTCCAAACTCGGTGTGCATGAAGTCAAGACATTGAGGATGCTAAATTGCGGACGGATTTTTGATATCTCGAACGGTTTGGCTGTGGCGAGGAAACGAATTTATGGCGAAAAAATGAAACAGGAAGTGTGTTATAACTTCTGCATACATTAACTGATCTTGATGAAACTTCAGCAGTGTGTTCGTTGTAAGAGGCCGATCGCACAGATGTGACTATTGTGAGTCAAAGTCATAGCGCCACCAACAGGCAGCAGGAAGTACATCACTATTAAAATGCTTTGAAATCACTGTCTTATTTTTACCAGATTTGCTTCAAACTTTATGTGTACAATGTAGACACACGGCAGATGTAAACCTGTGAAAGGATTATTGATATCTTAGATACTGTTGCCGTGGCAACGCATCAAACTTTAATATTCTTTTTTTATGCTTTTGAGACTCTTAACATACTTGAAATTGCATGAAACTCGACAGACACATCACATTTATTATCCAGTAGACATGTGCAAAGTTTCAGAAACGGGCGTGGTGAGGGGCTCAGTAGCGCCACCTTTAGTCATAAGTGGGGGTGTTAGTTTTATCAACAGCAACAAAACTTGGTATGTGTATTGTTCTCATCAAGACGGACAACTTTCTAATTTACATGAACCATCTCTGACCAACAGGAAGAGAGATATTTTGGTTTGAATGTGGATTTTCTGAAGAATTTTCTCTCCCTCTCTGTGTCTGTGTGTGTGTGAGGGGAGGGGGGGATTTGACTATTGCTTTTATATTGTTAATCAAGGTTTCAGGGGCTTTTGGGGTCCTTAACGTGCTCAAAAACTCTTGAAACTTTGCACACAGGTCAGAACCCACGGCCATCAGGGCCGGGCTGAAGCTGGGACCCGGGCGTGGCTGGGGGACTCAACAGCGCCCCCTTGAACTAGGTTCTAAAACTTGATCCATATATCAAACACGCTCGCATGAATTAATATGAAACTCGGTACACATATAGATCTCATCGGGCCGAACAACTTTACCCCGGTCAAGTTTTACGCCAGCCCAACAGGAAGTCGGCTATTATGGGTTGTTTGGAAAACGCTTGCTGTGGAATGTGAAATACTCCTCCTAGAAAATTCACCGTGCCCCCTTCAAACTCGGTGTGGATGTAGTCAAGACATTGAGGATGCTAAATTGCGGAAGGATTTTTGATATCTCGAACGGTTTGGCTGTGGCGAGGAATCGAATTTATGGCGAGAAAAGAGAAACACGGAAGTGGAATAACTTCTGCATACATTAACTGATCTTGATGAAACTTCAGCAGTGTGTTCGTGGTAAGAGGCCGATCAGATGGATGTAGCTATTGTGAGTCAAAGTTATAGCGCCACCAACTGGCAGCAGGAAGTGTGTCACTTTCAACATGCTTTTGACAAAAGTGGGGGGGTTAGTTTTAACTACAGTAAAGAAAAAATTGTTTGTATATTGTTCTCATCAAGCCGGACAACTTTCTAATTTACATTCAATAGCTCTGGCCATCAGGAAGTCAGATATTTTGGTCTGAATGTGGATTTTTTTGCAAAATCAGCCTCTGAATTTTTAGCCACTCCTCTTAAACTATTTATTTTATTCGTACCAAACTTTTTCAACATGATGAAACTACATTAAATATGCTAAATTGTGAATGGATAATAAATATCTCAAACGGTTTTGCTATGGCGAGGGATTAAATAATGTCCAAAAAGAAAACACTAAAAATCTTCTAAAAATGTAATTATATACCATTTATTTCTATATAAATGTATACAAATATCACAACTAAACCCATTTTATTCTGTTTTTGCAATTCAAGAAGAATGAAAAAGTTAAAACAGGCTATTTAGTGCTATTTGGTTCAACAAAAAAGCAAACATAGGGCTATACTGCCCTCTTGTGTCCAAAAGGACATCAAAATAGTATATAAAACTTTTTACCAGGTAGGCCAATATTGTATTTAAATATACATGTATTAGGTATGTGTCTGAGGATATTTTCCCACCGGTTAATCGACGTGTGACACGAGTGGGTGCTTTTAAATCGCTAATATAATAGTGTAAGAAAAATAATGATAATGTTGCACACACAAATCACACACATGTGGGAAAGAATGATGCTTTTAAACAACACTAAACCGCCATTAGGTGTCGCCAGGCATCCATCTTAATAAGCGAGTCATTGATTCATTCGTTCAAACGATTCGTTCGAATGAGTCGATCATGATTAAGACAGATGTTTATGGATTGATCATTCAATCTTTGAGTCAACCGATTCGTTAAAAATGCTGAATCGTTCAGTTATGAGAAAACATGTGATGCGTGATGGTTCTGCCGTGATCTTTGTTTAACTATTTTCGCTGCTGAAACAGAACAAAAACAGTCAACATTGCATCTAAAATGTAAGTGACTTAATTGTACCTGTTGTATGAAATCTAGGGGTGGGAGAAAAAATTTATTCTTAGATGCATCGCGATGCGGACGTGGACGATTCTGAATCGATTCACAAATGTCAAAAAATCGATTCTCTTAAAAAATATTTTTCTAATAACGTAATATTGACGGAAGGCAAAAGGCGGAACTCTAAGCGGACGTGCGTGCAGTCTGTGGCGCGCACATAACAGAGAAGTTTCTTCTGCTCACCAAGGCTGCATTTATTTGATTAAAAATACAAACAAAAACAGTAATATTGTAAAATATTATTACAATTTAAAACAGCTGCTTTCTATTTTAATATATTTTAAACTGTTATTTATTCCTGTGATCAAAGCTGAGTTTTCAGCATCATTACTCCAGTCGTCACTGTCACATGATCCTTCAGAAATTATTCTAATATGATGATTGATACTCAAGAAACATTCATTATTATTTTAAATGTCGAAAACAGTTGTGTACAGTCTTTGATGAATAGAAAGTTCAAAAGAACAGCATTTATCTGAAATCTAAAGCTTTTGTAACGTTTAACACTACCGCTCAAAAGTTTTGGGTTAGTAATAATTAAAATTTTATTTTTTGGGGAAATAAATAAAATAAATCAGTACTTTTATTTATGAAGGATGAGTTAAACTGATCAACAGTTACAGTAAAGACATTTATAATGTTAAAAATATATATATTTGAAATATATGCTGTTCTTTTGAACTTTACATTCATCAAAGCATTTTGAAAAAAAAAAAAATCTGTACACAACTGTTTTCAACATTGAAAATAATAATGAATATTTATTGAGCATCAATCATCATATTAGTATGATTTCTGAAGGATCATGTGACACTGAAGACTGGAGTAATGATGCTGAAAACTCAACTTTGATCACAGAAATGAATTACTATGTAAAATATTTAAAAATTGAAAACAGCTGTTTTAAATTGGAATAATATTTCACAATATTACTGTTTTTGTTTGTATTTTTAATCAATAAATGCAGCCTTGGTGAGCAGAAGAGCCTTCTCCTAAAAACATTAAAAATCTTACTGACCCCAAACTTTTGAACAATAATATATATATATATATATATATATATATATATATATATATATATATATATATATATATATATATATATGTGTGTGTATGTATGTATGTATATATATATATATATATATATATATATATATATATATATATATATATATATATATATATATATATATATATATATATATATATATAAATATAGCTGCGAGCAGCGATGGAGGGCCAAAGCCGGCGGTACCGCCACCCCGGTGCCTTTAGGTAACTAAAGGCTCCGGGGTTGCGGTGCCACCGGCTTGGGCCCGTAATCGCTGCTCGCAGCTATATTTATATATATATATATATATATATATATATTTATTATTATTATTATTATTATTTTGTCAACCTTTCGGCCACTTTTGGGGCCCTTAACATGCTCGAAAACTCTTGAAATTTTGCACACAGGTCAGAACCCGCGGCCATCAGGGCCGGACTGAAGCTGGTACCCGGGCGTGGCAGGGGGGCTCGACAGCGCCCCCTGGAACGGGATCCGAACACTTGTCCATAAATCAGACACGCTTGCATGTAATAATATGAAACTCGGTACACATATAGATCTCATCGGGCCGAACAACTTTCGTGCTCTAAGTTTTACGCCAGCCCAACAGGAAGTCGGCTATTTAGGGTTGTTTGGAAACGCATGCTGTGGAATTTAATGTACTCCTCCTAGGGAATTCATCGATTCGCCTCCAAACTCGGTGTGCATGAAGTCAAGACATTGAGGATGCTAAATTGCGGACGGATTTTTGATATCTCGAACGGTTTGGCCGTGGCGAGGAAACGAATTTATGGCGAAAAAATGAAACAGGAAGTGTGTTATAACTTCTGCATACATTAACTGATCTTGATGAAACTTCAGCAGTGTGTTCGTTGTAAGAGGCCGATCGCACAGATGTGACTATTGTGAGTCAAAGTTATAGCGCCACCAACAGGCAGCAGGAAGTACATCACTATTAAAATGCTTTGAAATCACTGTCTTATTTTTACCAGATTTGCTTCAAACTTTATGTGTACAATGTAGACACACGGCAGATGTAAACCTGTGAAAGGATTATTGATATCTTAGATACTGTTGCCGTGGCAACGCATCAAACTTTAATATTCTTTTTTTATGCTTTTGAGACTCTTAACATACTTGAAATTGCATGAAACTCGACAGACACATCACATTTATTATCCAGTAGACATGTGCAAAGTTTCAGAAACGGGCGTGGTGAGGGGCTCAGTAGCGCCACCTTTAGTCATAAGTGGGGGGGGTTAGTTTTATCAACAGCAACAAAACTTGGTATGTGTATTGTTCTCATCAAGACGGACAACTTTCTAATTTACATGAACCATCTCCGACCAACAGGAAGAGAGATATTTTGGTTTGAATGTGGATTTTCTGAAGAATTTTCTCTCCCTCTCTCTGTGTCTGTGTGTGTGTGAGGGGAGGGGGGGGATTTGACTATTGCTTTTATATTGTTAATCAAGGTTTCAGGGGCTTTTGGGGTCCTTAACGTGCTCAAAAACTCTTGAAACTTTGCACACAGGTCAGAACCCACGGCCATCAGGGCCGGGCTGAAGCTGGTACCCGGGCGTGGCTGGGGGGCTCAACAGCGCCCCCTTGAACGGGGTTCTAAAACTTGATCCATATATCAAACACGCTCGCATGAATTAATATGAAACTCGGTACACATATAGATCTCATCGGGCCGAACAACTTTACCCCGGTCAAGTTTTACGCCAGCCCAACAGGAAGTCGGCTATTATGGGTTGTTTGGAAAACGCTTGCTGTGGAATGTGAAATACTCCTCCTAGAAAATTCACCGTGTCCCCTTCAAACTCGGTGTGCATGTAGTCAAGACTTTGAGGATGCTAAATTGCGGACGGATTTTTGATATCGCGAACGGTTTGGCTGTGGCGAGGAATCGAATTTATGGCGAGAAAAGAGAAACACGGAAGTGGAATAACTTCTGCATACATTAACTGATCTTGATGAAACTTCAGCAGTGTGTTCGTGGTAAGAGGCCGATCAGATGGATGTAGCTATTGTGAGTCAAAGTTATAGCGCCACCAACTGGCAGCAGGAAGTGTGTCACTTTCAACATGCTTTTGACAAAAGTGGGGGGGTTAGTTTTAACTACAGTAAAGAAAAAATAGTTTGTATATTGTTCTCATCAAGCCGTCAACTTTCTAATTTACATTCAATAGCTCTGGCCATCAGGAAGTCAGATATTTTGGTCTGAATGTGAATTTTTTTGCAAAATCAGCCTCTGAATTTTTAGCCACTCCTCTTAAACTATTTATTTTATTCGTACCAAACTTTTTCAACATGATGAAACTACATTAAATATGCTAAATTGTGAATGGATAATAAATATCTCAAACGGTTTTGCTATGGCGAGGGATTAAATAATGTCCAAAAAGGAAACACTAAAAATCTTCTAAAAATGTAATTATATACCATTTATTTATATATAAAAGTATACAAATATCACAACTAAACCCATTTTATTCTGTTTTTGCAATTCAAGAAGAATGAAAAAGTTAAAACAGGCTATTTAGTGCTATTTGGTTCAACAAAAAAGCAAACATAGGGCTATACTGCCCTCTTGTGTCCAAAAGGACATCAAAATAGTATATAAAACTTTTTACCAGGTAGGCCAATATTGTATTTAAATATACATTTATTAGGTATGTGTCTGAGTATATTTTCCCACCGGTTAATCGACGTGTGACACGAGTGGGTGCTTTTAAATCGCTAATATAATAGTGTAAGAAAAATAATGATAATGTTGCACACACAAATCACACACATGTGGGAAAGAATGATGCTTTTAAACAACACTAAACCGCCATTAGGTGTCGCCAGGCATCCATCTTAACAAGCGAGTCATTGATTCATTCGTTCAAACGATTTGTTCGAATGAGTCGATCATGATTAAGACAGATGTTTATGGATTGATCATTCAATCTTTGAGTCAACCGATTCGTTAAAAATGCTGAATCGTTCAGTTATGAGAAAACACGTGATGCGTGATGGTTCTGCCGTGATCTTTGTTTAAAAAGAAAAAAGTTGTTAAAAAGTTGTTAACTATTTTCGCTGCTGAAACAGAACAAAAACAGTCAACATTGCATCTAAAATGTAAGTGACTTAATTGTAACTGTTTATTAACCTGTTGTATGAAATCTAGGGGTGGGAGAAAAAATTTATTCTTAGATGCATCGCGATGCGGACGTGGACGATTCTGAATCGATTCACAAATGTCAAAAAATCGATTCTCTAAAAAAAATATTTTTCTAATAGCGTAATATTGACGGAAGGGAAGGCAAAAGGCGGAACTCTAAGCGGACGTGCGTGCAGTCTGTGGCGCGCACATAACAGAGAAGTTTCTTCTGCTCACCAAGGCTGCATTTATTTGATTAAAAATACAAACAAAAACAGTAATATTGTAAAATATTATTCCAATTTAAAACAGCTGCTTTCTATTTTAATATATTTTAAACTGTTATTCATTCCTGTGATCAAAGCTGAGTTTTCAGCGTCATTCCTCCAGTCGTCACTGTCACATGATCCTTCAGAAATTATTCTAATATGATGATTGATACTCAAGAAACATTCATTATTATTTTAAATGTCGAAAACAGTTGTGTACAGTCTTTGATGCATAGAAAGTTCAAAAGAACAGCATTTATCTGAAATCTAAAGCTTTTGTAACGTTAAACACTACCGCTCAAAAGTTTTGGGTTAGTAATAATTAAGATTTTATTTTTTGGGGAAATAAATAAAATAAATCAGTACTTTTATTTATGAAGGATGAGTTAAACTGATCAACAGTTACAGTAAAGACATTTATAATGTTAAAAATATATATATTTGAAATATATGCTGTTCTTTTGAACTTTACATTCATCAAAGCATTTTGAAAAAAAAAAAATCTGTACACAACTGTTTTCAACATTGAAAATAATAATGAATATTTATTGAGCATCAATCATCATATTAGTATGATTTCTGAAGGATCATGTGACACTGAAGACTGGAGTAATGATGCTGAAAACTCAACTTTGATCACAGAAATGAATTACTATGTAAAATATTTAAAAATTGAAAACAGCTGTTTTAAATTGGAATAATATTTCACAATATTACTGTTTTTGTTTGTATTTTTAATCAATAAATGCAGCCTTGGTGAGCAGAAGAGACTTCTCCTAAAAACATTAAAAATCTTACTGACCCCAAACTTTTGAACAATAATATATATATATATATATATATATATATATATATATATATATATATATAAATATAGCTGCGAGCAGCGATGGAGGGCCAAAGCCGGCGGTACCGCCACCCCGGTGCCTTTAGGTAACTAAAGGCACCGGGGTTGCGGTGCCACCGGCTTGGGCCCGTAATCGCTGCTCGCAGCTATATTTATTATTATTATTATTATTATTATTATTATTTTGTCAACCTTTCGGGCACTTTTGGGGCCCTTAACATGCTCGAAAACTCTTGAAATTTTGCACACACGTCAGAACCCGCGGCCATCAGGGCCGGACTGAAGCTGGTACCCGGGCGTGGCAGGGGGGCTCGACAGCGCCCCCTGGAACGGGATCCAAACACGTGTCCATAAATCAAACACGCTTGCATATAATAATATGAAACTCGGTACACTTATAGATCTCATCGGGCCGAACAACTTTCGTGCTCTAAGTTTTACGCCAGCCAAACAGGAAGTTGGCTATTTAGCGTTGTTTGGAAACGCATGCTGTGGAATTTAATGTACTCCTTCTAGGGAATTCATCGATTCGCCTCCAAACTCGGTGTGCATGAAGTCAAGACATTGAGGATACTAAATTGCGGACGGATTTTTGATATCTCGAACGGTTTGGCCGTGGCGAGGAAACAAATTTATGGCGAAAAAATGAAACAGGAAGTGTGTTATAACTTCTGCATACATTAACTGATCTTGATGAAACTTCAGCAGTGTGTTCGTTGTAAGAGGCCGATCACATGGATGTGACTATTGTGAGTCAAAGTTATAGCGCCACCAACAGGCAGCAGGAAGTACATCACTTTCAAAATGCTTTGAAATCAGTGTCTTATTTTTACCCGATTTGCTTCAAACTTTATGTGTACAATGTAGACACACGGCAGATGTAAACCTGTGAAAGGATTATTGATATCTTAGATACTGTTGCCGTGGCAACGCATCAAACTTTAATATTATTTTTTATGCTTTTGAGACTCTTAACATACTTGAAATTGCATGAAACTCAACAGACACATCACATTTATTAGCCCGTAGACATGTGCAAAGTTTCAGAAACGGGCGTGGTGGAATGGCTCAGTAGCGCCACCTTTAGTCAAAAATGGGGGCTTAGTTTTTCCTAGAATCACAAAACTTGGTATGTGTATTGTTCTCGTCAAGACGGACAACTTTCTAATTTACATGAACCATCTCCGACCAACAGGAAGAGAGATATTTTGGTTTGAATGTGGATTTTCTGAAGAATTTTCTCTCCCTCTCTCTGTGTCTGTGTGTGTGTGAGGGGAGGGGGGGATTTGACTATTGCTTTTATATTGTTAATCAAGGTTTCAGGGGCTTTTGGGGTCCTTAACGTGCTCAAAAACTCTTGAAACTTTGCACACAGGTCAGAACCCACGGCCATCAGGGCCGGGCTGAAGCTGGTACCCGGGCGTGGCTGGGGGGCTCAACAGCGCCCCCTTGAACGGGGTTCTAAAACTTCATCCATGTATCAAACACGCTCGCATGAATTAATATGAAACTCGGTACACATATAGATCTCATCGGGCCGAACAACTTTACCCCCGTCAAGTTTTACGCCAGCCCAACAGGAAGTCGGCTATTATGGGTTGTTTGGAAAACGCTTGCTGTGGAATGTGAAATACTCCTCCTAGAAAATTCACCGTGTCCCCTTCAAACTCGGTGTGCATGTAGTCAAGACTTTGAGGATGCTAAATTGCGGACGGATTTTTGATATCTCGAACGGTTTGGCTGTGGCGAGGAATCGAATTTATGGCGAGAAAAGAGAAACACGGAAGTGGAATAACTTCTGCATACATTAACTGATCTTGATGAAACTTCAGCAGTGTGTTCGTGGTAAGAGGCCGATCAGATGGATGTAGCTATTGTGAGTCAAAGTTATAGCGCCACCAACTGGCAGCAGGAAGTGTGTCACTTTCAACATGCTTTTGACAAAAGTGGGGGGGTTAGTTTTAACTACAGTAAAGAAAAAATAGTTTGTATATTGTTCTCATCAAGCCGGACAACTTTCTAATTTACATTCAATAGCTCTGGCCATCAGGAAGTCAGATATTTTGGTCTGAATGTGAATTATTTTGCAAAATCAGCCTCTGAATTTTTAGCCACTCCTCTTAAACTATTTATTTTATTCGTACCAAACTTTTTCAACATGATGAAACTACATAAAATATGCTAAATTGTGAATGGATAATAAATATCTCAAACGGTTTTGCTATGGCGAGGGATTAAAGTAATGTCCAAAAAGGAAACACTAAAAATCTTCTAAAAATGTAATTATATACCATTTATTTCTATATAAAAGAATACAAATATCACAACTAAACCCATTTTATTCTGTTTTTGCAATTCAAGAAGAATGAAAAAGTTAAAACAGGCTATTTAGTGCTATTTGGTTCAACAAAAAAGCAAACATAGGGCTATACTGCCCTCTTGTGTCCAAAAGGACATCAAAATAGTATATAAAACTTTTTACCAAGTAGGCCAATATTGTATTTAAATATACATTTATTAGGTATGTGTCTGAGGATATTTTCCCACCGGTTAATCGACGTGTGACACGAGTGGGTGCTTTTAAATCGCTAATATAATAGTGAAAGAAAAATAATGATAATGTTGCACACACAAATCACACACATGTGGGAAAGAATGATGCTTTTAAACAACACTAAACCGCCATTAGGTGTCGCCAGGCATCCATCTTAATAAGCGAGTCATTGATTCATTCGTTCAAACGATTCGTTCGAATGAGTCGATCATGATTAAGACAGATGTTTATGGATTGATCATTCAATCTTTGAGTCAACCAATTCGTTAAAAATGCTGAATCGTTCAGTTATGAGAAAACACGTGATGCGTGATGGTTCTGCCGTGATCTTTAACTATTTTCGCTGCTGAAACAGAACAAAAACAGTCAACATTGCATCTAAAATGTAAGTGACTTAATTGTAACTGTTTATTAACCTGTTGTATGAAATCTAGGGGTGGGAGAAAAAATTTATTCTTAGATGCATCGCGATGCGGACGTGGACGATTCTGAATCGATTCACAAATGTCAAAAAATCGATTCTCTAAAAAAATATTTTTCTAATAACGTAATATTGACGGAAGGCAAAAGGCGGAAATCTAAGCGTACGTGCGTGCAGTCTGTGGCACGCACATAACAGAGAAGTTTCTTCTGCTCACCAAGGCTGCATTTATTTGATTAAAAATACAAACAAAAACAGTAATATTGTAAAATATTATTCCAATTTAAAACAGCTGCTTTCTATTTTAATATATTTTAAACTGTTATTTATTCCTGTGATCAAAGCTGAGTTTTCAGCATCATTACTCCAGTCGTCACTGTCACATGATCCTTCAGAAATTATTCTAATATGATGATTGATACTCAAGAAACATTCATTATTATTTTAAATGTCGAAAACAGTTGTGTACAGTCTTTGATGAATAGAAAGTTCAAAAGAACAGCATTTATCTGAAATCTAAAGCTTTTGTAACATTAAACACTACCGTTCAAAAGTTTGGGGTCAGTAATAATTTTAATTTTATTTTTGGGTGAAAGAAATAAAATAAATCAATACTTTTATTCATCGAGAAGGAGTTAAACTGATCAAAAGTTACAGTACAGACATTTATAATGTTAAAACAAATTATATTTTAAATAAATGCTGTTCTTTTGAACTTTACATTCATCAACGCATTTTGAAAAAAAATCTGTACACAACTGTTTTCAACATTGAAAATAATAATATTTATTGACCATCAATCATCATATTAGAATGATTTCTGAAGGATCATGTGACACTGAAGACGGGAGTAATGATGCTGAAAACTCAACTTTGATCACATAAATTAATTACAGTGTAAAATATTTTAAAATAGAAAACAGCTGTTTTAAATTGGAATAATATTTCACAATATTACTGTTTTTGTTTGTATTTTTAATCAAATAAATGCAGCCTTGGTGAGCAGTAGAGACTTCTCCTAAAAACACACACACACACACACACACACACACACACACACACACACACACACACACACACACACACACACACACATTATATATATATATATATATATATATATATATATATATATATATATATATATATATATATATACATATATAAATACATATAAATATATATATGTTCCGGCGGTACCGCCACCACCGGTGCCTGGGGTTGCGGTGCCACCGGCTTGGGCCCGTAATCGCTGCTCGCAGCTATATTTATTATTATTATTATTATTTTGTCAACCTTTCGGGCACTTTTGGGGCCCTTAACATGCTCAAAAACTCTTGAAATTTTGCACACACGTCAGAACCTGCGGCCATCAGGGCCGGACTGAAGCTGGTACCCGGGCGTGGCACGGGGGCTCGACAGCGCCCCCTGGAATGGTGTCTGAAAACTTGGTCCATAAATCAAACACGCTTGCATGTAATAATATGAAACTCAGTACACATATAGATCTCATCGGGCCGAACAACTTTCGCGCTCTAAGTTTTACACCAGCCCAACAGGAAGTCGGTTATTATACGTTGTTTGGAAAACGCATACAATGGAATGTGAAATACTCCTCCTAGGGAATTCATCCGATCGCCACCAAACTCGTTGTGAATGAAGTCAAGACATTGAGGATGCTAAATTGCGAACGGATTTTTGATATCTCGAACGGTTTGGCCGTGGCGAGGAAACGAATTTATGGTGAATAATGGGACACAGGAAGTGTGTTATAACTTCTGCATACATTAACTGATCTTGATAAAACTTCCGCAGTGTGTTCGTTGTAAGAGGCCAATCACATGGATGTGACTATTGTGAGTCAAAGTTATAGCGCCACCAACTGGCAGCAGGAAGTGTGTCACTTTCAAAATGCTTTGAAATCCCCCTCTTATTTTTACCCGATTTGCTTCAAACTTTATGTGTATAATGTAGACACACGGCAGATGTAGACCTGTGAAAGGTTTATTGATATCTTAAATACTGTTGCCGTGGACACGCATCAAACTTTAATATTCTTTTCAGATGCTTTTGAGACTCTTAACATACTTGAAATTGGATGAAACTCGACAGACACATCACATTTATTATCCAGTAGACATGTGCAAAGTTTCAGAAACGGGCGTGGTGAGGGGCTCAGTAGCGCCACCTTTAGTCATAAATGGGGGCTTAGTTTTAAGTAGAGTCACAAAAATCGTTATGTATATTGTTCTCATCAAGCCGGACAACTTTCTAATTTATAGTCATAAGCTGTGACCAACAGGAAGTGAGATATTTTGGTTTGAATGTGATTTTTTGGAGAATTCTCTCCCTCTCTCTCTGCCTCTGTGTGTGTGAGGGGTGGGGGGATTTGTCTTTTGAGTGAGATTTGTTTAAAATTCCTGTTTTTCAAGGTTTCAGGGGCTTTTGGGGCCTTTAACGTGCTCGAAAACTCTTGAAACTTTGCACACAGGTCAGAACCCGCGGCCATCAGGGCTGGACTGAAGCTGGTACCGGGGCGTGGCAGGGGGGCTCGGCAGCGCCCCCTGGAACGGGGTCCGAAATCTTGGTCCATATATCAAACACGCTTGCATGTAATAATATGAAACTCAGTACACATATAGATCTCATCGGGCCGCACAACTTTCGTGCTCTGAGTTTTACAAAAGCCCAACAGGAAGTCGGTTATTATACGTTGTTTGGAAAACGCATACAATGGAATGTGAAATACTCCTCCTAGGGAATTCATCCGATCGCCGCCAAACTCGGTGTGAATGAAGTCAAGACATTGAAGATGAATTCTTGCGAACAGATTTTTGATATCTCGAACGGTTTGGCCGTGGCGAGGAAACGAATTTATGGCGAAAAAATGAAACAGGAAGTGTGTTATAACTTCTGCATACATTAACTGATCTTGATGAAACTTCAGCAGTGTGTTCGTTGTAAGAGGCCGATCACATGGATGTGACTATTGTGAGTCAAAGTTATAGCGCCACCAACTGGCAACAGGAAGTGTGTCACTTTCAAAATGCTTTGAAATCACTTTCTTATTTTTACCCGATTTGCTTCAAACTTTATGTGTATAATGTAGACACCCGGCAGATGTAGACCTGTGAAAGGATTATTGATATCTTAGATACTGTTGCCGTGGCAACGCATCAAACTTTAATATTTTTTTTCGGATTCTTTTGAGACTCTTCACATGCTTGAAAATGCATGAAACTCGACAGACACATCACATTTATTATCCAGTAGACATGTGCAAAGTTTCAGAAACGGGCGTGGTGGAATGGCTCAGTAGCGCCACCTTTAGTCAAAAATGGGGGCTTAGTTTTTCATAGAATTACAAAACTTGGTATGTATATTGTTCTCATCAAACCGGACAACTTTCTAATTTACAGTCATAACCTCAGACCCACAGGAAGTCAGATATTTTGGTTTGAATGTGGATTTTCTGGAGAATTTTCTCTCTCTCTCTCTCTGTCTCTGTGTGTGTGTGTGTGTGGAGGGGGTGGGGGGGATTTGTCTATTCCATTTAATCTTTGTTTTTCAAGGTTTCAGGGGCTTTTGGGGCCCTTAACATGCTCAAAAACTCTTGAAACTTTGCACACAGGTCAGAGCCCACGGTCATCAGGGCCGGGCTGAAGCTGGTACCCAGCGTGGCAGGGGGGCTCAACAGCACCCCCTTGAACACGGTCTGAAAACTTGGTCCATATATCAAAAACTCTTGCCTGAATTAATATGAAACTCGGTACACATATAGATCTCATCGGGCCGAACAACTTCCGCACCTAAATTATTAGCTCCGCCCAACAGGAAGTCTGCTATTATGGGTTGTTTGAAAAACGCATGCTGTGGAATTTGATATACTCCTCCTAGAGAATTCATCCACTCGCCTCCAAACTCGGTCAGCGTGAAGTCAAGACATTGAGGATGCTAAATTGCGGATGGATTTTTTATATCTCGAACGGTTTGGCCGTGGCGAGGAAACTAATTTATGGCGAGAAAAGAGAAACACGAAGTGTTATAACTTCTGCATACATTAACTGATCTTGATGAAACTTCAGCAGTGTGTTCGTTTTCAGAGGCCGGTCAGATTGATGTGACTATTGTGAGTCAAAGTTATAGCGCCACCAACTGGCAGCAGGAAGTGTGTCACTTTCAAAATTATTTGAAGTCACCCTCTTATGTTTACCCGATTTGCTTCAAACTTTATGTGTATAATGTAGACACACGGCAGATGTAGACCTGTGAAAGGATTATTGATATCTTAGATACTGTTGCCGTGGCAACGCATCAAACTTTAATATTCTTTTCGGATGTGTTTGAGACTCTTAGCATGCTTGAAATTGGATAAAACTCGACAGATACATCACATTTATTAGCCAGTAGACATGTGAAAAGTTTCAGAAACGGGCGTGGCAGGGGGGCTCAACAGCGCCCCCTTGAACGGGGTCTGAAAACTTGGTCCATATATCAAACACGCTTGCATGAATTAATATGAAACTCGGTACACATATAGATCTCATCGGGCCGAACAACTTTCCCTCTGTCAAGTTTCACGCCAGCCCAACAGGAAGTCGGCTATTATGGGTTGTTTGGAAAACGCTTGCTGTGGAATGTGAAATACTCCTCCTAGAAAATTCATCCCATCCCCACCAAACTCGGTGTGCATGAAGTCAAGACATTGAGGATGCTAAATTGCGGACGGATTTTTGATATCTCGAACGGTTTGGCCGTGGCGAGGAAACGAATTTATGGCGCGAAAAGAGAGACACGAAGTGATATAACTTCTGCACACATTAACTGATCTTGATGAAACTTCAGCAGTGTGTTCGTGGTAAGAGGCCAGTCAGATGGATGTAACTATTGTGAGTCAAAGTTATAGCGCCACAAACTGGCAACAGGAACTGTGTCACTTTCAAAATGCTTTTGACAAAATGGGGGTGGTTACTTTTACCCACAGTTACAAAAATCAGTACATATATTGGCCTCATCGAGCCGGACAAGTTTCTAATTTACAGTCATTAGCTCTGACCAACAGGAAGTCAGATATTTTGGTTTGAATGTGGATTTATTTGCAAAATCGGCCGCTGAATTTTATATATATATATATATATTTTAAAGTGACAAGACAGAGAATATTACTTGTCCGATATATATATATATATATATATATATATATATATATATATATATATATATAACATTTATATATATAAATATATATATATGTACATATATATATAAATATAGCTGCGAGCAGCGATGGAGGGCCCAAGCCGGTGACACCGCCACCCCGGTGCCTTTAGTGCAACTAAATGCACCAGGGTGGCGGTGCCACCGGCTTGGGCCCGCAATCGCTGCTCGCAGCTATATTTATATATATATATTTATTATTATTATTATTATTTTGTCAACCTTTCGGGCACTTTTGAGGCCCTTAACATGCTCGAAAACTCTTGAAACTTTGCACACAGGTCAGAACCCGCGGCCATCAGGGCCGGGCTGAGGCTGGTACCCGGGCGTGGCAGGGGGGCTCGACAGCGCTCCCTGGAACGGGATCCAAACACGTGTCCATAAATCAAACACGCTTGCATGTAATAATATGAAACTCGGTACACATATAGATCTCATCGGGCCGAACAACTTTCGTGCTCTAAGTTTTACGCCAGCCCAACAGGAAGTCGGCTATTTAGCGTTGTTTGGAAACGCATGCTTTAGTCATAAGTGGGGGGGTTAGTTTTATCAACAGCAACAAAACTTGGTATGTGTATTGTTCTCATCAAGACGGACAACTTTCTAATTTACATGATCTATCTCCGACCAACAGGAAGAGAGATATTTTGGTTTGAATGTGGATTTTCTGAAGAATTTTCTCTCCCTCTCTCTGTGTCTCTGTGTGTGTGAGGGGAGGGGGGATTTGACTATTGCTTTTATATTGTTAATCAAGGTTTCAGGGGCTTTTGGGGTCCTTAACATGCTCAAAAACTCTTGAAACTTTGCACACAAGTCAGAACCCCCTGCCATCATGGACGGGCTGAAGCTGGTACCCGGGCGTGGCAGGGGGCTCAACAGCGCCCCCTTGAAAGGGGTCCCAAACTTGGTCCATAGATCAAACACGCTTGCATGAATTAATATGAAACTCGGTACACATATAGATCTCATCGGGCCGAACAACTTTCACCCGGTCAAGTTTTACGCCAGCCCAACAGGAAGTCGGCTATTATGGGTTGTTTGGAAAACGCTTGCAGTGGAATGCGAAGTACTCCTCCTAGAGAATTCATCCAATCCCCACCAAACTCGGTTTGCATGAAGTCAAGACATTGAGGATTTTAAATTGCGGACGGTTTTTTGATATCTCGAACGGTTTGGCCTTGGCGAGGAAACGAATTTATGGCGAGAAAAGAGAAACACGAAGTGGTATAACTTCTGCATACATTAACTGATCTTCATGAAACTTCACCAGTGTGTTCGTGGTAAGAGGCCGATCAGATGGATGTAACTATTGTGAGCCAAAGTTATAGCGCCACCAACTGGCAGCAGGAAGTGTGTCACTTTCAACATGCTTTTGACAAAAGTGGGGGGGTTAGTTTTACCAACAGTTCCAAAAATCAGTATATATATTGGGCTCATCGAGTCAGACAACTTTCTAATTTACAGTTATTAGCTCAGAGCAAAAGGAAGTCAGATATTTTGGTTTGAATGTGGATTTTTTGGATATTTCAGACATTGAGTTTTTAGCTACTCTTCCTAACTGGTTTATTTTATTCACACCAAGCTTTTTCAAAATGATAAAGATACATTAAAGATGCTAAATTGTGAACGGATATTAAACATCTCAAACGGTTTTGCTATAGTGAGGACTAAAGTAAAGTAACACTTAAAGCCTCATCTTCTAAAAATGTAATTAAACACCATTTATTTCTATATAAAAGTATAAAAATATCACAACTAAACCCATTTTATTCTTTTTTTTTTTCAATTTAATAAATATTTATAAGTTTAAAAATAGTAATTGTACTATTTAGTCCCATAAAAGTCAAGTCATACATAGGGCTATACTGCCCTCTTGTGTTCAAAATCAGGTAGGCCTATTGTATCTACATAAAAATATACTAGGTATGTGACGGTGAGAATATTTTACCACCGGTTAATCGACGTGTGACACCGCTGGGGGCTTTTGAATCGCCAACTGTTCAATCGCGCCCACGCCACACACACACACCCACCCACACACACACGGTTTACTATCTTTGTGGGGACTCTCCATAGATTTAATGATTTTTATACTGTACAAACTGTATATTTTTTCTCCTTACACTAACCCTACCCCTAAACCTACCCATCACAGAAAACTTTCTGCATTTTTACATTTCCAAAAAAACTCATTCTGTATGAAGCTTGTTTACCCATGGGGACCTCTATTTAGGTCCCCACTGTGACACGAGTCCCCATGAGTCTGTGTGCATTCAGGTTAAAGTCCCCACCGGGACAGAAAAACATGAACACACACACACACACACACACACACACACACACACACACACACACACACACACACACACACACACACACACACACACACACACACACACACACACACACACACACACACACACACACACACACACACACACACACACACACACACTCCAGCATTGCAATCTTGACATTGCAGCCTGTTCATTATAGACTTAATAAAATATAATAATAAAATGGTCAACCTAACATATAAAGATTACACTGCTCTAAATAGTCAGTAGTACAATTCGTACATTCACAGTAAGCACCGCTCCACTGTGAATTTTCCAAGCACATTTTTGCGCATGTGAAGAGGATAATTTTTCCCTTCGATATTGGAACGTGAGTGAAGTACAAAGCATATAATAAACAATAGTTTAGCATCCAAAAAAAGGTAATTATATATATATATATATATATATATATATATATATATATATATAGATAGATAGATAGATATATAAAAAATAGGGAAAAAAAGAATATATATGTATATATATATATATATATTTATTTATTTATTTTAAGTGACAAGACAAAGAATATTACTTGTCTGATATATATATATATATATATATATATATAGTTACATATGTAGTTTTTGAGCATGTTAAGGGCCCCAAAAGTGGCAAAAAGGCAAAAAATAATAATAATAATAATAATAATAATATAAAAAAAAAATATATATATATATATATATATATATATATATATATATATATATATATATATATATATATATATATATATATATATATATAAATATAGCTGCGAGCAGCGATGGAGGGCCCAAGCCGGTGACACCGCCACCCCGGTGCCTTTAGTGTAACTAAAGGCTCCAGGGTGGCGGTGCCACCGGCTTGGGCCCGTAATCGCTGCTCGCAGCTATATTTAGGGCCCAAGCCCTGAAAGGGCGAAGGCCCTATTGTTTCCGGTAGGATTATTATTAGGGCCCAAGCCCTGAAAGGGCGAAGGCCCTATTGTTTCCGGTAGGATTATTATTATTATTATTATTATTATTAGGGCCCAAGCCCTGAAAGGGCGAAGGCCCTATTGTTTTTGGTAGGATTATTATTATTATTATTATTATTATTATTATTTTGTCAACCTTTCGGGCACTTTTGGGGCCCTTAACATGCTCGAAAACTCTTGAAATTTTGCACACAGGTCAGAACCCGCGGCCATCAGGGCCGGGCTGAAGCTGGTACCCGGGCGTGGCAGGGGGCCTCGACAGCGCCCCCTGGAACGGGATCCGAACACTTAAAATCACCATAAATCAGACACGCTTGCATGTAATAATATGAAACCCGGTACACATAGACCTCATCGGGCCGAACAACTTTCGTGCTCTAAGTTTTACGCCAGCCCAACAGGAAGTCGGCTATTTAGCGTTGTTTGGAAACGCATGCTGTGTAATTTAATGTACTCCTCCTAGGGAATTCATCGATTCGCCTCCAAATTCGGTGTGCATGAAGTCAAGACATTGAGGATGCTAAATTGCGGACGGATTTTTGATATCTCGAACGGTTTGGCCGTGGCAAGGAAACAAATTTATGGCGAATAATTCAAACAGGAAGTGTGTTATAACATCTGCATACATTAACTGATCTTGATGAAACTTCAGCAGTGTGTTCGTTGTAAGAGGCCGATCACATGGATGTGACATTTGTGAGTCAAAGTTATAGTGCCACCAACTGGCAACAGGAAGTGTGTCACTTTCATAATGCTTTGAAATCACCCTCTTATTTTTACCCGATTTGCTTAAAACTTTATGTGTATAATGTAGACACACGGCAGATGTAGACCTGTGAAAGGATTATTGATATCTTAGATACTGTTGCCGTGGCAACGCATTAAACTTTAATATTCTTTTCGGATGCTTTTGAGACTCTTCACATGTTTGAAAATGCATGAAACTCGACAGACACATCACATTTATTATCCAGTAGACATGTGCAAAGTTTCAGAAACGGGCGTGGTGAAATGGCTCAGTAGCGCCACCTTTAGTCAAAAATGGGGGCTTAGTTTTTCCTAGAATCACAAAACTTGGTAGGTGTATTGTTCTCATCAAGCCGGACAACTTTCTAATTGACAGTTATTAGCTATGACCAACAGGGTGTCGGATATTTTGGTCTGAATATGGATTTTTTGCTAAATCAGCCTCTGAGTTTTTAGTTGCTCCTCCTAAAAGGTTTATTTTATTCCCACCAAACTTTTTCAACATGATTAAAATATATTAATGATGCAAAATTGTAAACGGATATTGAATATCTCAAACGGTTTTGCTATGGCGAGGGATTAAATTTATGTCAAAAAGGAAGCAGGAAACATCTCAACATAACTTCTAAAAATGTAATTATACACCATTTATTTTTATGTAAAATGATACAAATATTAGAACTAAACCCATTTTATTCTGTTTTTGCAATTCAAGGAGTATGAAAAAGTTAAAAACAGGCTATTTAGTGCTATTTGGTTCAACAAAAAATCAAACATAGGGCTATACTGCCCTCTTGTGTCCAAAAGGATATTAAAATAGTATATAAAACGTTTTACTAGGTAGGCCTATTGTATTTAAATATAAATTTATTAGGTATATGACTGTGAGGATATTTTCCCATCGGTTAATCGACGTGTGACACGTGTGACTGCTTTTAAATCGCTAATATAAAAGTGAAAGTAAAAAACGGAGGTCCGCACGGACATTGATAATGGTGCACGTTGGAAAAAATGATACTTTTAAACATAACACTAAACCGCCATCAGGTGTCACCAGGCGACCATCTTAATGAGCGAGTCATTGATTCATTCGTTCAAACGATTCGTTCGAATGACTGAGTCATTCATGATTGAGACAGATGTTTATGGATTGACCATTGAATCTTTGAGTCAACCGATTCGTTTCAAAATGCTGAATCATTAAGTAATGAGAAAACAAGTTGCTGTGAGATGCACGATGGTTCTGCTGATCTTTGTTTAACTATTTTTGCTGCTGAAACAGAACAAAAACAGTCAATATTGCATCTAAAATGTAAGTGACTTAATTGTAACTGTTTATTAACCTGTTGTATGAAATCAATGTCACAGTTTCAATTGTGATTGTATTCAGGAAATAGTTGCCTACTCGTCAAATGAGGTTGCTTAACTCTTATCATATGTTAGAAAATATATAAAAAACTCCATATTTGTAATTTTTATAGTTAGTATGTTGTTAACTGCGTTGCGTTTTTGTGTGCTGCGCTCATTTGTTTACAATTCTCCTGGAGAAGCTGCATGAGCCTCAGCAGGGCAACCTTGTTACCATTGATCAGTAATACATTTATTATGAACTGCTGATTGCAACTTAAAATGAATGTAATGAAATTAGAATAATCTCTAGTTTTAGTGATTCCCAAGTTATTTTTTTGTTATTGACGTTCTAATCAGGCTATACTCTGGTCGGGCAAGTAAAATTCTCTTTCAGGTAGGCCTATTGTATTTATATATAAATATATTAGGGATGTGACTGTGATAAAATTTTCCCACCAGTTAATCGACGTGTGACACCGCTGAGGGCTTTTAAATCGCTAACTTAAAAGCGAAAGTAAAATACAGATGTCCGCACAGACATTGATAATGGTGCGGAGTAGAGCGAGCATTTTCAATGTATGTGTTACGATGGGACAGATGCAAGAGGCGTGCGGATCCATGTGCAAAGCTTTTAATCAGCGAGATGCGTTCAGAACAGGCAGAGAGTAGTTCAAAACCAGGCAGATGATCAGGACAGGCAGCAAACACTCAGAGTCGAAGGACAAAGCAGAGGTATCAGAGGCAGGCAGCAGACAGGGAGATATCCAAAACAGAAAGGTCACAAAACGGGCAGGCAGACACAGAAATGAACACTCAGTAAAGTTCACAATAGTTAACCAATACTCCGCAACCAGTAAGCTCATGTATCAGTAATTTATAGTCCCTGATATTGACTACAGGTGTGGAAATAATCAAAGCAATGGAGTATGGGAAATGTAGTCCAAAGTAACCTGTAACTGTGTGTGCAGTGAAAAAGTCTTAATCGTGAACAGGTGACATCTAGTGGTGATAGGATGGAAACAGCAGGCGTAGAATGTGTCACAGAGCCCCCCTCCTAGGAGCGGCTTCCAGACGCTCCTAAAACAATATAATCCAGGTGGGAGGCGGATCCGGGGGTGGGACGGAGGGCCAAGGCGGAGCAGGCTGCGGAGGCGACCACTTGGGCGGAGCAGGCTGCGGAGGCGACCCCTTGGGCGGAGCAGGCTGCGGAGGCGACCCCTTGGGCGGAGCAGGCTGCGGAGGCGACCCCTTGGGCGGAGCAGGCGGCTTGGGCGGTACTTTGGTCCACCAGAGCTCGTCAGCAGACCACCACGGAGGCCCAGATGGATCAGGCACCCATGGCAAAGACTGAAACCTAAGAAAAACTGGGAAATAAAACATAGACAGTGTATTCACAGCCCGTCGGGTCGAGGCCGGAAATAAAACGGGTTCAATCAGAATCTCTGTGGAACTGTCTGAATCAGCATAAAGCTCAAAATCAGGTTCATGAATGGAAACTAGGCAAATAGGCAGTTCAGAAAACTCAGGGATAGAAACGGAATAGTGAGGTAATTCATTTGTGGCCACTTTAGTCATGACAAGGCTACTAGAGCCGTCAGGAAATTCTTCCATAGTGTCTTGGGTCATGACAGGGCTTACAGGGCAAAGACAAGGTTCCTTTATGATCTCTGTGGTCGGATCAGGACTGAGCGAGAGTTCACAAATAGTCTCCTCGGTCGGTTTAGAACAGAACAAGAGTTCATTGACAGGAAGATGATCACATGAGTATTCAGGACTGGTTTCTACAATTGGGTCAGAGCAGGGCCAAAGTCCATAATTGTCCTTTCTGGCTAGTTCAGGACGGTACCATAATTCTTTGTTGGTCTGCTTGGCTGGTTCTGAACAAGATGGTAGTTGAAAGATTGCCTCCGTAGCCAGGTCAACACAGGAAGAAAGTTCATCAACGGCCTCTGAGGCAGTTTCAGGGCAGGAAAAAAAGGGTTCAGAGATAATCTTCATGGCTAGTTTAGGACAAGGCAAGGGTTCATAATCGGCCTCCCTGGCCAATTCAAAACTGGAACAAAGTTCATCCCTAAACGTCGTCACCGCGCCAGGAGCTGAAACGAGTGCCACCACCTCTGGATATTCAGCGGTGGTGTATGTGGCCCAGACACACCATAAAGCGAGCCCCATTACGGGTAAAGCGGCCGACGGGATAACCTCGGGAGTAGAAGGGCTAGAATGAGTTGGTTTGGGAATCCCAGCTGTGCGTACTGACACCAGTGGTGGATCATCCACGCTGGATGCAAACCTCTGACGCTGAATAAATGTTTCCCTCCCCAAAATGTTCTTGGGGAAATAGGTGAGGACTGACTCAGGGTTGAAGGCAGTCAGCGGCGAAGATGACTCCGAGCTGGACAGGACCAGCGACGAAGTGGTCTTTAGGAACTCTAGCTCGAGGGGAACGACACTCACAGACTCTGGCTCAACTGGGCAGACAAATGGCTCTTGCTCGACTGGGCAGACGGCTGGCTCTGGAAGATCTGTTGAGATGTAACAGAGCTCTGGTGCGGCTGCCATTATAGGTATGGAAGTACCAGTGCATTCCTCTGCGACCCCCACAGTGAAAGACGAGCCAGTTAACAATAGAGCATAATCCAAAAAATGACAGAACGATGTTCGAGGACCCTCACGGATTAATCGAGATCTTAGGGGTTGATTTATGCCGTCACAAAAAAAGTCAATGAGAACACAATCAGGCAGATCAGAAAAATATGCTAAATCCAAAAACTCCTGAATATATTCCTCTAACAGTCTCATGCCCTGTTTTAGGGCTAGTAATTGTTTTGCAAGGTTCAAACCTGACCAGTGTTCTTCAGAAAAGCCGCTGGATCCTTGTTTGGCGGAGTATTCTGTTACGATGGGACAGATGCAAGAGGCGTGCGGATCCATGTGCAAAGCTTTTAATCAGCGAGATGCGCTCAGAACAGGCAGAGAGTAGTTCAAAACCAGGCAGATGATCAGGACAGGCAGCAAACACTCAGAGTCAAAGGACAAAGCAGAGGTATCAGAGGCAGGCAGCAGACAGGGAGATATCCAAAACAGAAAGGTCACAAAACGGGCAGGCAGACACAGAAATGAACACTCAGTAAAGTTCACAATAGTTAACCAATACTCCGCAACCAGTAAGCTCATGTATCAGTAATTTATAGTCCCTGATATTGACTACAGGTGTGGAAATAATCAAAGCAATGGAGTATGGGAAATGTAGTCCAAAGTAACCTGTAACTGTGTGTGCAGTGAAAAAGTCTTAATCATGAACAGGTGACATCTAGTGGTGATAGGATGGAAACAGCAGGCGTAGAATGTGTCACAGTATGCCTATGGAAGTAGGAATGAACTTAAACATTTTATTTATGTTTTTATGTGTCCACTGTTCAACCACAACCGCGTCACACACACACACATTCCAGAATTGCAATCTTGACATCGCAGCCTGTTCATTATAGCCCTAATACAATATAATAATAAAAATAGTCAACCTAACATATACGAATTACACTGCTCTGTTTAAATAGTCAGTAGTACAATTTGTACCATTCACAGTAAGCAGAGCTCCACTGTGATGTTTCCAAGCACATTTTTGCGCGTGTGAAGAGGATGATTTTTTCTATCGATATTGGAACACGAGTGAAGTACAAAGCCTATAATAAAGAACAGTTTAGCATCCAAATGCATCGCAAATATTGAAATTTTTTATTCTAATGAGAGAGTTACGTGAGACCAACACTGCTTACTTTCGTTTTTATTTTTACATTAAATTTAAAGGATTTGTTGTGGAATATTTTGAGTGTATCATAAAATCAGAATAAGGTAAGACAAGTAATATTTTCTGTCTTATATATATATGTGTGTGTGTGTAAATATACATATATATATATATATATATAGACATAGATAGATAGAAAGAGATATATATATATATATATATATATAAATATAGCTGCGAGCAGCGATGGAGGGCCAAAGCCGGCGGCACCGCCATCCCCGGTGCCTTTAGGTTACTAAAGGCACTGGAGTTGCGGTGCCACCGGCTTGGGCCCGTAATCGCTGCTCGCAGCTATATTTATTATTATTATTATTATTTTGTCAAACTTTCGGGCACTTTTGGGGCCCTTAACATGCTCGAAAACTCTTGAAATTTTGCACACACGTCAGAACCCGCGGCCATCAGGGCCGGACTGAAGCTGGTACCCGGGCGTGGCAGGGGGGCTCGACAGCGCCCCCTGGAATGGGATCCAAACACGTGTCCATAAATCAAACACGCTTGCACGTAATAATATGAAACTCGGTACACATATAGATCTCATCGGGCCGAACAACTTTCGTGCTCTAAGTTTTACGCCAGCCAAACAGGAAGTTGGCTATTTAGCGTTGTTTGGAAACGCATGCTGTGGAATTTAATGTACTCCTCCTAGGGAATTCATCGATTCGCCTCCAAACTCGGTGTGCATGAAGTCAAGACATTGAGGATGCTAAATTGCAGACGGATTTTTGATATCTCGAAAGGTTTGGCCGTGGCGAGGAAACAAATTTATGGCGAAAAAATGAAACAGGAAGTGTGTTATAACTTCTGCATACATTAACTGATCTTGATGAAACTTCAGCAGTGTGTTCGTTGTAAGAGGCCGATCACATGGATGTGACTATTGTGAGTCAAAGTTATAGCGCCACCAACAGGCAGCAGGAAGTACATCACTTTCAAAATGCTTTGAAATCAGTGTCTTATTTTTACCCGATTTGCTTCAAACTTTATGTGTACAATGTAGACACACGGCAGATGTAAACCTGTGAAAGGATTATTGATATCTTAGATACTGTTGCCGTGGCAACGCATCAAACTTTAATATTATTTTTTTATGCTTTTGAGACTCTTAACATACTTGAAATTGCATGAAACTCAACAGACACATCACATTTATTAGCCCGTAGACATGTGCAAAGTTTCAGAAACGGGCGTGATGGAATGGCTCAGTAGCGCCACCTTTAGTCAAAAATGGGGGCTTAGTTTTTCCTAGAATCACAAAACTTGGTATGTGTATTGTTCTCATCAAGACGGACAACTTTCTAATTTACATGAACCATCTCTGACCAACAGGAAGAGAGATATTTTGGTTTGAATGTGGATTTTCTGAAGAATTTTCTCTCTCTCTCTCTGTGTCTGTGTGTGTGTGAGGGGAGGGGGGGATTTGACTATTGCTTTTATATTGTTAATCAAGGTTTCAGGGGCTTTTGGGGTCCTTAACGTGCTCAAAAACTCTTGAAACTTTGCACACAGGTCAGAACCCACGGCCATCAGGGCCGGGCTGAAGCTGGTACCCGGGCGTGGCTGGGGGGCTCAACAGCGCCCGCTTGAACGGGGTTCTAAAACTTGATCCATATATCAAACACGCTCGCATGAATTAATATGAAACTCGGTACACATATAGATCTCATCGGGCCGAACAACTTTACCCCGGTCAAGTTTTACGCCAGCCCAACAGGAAGTCGGCTATTATGGGTTGTTTGGAAACCGCTTGCTGTGGAATGTGAAATACTCCTCCTAGAAAATTCACCGTGTCCCCTTCAAACTCGGTGTGCATGTAGTCAAGACTTTGAGGATGCTAAATTGCGGACGGATTTTTGATATCTCGAACGGTTTGGCTGTGGCGAGGAATCGAATTTATGGCGAGAAAAGAGAAACACGGAAGTGGAATAACTTCTGCATACATTAACTGATCTTGATGAAACTTCAGCAGTGTGTTCGTGGTAAGAGGCCGATCAGATGGATGTAGCTATTGTGAGTCAAAGTTATAGCGCCACCAACTGGCAGCAGGAAGTGTGTCACTTTCAACATGCTTTTGACAAAAGTGGGGGGGTTAGTTTTAACTACAGTAAAGAAAAAACAGTTTGTATATTGTTCTCATCAAGCCGGACAACTTTCTAATTTACATTCAATAGCTCTGGCCATCAGGAAGTCAGATATTTTGGTCTGAATGTGAATTTTTTTGCAAAATCAGCCTCTGAATTTTTAGCCACTCCTCTTAAACTATTTATTTTATTCGTACCAAACTTTTTCAACATGATGAAACTACATTAAATATGCTAAATTGTGAATGGATAATAAATATCTCAAACGGTTTTGCTATGGCGAGGGATTAAAGTAATGTCCAAAAAGGAAACACTAAAAATCTTCTAAAAATGTAATTATATACCATTTATTTCTATATAAAAGAATACAAATATCACAACTAAACCCATTTTATTCTGTTTTTGCAATTCAAGAAGAATGAAAAAGTTAAAACAGGCTATTTAGTGCTATTTGGTTCAACAAAAAAGCATACATAGGGCTATACTGCCCTCTTGTGTCCAAAAGGACATCAAAATAGTATATAAAACTTTTTACCAGGTAGGCCAATATTGTATTTAAATATACATTTATTAGGTATGTGTCTGAGGATATTTTCCCACCGGTTAATCGACGTGTGACACGAGTGGGTGCTTTTAAATCGCTAATATAATAGTGAAAGAAAAATAATGATAATGTTGCACACACAAATCACACACATGTGGGAAAGAATGATGCTTTTAAACAACACTAAACCGCCATTAGGTGTCGCCAGGCATCCATCTTAATAAGCGAGTCATTGATTCATTCGTTCAAACGATTCGTTCGAATGAGTCGATCATGATTAAGACAGATGTTTATGGATTGATCATTCAATCTTTGAGTCAACCGATTCGTTAAAAATGCTGAATCGTTCAGTTATGAGAAAACACGTGATGCGTGATGGTTTTGCCGTGATCTTTGTTTAACTATTTTCGCTGCTGAAACAGAACAAAAACAGTCAACATTGCATCTAAAATGTAAGTGACTTAATTGTAACTGTTTATTAACCTGTTGTATGAAATCTAGGGGTGGGAGAAAAAAATTATTCTTAGATGCATCGCGATGCGGACGTGGACGATTCTGAATCGATTCACAAATGTCAAAAAATCGATTTTCTAAAAAAATATTTTTCTAATAACGTAATATTGACGGAAGGCAAAAGGCGGAACTCTAAGCGGACGTGCGTGCAGTCTGTGGCGCGCACATAACAGAGAAGTTTCTTCTGCTCACCAAGGCTGCATTTATTTGATTAAAAATACAAACAAAAACAGTAATATTGTAAAAATTTTATTCCAATTTAAAACAGCTGCTTTCTATTTTAATATATTTTAAACTGTTATTTATTCCTGTGATCAAAGCTGAGTTTTCAGCATCATTACTCCAGTCGTCACTGTCACATGATCCTTCAGAAATTATTCTAATATGATGATTGATACTCAAGAAACATTCATTATTATTTTAAATGTCGAAAACAGTTGTGTACAGTCTTTGATGAATAGAAAGTTCAAAAGAACAGCATTTATCTGAAATCTAAAGCTTTTGTAACGTTAAACACTACCGCTCAAAAGTTTTGGGTTAGTAATAATTGAAATTTTATTTTTGGGGGAAATAAATAAAATAAATCAGTACTTTTATTTATGAAGGATGAGTTAAACTGATCAACAGTTACAGTAAAGACATTTATAATGTTAAAAATATATATATTTGAAATATATGCTGTTCTTTTGAACTTTACATTCATCAAAGCATTTTGAAAAAAAAAATCTGTACACAACTGTTTTCAACATTGAAAATAATTATGAATATTTATTGAGCATCAATCATCATATTAGTATGATTTCTGAAGGATCATGTGACACTGAAGACTGGAGTAATGATGCTGAAAACTCAACTTTGATCACAGAAATGAATTACTATGTAAAATATTTAAAAATTGAAAACAGCTGTTTTAAATTGGAATAATATTTCACAATATTACTGTTTTTGTTTGTATTTTTAATCAATAAATGCAGCCTTGGTGAGCAGAAGAGACTTCTCCTAAAAACATTAAAAATCTTACTGACCCCAAACTTTTGAACAATAATATATATATATATATATATATATACATATATATGTATGTGTGTGTATGTATGTATGTATGAATATGTATATATATATATATATATATATATATATATATATATATATATATATAAATATAGCTGCGAGCAGCGATGGAGGGCCCAAGCCGGCGGTACCGCCACCCCGGTGCCTTTAGGTAACTAAAGGCACCGGGGTTGTGGTGCCACCGGCTTGGGCCCGTAATCGCTGCTCGCAGCTATATTTTTTTTTTTTCTTCATTATTTTTTTTTTTGCCTTTTTCCCACTTTTGGGGCCCTTAACATGCTCAAAAACTCTTGAAACTTTGCACACAGGTCAGAACCCGCGGCCATCAGAGCCGGACTGAAGTTGGTACCCGGACGTGGCAGGGGGGCTCGACAGCGCCCCCTGGAATGGGGTCCGAAATCTTGGTCCATTTATCAAACATGCTTGCATGTAATAATATAAAACTCAGTACACATATAGATCTCATCGGGCCGCACAACTTTCGTGTTCTAAGTTTTACAAAAGCCCAACAGGAAGTCGGTTATTATACGTTGTTTGGAAAACGCATACAATGGAATGTGAAATACTCCTCCTAGGGAATTCATGTGATCGCCGCCAAACTCGGTGTGATTGAAGTCAAGACATTGAGGATGAATTCTTGCGACCAGATTTTTGATATCTCGAACGGTTTGGCCGTGGCGAGGAAACGAATTTATGGCGAATAATGGGACACAGGAAGTGTGTTATAACTTCTGCATATATTATCTGATCTTGCTGAAACTTCAGCAGTGTGTTCGTTGTAAGATGTTGATCACATTGATGTGACTATTGTGAGTCAAAGTTATAGCGCCACCAACTGGTAGCAGGAAGTTTGTCATTTGCAAAATGCTTTGAAATCACCCTCTTATTTTTACCCGATTTGCTTCAAACTTTATGTGTATAATGTAAATACACGGCAGATGTAGACCTGTGAAAGGATTATTGATATCTTAGATACTGTTGCCGCGGCAACGCATCAAACTTTAATATTCTTTTCGGATGCTTTTGAGACTCTTTGCATGCTTGAAATTGGATGAAACTCGACAGACACATAACACTTATTAGCCAGTAGATATGTGAAAAGTTTCAGAAATGGGCGTGGCAGGGGGGCTCAACAGCGCCCCCTTGAACGGGGTCTGAAAACTTGGTCCATATATCAAACACACTTGCATGAATTAATATGAAACTCGTTACACATAAAGATCTCATCGGGCCGAACAACTTTCCCTGGTCAAGATTTACGCCAGCCCAACAGGAAGTCGGCTATTATGGGTTGTTTGGAAAACGCTTGCTGTGGAATGTGAAATACTCCTCCTAGAAAATTCACCGTGTCCCCTTCAAACTCGGTGTGCATGTAGTCAAGACTTTGAGGATGCTATAAATTGCGGACGGATTTTTGATATCTCGAACGGTTTGGCTGTGGCGAGGAATCGAATTTATGGCGAGAAAAGAGAAACACGGAAGTGGAATAACTTCTGCATACATTAACTGATCTTGATGAAACTTCAGCAGTGTGTTCGTGGTAAGAGGCCGATCAGATGGATGTAGCTATTGTGAGTCAAAGTTATAGCGCCACCAACTGGCAGCAGGAAGTGTGTCACTTTCAACATGCTTTTGACAAAAGTGGGGGGGTTAATTTTAACTACAGTAAAGAAAAAATAGTTTGTATATTGTTCTCATCAAGCCGGACAACTTTCTAATTTACATTCAATAGCTCTGGCCATCAGGAAGTCAGATATTTTGGTCTGAATGTGATTTTTTTTTTTGCAAAATCAGCCTCTGAATTTTTAGCCACTCCTCTTAAACTATTTATTTTATTCGTACCAAACTTTTTCAACATGATGAAACTACATTAAATATGCTAAATTGTGAATGGATAATAAATATCTCAAACGGGTTTGCTATGGCGAGGGATTAAATAATGTCCAAAAAAGAAACACTAAAAATCTTCTAAAAATGTAATTATATACCATTTATTTCTATATAAAAGTATACAAATATCACAACTAAACCCATTTTATTCTGTTTTTGCAATTCAAGAAGAATGAAAAAGTTAAAACAGGCTATTTAGTGCTATTTGGTTCAACAAAAAAGCAAACATAGGGCTATACTGCCCTCTTGTGTCCAAAAGGACATCAAAATAGTTATAAAACTTTTTACCAGGTAGGCCAATATTGTATTTAAATATACATTTATTAGGTATGTGTCTGAGGATATTTTCCCACCGGTTAATCGACGTGTGACACGAGTGGGTGCTTTTAAATCGCTAATATAATAGTGTAAGAAAAATAATGATAATGTTGCACACACAAATCACACACATGTGGGAAAGAATGATGCTTTTAAACAACACTAAACCGCCATTAGGTGTCGCCAGGCATCCATCTTAATCGAGTCATTGATTCATTCGTTCAAACGATTTGTTCGAATGAGTCGATCATGATTAAGATTGATGTTTATGGAATGATCATTCAATCTTTGAGTCAACCGATTCGTTAAAAATGCTGAATTGTTCAGTTATGAGAAAACACGTGATGCGTGATGGTTCTGCCGTGATCTTTGTTTAACTATTTTCGCTGCTGAAACAGAACAAAAACAGTCAACATTGCATCTAAAATGTAAGTGACTTAATTGTAACTGTTTATTAACCTGTTGTATGAAATATAGGGGTGGGAGAAAAAAAATATTCTTAGATGCATCGCGATGCGGACGTGAACGATTCTGAATCGATTCACAAATGTCAAAAAATCGATTCTCTAAAAAAATATTTTTCTAATAACGTAATATTGACGGAAGGCAAAAGGCGCAACTCTAAGCGGACGTGCGTGCAGTCTGTGGCGCGCACATAACAGAGAAGTTTCTTCTGCTCACCAAGGCTGCATTTATTTGATTAAAAATACAAACAAAAACAGTAATATTGTAAAATATTATTCCAATTTAAAACAGCTGCTTTCTATTTTAATATATTTTAAACTGTTATTTATTCCTGTGATCAAAGCTGAGTTTTCAGCATCATTACTCCAGTCGTCACTGTCACATGATCCTTCAGAAATTATTCTAATATGATGATTGATACTCAAGAAACATTCATTATTATTTTAAATGTCGAAAACAGTTGTGTACAGTCTTTGATGAATAGAAAGTTCAAAAGAACAGCATTTATCTGAAATCTAAAGCTTTTGTAACGTTAAACACTACCGCTCAAAAGTTTTGGGTTAGTAGCCTAATAATTAAAATTTTATTTTTGGGGGAAATAAATAAAATAAATCAGTACTTTTATTTATGAAGGATGAGTTAAACTGATCAACAGTTACAGTAAAGACATTTATAATGTTAAAAATATATATATTTGAAATATATGCTGTTCTTTTGAACTTTACATTCATCAAAGCATTTTGAAAAAAAAAATCTGTACACAACTGTTTTCAACATTGAAAATAATTATGAATATTTATTGAGCATCAATCATCATATTAGTATGATTTCTGAAGGATCATGTGACACTGAAGACTGGAGTAATGATGCTGAAAACTCAACTTTGATCACTGAAATGAATTACTATGTAAAATATTTAAAAATTGAAAACAGCTGTTTTAAATTGGAATAATATTTCACAATATTACTGTTTTTGTTTGTATTTTTAATCAATAAATGCAGCCTTGGTGAGCAGAAGAGACTTCTCCTAAAAACATTAAAATCTTACTGACCCCAAACTTTTAAACAATAATATATATATATATATATATATATATATATATATATATATATATACACATATATATATATATACATATATATGTATGTGTGTGTATGTATGTATGTATGTATGTATGTATGTATATATATATATATATATATATATATATATATATATATATATATATATATATAGCTGCGAGCAGCGATGGAGGGCCCAAGCCGGTGGTACCGCCACCCCGGTGCCTTTAGGTAACTAAAGGCACCGGGGTTGCGGTGCCACCGGCTTGGGCCCGTAATCGCTGCTCGCAGCTATATTTATTATTATTAGGGCCCGAGCACCGATGGTGTGAGGACCCTCTTGGAATTGCTCTGTTTATTAGGGCCCGAGCACCGATGGTGTGAGGACCCTCTTGGAATTGCTCTGTTTATTATTATTATTATTATTATTATTATTACTCTTCTTCTCCGCATTGAATTGCATTTTTGAGGGCCTAAACATGCGCGAAAACTCACGAAACTTTGCACACGCGTCAGAACTGGCGAAAATTTACATCTGATATAGGTTTCAGAATTGGACGGGGCAAAACGGCTCGATAGCACCACCTATAAAAGTTCAACGGAGTGCGCCTCCCGCAACGTTCCACGTACGTGCACAAAATTCGGTACATACATGTAATGACCTAATACCTACAAAAAAGTCTCTTGGAGCATAGCCCTAAACACAACAGGAAGTCAGCCATTTTCAACTTCCTCTCAGATTTTTGTGCAGTTTTTGCCATTTTCAGGCCTCGTACTTTAACGAACTCCTCCTACAGTTTTAATCTGATCATCTTCAAATTTGGTGAGTGTAATCTTAAGGCCTTTGCGACGTTAAATTGCGAAGATCTCGAGTTTTCGTCGAAGGGCGGGTCCTCGGCGGCCTGACAAATTTCGATGTTTCGCCATGAAACAGGAAGTTGCTGTAACTCAGGCATGGAATGTCCAATCTGCCCCAAACTTCACACGTTTGATAAGAGTTCTGTCCTGAACACATGACCATGCTCATATTCAGTTATAGTCATAGCGCCACCTGCTGGCAACAGGAAGCGACATGTTTAACACTGTTATGGACTCCTAATAACATATAAAAAAGTGCCAGCAAGTGCTAAACATGCTAACAACATACTAGAAGCATGCTAAAACATGCTAGCAAACTCTTAGCTAAGTGTTAAAGCATGCTATTATTGCAATTAAATAGGAATTTGCTGTAACTCAGGCATGGAATGTCCAATCTGCCCCAAACTTCACACTTTTGATAAGCGTTCTGTCCTGAACACATCTACATGAGAATATTCAGTTATAGTAATAGCGCCACCTACTTATAACAGGAAGTGTCATGTTTAACACGTTGATGCCATTCTAGCAACATGTTAAAAATGCCATTGACTTCTAAACATGCTAGAAACATGTTAAAACATGCTAGCAATACTTAGCTAAGTGCTAAAGCATGCTAATTCAATGAAACAGGATGTTGTTGTTACTCAAGAAGGCAATGTCCAATCTGCGCCAAACTTCACACTTTTAATAAACGTTCTGTCCTGAACACATGACCATGCTCATATTCAGTTACAGTCATAGTGCCACCTGCTGGCAACAGGAAGTGACATGTTAAACACTGTTGTGGACATATAAAAACATATAAAAAAGTGCCAGCAAGTGCTAAACATGCTAACAACATACTAGAAACATGCTAAAACATGCTAGCAAACACTTAGCTAAGTGCTAAAGCATGCTATTGCTGCAATTAAATAGGAATTTGCTGTAACACAGGCATGGAATGTCCAATCTGCCCCAAACTTCACACGTTTGATAAGAGTCATGGCCTGAACACATCTACATGAGAATATTCAGTTATAGTAATAGCGCCACCTGCTGTCAACAGGAAGTGACATGTTTAACACTGTTGTGGTCTCCTAATAACATATAAAAAAGAGCCAGCAAGTGCTAAACAGGTTAGCAGCATACTAGAAACATGCTAGCAAACACTTAGCTAAGTGCTAAAGCATGCTATTACTGCAATTAAATAGGAATTTGCTGTAACTCAGGCATGGAATGTCCAATCTGCCCCAAACTTCACACGTTTGATAAGAATCATGGCCTGAACACGTCTATGCTCAAATTCAGTTATAGTAATAGCGCCACCTACTGGCAACAGGAAGTGACATGTTTAACACGTTGATGCCGTTCTAGCAACATGTTAAAAATGCCATTGAGTTCTAAACATGCTAGAAACATATTAAAACATGCTAGCAATACTTAGCTAAGTGCTAAAGCATGCTAATTCAATGAAACAGGACTTTGTTGTTGCTCAAGAAGGCAATGTACAATCTACCCCAAACTTCACACGTTTGATAAGAGTTATCTCTTGAACACATGCCCATGCTCATATTTAGTTATAGTCATAGCGCCACCTGCTGGCAACAGGAAGTGACGTTTAACACTGTTCTTGACTCCTAATAACATATAAAAAAATGCCAGTAGGTGCTAAACATCCTACCAACATACTAGAGACATGCTAAAACATACTAGCATACACTTAGCTAAGTGCTAAAGAATATATTACTGCCAATTAAATATGAATTTGCTGTAACTCAGGCATGGAATGTCCAATCTGCCCCAAACTTCACACTTTTGATAAGCGTTCTGTCCTGAACACATGACCATGCTTATATTCAGTTACAGTCATAGCGCCACCTGCTGGCAACAGGAAGTGACATGTTTAACACTGTTATGGACTCCTAATAACATATAAAAAAGTGCCAGCAAGTGTTAAACATGCTAACAACATACTAGAAACATGCTAAAACATGCTAGCAAACTCTTAGCTAAGTGCTAAAGCATGCTATTATTGCAATTAAATAGGAATTTGTTGTAACTCAGGCATGGAATGTCCAATCTGCCCCAAACTTCACACTTTTGATAAGAGTCATGGCCTGAACACATCTACATGAGAATGTTCAGTTATAGTAATAGCGCCACCTACTGGCAACAGGAAGTGACATGTTTAACACGTTGATGCCGTTCTAGCAACATGTTAAAAATGCCATTGAGTTCTAAACATGCTAGAAACATGTTAAAACATGCTAACAATGCTTAGCTAAGTGCTAAAGAATGCTAATTCAATGAAACATGACTTTGTTGTTACTCAAGAAGGCAATGTCCAATTTGCACCAAACTTCACACGTTTGATAAGAGTTCTGTCCTGAACACACATCCATGCTCATATTCAGTTATAGTCATAACGCCACCTACTGGCAACAGAAACTGACATGGTTAACACAGTAATGCAGTACTAACCACATAATTATTGTGTACTAAGCATGCTAGGAACAGACTAAACATGCTAGCAACACTTAGCTGAGTCATGAAGCATGCTATTATCACCATTATACAAAACATTTTGTAAGTGACTTTGACATACTCTTACTATATATACCTCCTTAAATGTACATTTCCCAACCATGCTCTGTCTTCCTAAAGCCACCGAGTGTTGATGGCAGGGGTGTGAGGGCCCTTTCATCGCTGCTTGCAGCTTTAATTATTATTATTATTATTCTTCTCCGCATTGAATTGCATTTTTGAGGGCCTAAACATGCGCGAAAACTCACGAAACTTTGCACACGCGTCAGAACTGGCGAAAATTTAAATCTGATATAGGTTTCAGAATTGGACGGGGCAAAATGGCTCGATAGCGCCACCTATAAAAGTTCAACGGAGTGCGCCTCCCGCAACGTTCAACGTACGTGCACAAAATTCGGTACATACGTGTAATGACCTAATACCTACAAAAAAGTCTCTTGGAGCATAGCCCTAAACACAACAGGAAGTCAGCCATTTTGAACTTCCTCTCAGATTTTTGTGCAGTTTTTGCCATTTTCAGGCCTCGTACTTTAACGAACTCCTCCTACAGTTTTAATCTGATCATCTTCAAATTTGGTGAGTGTAATCTTAAGGCCTTTGCGACGTTAAATTGCGAAGATCTTGAGTTTTCGTCGAAGGGCGGGTCCTCGGCGGCCTTACAAATTTCGATGTTTCGCCATGAAACAGGAAGTTGCTGTAACTCAGGCATGGAATGTCCAATCTGCCCCAAACTTCACACGTTTGATAAGAGTTCTGTCCTGAACACATGGCCATGCTCATATTCAGTTATAGTCATAGCGCCACCTGCTGGCAACAGGAAGTGACATGTTTAACACTGTTATGGACTCCTAATAACATATAAAAAAGTGCCAGCAAGTGCTAAACATGCTAACAACATACTAGAAGCATGCTAAAACATGCTAGCAAACTCTTAGCTAAGTGTTAAAGCATGCTATTATTGCAATTAAATAGGAATTTGCTGTAACTCAGGCATGGAATGTCCAATCTGCCCCAAACTTCACACTTTTGATAAGCGTTCTGTCCTGAACACATCTACATGAGAATATTCAGTTATAGTAATAGCGCCACCTACTGGCAACAGGAAGTGTCATGTTTAACACGTTGATGCCATTCTAGCAACATGTTAAAAATGCCATTGAGGTCTAAACATGCTAGAAACATGTTAAAACATGCTAGCTAATGTTAAAACATGCTAGCAATACTTAGCTAAGTGGTAAAGCATGCTAATTCAATGAAACAGGATGTTGTTGTTACGCAAGAAGGCAATGTCCAATATGCGCCAAACTTCACACTTTTAATAAACGTTCTGTCCTGAACACATGACCATGCTCATATTCAGTTACAGTCATAGTGCCACCTGCTGGCAACAGGAAGTGACATGTTAAACACTGTTGTGGACATATAAAAACATATAAAAAAGTGCCAGCAAGTGCTAAACATGCTAACAACATAGTAGAAACATGCTAAAACATGCTAGCAAACACTTAGCTAAGTGCTAAAGCATGCTATTGCTGCAATTAAATAGGAATTTGCTGTAACACAGGCATGGAATGTCCAATCTGCCCCAAACTTCACACGTTTGATAAGAGTCATGGCCTGAACACATCTACATGAGAATATTCAGTTATAGTAATAGCGCCACCTGCTGTCAACAGGAAGTGACATGTTTAACACTGTTGTGGTCTCCTAATAACATATATAAAAGAGCCAGCAAGTGCTAAACAGGTTAGCAACATACTAGAAACATGCTAGCAAACACTTAGCTAAGTGATAAAGCATGCTATTACTGCAATTAAATAGGAATTTGCTGTAACTCAGGCATGGAACGTCCAATCTGCCCCAAACTTCACATGTTTGATAAGAATCATGGCCTGAACGCATGCCTATGCTCAAATTCAGTTATAGTAATAGCGCCACCTACTGGCAACAGGAAGTGACATGTTTAACACGTTGATGCCGTTCTAGCAACATGTTAAAAATGCCATTGAGTTCTAAACATGCTAGAAACATATTAAAACATGCTAGCAATCCTTAGCTAAGTGCTAAAGCATGCTAATTCAATGAAACAGGACTTTGTTGTTACTCAAGAAGGCAATGTACAATCTACCCAAAACGTCACACGTTTGATAAGAGTTATCTCTTGAACACATGTCCATGCTCATATTTAGTTATAGTCATAGCGCCACCTGCTGGCAACAGGAAGTGACGTTTAACACTGTTCTTGACTCCTAATAACATATAAAAAAATGCCAGTAGGTGCTAAACATCCTACCAACATACTAGAGACATGCTAAAACATAATAGCAAACACTTAGCTAAGTGCTAAAGAATGATATTACTGCAATTAAATATGAATTTGCTGTAACTCAGGCATGGAATGTCCAATCTGCCCCAAACTTCACACTTTTGATAAGCGTTCTGTCCTGAACACATGACCATGCTTATATTCAGTTATAGTCATAGCGCCACCTGCTGGCAACAGGAAGTGACATGTTTAACACTGTTGTGGACTCCTAATAACATATAAAAAAGTGCCAGCAAGTGTTAAACATGCTAACAACATACTAGAAACATGCTAAAACATGCTAGCAAACTCTTAGCCAAGTGCTAAAGCATGCTATTATTGCAATTAAATAGGAATTTGCTGTAACTCAGGCATGGAATGTCCAATCTGCCCCAAATTTCACACTTTTGATAAGAGTCATGGCCTGAACACATCTACATGAGAATGTTCAGTTATAGTAATAGCGCCACCAACTGGCAACAGGAAGTGACATGTTTAACACGTTGATGCCGTTCTAGCAACATGTTAAAACATGCTAACAATGCTTAGCTAAGTTCTAAAGAATGCTAATTCAATGAAACATGACTTTGTTGTTACTCAAGAAGGCAATGTCCAATTTGCACCAAACTTCACATGTTTGATAAGAGTTCTGTCCTGAACACACATCCATGCTCATATTCAGTTATAGTCATAACGCCACCTACTGGCAACAGAAACTGACATGGTTAACACCGTGCAGTACTAACCACATAATTATTGTGTACTAAGCATGCTAGAAACAGACTGAACATGCTAGCAACACTTAGCTGAGTCATGAAGCATGCTATTATCACCATTATACAAAACATTTTGTAACTGACTTTGACATACTCTTACTATATATACCTCCTTAAATGTACATTTCCCAACCATGCTCTGCCTTCCTAAAGCCACCGAGTGTTGATGGCACGGGTGCGAGGGCCCTTTCATCGCTGCTTGCAGCTTTAATTATTATTATTATTATTATTTTGTCAACCTTTCGGGCACTTTTGGGGCCCTTAACATGCTCGAAAACTCTTGAAACTTTGCACACAGGTCAGAACCCGCGGCCATCAGGGCCGGGCTGAAGCTGGTACCCGGGCGTGGCAGGGGGCCTCGACAGCGCCCCCTGGAACGGGATCCGAACACTTGTCCATAAATCAGACACGCTTGCATGTAATAATTTGAAACCCGTTACACATATAGACCTCATCGGGCCGAACAACTTTCGTGCTCTAAGTTTTACGCCAGCCCAACAGGAAGTCGGCTATTTAGCGTTGTTTGGAAACGCATGCTGTGGAATTTAATGTACTCCTCCTAGGGAATTCATCGATTCGCCTCCAAACTCTGTGTGCATGAAGTCAAGACATTGAGGATGCTAAATTGCGGACGGATTTTTGATATCTCGAACGGTTTGGCCGTGGCGAGGAAACGAATTTATGGCGAAAAAAAGAAACAGGAAGTGTGTTATAACTTCTGCATACATTAACTGATCTTGATGAAACTTCAGCAGTGTGTTCGTTGTAAGAGGCCGATCGCACAGATGTGACTATTGTGAGTCAAAGTTATAGCGCCACCAACAGGCAGCAGGAAGTACATCACTATTAAAATGCTTTGAAATCACTGTCTTATTTTTACCAGATTTGCTTCAAATTTTATGTGTACAATGTAGACACACGGCAGATGTAAACCTGTGAAAGGATTATTGATATCTTAGATACTGTTGCCGTGGCAACGCATCAAACTTTAATATTCTTTTTTTATGCTTTCGAGACTCTTAACATACTTGAAATTGCATGAAACTCGACAGACACATCACATTTATTAGCCCGTAGACATGTGCAAAGTTTCAGAAACGGGCGTGGTGAGGGGCTCAGTAGCGCCACCTTTAGTCATAAGTGGGGGGGTTAGTTTTATCAACAGCAACAAAACTTGGTATGTGTATTGTTCTCATCAAGACGGACAACTTTCTAATTTACATGATCTATCTCCGACCAACAGGAAGAGAGATATTTTGGTTTGAATGTGGATTTTCTGAAGAATTTTCTCTCCCTCTCTCTGTGTCTCTGTGTGTGTGAGGGGAGGGGGGATTTGACTATTGCTTTTATATTGTTAATCAAGGTTTCAGGGGCTTTTGGGGCCCTTAACATGCTCGAAAACTCTTGAAATTTTGCACACACGTCAGAACCCGCCGCCATCAGGGCCGGGCTGAAGCTGGTACCCGGGCGTGGCAGGGGGCCTCGACAGCGCCCCCTGGAACGGGATCCGAACACTTGTCCATAAATCAGACACGCTTGCATGTAATAATATGAAACTCGGTACACATATAGACCTCATCGGGCCGAACAACTTTCGTGCTCTAAGTTTTACGCCAGACCAACAGGAATTCAGCTATTATGGGTTGTTTGGAAACGCATGCTGTGGAATTTGATGTACTCCTCCTAGGAAATTCATTCATTCGCCTCCAAACTCGGTCGGCATGAAGTCAAGACATTGAGGATGCTAAATTGCGGACGGATTTTTGATATCTCGAACGGTTTGGCCGTGGCAAGGAAACAAATTTATGGCGAATAATTCAAACAGGAAGTGTGTTATAACTTCTGCATACATTAACTGATCTTGATGAAACTTCAGCAGTGTGTTAGTTGTAAGAGGCCGATCACATGGATGTGACATTTGTGAGTCAAAGTTATAGCGCCACCAACTGGCAACAGGAAGTGTGTCACTTTCAAAATGCTTTGAAATCACCCTCTTATTTTTACCCGATTTGCTTAAAACTTTATGTGTATAATGTAAACACACGGCAGATGTAGACCTGTGAAAGGATTATTGATATCTTAGATACTGTTGCCGTGGCAATGCATTAAACTTTAATATTCTTTTCGGATGCTTTTGAGACTCTTCACATGCTTGAAAATGCATGAAACTCGACAGACACATCACATTTATTATCCAGTAGACATGTGAAAAGTTTCAGAAACGGGCGTGGTGAAATGGCTCAGTAGCACCATCTTTAGTCAAAAATGGGGGCTTAGTTTTTCTTAGAATCACAAAACTTGGTAGGTGTATTGTTCTCATCAAGCCGGACAACTTTCTAATTTACAGTCATAACCTCAGACCACCAGGAAGTCAGATATTTTGGTTTGAATGTGGATTTTCTGGAGAATTTTCTCTCTCTCTCTGCTGTGTGTCTGTTACCCCTTTTCCACCAACAAGAACCGGGTGCTGGTTCAGAGCCAGAGCCAAAGCTGGTTCAGAGTTGGTTCAACTGACGAGCTTACTAAGAACCGGTTTGCCTTTCCACCGGCTAGAGAGCCACAACAGAGCCAGATCTTACGTCACTGTATACGTCTCATGTTGCCCAGCAACCGCTAGTGCGGTAGCGCCAAACACAAACACGCCAGGCTTGTTCGAGATGCATAGGCTTCTCGCAGATCGATCGCCGCATGACATCAAAGCACTGCGATAGCGATCTAAAAGCACAAGGAGTCGTATGCTCTCCAAACACTCCCGTAGCTCCGATCGGTCCTCGCCGCTCCGATGCACCTCGAACAAGCCATCAACAATAACGGACGTTGCAATACTATGGATGCTCATGGGTTTACAAAAATACATCGGAATCCAACGCGTTCGTGCAGCTCGCCGTAACTTACATAGACGGATAATCGAGCTGCTATTAGCTCGACTAGCTGCTATTTAAAAATGGCGGTCACAAGTTTCTATTCGTCTTGTTGGTCACGGTAACCCCGCCCCCAGCCCCTGACGCAAGCGGTTCTTTCTTGGCTCCGTTCTAGACCCTGCAATGATTTGGTGCTACTTAAGAACCAGTTTTACTGGTTCGGAGCTGGTGCTTTGGCGGTGGAAAAACAAAGAACCGATTTGAAACTAGGCTCTGGCTCCGAACCAGCACCAGCTCTGCCTTGGTGGAAAAGGGGTATGTGTGTGTCTGTGGGGGGGGGGGGGGGGGGGGGGGGTTGTATATTCCATTTAATCTTTGTTTTTCAAAGTTTCAGGGGCTTTTGGGGCCCTTAACTTGCTCGAAAACTCTTGAAACTTTGCACACAGGTCAGAACCCACGGTCATCAGGGACGGGCTGAATCTGGTAGCCGGGCGTGGCAGGGGGGCTCGACAGCGCCCCCTTGAACGGGGTTCTAAAACTTGGTCCATATATCAAACACGCTTGCATGAATTAATTTGAAACTCGGTACACATATAGATCTCATCGGGCCGAACAACTTTCGTGCTCTAAGTTTTACGCCAGCCCAACAGGAAGTCGGCTATTTAGGGTTGTTTGGAAACGCTTGCTATGGAATTTAATGTACTCCTCCTAGGAAATACATCGATTCGCCTCCAAACTCGGTCAGCGTGAAGTCAAGGCATTGAGGATGCTAAATTGCGGACGGATCTTTGATATCTTGAACGGTTTGGCCGTGGCGAGGAAATTAATTTATGGCGAGAAAAGAGAGACACGAAGTGTTATAACTTCTGCATACATTAACTGATCTTGATGAAACTTCAGCAGTGTGTTTGTGATAATAGGCCGATCAGATGGATGTAACTATTGTGAGTCAAAGTTATAGCGCCACCAACTGGCAGCAGGAAGTGTGTCACTTTCAACATGCTTTTGACAAAAGTGGGAGGGTTACCTTTACCCACAGTTACAAAAATCAGTACGCATATTGGTCTCATCGAGCCGGACAACTTTCTAATTTACAGTCATTAGCTCTGAGCAACAGGAAGTCAGATATTTTGGTTTGAATGTGGATTTTTTGGATATGTCAGACTCTTGAGTTTTTAGCTACTCCTCCTAAGTGGTTTATTTTATTTACACCAAACTTTTTCAACATGATAAAAATACATTAAAGATATATATATATATATATAAATATAGCTGCGAGCAGCGATGAAGGGCCAAAGCTGGGGGCACCGCCACCCCGGTGCCTTTAGGTAACTAAAGGCACCGGGGTTGCGGTGCCACCGGCTTGGGCCCGTAATCGCTGCTCGCAGCTATATTTATTATTATTTTGTCAACCTTTCGGGCACTTTTGGGGCCCTTAACATGCTCAAAAACTCTTGAAATTTTGCACACACGTCAGAACCTGCGGCCATCAGGGCCGGACTGAAGCTGGTACCCGGGCGTGGCACGGGGGCTCGACTGCGCCCCCTGGAATGGTGTCTGAAAACTTGGTCCATAAATCAAACACGCTTGCATGTAATAATATGAAACTCAGTACACATATAGATCTCATCGGGCCGAACAACTTTCGTGCTCTAAGTTTTACACCAGCCCAACAGGAAGTCGGTTGTTATACGTTGTTTGGAAAATGCATGCTGTGGAATTTGATGTACTCCTTCTAGGAAATTCTTCCATTCGCCTCCAAACTCGGTGTGCATGAAGTCAAGACATTGAGGATGATAAATTGCGGACGGATTTTTGATATCTCGAACGGTTTGGCCGTGGCGAGGAAACGAATTTATGGCGAGAAAATAGAAACAGGAAGTGTGTTATAACTTCAACATACATTAACTGATCTTGATGAAACTTCAGCAGTGTGTTCGTGGTAAAAGGCCGATCACATTGATGTGACTATTGTGAGTCAAAGTTATAGCGCCACCAACTGGCAGCAGGAAGTGTGTCACTTTCAAAATGCTTTGAAGTCACCCTCTTATTTTTACCCGATTTGCTTCAAACTTTATGTGTATAATGAAAATACACGGCAGATGTAGACCTGTGAAAGGATTATTGATATCTTAGACACTGTTGCCGTGGCAACACATCAAACTTTAATATTCTTTTCGGATGCGTTTGAGACTCTTAGCATGCTTGAAATTGGATGAAACTCGACAGACACATAACACTTATTAGCCAGTAGACATGTGAAAAGTTTCAGAAACTGGCGTGGCAGGGGGGCTCAACAGCGCCCCCTTGAACGGGGTCTCAAAACTTGGTCCATATATCAAACACGCTTGCATGAATTAATATGAAACTCGGAACACATATAGATCTCATCAGGCCGAACAACTTTCCCTCTGTCCAGTTTCACGCCAGCCCAACAGGAAGTCGGCTATTATGGGTTGTTTGGAAAACGCTTGCTGTGGAATGTGAAATACTCCTCCTAGAAAATTCACCGTGTCCCCTCCAAACTCGGTGTGCATGTAGTCAAGACTTTGAGGATGCTAAATTGCGAACGGATTTTTGATATCTCGAACGGTTTGGCCGTGGCGAGGAATCGAATTTATGGCGAGAAAAGAGAATCACGAAGTGGAATAACTTCTGCATACATTAACTGATCTTGTTGAAACTTCAGCAGTGTGTTCGTGGTAAGAGGCCGATCAGATGGATGTAACTATTGTGAGTCAAAGTTTATAGCGCCACCAACTGGCAGCAGGAAGTGTGTCACTTTCAACATGCTTTTGACAAAAGTGGGGGGGTTAGTTTTAACTACAGTAAAAAAAACTCAGTTCATATATTGATCTCATCGACCCGGACAACTTTCTAATTTAAAGTCATTAGCTCTGACCATCAGGAAGTCAGATATTTTGGTCTGAATGTGGATTTTTTTGCAAAATCAGCCTCTTAATTTTTAGCCACCTTTATCTAAGTGGTTTATTTTATTCCCAACAAACTTTTTCAACATGATAAAAATATATTAATGATGCTAAATTGTGAACGGATAATAAATATCTCAAACGGTTTTGCTATGGTGAGGGATTAAAGTAATGTCAAACAAGGAAATGCTAAAAGTCTCATTTATTCTAAAAATGTAATTATACACCATTTATTACTATATAAAAGTATACAAATATCAGAACTTAACTCATTTTATTCTTTTTTTTTCAATTTAAGAATGAAGTTTAAGTTTAAAAACTGCCAGAATGGTTGTTTAGTCTAAACAATAAATAAATAAAGTCAAACATAGTGCTATACTGCCCTCTTGTGTTCAAAATCAGGTAGCCTGTTCATTATAGCCTTAATAAAATATATTAATAAAATAGTCAACCTAACATATAAAATTTACAATGCTCTGTTTAAATAGTCAGTACTACAATCCGTAGGCTACCATTCAATTGGTAAGCACCGCTCCACTGTGATGTTTCCAAGCACATTTTTGCGCGTGTGAATAGGAGAGAAGGGTCTGGCTGCAGACCTGCACTTGCACTCTCAGACTTGCACTCTCAGACCTGCACGCTCAGACACCAGCGCTTCCTCTGCAAGGTGACGTCGCTTGCAATCGACGCATAGTGTGGTTTGTGTCGGATTGAGAACAGCTCCCAATGTCGTTCAAAAATCGTTTCTGTTAGTATATACCATAAATATATATATATATATCCCCACGTTCTGTTATTTTCACAAATTATTAACCAATCTAAAGTGTTGAAAATAGTTAGAGAGCAAATCTCTTAACTCCATTGGACACTTCAACTGTCTGAGAATCCTCATAACTCCACCTCTTCTTCACTCCGCGTCATTTTGTCTCCTCAGGATTGAAAGTCGCAGCGATTAAGAAATCCTCATCGAGCAACACGTAAAGCAAGACTTAACTCTGATTTTATCTGTGTTAAACTATGATATCAGTTATTGATGTATTTTAAATGTCTACTTATTACACGTGTACATTGAAGTTTTAAAAGGTATCTAATATAATGAATTGAATTAAATGTTTTGAATACCAGCATTAAATTATTGTTTTTATTATTATTTTACTGACTGGAAGTTGGCACTGTGCATGTAAAATACCCCAAGTAGCAAGGTTTTAATTTATGGGAGAAAAAAGGTCTGCCTAAGTTACTGGCGCTAAGTAAGCCTATCTTTGGATAATTAGGGCCCGAGCACCGATGGTGTGAGGACCCTCTTGGAATTGCTCTGTTTATTAGGGCCCGAGCACCGATGGTGTGAGGACCCTCTTGGAATTGCTCTGTTTATTATTAGGGCCCAAGCCCTGAAAGGGCGGAGGCCCTATTGTTTTCGTAAGGATTATTTTTTTTTTTTTTCTTCATTATTTTTTTTTTTGCCTTTTTGCCACTTTTGGGGCCCTTAACATGCTCAAAAACTCTTGAAATTTTGCACACACGTCAGAACCCGCGGCCATCAGGGCCGGGCTGAAGCTGGTACCGGGGCGTGGCAGGGGGGCTCGACAGCGCCCCCTGGAATGGGGTCCGAAAACTTGGTCCATAAATCAAACACGCTTGCATGTAATAATATGAAACTCAGTACACATATAGATCTCATCGGGCCGAACAACTTTCGTGCTCTAAGTTTTACAAAAGCCCAACAGGAAGTCGGTTATTATACGTTGTTTGGAAAACGCATACAATGGAATGTGAAATACTCCTCCTAGGGATTTCATCCGATCGCCACCAAACTCGGTGAGAATAAAGTCAAGACATTGAGGATGAATTCTTGCGAACGGATTTTTGATATCTCAAACGGTTTGGCCGTGGCGAGGAAACAAATTTATGGCGAATAATGGGACACAGGAAGTGTGTTATAACTTCTGCATACATTAACTGATCTTGATGAAACTTCAGCAGTGTGTTTGTTGTAAGAGGCCGATCACATGGATGTGACTATTGTGAGTCAAAGTTATAGCGCCACCAACTGGCAGCAGGAAGTGTGTCACTTTCAAAATTCTTTGAATTCACCCTCTTAATTTTACCCGATTTGCTTCAAACTTTATGTGTATAATGTAGACACACGGCAGATGTAGACCTGTGAAAGAATTATTGATATCTTAGATACTGTTGCCGTGGCAACGCATCAAACTTTAATATTCTTTTCGGATGCGTTTGAGACTCTTAGCATGCTTGAAATTGGATGAAACTCGACAGATACATCACATTTATTAGCCAGTAGACATGTGAAAAGTTTCAGAAACGGGCGTGGCAGGGGGGCTCAACAGCGCCCCCTTGAACGGGGTCTGAAAACTTGGTCCATATATCAAACACGCTTGCATGAATTAATATGAAACTCGGTACACATATAGATCTCATCGGGCCGAACAACTTTCCCTCTGTCAAGTTTCACGCCAGCCCAACAGGAAGTCGGCTATTATGGGTTGTTTGGAAAACGCTTGCTGTGGAATGTGAACTACTCCTCCTAGAAAATTCATCCCATCCCCACCAAACTCGGTGTGCATGAAGTCAAGACATTGAGGATGCTAAATTGCGGACGGATTTTTGATATCTCAAACGGTTTGGCCGTGGCAAGGAAACGAATTTATGGCGAATAAGGGACACAGGAAGTGTGTTATAACTTCAGCATACATTATCTGATCTTGATGAAACTTCAGCAGTGTGTTCGTTGTAAGAGGCCGAACACAAGGATGTGACTATTGTGAGTCAAAGTATAGCGCCACCAACTGGCAGCAGGAAGTGTGTCACTTTCAAAATGCTTTGAAATCACCCTCTTATTTTTACCCGATTTGCTTCAAACTTTATGTGTATAATGTAAACACACGGCAGATGTAGACCTGTGAAAGGATTTTTGATATCTTTAATACTGTTGTCGTGGCAACGCATCAAACTTTAATATTGTTTTTTGATGCTTTTGAGACTCTTAACATACTTGAAATTGAATGAAACTCGACAGACACATCACACTTATTAGCCCGTAGACTTGTGCAAAGTTTCAGAAACGGGCGTGGTGAGGGGCTCAGTAGCGCCACCTTTAGTCATAAATGGGGGGGGGGTTAGTTTTATCAACAGCAACAAAACTTGGTATGTGTATTGTTCTCATCAAGACGGACAACTTTCTAATTTACATTAACGATCTCTGACCAACAGGAAAAGAGATATTTTGGTTTGAATGTGGATTTTCTGAAGAATTTTCTCTCCCTCTCTCTGTGTCTCTGTGTGTGTGAGGGGAGGGGGGGATTTGACTATTGCTTTTATATTGTTAATCAAGGTTTCAGGGGCTTTTGGGGTCCTTAACGTGCTCAAAAACTCTTGAAACTTTACACACAGGTCAGAACCCACGGCCATCAGTGCCGGGCTGAAGCTGGTACCCGGGCGTGGCAGGGGGCTCAACAGCGCCCCCTTGAACACGGTCTGAAAACTTGGTCCATATGTCAAACACACTTGCATGAATTAATATGAAACTCGGTACACATATAGATCTCATCGGGCCGAACAACTTCCGCAGTCTAAGTTATTAGCTCCGCCCAACAGGAAGTCAGCTATTATGGGTTGTTTGGAAAACGCTTGCTGTGGAATGTGAACTACTCCTCCTAGAGAATTCATCCAATCGCCACCAAACTCGGTGTGCATGAAGTCAAGACATTGAGGATGCTAAATTGCGGACGGATTTTTGATATCTCGAACGGTTTGGCCGTGGCGAGGAAACAAATTTATGGCGAGAAAAGAGAAACACGAAGTGTTATAACTTCTGCATACATTAACTGATCTTGATGAAACTTCAGCAGTGTGTTCATGGTAAGAGGCCGGTCAGATGGATGTAACTATTGTGAGTCAAAGTTATAGCGCCACCAACTGGTAGCAGGAAGTGTGTCACTTTCAAAATGCTTTTATCAAAAGTGGGGGGGTTACTTTTACCCACAGTTACAAAAATCAGTACGCATATTGGTCTCATCGAGCCGGACAACTTTCTAATTTACAGTCATTAGCTCCGAGCAACAGGAAGTCAGATATTTTGGTTTGAATGTGGATTTTTTGGATATGTCAGACTCTGAGTTTTTAGTTACTCCTCCTAAGTGGTTTATTTTATTCACACCAAACTTTTTCAACATGATAAAAAATACATTCAAGATTATATATATATATATATATATATATATATATATATATAAATATAGCTGCGAGCAGCGATGAAGGGCCAAAGCCGGCGGCACCGCCACCCCGGTGCCTTTAGGTAACTAAAGGCATCGGGGTTGCGGTGCCTCCGGCTTGGGCCCGTAATCGCTGCTCGCAGCTATATTTATTATTATTATTATTCTTCTCCGCATTTAATTGCATTTTTGAGGGCCTAAACATGCTCGAAAACTCACGAAACTTTGCACACGCGTCAGAACTGGCGAAAATTTACATCTGATATAGGTTTCAGAATTGGGCGGGGCAAAATGGCTCGATAGCGCCACCTATAAAAGTTCAACGGAGTGCGCCTCCCGCTGTGTTCCACGTACGTGTACGAAATTCGGTACATATGTGAAAGGACCTAATACCTACAAAAAAGTCTCTTGGAGCATAGCTCTAAACACAACAGGAAGTCAGCCATTTTCAACTTCCTCTCTGATTTTTGTGCACTTTTTGCCATTTTCAGGCCTCGTACTTTAACGAACTCCTCCTACAGTTTTAATCTGATCATCTTCAAATTTGGTGAGTGTAATCTTAAGGCCTTTGCGACGTTAAATTGCGAAGATCTTGAGTTTTCGTCGAAGGGCGGGCCCTCGGCGGCCTGACAAATTTTGATGTTTCGCCATGAAACAGGAAGTTGCTGTAACTCAGGCATGGAATGTCCAATCTTCCCCAAACTTCACACTTTTGATAAGCGTTCTGTCCTGAACACATGACCATGCTTATATTCAGTTACAGTCATAGCGCCACCTGCTGGCAACAGGAAGTGACATGTTTAACACTCTTGTGGACTCCTGATAACATATAAAAAAGTGCCAGCAAGTGCTAAACATGCTAACAACTTACTAGAAACATGCTAAAACATGCTAGCAAACACTTAGCTAAGTGCTAAAGCATGCTATTACTGCAATTAAATAGGAATTTGCTGTAACTCAGGCACGGAATGTCCGATCTGCCCCAAACTTCACACGTTTGATAAGCGTTCTGTCCTGAACACATGACCATGCTCATATTCAGTTACAGTCATAGCGCCACCTGCTGGCAACAGGAAGTGACATGTTAAACACTGTTGTGGACTCCTGATAACATATAAAAAAGTGCCAGCAAGTGCTAAACATGCTAACAACATACTAGAAACATGTTAGCAAACACTTAGCTAAGTGCTAAAGCATGCTATTGCTGCAAATAAATAGGAAGTTGCTGTAACTAAGGCATGGAATGTCCAATCTGCCCCAAACTTCACACTTTTGATAAGCGTTCTGTCCTGAACACATGACCATGCTCATATTCAGTTATAGTCATAGCGCCACCTGCTGGCAACAGGAAGTGACATGTTTAACACTCTTGTGGACTCCTGATAACATATAAAAAAGTGCCAGCAAGTGCTAAACATGCTAACAACATACTAGAAACATGCTAAAACATGCTAGCAAACACTTAGCTAAGTGCTAAAGCATGCTATTACTGCAATTAAATAGAAATTTGTTGTAACTCAGGCACAGAATGTCCAATCTGCCCCAGACTTCACACGTTTGATAAGAGTCATGGCCTGAACACATCTACATGAGAATATTCAGTTATAGTAATAGCGCCACCTACTGGTAACAGGAAGTGTCATGTTTAACACGTTGATGCCGTTCTAGCAACATGTTAAAAATGCCATTGACTTCTAAAAATGCTAGAAACATGTTAAAACATGCTAGCAATACTTAGCTAATTCAATGAAACAGGATGTTGTTGTTACTCAAGAAGGCAATGTCCAATCTGCGCCAAACTTCACACTTTTGATAAGCGTTCTGTCCTGAACACATGACCATGCTCATTCAGTTACAGTCATAGCACCGCCTGCTGGCAACAGGAAGTGACATGTTAAACACTGTTGTGGACTCCTGATAACATATAAAAAAGTGCCAGCAAGTGCTAAACACGCTAACAACATACTAGAAACATATTAGCAAACACTTAGCTAAGTGCTAAAGCATGCTATTGCTGCAATTAAATATGAATTTGCTGTAACACAGGCATGGAATGTCCAATCTGCCCCAAACTTAATATGTAACATGCAAGAAACATGCTAGCAACACCTAGCTAAGTTCTAAAGCATGCTAGAAATGCTAAAGGAAGTTGTTGTAACTTAGGCATACAATGTCCAATCTACCCCAAACTTCAAACGTTTGATAATAGTTATCTCCTGAACACAAGTCCATGCTCATATTCAGATATAGTCATAGCGCCGCCTGCTGGCAACAGGAAGTGACGTTTAACACTATTCTGGACTCCTAATAACATATAAAAAAGTGTCACCAACTGCTAAACATGTTAGCAACATACTAGAAACATGCAATCAAATACTTAGCTAAGTGTTAAAGCATCCTATTACTGCAATTAAATATGAATTTGCTGTAACTCAGGCATGCAATGTCCAATCTACCCCAAAATTAATATGTAATATGCTAGAAACATCATAAAACATGCTAGAAATGCTAAAGGAAGTTGTTGTAACTCAAGCATACAATGTCCAATCTGCCCCAAACTCCACATGTTTGATAAAAGTCCTGCACTGAACACATCTACATAGCGATATTCAGATATAGACATAGCCCCACCTACTGGCAACAGAAACTGACATGGTTAACACAGTAATGCAGTACTAACCACATAACTATTGTGTACTAAGCATGCTAAAAACATACTAAACATGCTAGCAACTACTATATATACCTCCTTAAATGCACATTTTCCAACCATGCTCTGTCTTCCTAAAGCCACCGGGTGGCGGCGGCACGGGTGCGAGGGCCCTTTCATCGCTGCTTGCAGCTTTAATTAGGGCCCGAGCACCGATGGTGTGAGGACCCTCTTGGAATTGCTCTGTTTATTATTATTATTATTATTATTATTCTCCGCATTGAATTGCATTTTTGAGGGCCTAAACATGCTCGAAAACTCACGAAACTTTGCACACGCGTCAGAACTGGCGAAAATTTACATCTGATATAGGTTTCAGAATTGGACGGGGCAAAACGGCTCGATAGCGCCACCTATAAAAGTTCAACGGAGTGCGCCTCCCGCAACGTTCCACGTACGTGCACGAAATTCGGTACATACATGTAATGAACTAATACCTACAAAAAAGTCTCTTGGAGCATAGCCCTAAACACAACAGGAAGTCAGCCATTTTGAACTTCCTCTCAGATTTTTGTGCAGTTTTTGCCATTTTCAGGCCTCGTACTTTAACGAACTCCTCCTACAGTTTTAATCTGATCATCTTCAGATTTGGTGAGTGTAATCTTAAGGCCTTTGCGACGTTAAATTGCGAAGATCTTGAGTTTTCGTCAAAGGGCGGGTCCTCGGCGGCCTGACAAATTTCGATGTTTCGCCATGAAACAGGAAGTTGCTGTAACTCAGGCATGGAATGTCCAATCTGCCCCAAACTTCACACTTTTGATAAGCGTTCTGTCCTGAACACATGACCATGCTCATATTCAGTTACAGTCATAGCGCCACCTGCTGGCAACAGGAAGTGACATGTTTAACACTGTTATGGACTCCTAATAACATATAAAAAAGTGCCAGCAAGTGCTAAACATGCTAACAACATACTAGAAGCATGCTAAAACATGCTAGCAAACTCTTAGCTAAGTGCTAAAGCATGCTATTATTGCAATTAAATAGGAATTTGCTGTAACTCAGGCATGGAATGTCCAATCTGCCCCAAACTTCACACTTTTGATAAGCGTTCTGTCCTGAACACATCTACATGAGAACATTCAGTTATAGTAATAGCGCCACCTACTGGTAACAGGAAGTGTCATGTTTAACACGTTGATGCCATTCTAGCAACATGTTAAAAATGCCATTGACTTCTAAACATGCTAGAAACATTTTAAAACATGCTAGCAATACTTAGCTAAGTGCTAAAGCATGCTAATTCAATGAAACAGGATGTTGTTGTTACTCAAGAAGGCAATGTCCAATCTGCGCCAAACTTCACACTTTTAATAAACGTTCTGTCCTGAACACATGACCATGCTCATATTCAGTTACAGTCATAGTGCCACCTGCTGGCAACAGGAAGTGACATGTTAAACACTGTTGTGGACATAAAAACATAAAAAAAGTGCCAGCAAGTGCTAAACATGCTAACAACATACTAGAAAAATGCTAAAACATGCTAGCAAACACTTAGCTAAGTGCTAAAGCATGCTATTGCTGCAATTAAATAGGAATTTGCTGTAACACAGGCAAGGAATGTCCAATCTGCCTCAAACTTCACACGTTTGATAAGAGTCATGGCCTGAACACATCTACATGAGAATATTCAGTTATAGTAATAGCGCCACCTGCTGTCAACAGGAAGTGACATGTTTAACACTGTTGTGGTCTCCTAATAACATATAAAAAAGAGCCAGCAAGTGCTAAACAGGTTAGTAACATACTAGAAACATGCTAGCAAACACTTAGCTAAGTGCTAAAGCATGCTATCACTGCAATTAAATAGGAATTTGCTGTAACCCAGGCATGGAATGTCCAATCTGCCCCAAACATCACACGTTTGATAAGAATCATGGCCTGAACACATGTCTATGCTCAAATTCAGTTATAGTAATAGCGCCACCTACTGGCAACAGGAAGTGACATGTTTAACACGTTGATGCCGTTCTAGCAACATGTTAAAAATGCCATTGAGTTCTAAACATGCTAGAAACATATTAAAACATGCTAGCAATACTTAGCTAAGTGCTAAAGCATGATAATTCAATGAAACAGGACTTTGTTGTTACTCAAGAAGGCAATGTACAATCTACCCCAAACTTCACACGTTTGATAAGAGTTATCTCTTGAACACATGTCCATGCTCATATTTAGTTATAGTCATAGCGCCACCTGCTGGCAACAGGAAGTGACGTTTAACACTGTTCTTGACTCCTAATAACATATAAAAAAAATGCCAGTAGGTGCTAAACATCCTACCAACATACTAGAAACATGCTAAAACATACTAGCAAACACTTAGCTAAGTGCTAAAGAATGATATTACTGCAATTAAATATGAATTTGCTGTAACTCAGGCATGGAATGTCCAATCTGCCCCAAACTTCACACTTTTGATAAGTGTTCTGTCTTGAACACATGACCATGCTTATATTCAGTTACAGTCATAGCGCCACCTGCTGGCAACAGGAAGTGACATGTTTAACACTGTTATGGACTCCTAATAACATATAAAAAAGTGCCAGCAAGTGTTAAACATGCTAACAACATACTAGAAACATGCTAAAACATGCTAGCAAACTCTTAGCTAAGTGCTAAAGCATGCTATTATTGCAATTAAATAGGAATTTGCTGTAACTCAGGCATGGAATGTCCAATCTGCCCCAAACTTCACACTTTTGATAAGAGTCATGGCCTGAATACATCTACATGAGAATGTTCATTTTTAGTAATAGCGCCACCTACTGGCAACAGGAAGTGACATGTTTAACACGTTGATGCCGTTCTAGCAACATGTTAAAAATGCCATTGAGTTCTAAACATGCTAGAAACATGTTAAAACATGCTAACAATGCTTAGCTAAGTGCTAAAGAATGCTAATTCAATGAAACATGACTTTTTTGTTACTCAAGAAGGCAATTTCCAATTTGCACCAAACTTCACATGTTTGATAAGAGTTCTGTCCTGAACACACATCCATGCTCATATTCAGCTTTAGTCATAACGCCACCTACTGGCAACAGAAACTGACATGGTTAACACAGTAATGCAGTACTAACCACATAATTATTGTGTACTAAGCATGCTAGAAACAGACTAAACATGCTAGCAACACTTAGCTGAGTCATGAAGCATGCTATTATCAACATTATACAAAACATTTTGTTACTAACTTTGACATACTCTTACTATATATACCTCCTTAAATGTACATTTCCCAACCATGCTCTGTCTTCCTAAAGCCACCGAGTGTTGATGGCACGGGTGCGAGGGCCCTTTCATCGCTGCTTGCAGCTTTAATTAGGGCCCGAGCACCGATGGTGTGAGGACCCTCTTGGAATTGCTCTGTTTATTATTATTATTATTATTATTCTTCTTCTTCTTCTTCTCCGCATTGAATTGCATTTTTGAGGGCCTAAACATGCTCGAAAACTCACGAAACTTTGCACACGCGTCAGAACTGGCGAAAATTTACATCTGATATAGGTTTCAGAATTGGACGGGGCAAAACGGCTCGATAGCGCCACCTATAAAAGTTCAACGGAGTGCGCCTCCCGCAACGTTCCACGTACGTGCACGAAATTCGGTACATACATGTAATGACCTAATACCTACAAAAAAGTCTCTTGGAGCATAGCCCTAAACACAACAGGAAGTCAGCCATTTTGAACTTCCTCTCAGATTTTTGTGCAGTTTTTGCTATTTTCAGGCCTCGTACTTTAACGAACTCCTCCTACAGTTTTAATCTGATCATCTTCAAATTTGGTGAGTGTAATCTTAAGGCCTTTGCGACGTTAAATTGCGAAGATCTTGAGTTTTCGTCAAAGGGCGGGTCCTCGGTGACCTGACAAATTTCGATGTTTCGCCATGAAACAGGAAGTTGCTGTAACTCAGGCATGGAATGTCCAATCTGCCCCAAACTTCACACTTTTGATAAGCGTTCTGTCCTGAACACATGACCATGCTCATATTCAGTTACAGTCATAGCGCCACCTGCTGGCAACAGGAAGTGACATGTTTAACACTGTTATGGACTCCTAATAACATATAAAAAAGTGCCAGCAAGTGCTAAACATGCTAACAACATACTAGAAGCATGCTAAAACATGCTAGCAAACTCTTAGCTAAGTGCTAAAGCATGCTATTATTGCAATTAAATAGGAATTTGCTGTAACTCAGGCATGGAATGTCCAATCTGCCCCAAACTTCACACTTTTGATAAGCGTTCTGTCCTGAACACATCTACATGAGAACATTCAGTTATAGTAATAGCGCCACCTACTGGTAACAGGAAGTGTCATGTTTAACACGTTGATGCCATTCTAGCAACATGTTAAAAATGCCATTGAGGTCTAAACATGCTAGAAACATGTTAAAACATACTAGCAATACTTAGCTAAGTGCTAAAGCATGCTAATTCAATGAAACAGGATGTTGTTGTTACTCAAGAAGGCAATGTCCAATCTGCGCCAAACTTCACACTTTTAATAAACGTTCTGTCCTGAACACATGACCATGCTCATATTCAGTTATAGTCATAGCGCCACCTGCTGGCAACAGGAAGTGACATGTTTAACACTGTTATGGACTCCTAATAACATATAAAAAAGTGCCAGCAAGTGCTAAACATGCTAACAACATACTAGAAGCATGCTAAAACATGCTAGCAAACTCTTAGCTAAGTGCTAAAGCATGCTATTATTGCAATTAAATAGGAATTTGCTGTAACTCAGGCATGGAATGTCCAATCTGCCCCAAACTTCACACTTTTGATAAGCGTTCTGTCCTGAACATATCTACATGAGAATATTCAGTTATAGTAATAGCGCCACCTACTGGTAACAGGAAGTGTCATGTTTAACACGTTGATGCCATTCTAGCAACATGTTAAAAATGCCATTGACTTCTAAACATGCTAGAAACATGTTAAAACATACTAGCAATACTTAGCTAAGTGCTAAAGCATGCTAATTCAATGAAACAGGATGTTGTTGTTACTCAAGAAGGCAATTTCCAATTTGCACCAAACTTCACACGTTTGATAAGAGTTCTGTCCTGAACACACATCCATGCTCATATTCAGCTATAGTCATAACGCCACCTACTGGCAACAGAAACTGACATGGTTAACACAGTAATGCAGTACTAACCACATAATTATTGTGTACTAAGCATGCTAGAAACAGACTAAACATGCTAGCAACACTTAGCTGAGTCATGAAGCATGCTATTATCACCATTATACAAAACATTTTGTAACTGACTTTGACATACTCTTACTATATATACCTCCTTAAATGTACATTTCCCAACCATGCTCTGTCTTCCTAAAGCCACAAAGTGTTGATGGCACGGGTGCGAGGGCCCTTTCATCGCTGCTTGCAGCTTTAATTAGGGCCCGAGCACCGATGGTGTGAGGACCCTCTTGGAATTGCTCTGTTTATTATTAGGGGCCAAGCACCGAAGGTGCGGAGGCACCTATTGTATCTGTTCCCGTTCTTATTATTATTATTCTTCTTCTTCCGCCATGGGAGTCTATGGCAGCCCATAGAACCGATTGCGGGAAAGTTGTTTTGGTTTGACATTCTGATAGAGGACAGTCCCAACATTAAGTACACCAATTTTGGTGTGTCTAAGTCATTCCCTCTAGCGCCACCACCTGTCCAAAGTTTCACTTTTACTTTGCTAATAACTTTTGAACCGTAAGGCCAATCAGCGAAATCCTTTTTTCCTCTGATTCCTGAGCTCATGACGATTCGATTGCACCCTATGACGTCATTTTCCGTCATAAAAACATGGCCGCCATTTTGAATTTTCCTAAAAAGCTACTTTTTCGAACTCGTCCTAGACGGTTTGTCCGATTTGCACGAAAATTGAATCGGATCATCTTCAGGCAGTGGTGACAAAAAGTTATTAAAATCTTTTTGATTCGTCAAACCGTTTTCGATAAACGCTCGAACAAATTTTACGTGGCGCTTACAAAAACAGTCGTAAGGCTGTATCTCCGCAACGGTTTATCGTATTCAGACCAAACTTGGTACATGTCATCACAAGCATGACCTGAGGCTACATGCTGCGTTTCGCCGCAGCGCCACCTACTGGTCCGGAGATATGAAAAATGGCTATTTTTGCTTATAACTTCTGAACAGTTTGTCCAAAAATCATAAAATTGGTCTTGATAGATTCAGGGCGTCATGCCGAGTCGACTGATATCCAATTTTGCCATATCGGCCAATTTGACTGTCGGCCATTTTGAATTTTGTGCTAAAATGCTGTATTTTAACAACGCATGAACGGATTATTACGAAACTTGGTATGGGTCATCAGCACGATGTCCTGAAGGAGTGTGAGAAGTTTCGAAACAGCGCCACCTAGTGGTGAATTTTTTTTTTCAAATGCTTATAACTTTGGGTGTGATCGACTTATTTTCACGAAACTCATCTCATTGGACTCCTGAATCGTTGCCGAGTCCAACGATACCAAACATGTTAGGTTTCGCCTAACGGTTTGTGTAGCATTGTGATTTAGCGCTTAAAAAACATTAGGCTATATCTTCGAAACCGTTTGTCCGATTGAGACGAAACCACCGTCAGAAGTTTGGAAACATAGGTCGATAGCTATACGCCAATGCCCAAATGTGAAAATATTGATGTTTAGGGGTAGTAATATTCAATCAAAGTCATGTGTCAGTCATTTTTTACGTGTTTTTTCATATAAATGTCTATAACTCCGAAGCAAATTGAGATTATTGCACCAAAATCGACACATATATGTATGGGCTCACTCTGATGACACATAAAAAAAATGGTGGGACTGAGCCTCTTGGTGGCGCTATAATAGAACAAAACATGAAATTCCCATTGATTTCAATAGAGTTTTGTGAAATAAAATGCTATACTAAACAAATGCATTGGTGTAATATTACGAAACTCAGAATGTGCCTTCAGCACCATCCCCTGAAGGTACTCAAAATATTTCGAAACAGCGCCACCTAGTGGTCAAAAGTTATAACAAAATTTCCAAAAAGGCTAATAACTTTTGAATAAATCTGTCTATTGAAATGCCACTGGTCTTAATAGATTCCTTGGGTCAAGCCGAGAACATAGATACCAAGTTTTCCTTATTTGGCCGAACTTCCTGTCCGCCATCTTGATGTTCAGTCAAAACCTACTTTTTCGAACTCCTCCTAGACCGTTTGTCCGATTTTCACCAAAATCGAATCGTATCATCTCCAGACCGTGCCGACTAAAAGTTATGGATTTCGTGTCGATAGACAAAACCGTTTTCGTATAGCGCAGCAGCAAAGTTGAGGCATGATGCTAATAGCACTATTCAGGCTTTATCTCTGCAATGCCTTGACATATTGACACCAAACTTTGTATGTGTCATTGTCACTTCACTCTGACCACATCACATCAGTTTTGTAACTGCGCCACCTATTGGTCGAAAGTGATAATCCATAAAATCATATTTTTAATTATTGTTTCTATGATTTTTCAGGCATTTTGCATAAAATCCTCTTTAAAGTCTATAATTGCTCATTGTTGCAGTTGGTCTGACACTTTCAGACATGTTGGCATGTCTTGTCGTCTTATTCTGCTTGGCCCCGGTAATTGCTGCTTGCAGCTATATTTATTATTATTATTCTTCTTCTCCGCATTGAATTGCATTTTTGAGGGCCTAAACATGCGCGAAAACTCACGAAACTTTGCACACGCGTCAGAACTGGCGAAAATTTACATATGATATAGGTTTCAGAATTGGACGGGGCAAAATGGCTCGATAGCGCCACCTATAAATGTTCAACGGAGTGCGCCTCCCGCAACGTTCCACGTACGTGCACGAAATTCGGTACATACGTGTAATGACCTAATACCTACAAAAAAGTCTCTTGGAGCATAGCCCTAAACACAACAGGAAGTCAGCCATTTTGAACTTCCTCTCAGATTTTTGTGCAGTTTTTGCCATTTTCAGGCCTCGTACTTTAACGAACTCCTCCTACAGTTTTAATCTGATCATCTTCAAATTTGGTGAGTGTAATCTTAAGGCCTTTGCGACGTTAAATTGCGAAGATCTTGAGTTTTCGTCAAAGGGCGGGTCCTCGGCGGCCTGACAAATTTCGATGTTTCGCCATGAAACAGGAAGTTGCTGTAACTCAGGCATGGAATGTCCAATCTGCCCCAAACTTCACACTTTTGATAAGCATTCTGTCCTGAACACATGACCATGCTCATATTCAGTTACAGTCATAGCGCCACCTGCTGGCAACAGGAAGTGACATGTTTAACACTGTTATGGACTCCTAATAACATATAAAAAAGTGCCAGCAAGTGCTAAACATGCTAACAACATACTAGAAGCATGCTAAAACATGCTAGCAAACTCTTAGCTAAGTGCTAAAGCATGCTATTATTGCAATTAAATAGGAATTTGCTGTAACCCAGGCATGGAATGTCCAATCTGCCCCAAACTTCACACGTTTGATAAGAATCATGGCCTGAACACATGTCTATGCTCAAATTCAGTTATAGTAATAGCGCCACCTACTGGTAACAGGAAGTGTCATGTTTAACACGTTGATGCCATTCTAGCAACATGTTAAAAATGCCATTGAGTTCTAAACATGTTAGAAACATATTAAAACATGCTAGCAATACTTAGCTAAGTGCTAAAGCATGCTAATTCAATGAAACAGGACTTTGTTGTTACTCAAGAAGGCAATGTACAATCTACCCCAAACTTCACACGTTTGATAAGAGTTATCTTTTGAACACATGTCCATGCTCATATTTAGTTATAGTCATAGCGCCACCTGCTGGCAAAAGGAAGGGATGTTTAACACTGTTCTTGACTCCTAATAACATATAAAAAAATGCCAGTAGGTGCTAAACATCCTACCAACATACTAGAGACATGATAAAACATACTAGCAAACACTTAGCTAAGTGCTAAAGAATGATATTACTGCAATTAAATATGAATTTGCTGTAACTCAGGCATGGAATGTCCAATCTGCCCCAAACTTCACACTTTTGATAAGCGTTCTGTCCTGAACACATGACCATGCTTATATTCAGTTACAGACATAGCGCCACCTGCTGGCAACAGGAAGTGACATGTTTAACACTGTTATGGACTCCTAATAACATATAAAAAAGTGCCAGCAAGTTTTAAACATGCTAACAACATATTATAAACATGCTAAAACATGCTAGCAAACTCTTAGCTAAGTGCTAAAGCATGCTATTATTGCAATTAAATAGGCATTTGCTGTAACTCAGGCATGGAATGTCCAATCTGCCCCAAACTTCACACTTTTGATAAGAGTCATGGCCTGAATACATCTACATGAGAATGTTCATTTATAGTAATAGCGCCACCTACTGGCAACAGGAAGTGACATGTTTAACACGTTGATGCCGTTCTAGCAACATGTTAAAAATGCCATTGAGTTCTAAACATGCTAGAAACATGTTAAAACATGCTAACAATGCTTAGCTAAGTGCTAAAGAATGCTAATTCAATGAAACATGACTTTTTTGTTACTCAAGAAGGCAATTTCCAATTTGCACCAAACTTCACACGTTTGATAAGAGTTCTGTCCTGAACACACATCCATGCTCATATTCAGCAATAGTCATAACGCCACCTATTGGCAACAGAAACTGACATGGTTAACACAGTAATGCAGTACTAACCACATAATTATTGTGTACTAAGCATGCTAGAAACAGACTAAACATGCTAGCAACACTTAGCTGAGTCATGAAGCATGCTATTATCACCATTATACAAAACATTTTGTTACTAACTTTGTCATACTCTTACTATATATACCTCCTTAAATGTACATTTCCCAACCATGCTCTGTCTTCCTAAAGCCACCGAGTGTTGATGGCACGGGTGCGAGGGCCCTTTCATCGCTGCTTGCAGCTTTAATTATTATTATTATTATTATTCTCCGCATTGAATTGCATTTTTGAGGGCCTAAACATGCTCGAAAACTCACGAAACTTTGCACACGCGTCAAAACTGGTGAAAATTTACATCTGATATAGGTTTCAGAATTGGACGGGGCAAAACGGCTCGATAGCGCCACCTATAAAAGTTCAACGGAGTGCGCCTCCCGCAACGTTCCACGTACGTGCACGAAATTCGGTACATACATGTAATGACCTAATACCTACAAAAAAGTCTCTTGGAGCATAGCCCTAAACACAACAGGAAGTCAGCCATTTTGAACTTCCTCTCAGATTTTTGTGCAGTTTTTGCCATTTTCAGGCCTCGTACTTTAACGAACTCCTCCTACAGTTTTAATCTGATCATCTTCAAATTTGGTGAGTGTAATCTTAAGGCCTTTGCGACGTTAAATTGCGAAGATCTTGAGTTTTCGTCAAAGGGCGGGTCCTCGGCGGCCTGACAAATTTCGATGTTTCGCCATGAAACAGGAAGTTGCTGTAACTCAGGCATGGAATGTCCAATCTGCCCCAAACTTCACACTTTTGATAAGCGTTCTGTCCTGAACACATGACCATGCTCATATTCAGTTACAGTCATAGCGCCACCTGCTGGCAACAGGAAGTGACATGTTTAACACTGTTATGGACTCCTAATAACATATAAAAAAGTACCAGCAAGTGCTAAACATGCTAACAACACACTAGAAGCATGCTAAAACATGCTAGCAAACACTTAGCTAAGTGCTAAAGCATGCTATTATTGCAATTAAATAGGAATTTGCTGTAACTCAGGCATGGAATGTCCAATCTGCCCCAAACTTCACACTTTTGATAAGCGTTCTGTCCTGAACACATCTACATGAGAACATTCAGTTATAGTAATAGCGCCACCTACTGGTAACAGGAAGTGTCATGTTTAACACGTTGATGCCATTCTAGCAACATGTTAAAAATGCCATTTACTTCTAAACATGCTAGAAACATGTTAAAACATGCTAGCAATACTTAGCTAAGTGCTAAAGCATGCTAATTCAATGAAACAGGATGTTGTTGTTACTCAAGAAGGCAATGTCCAATCTGCGCCAAACTTCACACTTTTAATAAACGTTCTGTCCTGAACACATGACCATGCTCATATTCAGTTACAGTCAAAGTGCCACCTGCTGGCAACAGGAAGTGACATGTTAAACACTGTTGTGGACATATAAAAACATATAAAAAAAGTGCCAGCAAGTGCTAAACATGCTAACAACATACTAGAAACATGCTAAAACATGCTAGCAAACACTTAGCTAAGTGCTAAAGCATGCTATTGCTGCAATTAAATAGGAATTTGCTGTAACACAGGCATGGAATGTCCAATCTGCCCCAAACTTCACACGTTTGATAAGAGTCATGGCCTGAACACATCTACATGAGAATATTCAGTTATAGTAATAGCGCCACCTGCTGTCAACAGGAAGTGACATGTTTAACACTGTTGTGGTCTCCTAATAACATAAAAAAGAGCCAGCAAGTGCTAAACAGGTTAGCAACATACTAGAAACATGCTAGCAAATACTTAGCTAAGTGCTAAAGCATGCTATCACTGCAATTAAATAGGAATTTGCTGTAACCCAGGCATGGAATGTCCAATCTGCCCCAAACTTCACACGTTTGATAAGAATCATGGCCTGAACACATGTCTATGCTCAAATTCAGTTATAGTAATAGCGCCACCTACTGGCAACAGGAAGTGACATGTTTAACACGTTGATGCCGTTCTAGCAACATGTTAAAAATGCCATTGAGTTCTAAACATGCTAGAAACTTGTTAAAACATGCTAGCAATACTTAGCTAAGTGCTAAAGCATGCTAATTCAATGAAACAGGACTTTGTTGTTACTCAAGAAGGCAATGTACAATCTACCCCAAACTTCACACGTTTGATAAGAGTTATCTCTTGAACACATGACCATGCTCATATTTAGTTATAGTCATAGCGCCACCTGCTGGCAACAGGAAGTGACGTTTAACACTGTTCTTGACTCCTAATAACATATAAAAAAATGCCAGTAGGTGCTAAACATCCTACCAACATACTAGAGACATGCTAAAACATACTAGCAAACACTTAGCTAAGTGCTAAAGAATGATATTACTGCAATTAAATATGAATTTGCTGTAACTCAGGCATGGAATGTCCAATCTGCCCCAAACTTCACACTTTTGATAAGCGTTCTGTCCTGAACACATGACCATGCTTATATTCAGTTACAGTCATAGCGCCACCTGCTGGCAACAGGAAGTGACATGTTTAACACTGTTATGGACTCCTAATAACATATAAAAAAGTGCCAGCAAGTGTTAAACATGCTAACAACATACTAGAAACATGCTAAAACATGCTAGCAAACTCTTAGATAAGTGCTAAAGCATGCTATTATTGCAACTAAATAGGAATTTGCTGTAACTCAGGCATGGAATGTCCAATCTGCCCCAAACTTCACACGTTTGATAAGAGTCATGGCCTGAACACATCTACATGAAAATGTTCAGTTATAGGAATAGCGCCACCTACTGGCAACCGGAAGTGACATGTTTAACACGTTGATGCCGTTCTAGCAACATGTTAAAAATGCCATTGAGTTCTAAACATGCTAGAAACATGTTAAAACATGCTAACAATGCTTAGCTAAGTGCTAAAGAATGCTAATTCAATGAAACATGACTTTGTTGTTACTCAAGAAGGCAATGTCCAATTTGCACCAAACTTCACACGTTTGATAAGAGTTCTGTCCTGAACACATATCCATGCTCATATTCAGCTATAGTCATAACGCCACCTACTGGCAACAGAAACTGACATGGTTAACACAGTAATGCAGTACTAACCACATAATTATTGTGTACTAAGCATGCTAGAAACAGACTAAACATGCTAGCAACACTTAGCTGAGTCATGAAGCATGCTATTATCACCATTATACAAAACATTTTGTAACTGACTTTGACATACTCTTACTATATATACCTCCTTAAATGTACATTTCCCAACCATGCTCTGTCTTCCTAAAGCCCCCGAGTGTTGATGGCACGGGTGCGAGGGCCCTTTCATCGCTGCTTGCAGCTTTAATTAGGGCCCGAGCACCGATGGTGTGAGGACCCTCTTGGAATTGCTCTGTTTATTAGGGCCCAAGCCCTGAAAGGGCGAAGGCCCTATTGTTTTCGTTAGGATTATTATTATTATTATTATTATTGTTCTTCAAGGGTTCGGGGGCTTTTGGGGCCTTTAACATGCTCGAAAACTCATGAAACTTTGCACACTGGTCAGAACCCGCGGCCATTAGGGCCGAGGTGAAGCTGGTACCCGGGCGTGGCAGGGGTGCTCAACAGCGCCACCTAGAATGCAATCTGAAATCTTGGACACATACAAGAACGTATTAGTATGAAACTCGGTACACATATAGATCTCATCAGGCCGAACAACTTCCGCACTCTATGTTATTAGCTCCGCCCAACAGGAAGTTAGCTATTATGGGTTGTTTGAAAAACGTACGCTCTGGAATTTGAAATACTCCTCCTAGAGAATTCATCCAATCCCCTCGAAACTAGGTGTGAATGAAGTCAAGACATTGAGGATGCTAAATTGCGAAAGGATTTTTGATATCTCGAACGGTTTGGCCGTGGCGAGGAAACGAATTTATGGCGAATAATGGGACACAGGAAGTGTGTTATAACTTCTGCATACATTAACTGATCTTGATGAAACTTCAGCAGTGTGTTCGTTGTAAGAGGCCGATCACACTGATGTGACTATTGTGAGTCAAAGTTATAGCGCCACCAACTGGCAGCAGGAAGTGTGTCACTTTCAAAATGCTTTGAAATCACCCTCTTATTTTTACCCGATTTGCTTCAAACTTTATGTGTATAATGTAGACACACTGCAGATGTAGACCTGCGAAAGGATGATTGATATCTTAGATACTGTTGCCGTGGCAACGCTTCAAAATTTAATATTCTTTTTTGATGCTTTTGAGACTCTTAGCATGCTTGAAATTGGATGAAACTCGACAGACACATAACACTTATTAGCCAGTAGACATGTGAAAAGTTTCAGAAAGGGGCGTGGCAGGGGGGATCAACAGCGCCCCCTTGAACGGGGTTTGAAAACTTGGTCCATATATCAAACACGCTTGCATGAAATAATATGAAACTCGGTACACATATAGATCTCATCGGGCCGAACAACTTTCCCTCTGTCCAGTTTCACGCCAGCCCAACAGGAAGTCGGCTATTATGGGTTGTTTGGAAAACGCTTGCTGTGGAATGTGAAGTCCTCCTCCTAGAAAATTCACCGTGTCCCCTCCAAACTCGGTGTGCATGTAGTCAAGACTTTGAGGAGGCTAAATTGCGGACGGATTTTTGATATCTCGAACGGTAAGGCCGTGGCGAGGAATCGAATTTATGGCGAGAAAAGAGAAACACGAAGTGGAATAACTTCTGCATACATTAACTGATCTTGATGAAACTTCAGCAGTGTGTTCGTGGTAAGAGGCCGATCAGATGGATGTAACTATTGTGAGTCAAAGTTATAGCGCCACCAACTGGCAGCAGGAAGTGTGTCACTTTCAACATGCTTTTGACAAAAGTGGGGGGGTTAGTTTTAAATACAGTGAAAAAAAATAGTTTTTATATTGTTCTCATGAAGCCGGACAACTTTCTAATTTACATTCATCAGCTCCGGCCATCAGGAAGTCAGATATTTTGGTCTGAATATGGATTTTTTTCTAAATCAGCCTCTGAATTTTTAGCCACTCCTCTTAAACTATTTATTGTATTCCCACCAAACTTTTTCAACATGATAAAAATATATTAATGATGCTAAATTGTAAACTGATATTGAATATCTCAAACGGTTTTGCTATGGCGAGGGATTAAATTAATGTCAAAAAGGAAGCAGGAAACATCTCATAACTTCTAAAAATTTAATTATACACCATTTATTTTTATACAAAATTATACAAATATTAGAACTAAACCTATTTTATTCCGTTTTTGCAATTCAAGAAGTATGAAAAAGTTAAAAACAGGCTCTTTAGTGCTATTTGGTTCAACAAAAAGCAAACATAGGGCTATACTGCCCTCTTGTGTCCAAAAGGATATCAAAATAGTATATAAAACGTTTTACTAGGTAGGCCTATTGTATTTAAATATAAATTTATTAGGTATATGACTGTGAGGGTATTTTTCCATTGGTTAATCGACGTGTGACACGAGCGGGTCCTTTTAAATCGCTAATATAAAAGTGAAAGTAAAAAACAGACGTCCGCACGGACATTGATAATGGTGCACATTGGAGACATAGCACATAGCAAACACTTAGCTAAGTGCTAAAGCATGCTATTGCTGCAATTAAATAGGAATTTGCTGTAACACAGGCAAGGAATGTCCAATCTGCCTCAAACTTCACACGTTTGATAAGAGTCATGGCCTGAACACATCTACATGAGAATATTCAGTTATAGTAATAGCGCCACCTGCTGTCAACAGGAAGTGACATGTTTAACACTGTTGTGGTCTCCTAATAACATATAAAAAAGAGCCAGCAAGTGCTAAACAGGTTAGTAACATACTAGAAACATGCTAGCAAACACTTAGCTAAGTGCTAAAGCATGCTATCACTGCAATTAAATAGGAATTTGCTGTAACCCAGGCATGGAATGTCCAATCTGCCCCAAACATCACACGTTTGATAAGAATCATGGCCTGAACACATGTCTATGCTCAAATTCAGTTATAGTAATAGCGCCACCTACTGGCAACAGGAAGTGACATGTTTAACACGTTGATGCCGTTCTAGCAACATGTTAAAAATGCCATTGAGTTCTAAACATGCTAGAAACATATTAAAACATGCTAGCAATACTTAGCTAAGTGCTAAAGCATGATAATTCAATGAAACAGGACTTTGTTGTTACTCAAGAAGGCAATGTACAATCTACCCCAAACTTCACACGTTTGATAAGAGTTATCTCTTGAACACATGTCCATGCTCATATTTAGTTATAGTCATAGCGCCACCTGCTGGCAACAGGAAGTGACGTTTAACACTGTTCTTGACTCCTAATAACATATAAAAAAAATGCCAGTAGGTGCTAAACATCCTACCAACATACTAGAAACATGCTAAAACATACTAGCAAACACTTAGCTAAGTGCTAAAGAATGATATTACTGCAATTAAATATGAATTTGCTGTAACTCAGGCATGGAATGTCCAATCTGCCCCAAACTTCACACTTTTGATAAGTGTTCTGTCTTGAACACATGACCATGCTTATATTCAGTTACAGTCATAGCGCCACCTGCTGGCAACAGGAAGTGACATGTTTAACACTGTTATGGACTCCTAATAACATATAAAAAAGTGCCAGCAAGTGTTAAACATGCTAACAACATACTAGAAACATGCTAAAACATGCTAGCAAACTCTTAGCTAAGTGCTAAAGCATGCTATTATTGCAATTAAATAGGAATTTGCTGTAACTCAGGCATGGAATGTCCAATCTGCCCCAAACTTCACACTTTTGATAAGAGTCATGGCCTGAATACATCTACATGAGAATGTTCATTTTTAGTAATAGCGCCACCTACTGGCAACAGGAAGTGACATGTTTAACACGTTGATGCCGTTCTAGCAACATGTTAAAAATGCCATTGAGTTCTAAACATGCTAGAAACATGTTAAAACATGCTAACAATGCTTAGCTAAGTGCTAAAGAATGCTAATTCAATGAAACATGACTTTTTTGTTACTCAAGAAGGCAATTTCCAATTTGCACCAAACTTCACATGTTTGATAAGAGTTCTGTCCTGAACACACATCCATGCTCATATTCAGCTATAGTCATAACGCCACCTACTGGCAACAGAAACTGACATGGTTAACACAGTAATGCAGTACTAACCACATAATTATTGTGTACTAAGCATGCTAGAAACAGACTAAACATGCTAGCAACACTTAGCTGAGTCATGAAGCATGCTATTATCAACATTATACAAAACATTTTGTTACTAACTTTGACATACTCTTACTATATATACCTCCTTAAATGTACATTTCCCAACCATGCTCTGTCTTCCTAAAGCCACCGAGTGTTGATGGCACGGGTGCGAGGGCCCTTTCATCGCTGCTTGCAGCTTTAATTATTATTATTATTATTATTCTCCGCATTGAATTGCATTTTTGAGGGCCTAAACATGCTCGAAAACTCACGAAACTTTGCACACGCGTCAAAACTGGTGAAAATTTACATCTGATATAGGTTTCAGAATTGGACGGGGCAAAACGGCTCGATAGCGCCACCTATAAAAGTTCAACGGAGTGCGCCTCCCGCAACGTTCCACGTACGTGCACGAAATTCGGTACATACATGTAATGACCTAATACCTACAAAAAAGTCTCTTGGAGCATAGCCCTAAACACAACAGGAAGTCAGCCATTTTGAACTTCCTCTCAGATTTTTGTGCAGTTTTTGCCATTTTCAGGCCTCGTACTTTAACGAACTCCTCCTACAGTTTTAATCTGATCATCTTCAAATTTGGTGAGTGTAATCTTAAGGCCTTTGCGACGTTAAATTGCGAAGATCTTGAGTTTTCGTCAAAGGGCGGGTCCTCGGCGGCCTGACAAATTTCGATGTTTCGCCATGAAACAGGAAGTTGCTGTAACTCAGGCATGGAATGTCCAATCTGCCCCAAACTTCACACTTTTGATAAGCGTTCTGTCCTGAACACATGACCATGCTCATATTCAGTTACAGTCATAGCGCCACCTGCTGGCAACAGGAAGTGACATGTTTAACACTGTTATGGACTCCTAATAACATATAAAAAAGTACCAGCAAGTGCTAAACATGCTAACAACACACTAGAAGCATGCTAAAACATGCTAGCAAACACTTAGCTAAGTGCTAAAGCATGCTATTATTGCAATTAAATAGGAATTTGCTGTAACTCAGGCATGGAATGTCCAATCTGCCCCAAACTTCACACTTTTGATAAGCGTTCTGTCCTGAACACATCTACATGAGAACATTCAGTTATAGTAATAGCGCCACCTACTGGTAACAGGAAGTGTCATGTTTAACACGTTGATGCCATTCTAGCAACATGTTAAAAATGCCATTTACTTCTAAACATGCTAGAAACATGTTAAAACATGCTAGCAATACTTAGCTAAGTGCTAAAGCATGCTAATTCAATGAAACAGGATGTTGTTGTTACTCAAGAAGGCAATGTCCAATCTGCGCCAAACTTCACACTTTTAATAAACGTTCTGTCCTGAACACATGACCATGCTCATATTCAGTTACAGTCAAAGTGCCACCTGCTGGCAACAGGAAGTGACATGTTAAACACTGTTGTGGACATATAAAAACATATAAAAAAAGTGCCAGCAAGTGCTAAACATGCTAACAACATACTAGAAACATGCTAAAACATGCTAGCAAACACTTAGCTAAGTGCTAAAGCATGCTATTGCTGCAATTAAATAGGAATTTGCTGTAACACAGGCATGGAATGTCCAATCTGCCCCAAACTTCACACGTTTGATAAGAGTCATGGCCTGAACACATCTACATGAGAATATTCAGTTATAGTAATAGCGCCACCTGCTGTCAACAGGAAGTGACATGTTTAACACTGTTGTGGTCTCCTAATAACATAAAAAAGAGCCAGCAAGTGCTAAACAGGTTAGCAACATACTAGAAACATGCTAGCAAATACTTAGCTAAGTGCTAAAGCATGCTATCACTGCAATTAAATAGGAATTTGCTGTAACCCAGGCATGGAATGTCCAATCTGCCCCAAACTTCACACGTTTGATAAGAATCATGGCCTGAACACATGTCTATGCTCAAATTCAGTTATAGTAATAGCGCCACCTACTGGCAACAGGAAGTGACATGTTTAACACGTTGATGCCGTTCTAGCAACATGTTAAAAATGCCATTGAGTTCTAAACATGCTAGAAACTTGTTAAAACATGCTAGCAATACTTAGCTAAGTGCTAAAGCATGCTAATTCAATGAAACAGGACTTTGTTGTTACTCAAGAAGGCAATGTACAATCTACCCCAAACTTCACACGTTTGATAAGAGTTATCTCTTGAACACATGACCATGCTCATATTTAGTTATAGTCATAGCGCCACCTGCTGGCAACAGGAAGTGACGTTTAACACTGTTCTTGACTCCTAATAACATATAAAAAAATGCCAGTAGGTGCTAAACATCCTACCAACATACTAGAGACATGCTAAAACATACTAGCAAACACTTAGCTAAGTGCTAAAGAATGATATTACTGCAATTAAATATGAATTTGCTGTAACTCAGGCATGGAATGTCCAATCTGCCCCAAACTTCACACTTTTGATAAGCGTTCTGTCCTGAACACATGACCATGCTTATATTCAGTTACAGTCATAGCGCCACCTGCTGGCAACAGGAAGTGACATGTTTAACACTGTTATGGACTCCTAATAACATATAAAAAAGTGCCAGCAAGTGTTAAACATGCTAACAACATACTAGAAACATGCTAAAACATGCTAGCAAACTCTTAGATAAGTGCTAAAGCATGCTATTATTGCAACTAAATAGGAATTTGCTGTAACTCAGGCATGGAATGTCCAATCTGCACCAAACTTCACACGTTTGATAAGAGTCATGGCCTGAACACATCTACATGAAAATGTTCAGTTATAGGAATAGCGCCACCTACTGGCAACCGGAAGTGACATGTTTAACACGTTGATGCCGTTCTAGCAACATGTTAAAAATGCCATTGAGTTCTAAACATGCTAGAAACATGTTAAAACATGCTAACAATGCTTAGCTAAGTGCTAAAGAATGCTAATTCAATGAAACATGACTTTGTTGTTACTCAAGAAGGCAATGTCCAATTTGCACCAAACTTCACACGTTTGATAAGAGTTCTGTCCTGAACACATATCCATGCTCATATTCAGCTATAGTCATAACGCCACCTACTGGCAACAGAAACTGACATGGTTAACACAGTAATGCAGTACTAACCACATAATTATTGTGTACTAAGCATGCTAGAAACAGACTAAACATGCTAGCAACACTTAGCTGAGTCATGAAGCATGCTATTATCACCATTATACAAAACATTTTGTAACTGACTTTGACATACTCTTACTATATATACCTCCTTAAATGTACATTTCCCAACCATGCTCTGTCTTCCTAAAGCCCCCGAGTGTTGATGGCACGGGTGCGAGGGCCCTTTCATCGCTGCTTGCAGCTTTAATTAGGGCCCGAGCACCGATGGTGTGAGGACCCTCTTGGAATTGCTCTGTTTATTAGGGCCCAAGCCCTGAAAGGGCGAAGGCCCTATTGTTTTCGTTAGGATTATTATTATTATTATTATTATTGTTCTTCAAGGGTTCGGGGGCTTTTGGGGCCTTTAACATGCTCGAAAACTCATGAAACTTTGCACACTGGTCAGAACCCGCGGCCATTAGGGCCGAGGTGAAGCTGGTACCCGGGCGTGGCAGGGGTGCTCAACAGCGCCACCTAGAATGCAATCTGAAATCTTGGACACATACAAGAACGTATTAGTATGAAACTCGGTACACATATAGATCTCATCAGGCCGAACAACTTCCGCACTCTATGTTATTAGCTCCGCCCAACAGGAAGTTAGCTATTATGGGTTGTTTGAAAAACGTACGCTCTGGAATTTGAAATACTCCTCCTAGAGAATTCATTCAATCCCCTCGAAACTAGGTGTGAATGAAGTCAAGACATTGAGGATGCTAAATTGCGAAAGGATTTTTGATATCTCGAACGGTTTGGCCGTGGCGAGGAAACGAATTTATGGCGAATAATGGGACACAGGAAGTGTGTTATAACTTCTGCATACATTAACTGATCTTGATGAAACTTCAGCAGTGTGTTCGTTGTAAGAGGCCGATCACACTGATGTGACTATTGTGAGTCAAAGTTATAGCGCCACCAACTGGCAGCAGGAAGTGTGTCACTTTCAAAATGCTTTGAAATCACCCTCTTATTTTTACCCGATTTGCTTCAAACTTTATGTGTATAATGTAGACACACTGCAGATGTAGACCTGCGAAAGGATGATTGATATCTTAGATACTGTTGCCGTGGCAACGCTTCAAAATTTAATATTCTTTTTTGATGCTTTTGAGACTCTTAGCATGCTTGAAATTGGATGAAACTCGACAGACACATAACACTTATTAGCCAGTAGACATGTGAAAAGTTTCAGAAAGGGGCGTGGCAGGGGGGATCAACAGCGCCCCCTTGAACGGGGTTTGAAAACTTGGTCCATATATCAAACACGCTTGCATGAAATAATATGAAACTCGGTACACATATAGATCTCATCGGGCCGAACAACTTTCCCTCTGTCCAGTTTCACGCCAGCCCAACAGGAAGTCGGCTATTATGGGTTGTTTGGAAAACGCTTGCTGTGGAATGTGAAGTCCTCCTCCTAGAAAATTCACCGTGTCCCCTCCAAACTCGGTGTGCATGTAGTCAAGACTTTGAGGAGGCTAAATTGCGGACGGATTTTTGATATCTCGAACGGTAAGGCCGTGGCGAGGAATCGAATTTATGGCGAGAAAAGAGAAACACGAAGTGGAATAACTTCTGCATACATTAACTGATCTTGATGAAACTTCAGCAGTGTGTTCGTGGTAAGAGGCCGATCAGATGGATGTAACTATTGTGAGTCAAAGTTATAGCGCCACCAACTGGCAGCAGGAAGTGTGTCACTTTCAACATGCTTTTGACAAAAGTGGGGGGGTTAGTTTTAAATACAGTGAAAAAAAATAGTTTTTATATTGTTCTCATGAAGCCGGACAACTTTCTAATTTACATTCATCAGCTCCGGCCATCAGGAAGTCAGATATTTTGGTCTGAATATGGATTTTTTTCTAAATCAGCCTCTGAATTTTTAGCCACTCCTCTTAAACTATTTATTGTATTCCCACCAAACTTTTTCAACATGATAAAAATATATTAATGATGCTAAATTGTAAACTGATATTGAATATCTCAAACGGTTTTGCTATGGCGAGGGATTAAATTAATGTCAAAAAGGAAGCAGGAAACATCTCATAACTTCTAAAAATTTAATTATACACCATTTATTTTTATACAAAATTATACAAATATTAGAACTAAACCTATTTTATTCCGTTTTTGCAATTCAAGAAGTATGAAAAAGTTAAAAACAGGCTCTTTAGTGCTATTTGGTTCAACAAAAAGCAAACATAGGGCTATACTGCCCTCTTGTGTCCAAAAGGATATCAAAATAGTATATAAAACGTTTTACTAGGTAGGCCTATTGTATTTAAATATAAATTTATTAGGTATATGACTGTGAGGGTATTTTTCCATTGGTTAATCGACGTGTGACACGAGCGGGTCCTTTTAAATCGCTAATATAAAAGTGAAAGTAAAAAACAGACGTCCGCACGGACATTGATAATGGTGCACATTGGAAAGAATGATACTTCTAAACATAACACTAAACCGCCATTAGGTGTCGCCAGGCGACCATCTTAATGAGCGAGTCATTGATTCATTCGTTCAAACGATTCGTTCCAATGACTGAGTCATTTATGATTGAGACAGATGTTTATGGATTGACTATTGAATCTTTGAGTCAACCGATCTGTTTCAAAATGCTGAATCATTCAGTAATGAGAAAACAAGTTGCTGTGAGATGCTCGATGGTTCTGCTGTGATCTTTGTTTAACTATTTTTGCTGCTGAAACAGAACAAAAACAGTCAATATTGCATCTAAAATGTAAGTGACTTAATTGTAACTGTTTATTAACCTGTTGTATGAAATCAATGTCACAGTTTCAATCGTGATTGCATTCAGGAAATAGTAGCCTACTCGTCAAGTGAGGTTGCTTAACTCTATCATATGTTATAAAATATATAAAAACTCCATATTTGTCATTTTTATAGTCAGTATGTTGTTAACTGGGTTCCTTTTTTGTGTGCTGCGCTCATTTGTTTACAATTCTCCTGGAGAAGCTGCACAAGCCTCAGCAGTGCAACCTTGTTAACATTGATCAGTACATTTATTATTAACTGTTGATTGCAACTTAAAATAAATGTAATGCAATTAGAATAATCTCTCTTTTTAGTGATTCCCAAGTTATTTTTTTGTTATTGACGTTCTAACCAGGCTATACTCTGGTCGGGCAAGTAAAATTCTCTTTCAGGTAGGCCTATTGTATTTATATATAAATATATTAGGGATCTGACTGTGATAAAATTTTCCCACCGGTTAATCGATGTGTGACACCACTGAAGGTTTTTAAATCGCTAACTTAAAAGCGAAGGTAAAATACAGACGTCCGCACAGACATTTATAATGGTGCGGAGTAGAACGAGCATTTTCAATGTATTCCTATGGAAGTACGAATGAACTAAAACATTTTATTTATGTTTTTATGTGTCCACTGTTCAATCGCAACCGCGTCACACACACACACTTTCCAGAATTGCAATCTTGACATCGCAGCCTGTTCATTATAGCCCTAATAAAATATAATAATAAAATAGTCAACCTGACATATACAAATTACACTGCTCTGTTTAAATAGTCAGTAGTACAATTTGTACCATTCAAAGTAAGCACTGCGCCACTGTGATGTTTCCAAGCACATTTTTGCGCGTGTGAAGAGGATGCTTTTCTCCATCGATATTGGAACACGAGTGAAGTACAAAGCATATAATAAAGAATAGTTTAGCATCCAAATACATTACAAATGTTGAAACATTTTGATTCTAATGAGAGGGTTACGTGAGACCAACACGGCTTACTTTCGTTTTTATTTTTACATTAAATTTAAAGGATATGTTGTGAAATATTTTGAGTGTATCATAAAATCAGAATAAGGTAAGACAAGTAATATTTTCTGTCTTTATATATATATATATATATATATATATATATATATATATATATATATATATATATATATATATATATATATATATATATTAGGGGTGTAACGATTCGTTTTAACAACGATTCCATTCGTATCGCGATTCATGGTTGTCGATACGATTCAAGGACGATATTGGTTCATTTAGAACGATACGATCCGAAACGATTCATTGACTTGAAATCGATTCAGTGACTTTTTAGCCAAAAATTCTTGTAAGGTAATTAGGTATCAATTAATTATGGATATAAACAAACAAGTAGGCCTAAAACACAAATTAATGTCAAATGCATTCACATTTTATTTTAATAGGTAGGACTGAACGATTATGACAAAAATGATAATTGTTGATTATTCCCTTGAAATTGTAATTGTGATTATTAATTACGATTATCACAACATTGAATGGTGTTTTGAATAGTTTGGCCATGGGACCCACATTTCCCCATGGTCATCAAGCCGCGACCCACCTTTTTAGGAATTTTATAGGCCTATTATAATACTTATATTATAATTATAATAATTTGTTTACACAAAAATTGTTGACACACAAGTTCTGTCCCCCTTTACTTAACAAAAAAATAAAAAATAAGAATATGACAAATACTGATAGACAGTAGGCACTGCGAGGTTAAGCTATTTAAATAGCAGTCCCAAACTAGTTTGTGTTAATACAATCTTGGTATGAGCCACCACAGTCATATAAAAATATACAAAATAACCAGTAAGTGGCATTTTGTTATGGAAACAAACAACAGTTAGGCCATGATGATACACAATACTTAGAAGAACTGGTAAAGAAACATGGAAACTGCTCCTGATAAATAGCAACACACATGACGTACCAATAACGTAATTTATTGGTATTTTACTTTTATTTCTTAACTTACTAATTTACGACGTTGCATTCTCGTATGACTTTAGTGAAGTGATACAGCGCGCGCCGGCGCATTTGCGCGTGCGATTGAAGAGTGCGCGCTCCTGCAGTACAGCGGCTGAGAGGACAGGAAAATCTGTTTATCTGAGGTGAGAGACTTTGCGCCACTTGACTGTTGTCTTCGCGCTGCTGCTGGCGCTGTCACGGATGCACACGGGAAGCAGGAAAATCCAAGTGCAGTAATTTATTAAGAGGGCAATCCAACATCGTTGTAATCCATGCAGAGGTCAAAAATCCAGAGAAGCAATCCAAACAAGAACAGATATAAACAGACAAGAAGTGTGGTGACACAAATTAACGACTCCGTACACATACAGAAACAGGCAGAGAATAAATACACACAGATCTAACAGGGCTAACAATGAACAGCTGGGACAGATTACGGGCAACAGCTGAGTGTAATGAACAGTGATAAGTGACAGACAGAATGCTGGGAATTGTAGTCAATGTGAGGGACACCGTGAAAAACGAGACACAAACCAGACACTGTGACATAACCCCCCCTCTACGGAGCGGCTACCAGACGCTCCATGACAACACTAAAACACAACACAAGAGTTCAGGAGGGAGGTGGAATGGTGGAGGATCAGGGGGAGGGAAGGTGGGCCAGGTCCATGGGGGGAAACGGGGACAGGGAGTGACAGTTCATCTGGCGGCCAGAGCGGAGACGACAGTCCCTCGAGCGGCCAGGGCGGAGACTTTCCCTCGGGCGGCCAGGGCGGATCCAGCTGTGCAGGCGACCGGGACGGGGCAGGTCCTTCGGGCGGCCAAGGCGGAGACGACCCCTCAGGCGGCCACGGCGGAGACGACCCCTCGGGCGGCCAAGGCGGATCCGGCTGTGCAGGCGACCGGGACGGGGCAGGTCCTTCGGGCGGCCAAGGCGGAGACAACCCCTCGGGCGGCCACGGCGGAGACGACCCCTCGGGCGGCCACGGCGGAGACGACCCCTCGGGCGGCCACGGCGGAGACGACCCCTCGGGCGGCCACGGCGGAGACGACCCCTCGGGCGGCCACGGCAGAGACGACCCCTCGGGCGGCCACGGCAGAGACGACCCCTCGGGCGGCCACAGCGGATCCGGCTGTGCAGGCGACCGGGACGGGGCAGGTCCTTCGGGCGGCCAAGGCGGAGACAACCCCTCGGACGGCCTGGGCAGAAACTTTTCCTCAGGTGGCCAGGGCGAAGCAAGCTGTGCAGACGGCCAGGGCAGAAACGTCAGTCCATCGGGCGGCCAGGGCAGAGACCTTTCCTCAGGTGGCCAGGGCGAAGACTCTCCCTCGGGCGGCCAGGGCGGAGACTCTACCTCGGGCGGCCAGGGCGGAGACTTTCCCTCGGGCGGCCAGGGCGGAGACTTTCCCTCGGGCGGCCAGGGCGGAGACTTTCCCTCGGGCGGCCAGGGCGGAGACTTTCCCTCGGGCGGCCAGGGCGGAGACTTTCCCTCGGGCGGCCAGGGCGGAGACGATCCCTCGGGCGGCCACGGCTCAGGAACTGGAACAGACACCACCGGTTCAGGCACTGGAACTGGCACCACCGGCTCAGGCACTGGAACTGGCACCACCGGCTCAGGCACTGGAACTGGCACCACCGGCTCAGGCACTGGAACTGGCACCACCGGCTCAGGCACTGGAACCACCGGAACTGGCACTGGAACTGGCACCACCGACTCAGGCACTGGAACTGGCACCACCGTCTCAGGCACCACCGGTTCAGGCACTGGAACTGGCCCCACCGGTTCAGGCACTGGAACTGGCCCCACCGACTCAGGCACTGGAACTGGCCCCACCGACTCAGGCACTGGAACTGGCACCACCGACTCAGGCACTGGAACTGGCACCACCGACTCAGGCACTGGAACTGGCACCACCGACTCAGGCACTGGAACTGGCACCACCGACTCAGGCACTGGAACTGGCACCACCGACTCAGGCACTGGAACTGGCACCACCGACTCAGGAACAGACACCACCGGCCCAGGAACAGACACAGAAACAGACACAGGCACAGAAACAGACACAGGCACAGACCCAGGCACAGGCCCAGGAACAGACACAGGCTCCGGAACAGACACTGGCCCCGGCTCAGGAACAGACACTGGCTCCGGCTCAGGAACAGACACTGGCTCCACCGGCTCAGGAACAGACACTGGCACCACCGGCTCAGGAACAGACACTGGCACCACCGGCTCAGGAACAGACACTGGCACCACCGGCTCAGGAACAGACACCACCGGCCCAAGTGTGTGCGTAGCCCACACACACCACATGGCTGTGGCCATAATGCCCAGTGTCGCGGTCACTGAGGGCTCAGGAACAGACGCCACCGGCTCAGGCTCAGGAACCGACACCACCGGCTCAGGAACAGACACAGGCTCGATGACGGCCATCTTGTCAGGGGACACAAGCTCGGCAAACGTGATGTGAACACTCTCGGCGGCGGCCATCTTGTCCGAAGACACAGGTTCAGCAGGTGTGACGTGAACAGGCTCGGCGGTGGCCATCTTGTCCGAAGACACAGGCTCGGCAGGCGTGACGTGAACAGGCTCGGCGGCGGCCATCTTATCCAAAGACACAGGCTCGGCAGGCGTGACGTGAACAGGCTCGGCGGCGGCCATCTTGTCAGAAGACACAGGCTCGGCAGGCGTGACGTGAACAGTCTCTGTGGCAGCCATCTTGTCCGAAGACACAGGCTCGGCAGGCGTGACGTGAACAGTCTCTGTGGCAGCCATCTTGTCCGAAGACACAGGCTCGGCAGGCGTGACGCAGACAGTCTCCGGCTGGGCAGACGGAATGTGAACAGTCTCTGACTGGGCAGACGTGACGTGGACAGTCTCTGACTGGGCAGATGGGACGCGGACAGTCTCTGACTGGGCCGACGCAGGTCTCCTCCTCCTTCTTCCCTTCTGACGGATGTGTACCGTCTCTGAACTGGACGAAACCATCGACGAAGTCCCAGCGCTCGATGAGACCCGTGGTGAAGCTTCAGCTATCCTGATTTCCTCATGCCTTTGTGCACATCTAGAAAAATACTCTAGTAAAGAGATGCCCTTCTCTCTCTCTGCGGGAGAAAGTTCGCTACGTGGAATCCACATAGTAACTGGGGACGAGATCCTACAAAAAATAATAAAAAATGAAAATTACCGCTGGATTTATGGTGACGGAGTCGTTCTGTCACGGATGCACACGGGAAGCAGGAAAATCCAAGTGCAGTAATTTATTAAGAGGGCAATCCAACATCGTTGTAATCCATGCAGAGGTCAAAAATCCAGAGAAGCAATCCAAACAAGAACAGATATAAACAGACAAGAAGTGTGGTGACACAAATTAACGACTCCGTACACATACAGAAACAGGCAGAGAATAAATACACACAGATCTAACAGGGCTAACAATGAACAGCTGGGACAGATTACGGGCAACAGCTGAGTGTAATGAACAGTGATAAGTGACAGACAGAATGCTGGGAATTGTAGTCAATGTGAGGGACACCGTGAAAAACGAGACACAAACCAGACACTGTGACAGGCGCGTCACGCATGGCGACGACGACAAAGATAGGCAGACTGAATCGAGTCACGTTTAACGCCTTTATCATTAAAAGTGCAAAGAAAAAACATCCATATAAAGTCTGACGTGATTAAATCCAATGCGCTATTTCCTAATATCGATATAATCGATTCATTACCTTTTAAAACGATATTAGATCGATATATGTCGTCCGGACAGCCAACTTGCCGAGCACAGATCGATCCAGTTGGATCGTAGGAATATAAATCGATACATCGATGTAGTCGATGAATCGTTACACCCCTAATATATATATATATGAAGAGTTCAGATGCAAAAGCCTCTAAGTGCCATCTGAAATTTTCTTCTTGAATGATCATTTTTATCAAGCTCGTATATTTAAGTTCAGTAATTTCACTTAAATGACAATTAATAGGTAATTTGCATTGCCATTTAAGTGAAATTACTGAACTTAAATATACGAGCTTGATAAAAATTATCATTCAAGAAGAAAATTTCAGATGGCACTTAGAGGCTTTTGCATCTGAACTCTTCATCGATGGAGGGCCGAAGCCGGCGGCACCGCCATCCCCGGTGCCTTTAGGTAACTAAAGGCACCGGGGTTGCGGTGCCTCCGGCTTGGGCCCGTAATCGCTGCTCGCAGCTATATTTATTATTATTATTATTCTTCTCCGCATTGAATTGCATTTTTGAGGGCCTAAACATGCTCGAAAACTCACGAAACTTTGCACACGCGTCAAAACTGGTGAAAATTTACATCTGATATAGGTTTCAGAATTGGACGGGGCAAAACGGCTCGATAGCGCCACCTATAAAAGTTCAACGGAGTGCGCCTCCCGCAACGTTCCACGTACGTGCACGAAATTCGGTACATACATGTAATGACCTAATACCTACAAAAAAGTCTCTTGGAGCATAGCCCTAAACACAACAGGAAGTCAGCCATTTTGAACTTCCTCTCAGATTTTTGTGCAGTTTTTGCCATTTTCAGGCCTCGTACTTTAACGAACTCCTCCTACAGTTTTAATCTGATCATCTTCAAATTTGGTGAGTGTAATCTTAAGGCCTTTGCGACGTTAAATTGCGAAGATCTTGAGTTTTCGTCAAAGGGCGGGTCCTCGGCGGCCTGACAAATTTCGATGTTTCGCCATGAAACAGGAAGTTGCTGTAACTCAGGCATGGAATGTCCAATCTGCCCCAAACTTCACACTTTTGATAAGCGTTCTGTCCTGAACACATGACCATGCTCATATTCAGTTACAGTCATAGCGCCACCTGCTGGCAACAGGAAGTGACATGTTTAACACTGTTATGGACTCCTAATAACATATAAAAAAGTACCAGCAAGTGCTAAACATGCTAACAACATACTAGAAGCATGCTAAAACATGCTAGCAAACACTTAGCTAAGTGCTAAAGCATGCTATTATTGCAATTAAATAGGAATTTGCTGTAACTCAGGCATGGAATGTCCAATCTGCCCCAAACTTCACACTTTTGATAAGCGTTCTGTCCTGAACACATCTACATGAGAACATTCAGTTATAGTAATAGCGCCACCTACTGGTAACAGGAAGTGTCATGTTTAACACGTTGATGCCATTCTAGCAACATGTTAAAAATGCCATTTACTTCTAAACATGCTAGAAACATGTTAAAACATGCTAGCAATACTTAGCTAAGTGCTAAAGCATGCTAATTCAATGAAACAGGATGTTGTTGTTACTCAAGAAGGCAATGTCCAATCTGCGCCAAACTTCACACTTTTAATAAACGTTCTGTCCTGAACACATGACCATGCTCATATTCAGTTACAGTCAAAGTGCCACCTGCTGGCAACAGGAAGTGACATGTTAAACACTGTTGTGGACATATAAAAACATATAAAAAAAGTGCCAGCAAGTGCTAAACATGCTAACAACATACTAGAAACATGCTAAAACATGCTAGCAAACACTTAGCTAAGTGCTAAAGCATGCTATTGCTGCAATTAAATAGGAATTTGCTGTAACACAGGCATGGAATGTCCAATCTGCCCCAAACTTCACACGTTTGATAAGAGTCATGGCCTGAACACATCTACATGAGAATATTCAGTTATAGTAATAGCGCCACCTGCTGTCAACAGGAAGTGACATGTTTAACACTGTTGTGGTCTCCTAATAACATATAAAAAAGAGCCAGCAAGTGCTAAACAGGTTAGCAACATACTAGAAACATGCTAGCAAATACTTAGCTAAGTGCTAAAGCATGCTATCACTGCAATTAAATAGGAATTTGCTGTAACCCAGGCATGGAATGTCCAATCTGCCCCAAACTTCACACGTTTGATAAGAATCATGGCCTGAACACATGTCTATGCTCAAATTCAGTTATAGTAATAGCGCCACCTACTGGCAACAGGAAGTGACATGTTTAACACGTTGATGCCGTTCTAGCAACATGTTAAAAATGCCATTGAGTTCTAAACATGCTAGAAACTTGTTAAAACATGCTAGCAATACTTAGCTAAGTGCTAAAGCATGCTAATTCAATGAAACAGGACTTTGTTGTTACTCAAGAAGGCAATGTACAATCTACCCCAAACTTCACACGTTTGATAAGAGTTATCTCTTGAACACATGACCATGCTCATATTTAGTTATAGTCATAGCGCCACCTGCTGGCAACAGGAAGTGACGTTTAACACTGTTCTTGACTCCTAATAACATATAAAAAAATGCCAGTAGGTGCTAAACATCCTACCAACATACTAGAGACATGCTAAAACATACTAGCAAACACTTAGCTAAGTGCTAAAGAATGATATTACTGCAATTAAATATGAATTTGCTGTAACTCAGGCATGGAATGTCCAATCTGCCCCAAACTTCACACTTTTGATAAGCGTTCTGTCCTGAACACATGACCATGCTTATATTCAGTTACAGTCATAGCGCCACCTGCTGGCAACAGGAAGTGACATGTTTAACACTGTTATGGACTCCTAATAACATATAAAAAAGTGCCAGCAAGTGTTAAACATGCTAACAACATACTAGAAACATGCTAAAACATGCTAGCAAACTCTTAGATAAGTGCTAAAGCATGCTATTATTGCAACTAAATAGGAATTTGCTGTAACTCAGGCATGGAATGTCCAATCTGCCCCAAACTTCACACGTTTGATAAGAGTCATGGCCTGAACACATCTACATGAAAATGTTCAGTTATAGGAATAGCGCCACCTACTGGCAACAGGAAGTGACATGTTTAACACGTTGATGCCGTTCTAGCAACATGTTAAAAATGCCATTGAGTTCTAAACATGCTAGAAACATGTTAAAACATGCTAACAATGCTTAGCTAAGTGCTAAAGAATGCTAATTCAATGAAACATGACTTTGTTGTTACTCAAGAAGGCAATGTCCAATTTGCACCAAACTTCACACGTTTGATAAGAGTTCTGTCCTGAACACATATCCATGCTCATATTCAGCTATAGTCATAACGCCACCTACTGGCAACAGAAACTGACATGGTTAACACAGTAATGCAGTACTAACCACATAATTATTGTGTACTAAGCATGCTAGAAACAGACTAAACATGCTAGCAACACTTAGCTGAGTCATGAAGCATGCTATTATCACCATTATACAAAACATTTTGTAACTGACTTTGACATACTCTTACTATATATACCTCCTTAAATGTACATTTCCCAACCATGCTCTGTCTTCCTAAAGCCCCCGAGTGTTGATGGCACGGGTGCGAGGGCCCTTTCATCGCTGCTTGCAGCTTTAATTAGGGCCCGAGCACCGATGGTGTGAGGACCCTCTTGGAATTGCTCTGTTTATTATTATTATTATTATTCTTCTCCGAATTTAATCGCATTTTTGAGGGCCTAAACATGCTCGAAAACTCACGAAACTTTGCACACGCATCAGAACTGGCGAAAATTTACATCTGATATAGGTTTCATAATTGGGCGGGGCAAAATGGCTCGATAGCGCCACCTATAAAAGTTCAACGGAGTGCGCCTCCCGCTATGTTCCACGTACGTGTACGAAATTCGGTACATACATGTAAGGACCTAATACCTACAAAAAAGTCTCTTGGAGCGTAGCCCTAAACACAACAGGAAGTCAGCCATTTTCAACTTCCTCTCAGATTTTTGTGCAGTTTTTGCCATTTTCATGCCTCGTACTTTAACGAACTCCTCCTACAGTTTTAATCTGATCATCTTCAAATTTGGTGAGTGTAATCTTAAGGCCTTTGCGACGTTAAATTGCGAAGATCTTGAGTTTTCGTCGAAGGGCGGGTCCTCGGCAGCCTGACAAATTTTGATGTTTCGCCATGAAACAGGAAGTTGTTGTAACTCAGGCATGGAATGTCCAATCTGCCCCAAACTTCACACTTTTGATAAGCGTTCTGTCCTGAACACATGACCATGCTCATATTCAGTTACAGTCATAGCGCCACCTGCTGGCAACAGGAAGTGACATGTTTAACACTGTTGTGAACTCCTGATAACATATAAAAAAGTGCCAGCAAGTGCTAAACATGCTAACAACATACTAGACGCATGCTAAAACATGCTAGCAAACACTTAGCTTAGTGCTAAAGCATGCTATTACTGCAATTAAATAGGAATTTGCTGTAACTCAGGCACGGAATGTCCAATCTGCCCCAAACTTCACACGTTTGATAAGAGTCATGGCCTGAACACATCTACATGAGAATATTCAGTTATAGTAATAGCGCCACCTACTGGTAACAGGAAGTGTAATGTTTAACACGTTGATGCCGTTCTAGCAACATGTTAAAAATGCCATTGACTTCTAAAAATGCTAGAAACATGTTAAAACATGCTAGCAATACTTAGCTAATTCAATGAAACAGGATGTTGTTGTTACTCAAGAAGGCAATGTCCAATCTGCGCCAAACTTCACACTTTTGATAAGCGTTCTGTCCTGAACACATGACCATGCTCATTCAGTTACAGTCATAGCACCGCCTGCTGGCAACAGGAAGTGATATGTTAAACACTGTTGTGGACTCCTGATAACATATAAAAAAGTGCCAGCAAGTGCTAAACATGCTAACAACATACTAGAAACATATTAGCAAACACTTAGCTAAGTGCTAAAGCATGCTATTGCTGCAATTAAATATGAATTTGCTGTAACACAGGCATGGAATGTCCAATCTGCCCCAAACTTAATATGTAACATGCAAGAAACATGCTAGCAACACATAGCTAAGTTCTAAAGCATGCTAGAAATGCTAAAGGAAGTTGTTGTAACTTAGGCATACAATGTCCAATCTACCCCAAACTTCACACGTTTGATAATAGTTATCTCCTGAACACAAGTCCATGCTCATATTCAGATATAGTCATAGCGCCGCCTGCTGGCAACAGGAAGTGACGTTTAACACTATTCTGGACTCCTAATAACATATAAAAAAGTGTCACCAACTGTTAAACATGTTAGCAACATACTAGAAACATGCAATCAAATACTTAGCTAAGTGTTAAAGCATCCTATTACTGCAATTAAATATGAATTTGCTGTAACTCAGGCATTCAATGTCCAATCTACCCCAAAATTAATATGTAATATGCTAGAAACATCATAAAACATGCTAGAAATGCTAAAGGAAGTTGTTGTAACTCAAGCATACAATGTCCAATCTGCCCCAAACTCCACATGTTTGATAAAAGTCCTGCACTGAACACATCTACATAGCGATATTCAGATATAGACATAGCCCCACCTACTGGCAACAGAAACTGACATGGTTAACACAGTAATGCAGTACTAACCACATAACTATTGTGTACTAAGCATGCTAAAAACATACTAAACATGCTAACAACTACTATATATACCTCCTTAAATGCACATTGTCCAACCATGCTCTGTCTTCCTAAAGCCACCGGGTGGCGGCGGCACGGGTGCGAGGGCCCTTTCATCGCTGCTTGCAGCTTTAATTAGGGCCCGAGCACCGATGGTGTGAGGACCCTCTTGGAATTGCTCTGTTTATTATTATTATTATTATTATTATTATTATTATTATTCTTCTCCGCATTGAATTGCATTTTTGAGGGCCTAAACATGCGCGAAAACTCACGAAACTTTGCACACGCGTCAGAACTGGCGAAAATTTACATCTGATATAGGTTTCAGAATTGGACGGGGCAAAACGGCTCGATAGCGCCACCTATAAAAGTTCAACGGAGTGCGCCTCCCGCAACGTTCCACGTACGTGCACGAAATTCGGTACATACATGTAATGACCTAATACCTACAAAAAAGTCTCTTGGAGCATAGCCCTAAACCCAACAGGAAGTCAGCCATTTTGAACTTCCTCCCAGATTTTTGTGCAGTTTTTGACATTTTCAGGCCTCATACTTTAACGAACTCCTCCTACAGTTTTAATCTGATCATCTTCAAATTTGGTGAGTGTAATCTTAAGGCCTTTACGACGTTAAATTGCGAAGATCTTGAGTTTTCGTCGAAGGGCGGGTCCTCGGCGGCCTGACAAATTTTGATGTTTCGCCATGAAACAGGAAGTTGCTGTAACTCAGGCATGGAATGTCCAATCTGCCCCAAACTTCATACGTTTGATAAGAGTTCTGTCCTGAACACATGACCATGCTCATATTCAGTTATAGTCATAGCGCCACCTGCTGGCAACAGGAAGTGACATGTTTAACACTGTTATGGACTCCTAATAACATATAAAAAAGTGCCAGCAAGTGCTAAACATGCTAACAACATACTAGAAACATGCTAATACATGCTAGCAAACTCTTAGCTAAGTGCTAAAGCATGCTATTATTGCAATTAAATAGGAATTTGCTGTAACTCAGGCATGGAATGTCCAATCTGCCCCAAACTTCACACTTTTGATAAGCGTTCTGTCCTGAACATATCTACATGAGAATATTCAGTTATAGTAATAGCGCCACCTACTGGTAACAGGAAGTGTCATGTTTAACACGTTGATGCCATTCTAGCAACATGTTAAAAATGCCATTGACTTCTAAACATGCTAGAAACATGTTAAAACATACTAGCAATACTTAGCTAAGTGCTAAAGCATGCTAATTCAATGAAACAGGATGTTGTTGTTACTCAAGAAGGCAATGTCCAATCTGCGCCAAACTTCACACTTTTAATAAACGTTCTGTCCTGAACACATGACCATGCTCATATTCAGTTATAGTCATAGCGCCACCTGCTGGCAACAGGAAGTGACATGTTTAACACTGTTATGGACTCCTAATAACATATAAAAAAGTGCCAGCAAGTGCTAAACATGCTAACAACATACTAGAAGCATGCTAAAACATGCTAGCAAACTCTTAGCTAAGTGCTAAAGCATGCTATTATTGCAATTAAATAGGAATTTGCTGTAACTCAGGCATGGAATGTCCAATCTGCCCCAAACTTCACACTTTTGATAAGCGTTCTGTCCTGAACATATCTACATGAGAATATTCAGTTATAGTAATAGCGCCACCTACTGGTAACAGGAAGTGTCATGTTTAACACGTTGATGCCATTCTAGCAACATGTTAAAAATGCCATTGACTTCTAAACATGCTAGAAACATGTTAAAACATACTAGCAATACTTAGCTAAGTGCTAAAGCATGCTAATTCAATGAAACAGGACTTTGTTGTTACTCAAGAAGGCAATGTACAATCTACCCCAAACGTCACACGTTTGATAAGAGTTATCTCTTGAACACATGTCCATGCTCATATTTAGTTATAGTCATAGCGCCACCTGCTGGCAACAGGAAGTGACGTTTAACACTGTTCTTGACTCCTAATAACATATAAAAAAATGCCAGTAGGTGCTAAACATCCTACCAACATACTATAGACATGCTAAAACATACTAGCAAACACTTAGCTAAGTGCTAAAGAATGATATTACTGCAATTAAATATGAATTTGCTGTAACTCAGGCATGGAATGTCCAATCTGCCCCAAACTTCACACTTTTGATAAGCGTTCTGTCCTGAACACATGACCATGCTTATATTCAGTTACAGTCATAGCGCCACCTGCTGGCAACAGGAAGTGACATGTTCAACACTGTTATGGACTCCTAATAACATATAAAAAAGTGCCAGCAAGTGTTAAACATGCTAACAACATACTAGAAACATGCTAAAACATGCTAGCAAACTCTTAGCCAAGTGCTAAAGCATGCTATTATTGCAATTAAATAGGAATTTGCTGTAACTCAGGCAAGGAATGTCCAATCTGCCCCAAACTTCACACTTTTGATAAGAGTCATGGCCTGAACACATCTACATGAGAATGTTCAATTATAGTAATAGCGCCACCAACTGGCAACAGGAAGTGACATGTTTAACACGTTGATGCCGTTCTAGCAACATGTTAAAAATGCCATTGAGTTCTAAACATGCTAGAAACATGTTAAAACATGCTAACAATGCTTAGCTAAGTGCTAAAGCATGCTAATTCAATGAAACATGACTTTGTTGTTACTCAAGAAGGCAATGTCCAATTTGCACCAAACTTCACACGTTTGATAAGAGTTCTGTCCTGAACACACATCCAAGCTCATATTCAGTTATAGTCATAACGCCACCTACTGGCAACAGAAACTGACATGGTTAACACAGTAATGCAGTACTAACCACATAATTATTGTGTACTAAGCATGCTAGAAACACACTAAACATGCTAGCAACACTTAGCTGAGTCATGAAGCATGCTATTATCACCATTATACAAAACATTTTGTAACTGACTTTGACATACTCTTACTATATATACCTCCTTAAATGTACATTTCCCAACCATGCTCTGTCTTCCTAAAGCCACCGAGTGTTGATGGCACGGGTGCGAGGGCCCTTTCATCGCTGCTTGCAGCTTTAATTATTATTATTATTAGGGCCCGAGCACCGATGGTTTGAGGACCCTCTTGGAATTGCTCTGTTTATTAGGGCCCGAGCACCGATGGTGTGAGGACCCTCTTGGAATTGCTCTGTTTATTATTATTATTATTATTATTCTTCTCCGCATTGAATTGCATTTTTGAGGGCCTAAACATGCTCGAAAACTCACGAAACTTTGCACACGCGTCAGAACTGGCGAAAATTTACATCTGATATAGGTTTCAGAATTGGACGGGGCAAAATGGCTCGATAGCGCCACCTATAAAAGTTCAACGGAGTGCGCCTCCCGCATCGTTCCACGTACGTGCACGAAATTCGGTACATACATGTAATTACCTAATACCTACAAAAAAGTCTCTTGGAGCGTAGCCCTAAACACAACAGGAAGTCAGCCATTTTGAACTTCCTCTCAGATTTTTGTGCAGTTTTTGCCATTTTCAGGCCTCGTACTTTAACGAACTCCTCCTACAGTTTTAATCTGATCATCTTCAAATTTGGTGAGTGTAATCTTCAGGCCTTTGCGACGTTAAATTGCGAAGATCTTGAGTTTTCGTCGAAGTGCGGGTCCTCGGCGGCCTGACAAATTTCGATGTTTCGCCATGAAACAGGAAGTTGCTGTAACTCAGGCATGGAATGTCCAATCTGCCCCAAACTTCACACTTTTGATAAGAGTTCTGTCCTGAACACATGACCATGCTCATATTCAGTTATAGTCATAGCGCCACCTGCTGGCAACAGGAAGTGACATGTTTAACACTGTTATGGACTCCTAATAACATATAAAAAAGTGCCAGCAAGTGCTAAACATGCTAACAACATACTAGAAGCATGCTAAAACATGCTAGCAAACTCTTAGCTAAGTGCTAAAGCATGCTATTATTGCAATTAAATAGGAATTTGCTGTAACTCAGGCATGGAATGTCCAATCTGCCCCAAACTTCACACTTTTGATAAGCGTTCTGTCCTGAACACATCTACATGAGAATATTCAGTTATAGTAATAGCGCCACCTACTGGTAACAGGAAGTGTCATGTTTAACACGTTGATGCCATTCTAGCAACATGTTAAAAATGCCATTGACTTCTAAACATGCTAGAAACATGTTAAAACATGCTAGCAATACTTAGCTAAGTGCTAAAGCATGCTAATTCAATGAAACAGGATGTTGTTGTTACTCAAGAAGGCAATGTCCAATCTGCACCAAACTTCACACTTTTGATAAGCGTTCTGTCCTGAACACATGACCATGCTTATATTCAGTTACAGTCATAGCGCCACCTGCTGGCAACAGGAAGTGACATGTTTAACACTGTTATGGACTCCTAATAACATATAAAAAAGTGCCAGCAAGTGTTAAACATGCTAACAACATACTACAAACATGCTAAAACATGCTAGCAAACTCTTAGCTAAGTGCTAAAGCATGCTATTTTTGCAATTAAATAGGAATTTGCTGTAACTCAGGCATGGAATGTCCAATCTGCCCCAAACTTCACACGTTTGATAAGAATCATGGCCTGAACACATGTCTATGCTCAAATTTAGTTATAGTAATAGCGCCACCTACTGGCACCAGGAAGTGACATGTTTAACACGTTGATGCCGTTCTAGCAACATGTTAAAAATGCCATTGAGTTCTAAACATGCTAGAAACATGTTAAAACATGCTAGCAATACTTAGCTAAATGCTAAAGCATGCTAATTCAATGAAACAGGACTTTGTTGTTACTCAAGAAGGCAATGTACAATCTACCCCAAACTTCACACGTTTGATAAGAGTTATCTCTTGAACACATGTCCATGCTCATATTTAGTTATAGTCATAGCGCCACCTGCTGGCAACAGGAAGTGACGTTTAACACTGTTCTTGACTCCTAATAACATATAAAAAAATGCCAGCAGGTGCTAAACATCCTACCAACATACTAGAGACATGCTGAAACATACTAGCAAACACTTAGCTAAGTGCTAAAGAATGATATTACTGCAATTAAATATGAATTTGCTGTAACTCAGGCATGGAATGTCCAATCTGCCCCAAACTTCACACTTTTGATAAGCGTTCTGTCCTGAACACATGACCATGCTTATATTCAGTTACAGTCATAGCGCCACCTGCTGGCAACAGGAAGTGACATGTTTAACACTGTTATGGACTCCTAATAACATATAAAAAAGTGCCAGCAAGTGTTAAACATGCTAACAACATACTAGAAACATGCTAAAACATGCTAGCAAACTCTTAGCTAAGTGCTAACGCATGCTATTATTGCAATTAAATAGAAATTTGCTGTAACTCAGGCATGGAATGTCCAATCTGCCCCAAACTTCACACTTTTAATAAGAGTCATGGCCTGAACACATCTACATGAGAATGTTCAGTTATAGTAATAGCGCCACCTACTGGCAACAGGAAGTGACATGTTTAACACGTTGATGCCGTTCTAGCAACATGTTAAAAATGCCATTGAGTTCTAAACATGCTAGAAACATGTTAAAACATGCTAACAATGCTTAGGTACGTGCTAAAGAATGCTAATTCAATGAAACATGACTTTGTTGTTACTCAAGAAGGCAATGTCCAATTTGCACCAAACTTCACACGTTTGATAAGAGTTCTGTCCTGAACACACATCCATGCTCATATTCAGTTATAGTCATAACGCAACCTACTGGCAACAGAAACTGACATGGTTAACACAGTAATGCAGTACTAACCACATAATAATTGTGTACTAAGCATGCTAGAAACAGACTAAACATGCTAGCAACACTTAGCTGAGTCATGAAGCATGCTATTATCACCATTATACAAAACATTTTGTAACTGACTTTGACATACTCTTACTATATATACCTCCTTAAATGTACATTTCCCAACCATGCTCTGTCTTCCTAAAGCCACCGAGTGTTGATGGCATGGGTGCGAGGGCCCTTTCATCGCTGCTTGCAGCTTTAATTATTATTATTATTATTATTATTATTCTTCTCCGCATTGAATTGGATTTTTGAGGGCCTAAACATGCTCGAAAACTCACGAAACTTTGCACACGCGTCAGAACTGGCGAAAATTTACATCTGATATAGGTTTCTGAATTGGACAGGGCAAAATGGCTCGATAGCGCCACCTATAAAAGTTCAACGGAGTGCGCCTCCCGCAACGTTCCACGTATGTGCACGAAATTCGGTACATACATGTAATGACCTAATACCTACCAAAAAGTCTCTTGGAGCGTAGCCCTAAACACAACAGGAAGTCAGCCATTTTGAACTTCCTCTCAGATTTTTGTGCAGTTTTTGCCATTTTCAGGCCTCATACTTTAACAAACTCCTCCTACAGTTTTAATCTGATCATCTTCAAATTTGGTGAGTGTAATCTTAAGGCCTTTGCGACGTTAAATTGCGAAGATCTTGAGTTTTCGTCGAAGGGCGGGTCCTCGGCGGCCTGACAAATTTCGATGTTTCGCCATGAAACAGGAAGTTGCTGTAACTCAGGCATGAAATGTCCAATCTGCCCCAAACTTCACACGTTTGATAAGAGTTCTGTCCTGAACACATGACCATGCTCATATTCAGTTATAGTCATAGCGCCACCTGCTGGCAACAGGAAGTGACATGTTTAACACTGTTATGGACTCCTAATAACATATAAAAAAGTGCCAGCAAGTGCTAAACATGCTAACAACATACTAGAAGCATGCTAAAACATGCTAGCAAACTCTTAGCTAAGTGCTAAAGCATGCTATTATTGCAATTAAATAGGAATTTGCTGTAACTCAGGCATGGAATGTCCAATCTGCCCCAAACTTCACACTTTTGATAAGCGTTCTGTCCTGAACACATCTACATGAGAATATTCAGTTATAGTAATAGCGCCACCTACTGGTAACAGGAAGTGTCATGTTTAACACGTTGATGCCATTCTAGCAACATGTTAAAAATGCCATTGACTTCTAAACATGCTAGAAACATGTTAAAACATGCTAGCAATACTTAGCTAAGTGCTAAAGCATGCTAATTCAATGAAACAGGATGTTGTTGTTACTCAAGAAGGCAATGTCCAATCTGCGCCAAACTTCACACTTTTAATAAACATTCTGTCCTGAACACATGACCATGCTCATATTCAGTTACAGTCATAGTGCCACCTGCTGGCAACAGGAAGTGACATGTTAAACACTGTTGTGGACATATAAAAACATATAAAAAAGTGCCAGCAAGTGCTAAACATGCTAACAACATACTAGAAACATGCTAAAACATGCTAGCAAACACTTAGCTAAGTGCTAAAGCATGCTATTGCTGCAATTTAATAGGAATTTGCTGTAACACAGGCATGGAATGTCCAATCTGCCCCAAACTTCACACGTTTGATAAGAGTCATGGCCTGAACACATCTACATGAGAATATTCAGTTATAGTAATAGCGCCACCTGCTGTCAACAGGAAGTGACATGTTTAACAGTGTTGTGGTCTCCTAATAACATATAAAAAAGAGCCAGCAAGTGCTAAACAGGTTATCAACATACTAGAAACATGCTAGCAAACACTTAGCTAAGTGCTAAAGCATGCTATTACTGCAATTAAATAGGAATTTGCTGTAACTCAGGCACGGAATGTCCAATCTGCCCCAAACTTCACACGTTTGATAAGAATCATGGCCTGAACACATGTCTATGCTCAAATTCAGTTACAGTAATAGCGCCACCTACTGGCAACAGGAAGTGACATGTTTAACACGTTGATGCCGTTCTAGCAACATGTTAAAAATGCCATTGAGTTCTAAACATGCTAGAAACATGTTAAAACATGCTAGCAATACTTAGCTAAGTGCTAAAGCATGCTAATTCAATGAAACAGGACTTTGTTGTTACTCAAGAAGGCAATGTACAATCTACCCCAAACGTCACACGTTTGATAAGAGTTATCTCTTGAACACATGTCCATGCTCATATTTAGTTATAGTCATAGCGCCACCTGCTGGCAACAGGAAGTGACGTTTAACACTGTTCTTGACTCCTAATAACATATTAAAAAATGCCAGTAGGTGCTAAACATCCTACCAACATACTATAGACATGCTAAAACATACTAGCAAACACTTAGCTAAGTGCTAAAGAATGATATTACTGCAATTAAATATGAATTTGCTGTAACTCAGGCATGGAATGTCCAATCTGCCCCAAACTTCACACTTTTGATAAGCGTTCTGTCCTGAACACATGACCATGCTTATATTCAGTTACAGTCATAGCGCCACCTGCTGGCAACAGGAAGTGACATGTTTAACACTGTTATGGACTCCTAATAACATATAAAAAAGTGCCAGCAAGTGTTAAACATGCTAACAACATACTAGAAACATGCTAAAACATGCTAGCAAACTCTTAGCCAAGTGCTAAAGCATGCTATTATTGCAATTAAATAGGAATTTGCTGTAACTCAGGCATGGAATGTCCAATCTGCCCCAAACTTCACACTTTTGATAAGAGTCATGGCCTGAACACATCTACATGAGAATGTTCAATTATAGTAATAGCGCCACCAACTGGCAACAGGAAGTGACATGTTTAACACGTTGATGCCGTTCTAGCAACATGTTAAAAATGCCATTGAGTTCTAAACATGCTAGAAACATGTTAAAACATGCTAACAATGCTTAGCTAAGTGCTAAAGCATGCTAATTCAATGAAACATGACTTTGTTGTTACTCAAGAAGGCAATGTCCAATTTGCACCAAACTTCACACGTTTGATAAGAGTTCTGTCCTGAACACACATCCAAGCTCATATTCAGTTATAGTCATAACGCCACCTACTGGCAACAGAAACTGACATGGTTAACACAGTAATGCAGTACTAACCACATAATTATTGTGTACTAAGCATGCTAGAAACACACTAAACATGCTAGCAACACTTAGCTGAGTCATGAAGCATGCTATTATCACCATTATACAAAACATTTTGTAACTGACTTTGACATACTCTTACTATATATACCTCCTTAAATGTACATTTCCCAACCATGCTCTGTCTTCCTAAAGCCACCGAGTGTTGATGGCACGGGTGCGAGGGCCCTTTCATCGCTGCTTGCAGCTTTAATTATTATTATTATTAGGGCCCGAGCACCGATGGTGTGAGGACCCTCTTGGAATTGCTCTGTTTATTATTATTATTATTATTATTATTATTATTATTCTCCGCATTGAATTGCATTTTTGAGGGCCTAAACATGCGCGAAAACTCACGAAACTCTGCACACGCGTCAGAACTGGCGAAAATTTACATCTGATATAGGTTTCAGAATTGGACGGGGCAAAACGGCTCGATAGCGCCACCTATAAAAGTTCAACGGAGTGCGCCTCCCGCAACGTTCCACGTACGTGCACGAAATTCGGTACATACATGTAATGACCTAATACCTACAAAAAAGTCTCTTGGAGCATAGCCCTAAACCCAACAGGAAGTCAGCCATTTTGAACTTCCTCCCAGATTTTTGTGCAGTTTTTGACATTTTCAGGCCTCATACTTTAACGAACTCCTCCTACAGTTTTAATCTGATCATCTTCAAATTTGGTGAGTGTAATCTTAAGCCTTTGCGACGTTAAATTGCGAAGATCTTGAGTTTTCGTCGAAGGGCGGGTCCTCGGCGGCCTGACAAATTTTGATGTTTCGCCATGAAACAGGAAGTTGCTGTAACTCAGGCATGGAATGTCCAATCTGCCCCAAACTTCATACGTTTGATAATATGAGCATGGTCATGTGTTCAGGACAGAACTCTTCAGTTATAGTCATAGCGCCACCTGCTGGCAACAGGAAGTGACATGTTTAACACTGTTATGGACTCCTAATAACATATAAAAAAGTGCCAGCAAGTGCTAAACATGCTAACAACATACTAGAAGCATGCTAAAACATGCTAGCAAACTCTTAGCTAAGTGCTAAAGCATGCTATTATTGCAATTAAATAGGAATTTGCTGTAACTCAGGCATGGAATGTCCAATCTGCCCCAAACTTCACACTTTTGATAAGCGTTCTGTCCTGAACATATCTACATGAGAATATTCAGTTATAGTAATAGCGCCACCTACTGGTAACAGGAAGTGTCATGTTTAACACGTTGATGCCATTCTAGCAACATGTTAAAAATGCCATTGACTTCTAAACATGCTAGAAACATATTAAAACATACTAGCAATACTTAGCTAAGTGCTAAAGCATGCTAATTCAATGAAACAGGATGTTGTTGTTACTCAAGAAGGCAATGTCCAATCTGCGCCAAACTTCACACTTTTAATAAACGTTCTGTCCTGAACACATGACCATGCTCATATTCAGTTATAGTCATAGCGCCACCTGCTGGCAACAGGAAGTGAAATGTTTAACACTGTTATGGACTCCTAATAACATATAAAAAAGTGCCAGCAAGTGCTAAACATGCTAACAACATACTAGAAGCATGCTAAAACATGCTAGCAAACTCTTAGCTAAGTGCTAAAGCATGCTATTATTGCAATTAAATAGGAATTTGCTGTAACTCAGGCATGGAATGTCCAATCTGCCCCAAACTTCACACTTTTGATAAGCGTTCTGTCCTGAACATATCTACATGAGAATATTCAGTTATAGTAATAGCGCCACCTACTGGTAACAGGAAGTGTCATGTTTAACACGTTGATGCCATTCTAGCAACATGTTAAAAATGCCATTGACTTCTAAACATGCTAGAAACATGTTAAAACATACTAGCAATACTTAGCTAAGTGCTAAAGCATGCTAATTCAATGAAACAGGACTTTGTTGTTACTCAAGAAGGCAATGTACAATCTACCCCAAACGTCACACGTTTGATAAGAGTTATCTCTTGAACACATGTCCATGCTCATATTTAGTTATAGTCATAGCGCCACCTGCTGGCAACAGGAAGTGACGTTTAACACTGTTCTTGACTCCTAATAACATATAAAAAAATGCCAGTAGGTGCTAAACATCCTACCAGCATACTATAGACATGCTAAAACATACTAGCAAACACTTAGCTAAGTGCTAAAGAATGATATTACTGCAATTAAATATGAATTTGCTGTAACTCAGGCATGGAATGTCCAATCTGCCCCAAACTTCACACTTTTGATAAGCGTTCTGTCCTGAACACATGACCATGCTTATATTCAGTTACAGTCATAGTGCCACCTGCTGGCAACAGGAAGTGACATGTTTAACACTGTTATGGACTCCTAATAACATATAAAAAAGTGCCAGCAAGTGTTAAACATGCTAACAACATACTAGAAACATGCTAAAACATGCTAGCAAACTCTTAGCCAAGTGCTAAAGCATGCTATTATTGCAATTAAATAGGAATTTGCTGTAACTCAGGCATGGAATGTCCAATCTGCCCCAAACTTCACACTTTTGATAAGAGTCATGGCCTGAACACATCTACATGAGAATGTTCAATTATAGTAATAGCGCCACCAACTGGCAACAGGAAGTGACATGTTTAACACGTTGATGCCGTTCTAGCAACATGTTAAAAATGCCATTGAGTTCTAAACATGCTAGAAACATGTTAAAACATGCTAACAATGCTTAGCTAGGTGCTAAAGCATGCTAATTCAATGAAACATGACTTTGTTGTTACTCAAGAAGGCAATGTCCAATTTGCACCAAACTTCACACGTTTGATAAGAGTTCTGTCCTGAACACACATCCAAGCTCATATTCAGTTATAGTCATAACGCCACCTACTGGCAACAGAAACTGACATGGTTAACACAGTAATGCAGTACTAACCACATAATTATTGTGTACTAAGCATGCTAGAAACACACTAAACATGCTAGCAACACTTAGCTGAGTCATGAAGCATGCTATTATCACCATTATACAAAACATTTTGTAACTGACTTTGACATACTCTTACTATATATACCTCCTTAAATGTACATTTCCCAACCATGCTCTGTCTTCCTAAAGCCACCGAGTGTTGATGGCACGGGTGCGAGGGCCCTTTCATCGCTGCTTGCAGCTTTAATTATTATTATTATTCTTCTTCTCCGCATTGAATTGCATTTTTGAGGGCCTAAACATGCTCGAAAACTCACGAAACTTTGCACACGCGTCAGAACTGGCGAAAATTTACATCTGATATAGGTTTCTGAATTGGACAGGGCAAAATGGCTCGATAGCGCCACCTATAAAAGTTCAACGGAGTGCGCCTCCCGCAACGTTCCACGTATGTGCACGAAATTCGGTACATACATGTAATGACCTAATACCTACCAAAAAGTCTCTTGGAGCGTAGCCCTAAACACAACAGGAAGTCAGCCATTTTGAACTTCCTCTCAGATTTTTGTGCAGTTTTTGCCATTTTCAGGCCTCATACTTTAACAAACTCCTCCTACAGTTTTAATCTGATCATCTTCAAATTTGGTGAGTGTAATCTTAAGGCCTTTGCGACGTTAAATTGCGAAGATCTTGAGTTTTCGTCGAAGGGCGGGTCCTCGGCGGCCTGACAAATTTCGATGTTTCGCCATGAAACAGGAAGTTGCTGTAACTCAGGCATGGAATGTCCAATCTGCCCCAAACTTCACACGTTTGATAAGAGTTCTGTCCTGAACACATGACCATGCTCATATTCAGTTATAGTCATAGCGCCACCTGCTGGCAACAGGAAGTGACATGTTTAACACTGTTATGGACTCCTAATAACATATAAAAAAGTGCCAGCAAGTGCTAAACATGCTAACAACATACTAGAAGCATGCTAAAACATGCTAGCAAACTCTTAGCTAAGTGCTAAAGCATGCTATTATTGCAATTAAATAGGAATTTGCTGTAACTCAGGCATGGAATGTCCAATCTGCCCCAAACTTCACACTTTTGATAAGCGTTCTGTCCTGAACACATCTACATGAGAATATTCAGTTATAGTAATAGCGCCACCTACTGGTAACAGGAAGTGTCATGTTTAACACGTTGATGCCATTCTAGCAACATGTTAAAAATGCCATTGACTTCTAAACATGCTAGAAACATGTTAAAACATGCTAGCAATACTTAGCTAAGTGCTAAAGCATGCTAATTCAATGAAACAGGATGTTGTTGTTACTCAAGAAGGCAATGTCCAATCTGCGCCAAACTTCACACTTTTAATAAACATTCTGTCCTGAACACATGACCATGCTCATATTCAGTTACAGTCATAGTGCCACCTGCTGGCAACAGGAAGTGACATGTTAAACACTGTTGTGGACATATAAAAACATATAAAAAAGTGCCAGCAAGTGCTAAACATGCTAACAACATACTAGAAACATGCTAAAACATGCTAGCAAACACTTAGCTAAGTGCTAAAGCATGCTATTGCTGCAATTTAATAGGAATTTGCTGTAACACAGGCATGGAATGTCCAATCTGCCCCAAACTTCACACGTTTGATAAGAGTCATGGCCTGAACACATCTACATGAGAATATTCAGTTATAGTAATAGCGCCACCTGCTGTCAACAGGAAGTGAAATGTTTAACAGTGTTGTGGTCTCCTAATAACATATAAAAAAGAGCCAGCAAGTGCTAAAAAGGTTATCAACATACTAGAAACATGCTAGCAAACACTTAGCTAAGTGCTAAAGCATGCTATTACTGCAATTAAATAGGAATTTGCTGTAACTCAGGCACGGAATGTCCAATCTGCCCCAAACTTCACACGTTTGATAAGAATCATGGCCTGAACACATGTCTATGCTCAAATTCAGTTACAGTAATAGCGCCACCTACTGGCAACAGGAAGTGACATGTTTAACACGTTGATGCCGTTCTAGCAACATGTTAAAAATGCCATTGAGTTCTAAACATGCTAGAAACATGTTAAAACATGCTAGCAATACTTAGCTAAGTGCTAAAGCATGCTAATTCAATGAAACAGGACTTTGTTGTTACTCAAGAAGGCAATGTACAATCTACCCCAAACTTCACACGTTTGATAAGAGTTATCTCTTGAACACATGTCCATGCTCATATTTAGTTATAGTCATAGCGCCACCTGCTGGCAACAGGAAGTGACGTTTAACACTGTTCTTGACTCCTAATAACATATAAAAAAATGCCAGTAGGTGCTAAACATCCTACCAACATACTAGAGACATGCTAAAACATACTAGCAAACACTTAGCTAAGTGCTAAAGAATGATATTACTGCAATTAAATATGAATTTGCTGTAACTCAGGCATGGAATGTCCAATCTGCCCCAAACTTCACACTTTTGATAAGAATCATGGCCTGAACACATCTACATGAGAATGTTCAGTTATAGTAATAGCGCCACCTACTGGCAACAGGAAGTGACATGTTTAACACGTTGATGCCGTTCTAGCAACATGTTAAAAATGCCATTGAGTTCTAAACATGCTAGAAACATGTTAAAACATGCTAACAATGCTTAGCTAAGTGCTAAAGAATGCTAATTCAATGAAACATGACTTTGTTGTTACTCAAGAAGGCAATGTCCAATTTGCACCAAACTTCACACGTTTGATAAGAGTTCTGTCCTGAACACACATCCATGCTCATATTCAGTTATAGTCATAACGCCACCTACTGGCAACAGAAACTGACATGGTTAACACAGTAATGCAGTACTAACCACATAATTATTGTGTACTAAGCATGCTAGAAACAGACTAAACATGCTAGCAACACTTAGCTGAGTCATGAAGCATGCTATTATCACCATTATACAAAACATTTTGTAACTGACTTTGACATACTCTTACTATATATACCTCCTTAAATGTACATTTCCCAACCATGCTCTGTCTTCCTAAAGCCACCGAGTGTTGATGGCACGGGTGCGAGGGCCCTTTCATCGCTGCTTGCAGCTTTAATTATTATTATTTTTTTGTCAACCTTTCAGGCACTTTTGGGGCCCTTAACATGCTCGAAAACTCTTGAAACTTTGAACACAGGTCAGAACCCGCGGCCATCAGGGCCGGGCTAAAGCTGGTACCCGGGCGTGGCAGGGGGGCTCAACAGCGCCCCCTGGAACAGCATCCAAAAACTTGGTCCATAAATCAAACACGCTTGCATGTAATAATATGAAACTCGTTACACATATAGATCTCATTGGGCCGAACAACTTTCATGCTCTAAGTTTTATGCCAGCCCAACAGGAAGTCGGCTATTCAGGGTTGTTTGAAAAACGCATGCTGTGGAATTTAATGTACTCCTCCTACAGAATTCATCCGATCCCCACCAAACTCGGTCAGCGTGAAGTCAAGACATTGAGGATGCTAAATTGCGGACGGATTTTTGATATCTCGAACGGTTTGGCCGTGGCAAGGAAACGAATTTATGGCAAGAAAAGAGAAACAGGAAGTGTGTTATAACTTCTGCATACATTAACTGATCTTGATAAAACTTCAGCAGTGTGTTAGTTTTCAGAGGCCGATCACATTGATTTGACTATTGTGAGTCAAAGTTATAGCGCCACCAACTGGCAGCAGGAAGTGTGTCACTTTTAAAATTCTTTGATGTCACCCTCTTAGGTTTACCCGATTTGCTTCAAACTTTATGTGTATAAAGTAGACACACGGCAGATGTAGACCTGTGAAAGGATTATTGATATCTTAGATACTGTTGCCGTGGCAACGCATCAAACTTTAATATTCTTTTCGGATGCGTTTGAGACTCTTAGCATGCTTGAAATTGGATGAAACTCGACAGACACATCACATTTATTATCCAGTAGACATGTGCAAAGTTTCAGAAACGGGCGTGGTGAAATGGCTCAGTAGCGCCACCTTTAGTCAAAAGTGGGGGGGTTAGTTTTATCAACAGCAACAAAACTTGGTATGTGTATTGTTCTCATCAAGACGGACAACTTTCTAATTTACATGATCTATCTCCGACCAACAGGAAGAGAGATATTTTGGTTTGAATGTGGATTTTCTGGAGAATTTTCTCTCCCTCTCTCTGTGTCTCTGTGTGTGTGAGGGGAGGGGGGATTTGACTATTGCTTTTATATTGTTAATCAAGGTTTCAGGGGCTTTTGGGGTTCTTAACGTGCTCAAAAACTCTTGAAACTTTGCACACAAGTCAGAACTCCCTGCCATCAGGGACGGGCTGAAGCTGGTACCCGGGCGTGGCAGGGGGGCTCAACAGCGCCCCCTTTAAAGGGGTCCCAAAACTTGGTCCATCGATCAAACACGCTTGCATGAATTAATATGAAACTCGGTAAACATATAGATCTCATCGGGCCGAACAACTTTCCCCCCGTCAAGTTTTACGCCAGCCCAACAGGAAGTCGGCTATTATGGGTTGTTTGGAAAACGCTTGCTGTGGAATGTGAAGTACTCCTCCTAGAGAATTCATCCAATCCCCACCAAACTCGGTGTGCATGAAGTCAAGACATTGAGGATTCTAAATTGCGGACGGATTTTTGATATCTCGAACGGTTTGGCCGTGGCGAGGAAACTAATTTATGGCGAGAAAAGAGAAACACGAAGTGGTATAACTTCTGCATACATTAACTGATCTTCATGAAACTTCACCAGTGTGTTCGTGGTAAGAGGCCGATCAGATGGATGTAACTATTGTGAGCCAAAGTTATAGCGCCACCAACTGGCAGCAGGAAGTGTGTCACTTTCAACATGCTTTTGACAAAAGTGGGGGGGTTAGTTTTACCAACAGTTACAAAAATCAGTTTATATATTGGTCTCATCGAGTCAGACAACTTTCTAATTTACAGTCATTAGCTCCGAGCCAAAGGAAGTCAGATATTTTGGTCTGAATATGGATTTTTTGCAAAATCAGCCTCTGAGTTTTTAGTTACTCCTCCTAAAAGGTTTATTTTATTCCCACCAAACTTTTTCAACATGATACAAATATATGAATGATGCTAAATTGTAAACGGATATTGAATATCTCAAACGGTTTTGCTATGGCAAGGGATTAAATTAATGTCAAAAAGGAAGCAGGAAACGTCTCATATCTTCTGAAAAAAAGTAATTATGCACCATTTATTTTTATATAAAATTATACAAATATTAGAACTAAACCTATTTTATTCTGTTTTTGCAATTCAAGAAGTATGAAAAAGTTAAAAACAGGCTATTTAGTGCTATTTGGTTCAACAAAAAAGCAAACATAGGGCTAGACTGTGAGGATATTTTCCCATCGGTTAATCGACGTGTGACACGAGCAGGTGCTTTTAAATCGCTAATATAAAAGTGAAAGTAAAAAACCGACGTCCGCACGGACATTGATAATGGTGCACGTTGGAAAAAAATGATACTTTTAAACATAACACTAAACCGCCATTAGGTGTCGCCAGGCGACCATCTTAATGAGCGAGTCATTGATTCATTCGTTCAAACGATTCGTTCCAATGACTGAGTCATTCATGATTGAGACAGATGTTTATGGATTGACCATTGAATCTTTAAGTCAACCGATTCGTTTCAAAATGCTGAATCATTCAGTAATGAAAAAACAAGTTGCTGTGAGATGCGCAATGGTTCTGCTGTGATCTTTGTTTAACTATTTTTGCTGCTGAAACAGAACAAAAACAGTCAATATTGCATCTAAAATGTAAGTGACTTAATTGTAACTGTTTATTAACCTGTTGTATGAAATCAATGTCACAGTTTCAATCATGACTGTATTCAGGAAATAGTTGACTACTCGTCAAGTGAGGTTGCTTAACTATCATATGTTATAAAATATATAAAAACTCCATATTTGTAATTTTTATAGTCAGTATGTTGTTAACTGGTTTGCTTTTTTGTGTGCTGCGCTCATTTGTTTACAATTCTCCTGGAGAAGCAGCATGAGCCTCAGCAGTGCAACCTTGTTACCATTGATCAGTAATTCATTCATTTTTAACTGCTGATTGCAACTTAAAATGAATGTAATGAAATTAGAATAATCTCTCGTTTTAGTGACTCCCAAGTTATTTTTTTGTTATTGACGTTCTAATCAGGCTATACTCTGGTCGGGCAAGTAAAATTCTCTTTCAGGTAGGCCTATTGTATTTATATATAAATATATTAGGGATGTGACTGTGATAATTTTTTCCCACAGGTTAATCGACGTGTGACACCGCTGAGGGCTTTTAAATCGCTAACTATAGTATACTATATACTAGTAAAATACAGACGTCCGCACAGACATTGATAATGGTGCGGAGTAGAGCGAGCATTTTCAATGTATTCCTATGGATGTAGGAATTAACTAAAACATTTTATTTATGTTTTTGTGTCCACTGTTCAACCGCAACCGTGTCACACACACACACACACACACACACACATTCCAGACTTGCAATCTTGACATCGCAGCCTGTTCATTATAGCCCTAATACAATATAATAATAAAAATAGTCAACCTAACATAAACGAATTACACTGCTCTGTTTAAATAGTCAGTAGTACAATTTGTACCATTCACAGAAAGCAGAGCTCCACTGTGATGTTTCCAAGCACATTTTTGCGCGTGTGAAGAGGATGATTTTTTCCATCGATATTGGAACACGAGTGAAGTACAAAGCCTATAATAAAGAATAGTTTAGCATCCAAATACATCGCAAATATTGAAACATTTTGATTCTAATGAAAGGGTTACGTGAGACCAACACTGCTTACTTTCGTTTTTATTTTTACATTAAATTTAAAGGATTTGTTGTGGAATATTTTGAGTGTATCATAAAATCAGAATAAGGTAAGACAAGTAATATTTTCTGTCTTATATATATATATATACGTGTATATATATATATAGGGTAAGTGTACCCATTAAGCCCACCAAAATCTAAGTTTAGGTTTTTTTCATAGATATTGACATAGTATATAAGAAATGTCATTTGTTAAAATGCAAGATTAATCTCTCATTTGAAATTATATTAATTAGTTGATGTACATTTTAGAATATAAAATTAAGATAATTTAGGAATAAAGTCAGAAGTCTGGCATGGGCTTAATTGGTACTTTTGGCACCATTTAAACCCGCATGTGTTCCAAATAAGCCCACATCATCATTCATTCACAAAATATAAAAAAATTCAATGATTTTAAAGAATTAAAACATCAATATATTTATTCAGTGACAGGAAAGTATTAAAAAAAATCCTTTTGCTAATGTTTGATTAGAGCCCTGGGTGGGATGGGTTGGTGTTAGTGGCCGGTGGTCTGGAGCCTTAACTCGGCTTGACTGGAGTTGTAGCTGGAGTCAAGCTGGAAGTTTGACCGGTTGTATCTCGGGAGCCAAGCTGAGTTAGGGCTCCATACTCTGGGCTTAGGCTCCTAGTGGGCCCCCCTAACAGTCCCAGGGACTCAGGACTGTGGGGAATGTAGGGTGCCTCTGGGAGCTCTCCATGTCCGGAATCACAAGCCTTAACTTAGCTTGACTCCCGAATTATGCCCGGTTATACATAAAGGACTTTAGGACAAAACAGGCTCTATCTCATTTGAATGAATGTGTAATTTGTGTCTAAGTAAGGTAAGGGTAACAGGTTAGTAAGGTAAAAGCACACAAAGACATGTTATCATTAAACACTTTTATAAAATGTATCAAAGTTTGCACTTAGAGGGATTCCTCATTGAAACACAAGGTGGGCTTAAATGGTACACAGTGAGTACTGGTGAAAAAAGACAATGTTTTCCTTTAAAAATGTAAGATATGTTTACAAATACATGCATGGAGCTTAAATATACTGTGGACTAAGTATCATAGTAATTTTCATTGTGCCCACATTGAGAAATGTGAAGTTTTTTTCATTCAAGATTAGCTTGTGTTGGCTCTAGTTTGCATGCGTTTTGTGGCACTGTACCATTTAAGCCCATCTTAAAAAAAAGTTAATTTATAAAAATAATCTTATCTACAAAACAAATTTTGATGTATTTATTTGTAAATGAATGTAAAATGAATCACAAAACATTCATTGTTTGCAGTTCACATGCTTAATTCTTTGGCAGTCTATCTTTCTGTAAGGCTAATGGTTAGACCCAGAGATTAGCTTTGAACGCAAGCTATTAAAACTCATCTTTCAATTTAAAGGAAAATTATATAAAATGATAAAGTACTATTTGTTCATACACAAAAAACAATACATTTATCTCTTATTTGACATAATATCAATGTAGTTACCAAAGAAATGGCTGAAAATTGCTGAAATGTGTTGATTTCTGAAGGGTCCCGAAACAGCAAAGTTTTGGGGTGACTTTGTGTGAGGTCCCCTGAGACAGCATGCACGTGGGTGGGGCTAACTCAACATTGCCAAATGTAATTGGTATGCAATTAAAAATGCCAGGGAAGTAACAAATCACTGGATTGGTTAAAATAATAAGCAGCATAAAATATTATTTTCTCTTTTTTTAATTTGACTTCAGAGTTGAAAGTGGGCTTAAAGGGTACATGGGCTTAATGGGTACACTTACCCTATATATATATATATATATATATATATATATATATATATATATATATATATATATATATATATATATACATATATATATGTATATGTATGTGTGTGTGTGTGTATATATATACATATAGATAGATAGATAGATAGATAGATATTTATATACATATATATATATATATATATATATATATATATATATATATATATATATGTGTGTGTGTGTGTGTGTATATATATATATATATATAAATATAGCTGCGAGCAGCGATGGAGGGCCAAAGCCGGCGGCACCGCCATCCCCGGTGCCTTTAGGTAACTAAAGGCTCCGGGGTTGCGGTGCCACCGGCTTGGGCCCGTAATCGCTGCTCGCAGCTATATTTATTATTATTATTATTATTCTTATTTTTCTGTCAACCTTTCGGGCACTTTTGGGGCCTTTAACATGCTCGAAAACTCTTGAAATTTTGCACACAGGTCAGAACCTGCGGCCATCAGGGCCGGGCTGAAGCTGGTACCCGGGCGTGGCAGGGGGGCTCAACAGCGCCCCCTTGAACGGGGTCCGAAAACTTGGTCCATAAATCAGACACGCTTGCATGTAATAATATGAAACTCAATACACATATAGATCTCATCGGGCCAAACAACTTTCGTACTTTTACTTTTTACGCCAGCCCAACAGGAAGTCGGCTATTATGGGTTGTTTGGAAACGCATGCTGTGGAATTTAATGTACTCCTCCTAGGGAACTCATCCATTCGCCTCCAAACTCAGTCAGCATGAAGTCAAGACATTGAGGATGCTAAATTGCGGACGGATTTTTGATATCTCGAACGGTTTGGCCGTGGCGAGGACACGAATTTATGGCGAATAATGGAAACAGGAAGTGTGTTATAACTTCTGCATACATTAACTGATCTTGATTAACTTCAGCAGTGTGTTCGTTGTAAGAGGCCGATCACATGGATGTGACTATTGTGAGTCAAAGTTATAGCGCCACCAACTGGCAGCATGAAGTGTGTCACTTTCAAAATGCTTTGAAATCACCCTCTTATTTTTACCCGATTTGCTTCAAACTTTATGTGTATAATGTAGACACACGGCAGATGTAGACCTGTGAAAGGTTTATTGATATCTTAAATACTGTTGCCGTGGCAACGCATCAAACTTTTATATTCTTTTCAGATGCTTTTGAGACTCTTAACATACTTGAAATTGGATGAAACTCGACAGACACATCACATTTATTATCCAGTAGACATGTGCAAAGTTTCAGAAATGGGCGTGGTGAGGGGCTCAGTAGCGCCACCTTTAGTCAAAAATGGGAGCTTAGTTTTAAGTAGAGTCACAAAAATCGTTATGTATATTGTTCTCATCAAGCCGGACAACTTTCTAATTTATAGTCATAAGCTGTGACCAACAGGAAGTGAGATATTTTGGTAAGAATGTGATTTTTTGGAGAATTCTCTCCCTCTCTCTCTCTGCCTCTGCGTCTCTGTGTGTGTGAGGGGTGGGGGGATTTGTCTTTTGAGTGAGATTTGTTTAAAATTCCTGTTTTTCAAGGTTTCAGGGTCTTTTGGGGCCTTTAACGTGCTCGAAAACTCTTGAAACTTTGCACACAGGTCAGAACCCGTGGCCATCAGGGCCGGGCTGAAGCTGGTACCCGGGCGTGGCAGGGGGGCTCAACAGCGCCCCCTGGAACGGGATCCGAACACTTGTCCATAAATCAAACACACTCGCATGTAATGATATGAAACTCGGTACACATATAGATCTCATCGGGCCGAACAACTTTCGTGCTCTAAATTTTATGCCAGCCCAACAGGAAGTCGGCAATTATGGGTTGTTTGGAGAACGCTTGCTGTGGAATTTGAAACACTTCTCCTAGAGAATTAATTAAATCGCCACCAAATTCGGTGTGCATGAAGTCAAGACATTGAGGATGCTAAATTGCGGACGGATTTTTGATATCTCAAACGGTTTGGCCATGGCGAGGACACGAATTTATGGCGAGAAAAGAGAAACACGAAGTGTTATAACTTCTGCACACATTAACTGATCTTGATGAAACTTCAGCAGTGTGTTCGTGGTAAGAGGCCGATCAGATGGATGTGACTATTGTGAGTCAAAGTTATAGCGCCACCAACTGGCAGCAGGAAGTGTGTCACTTTCAAAATGTTTTTGACAAAAGTGGGGGGGTTAGTTTTACCCACAATTACAAAAATCAGTACGTATATTGGTCTCATCGAGCCGGACAACTTTCTAATTGACAGTTATTGGCTACGACCAACAGGGTGTCAGATATTTTGGTCTGAATATGGATTTTTTGTTAAATCAGCCTCTGAGTTTTTAGTTACTCCTCCTAAAAGGTTTATTTTATTCCCACCAAACTTTTTCAACATGATAAAAATATATTAATGATGCTAAATTGTAAACGGATATTGAATATCTCAAACGGTTTTGCTATGGCGAGGGATTAAATTAATGTCAAGAAGGAAGCAGGAAACATCTCATAACTTCTAAAAATGCAATTATACACCATTTATTTTTATATAAAATTATACAAATATTAGAACTAAACCTATTTTATTCTGTTTTTGCAATTCAAGAAGTATGAAAAAGTTAAAAACAGGCTATTTAGTGCTATTTGGTTCAACAAAAAAGCAAACATAGGGCTATACTGCCCTCTTGTGTCCAAAAGGATATCAAAATAGTATATAAAACGTTTTACTAGGTAGGCCTATTGTATTTAAATATAAATTTATTAGGTATATGACTGTGAGGATATTTTCCCATCGGTTAATCGACGTGTGACACGAGCGGGTGCTTTTAAATCGCTAATATAAAAGTGAAAGTAAAAAACGGACGTCCGCACGGACATTGATAATGGTGCACGTTGGAAAAAATGATACTTTAAACATAACACTAAACCGCCATTAGGTGTCGCCAGGCGACCATCTTAATGAGCGAGTCATTGATTCATTCGTTCAAACGATTCGTTCCAATGACTGAGTCATTCATGATTGAGACAAAGATTCAATGGTCAATCCATAAACATCTAAGTCAACCGATTCGTTTCAAAATGCTGAATCATTCAGTAATGAGAAAACAAGTTGCTGTGAAATGCGCAATGGTTCTGCTGTGATCTTTGTTTAACTATTTTTGCTGCTGAAACAGAACAAAAACAGTCAATATTGCATCTAAAATGTAAGTGACTTAATTGTAACTGTTTATTAACCTGTTGTATGAAATCAATGTCACAGTTTCAATCGTGATTGTATTCAGGAAATAGTTGCCTACTCGTCAAGTGAGGTTGCTTAACTCTATCATATGTTATAAAATATATAAAAACTCCATATTTGTAATTTTTATAGTCAGTATGTTGTTAACTGGTTTGCTTTTTTGTGTGCTGCGCTCATTTGTTTACAATTCTCCTGGAGAAGCAGCATGAGCCTCAGCAGTGCAACCTTGTTACCATTGATCAGTAATACATTCATTTTTAACTGCTGATTGCAACTTAAAATGAATGTAATGAAATTAGAATAATCTCTCGTTTTAGTGACTCCCAAGTTATTTTTTTGTTATTGACATTCTAATCAGGCTATACTCTGGTCGGGCAAGTAAAATTCTCTTTCAGGTAGGCCTATTGTATTTATATATAAATATATTAGGGATGTGACTGTGATAATTTTTTCCCACCGGTTAATCGACGTGTGACACCGCTGAGGGCTTTTAAATCGCTAACTATAGTATACTATATACTAGTAAAATACAGACGTTCGCACAGACATTGATAATGGTGCGGAGTAGAGCGAGCATTTTCAATGTATTCCTATGGATGTAGGAATTAACTAAAACATTTTATTTATGTTTTTGTGTCCACTGTTCAACCGCAACCGCGTCACACACACACACACACATTCCAGAATTGCAATCTTGACATCGCAGCCTGTTCATTATAGCCCTAATACAATATAATAATAAAAATAGTCAACCTAACATAAACGAATTACACTGCTCTGTTTAAATAGTCAGTAGTACAATTTGTACCATTCACAGAAAGCAGAGATCCACTGTGATGTTTCCAAGCACATTTTTGCGTGTGTGAAGAGGATGATTTTTTCCATCGATATTGGAACACGAGTGAAGTACAAAGCCTATAATAAAGAATAGTTTAGCATCCAAATACATCGCAAATATTGAAACATTTTGATTCTAATGAGAGGGTTACGTGAGACCAACACTGCTTACTTTCGTTTTTATTTTTACATTAAATTTAAAGGATTTGTTGTGGAATATTTTGAGTGTATCATAAAATCAGAATAAGGTAAGACAAGTAATATTTTCTGTCTTTTATATGTTTATATATGTGTGTGTATATATATATATATATATATATATACATATACATACTGTATATACTGTATATATATATATATAAATATAGCTGCAAGCAGCGATGAAGGGCCAAAGCCGGCGGTACCGCCACCCCGGTGCCTTTAGGTAAAGGCACCAGGGTTGCGGTGCCACCGGCTTGGGCCCGTAATCGCTGCTCGCAGCTATATTTTATTATTATTATTATTATTTTGTCAACCTTTCGGGCACTTTTGGGGTCCTTAACATGTTCGAAAACTCTTGAAATTTTGCACACACATCAGAACCCGCGGCCATCAGGGCTGGACTGAAGCTGGTACCCGGGCGTGGCAGGGGGGCTCGACAGCGCCCCCTGGAATGGTGTCCGAAAACTTGGTCCATTAATCAAACACACTTGCATATAATAATATGAAACTCAGTACACATATAGATCTCATCGGGCCGAACAACTTTCATGCTCTAAGTTTTACACCAGCCCAACAGGAAGTCGGTTATTATACGTTATTTGGAAAACGCATACAATGGAATGTGAAATACTCCTAGGGAATTCATCCGATCGCCACCAAACTCGGTGTGAATGAAGTCAAGACATTGAGGATGCTAAATTGCGAACGGATTTTTGATATCTCGAACGGTTTGGCCGTGGCGAGGAAACGAATTTATGGCGAATAATGGGACACAGGAAGTGTGTTATAACTTCTGCATACATTAACTGATCTTGATTAAACTTCAGAAGTGTGTTCATTGTAAGAGGCCGATCACATTGATGTGACTATTGTGAGTCAAAGTTATAGCGCCACCAACTGGCAGCAGGAAGTTTGTCATTTTCAAAATGCTTTGAAATCACCCTCTTATTTTTACCCGATTTGCTTCAAACTTTATGTGTATAATGTAAATACATGGCAGATGTAGACCTGTGAAAGGATTATTGATATCTTAGATACTGTTGCCGTGGCAACGCATCAAACTATAATATTATTTTCGGATGCTTTTGAGACTCTTTGCATGCTTGAAATTGGATGAAACTCGACAGACACATAACACTTATTAGCCAGTAGACATGTGAAAAGTTTCAGAAATGGGCGTGGCAGGTGGGCTCAACAGCGCCACCTTGAACAGGGTCTGAAAACTTGGTCCATATATCAAACACGCTTGCATGAATTAATATGAAACTCGGTACACATATAGATCTCATCAGGCCGAACAACTTTCCCTCTGTCAAGTTTCACGCCAGCCCAACAGGAAGTCGGCTATTATGGGTTGTTTGGAAAACGCTTGCTGTGGAATGTGAAGTACTCCTCCTAGAGAATTCATCCCATCCCCACCAAACTCGGTGTGCATGAAGTCAAGACATTGAGGATGCTAAATTGCGGACGGATTTTTGATATCTCGAACGGTTTGGCCGTGGCGAGGAAACAAATTTATGGCGAGAAAAGAGAAACACGAAGTGGAATAACTTCTGCATACATTAACTGATCTTGATGAAACTTCAGCAGTGTGTTCGTGGTAAGAGGCCGATCAGATGGATGTAACTATTGTGAGTCAAAGTTATAGCGCCACCAACTGGCAGCAGGAAGTGTGTCACTTTCAAAATTCTTTGATGTCACCCTCTTAGGTTTACCCGATTTGCTTCAACCTTTATGTGTATAATGTAGACACACGGCAGATGTAGACCTGTGAAAGGATTATTGATATCTTAGATACTGTTGCCGTGGCAACGCATCAAACTTTAATATTCTTTTCGGATGCGTTTGAGACTCTTAGCATGCTTGAAATTGGATGAAACTCGACAGACACATCACATTTATTATCCAGTAGACATGTGCAAAGTTTCAGAAACGGGCGTGGTGAAATGGCTCAGTAGCGCCACCTTTAGTCAAAAGTGGGGGGGGTTAGTTTTATCAACAGCAACAAAACTTGGTATGTGTATTGTTCTCATCAAGAGGGACAACTTTTTAATTTACAGTAACTAGCTCGGACCAAGAGGAAGAGAGATATTTTGGTTTGAATGTGGATTTTCTGGAGAATTTTCTCTCCCTCTCTCTGTGTCTCTGTGTGTGTGAGGGGAGGGGGGGATTTGACTATTGCTTTTATATTGTTAATCAAGGTTTCAGGGGCTTTTGGGGTCCTTAACGTGCTCAAAAACTCTTGAAACTTTGCACACAAGTCAGAACCCCCTGGCATCAGGGCCGGGCTGAAGCTGGTACCCGGGCGTGGCAGGGGGGCTCAACAGCGCCCCCTTGAACTGGGTCTGAAAACTTGGTCCATAGATCAAACACGCTTGCATGAATTAATATGAAACTCGATACACATATAGATCTCATCGGGCCAAACAACTTTTCCCCAGTCAAGTTTTACGCCAGCCCAACAGGAAGTCGGCTATTATGGGTTGTTTGGAAAACGCTTGCTGTGGAATGCGAAGTACTCCTCCTAGAGAATTCATCCAATCCCCACCAAACTCGGTGTGCATGAAGTCAAGTCATTGAGGATGCTAAATTGCGGAAGGATTTTTGATATCTCGAACGGTTTGGCCGTGGCGAGGAAACAAATTTATGGCGAGAAAAGAGAAACACGAAGCGGTATAACTTCTGCATACATTAACTGATCTTGATGAAACTTCACCAGTGTGTTCGTGGTAAGAGGCCGATCAGATGTATGTAACTATTGTGAGTCAAAGTTATAGCACCACCAACTGGCAGCAGGAAGTGTGTCACTTTCAAAATTCCTTTGACAAAAGTGGGGGGGTTAGTTGTATATACAGTAACAAAAATCAGTACGTACATTGGTCTCATCGAGCCGGACAACTTTCTAATTTAAAGTAATTTGCTCCGACCAACAGGAAGTCAGATATTTAGGTCTGAATGTGGATTTTTGGGATATTTCAGACTCTGAGTTTTTAGCTACTCCTCCTAACTGGTTTATTTTTTTCACACCAAACTTTTTCAACACGATGAAAATACATTAAAGATGCTAAATTGTGAACGGATATTAAATATTTCAAACAGTTTTGATATAGTGAGGGATTAAAGTAATGTACAAAAAGGAAACGCTAAAAGCCTCATCTTCTAAAAATGTAATTATACACCATTTATTTCTATATAAAAGTATACAAATATCACAACTAAACCCATTTTATTCTTTTTTTTTTTTTCAATTTAAGAATTACTTATACGTTTAAAAATAGCAATTGTACTCTTTAAAAGTCAAGATAAAAAGTTTCAAAAGTCCCATAAAAGTCAAGTCATACATAGGGCTATACTGCCCTCTTGTGTTCAAAATCAGGTAGGCCTATTGTATCTATATAAAAATATACTAGGTATGTGACGGTGAGAATATTTTACCACCGGTTAGTCAGCGGGTTAATCAACGTTAATCAATGTTGTGGAATATTTTGAGTGTATCATAAAATCAGAATAAAGTAAGACAAGTAATATTTTCTGTCTTCTACATATATATATACGTATGTATATATATATATATATATATATATATATATATATGTATATGTATGTATGTATATATATATATATATATATATATATAAATATAGCTGCGAGCAGCGATGAAGGGCCAAAGCCGGTGGCACCGCCACCCCGGTGCCTTTAGGGAACTAAAGGCACCGGGGTAGCGGTGCCACCGGCTTGGGCCCGTAATCGCTGCTCGCAGCTATATTTTTTTTTCTTTTTCTTCATTATTTATTTTTTTTTGCCTTTTTGCCACTTTTGGGGCCCTTAACATGCTCAAAAACTCTTGAAATTTTGCACACACGTCAGAACCTGTGGCCATCAGGGCCGGGCTGAAGCTGGTACCGGGGCGTGGCAGGGGGGCTCGACAGCGCCCCCTGGAATGGGGTCCGAAAACTTGGTCCATAAATCAAACATGCTTGCATGTAATAATATGAAACTCAGTACACATATAGATCTCATCGGGCCGAACAACTTTCGTGCTCTAAGTTTTACAAAAGCCCAACAGGAAGTCGGTTATTATACGTTGTTTGGAAAACGCATACAATGGATTGTGAAATACTCCTCCTAGGGATTTCATCCGATCGCCACCAAACTCGGTGAGAATAAAGTCAAGACATTGAGGATGAATTCTTGCGAACAGATTTTTGATATCTCGAACGGTTTGGCCGTGGCGAGGAAACGAATTTATGGCGAATAATGGGACACAGGAAGTGTGTTATAACTTCTGCATACATTGACTGATCTTGATGAAACTTCAGCAGTGTGTTTGTTGTAAGAGGCCGATCACATGGATGTGACTATTGTGAGTCAAAGTTATAGCGCCACCAACTGGCAGCAGGAAGTGTGTCATTTTCAAAATGCTTTGAAGTCAACCTCTTACTTTTACCCGATTTGCTTCAAACTTTATGTGTATAATGTAAACACACGGCAGATGTAGACCTGTGAAAGGATTATTGATATCTTAGATACTGTTGCCGTGGCAACGCATCAAATTTTAATATTCTTTTCGGATGGTTTGAGACTCTTAGCATGCTTGAAATTGGATGAAACTCGACAGACACATAACACTTATTAGCCAGTAGACATGTGAAAAGTTTCAGAAACGGGCGTGGCAGGGGGCTCAACAGCGCCCTCTTGAACAGGGTCTGAAAACTTGGTCCATATATCAAACACGCTTGCATGAATTAATATGAAACTCGGTACACATATAGATTTCATCGGGCCGAACAACTTTCCCTCTGTCAAGTTTCACGCCAGCCCAACAGGAAGTCGGCTATTATGGGTTGTTTGGAAAACGCTCGCTGTGGAATGTGATGTACTCCTCCTAGAGAATTCATTCAATCACCTCCAAACTCAGTCAGCATGAAGTCAAGACATTGAGGATGCTAAATTGCGGACAGATTTTTGATATCTCGAACGGTTTGGCCGTGGCGAGGAAACAAATTTATGGCGAGAAAAGAGAGGAGACGAAGTGTTATAACTTCTGCATACATTAACTGATCTTGATGAAACTTTAGCAGTGTGTTCGTGGTAAGAGGCCGATCAGATGGATGTAACTCAGATGGAGTCAAAGTTATAGCGCCACCAACTGGCAGCAGGAAGTGTGTCACTTTCAACATGCGTTTGACAAAAGTGGGGGAGTTAGTTTTACCAACAGTTACAAAAATCAGTACGCATGTTGGTCTCACCGAGCCGGACAACTTTCTAATTTACAGTTATTAGCTCAGAGCAAAAGGAAGTTAGATATTTTGGTTTGAATGTGGATTTTTTGGATATTTCAGACTCTGAGTTTTTAGCTACTCTTCCTAACTGGTTTATTTTATTCACACCAAACTTTTTCAAAATGATAAAGATACATTAAAGATGCTAAATTGTGAACGGATATTAAACATCTCAAACGGTTTTGCTATAGTGAGGGACTAAAGTAAAGTAACACTTAAAGCCTCATCTTCTAAAAATTTAATTAAACACCATTTATTTCTATATAAAAGTATACAAATATCACAACTAAACCCATTTTATTCTTTTTTTCAATTTAATAAATATTTATAAGTTTAAAAATAGTAATTGTACTATTTAGTCCCATAAAAGTCAAGTCATAAATAGGGCTATACTGCCCTCTTGTGTTCAAAATCAGGTAGGCCTATTGTATCCAGGGTTGGCAACTCTCACGCATCTGGCGTGACAGTCACGCATTCAGCCTCAATCTCACGCTCTCACGCTTAACAAAGAAATCTCACGCTAAATTAGACATTCTTCTGTGCTGTATTTTTTTTTTTCACTCATGTGCACTAAATTTCAGAATTACTGTAAACAATTCAGGCTCTTAACTACTGGATGGACCACTATTTATGGCGCAAATTAGTTAAAATCTCCCGGAATCTAGAGCGAGCACGCATGCGAGACAGAGACTAAACCGTAGCGTACGCACGGCGTACGGCAGCGTTGAGCATTGTAGCCAATCACTGACATGTCTGTTGAACGCATCGCCCAATCAGAGGCGTTTAAATGAGTCGCTGTGCTGAAGATGTGTTTTGCGCGAGCTCACCGAGTTCTACACTTTCGCAAACCTGTCATTATTATTGCCTATAAACTTAAGATGCAAATAAAAGATTCACTGCAATGTATTTGATATTCTTGATGCTGTTCTGATGCGCTCCATTACGAACTGCTCTGTTTGGTGTTAGGATGACTAAAAGTTCAGCGGTCTAGCTCTTCAATGTCAGAATGATTAAAGAAGTGAACGAATGCCTGGCAAAATGTAAGTGGAAAACATTTAATATTTGACTGTTTTACAATAGAAATGTTCAACTACCGACAGTATCCGGTGACGCGAATTACTCAACTTTTTTTAATTTATTTACTAAATTTAGCCTTTTTGAATTGAAAATATGCTATAATTTCTTTGATTCATTTAGAGAGAATGCATGCATAATTAAAAATAAAATATTATTTGCAAATAGTTACAATTATTTCACTAATACAATAAGCTTTTTTTTTCTTTATTCCCTTAAATCGCTTTTATAATTAATTCCTTTAAACAAAAAAAGTAAAATATAATATATATATATATATATATATATATATATATATAGTTACATATATATAAATATAGCTGCGAGCAGTGATGGAGGGCCCAAACAGGTGACACCGCCACCCCGGTGCCTTTAGTGTAACTAAAGGCACCAGGGTGGCGGTGCCACCGGCTTGGGCCCGCAATCGCTGCTCGCAGCTATATTTATTATTATTATTATTATTTTGTCAACCTTTCGGGCACTTTTGGGGCCCTTAACATGCTCAAAAACTCTTGAAACTTTGCACACATGTCAGAACCCGCGGCCATCAGGGCCGGACCGAAGCTGGTACCCGGGCGTGGCAGGGGGGCTCGACAGCGCCCCCTGGAACGGGATCCGAACACTTGTCCATAAATCAAACACACTTGTATGTAATAATATGAAACTCGGCACACATATAGATCTCATCGGGCCGAACAACTTTCGTGCTCTAAGTTTTACGCCAGCCCAACAGGAAGTCGGCTATTATGGGTTGTTTGGAAACGCATGCTGTGGAATTTAATGTACTCCTCCTAGAGAATTCATCCAATCCCCTCGAAACTCGGTGTGTATGAAGTCAAGACATTGAGGATGCTAAATTGCGGACAGTTTTTTGATATCTCGAACGGTTTGGCCGTGGCGAGGAAACGAATTTAGGGCGAATAATGGAAACAGGAAGTGTGTTATAACTTCAGCATACATAAACTGATCTTGATGAAACTTCAGCAGTGTGTTCGTTGTAAGAGGCCGATCACATGGATGTGACTATTGTGAGTCAAAGTTATAGCGCCACCAACTGGCAGCAGGAAGTGTGTCACTTTCAAAATGCTTTGAAATCACCCTCTTATTTTTATCCGATTTGCTTCAAACTTTATGTGTATAATGTAGACACATGGCAGATGTAGACCTGTGAAAGGATTATTAATATCTTAGATACTGTTGCCGTGGCAACGCATCAAAGTTTAATATTCTTTTCGGATGCTTTTGAGACTCTTCACATGCTTGAAAATGCATGAAACTCGACAGACACATCACATTTATTAGCCAGTAGACATGTGGAAAGTTTCAGAAATGGGCGTGGTGAGGGGCTCAGTACCGCCACCTTTAGTCAAAAATGGGGGCTTAGTTTTTCCTAGAATCACAAAAATCGGTATGTATATTGTTCTCATCGAGCCGGACAACTTTCTAATTTACACTTATAAGCTCCAACCAACAGGAAGTCAGATATTTTGGTTTGAATGTGGATTTTCTGGAGAATTTTCTCTCTCTCTCTGTGTGTCTGTGTGTGTCTGTGTGTGTGTGTGTGTGGGGGGGGGGGGGTTCTCTATTCCATTTAATCTTTGTTTTTCAAGGTTTCAGGGGCTTTTGGGGCACTTAACGTGCTCAACAACGCTTGAAACTTTTCACACAGGTCAGAACCCACGGTCATAAGGGCCGGGCTGAAGCTGGTACACGGGCGTGGCAGGGGGGCTCAACAGCGCCCCCTTGAACACGGTCTGAAAACTTGGTCCATATATCAAACACTCTTGCATGAATTATTATGAAACTCGGTACACATATAGATCTCATCGGGCCGAACAACTTCCGCACTCTAAGTTATTAGCTCCGCCCAACAGGAAGTCGGCTATTATGGGTTGTTTGAAAAACGCATGCTGTGGAATTTGATGTACTCATCCTAGAGAATTCATCCTATCGCCTCCGAACTCGGTCAGCATGAAATCAAGACATTGAGGATGCTAAATTGCGGACGGATTTTTGATATCTCGAACGGTTTGGCCATGGCGAGGACACGAATTTATGGCGAGAAAAGAGAAACACGAAGTGTTATAACTTCTGCACACATTAACTGATCTTGATGAAACTTCAGCAGTGTGTTAGTGGTAAGAGGCCGATCATATGGATGTAACTATTGTGAGTCAAAGTTATAGCGCCACCAACTGGTAGCAGGAAGTGTGTCACTTTCAAAATGATTTTGACAAAAGTGGGGGGGTTACTTCTACCCACAGTTACAAAAATCAGTACGCATATTGGACTCATCGAGCCGGACAACTTTCTAATTTACAGTCATTAGCTCTGAGCAACAGGAAGTCAGATATTTTGGTTTGAATGTGGATTTTTTGGATATGTCAGACTCTGAGTTTTTAGCTACTCCTCCTAAGTGGTTTATTTTATTCACACCAAACTTTTTCAATATGATAAAAATACATTAAATATATATATATATATATATATATATATATATATATATATATATATATATATATATATATATAGATATAGATATAGATATATATAGATATATATAAATATAGCTGCGAGCAGCGATGAAGGGCCAAAGCTGGGGGCACCGCCACCTCGGTGCCTTTAGGTAACTAAAGGCACCGGGGTTGCGGTGCCACCGGCTTGGGCCCGTAATCGCTGCTCGCAGCTATATTTTATTATTAGGGCCCGAGCACCGATGGTGTGAGGACCCTCTTGGAATTGCTCTGTTTATTATTAGGGCCCAAGCCCTGAAAGGGCGAAGGCCCTATTGTTTTCGGTAGGATTATTATTATTATTATTAGGGCCCAAGCCCTGAAAGGGCGAAGGCCCTATTGTTTCCGGTAGGATTATTATTATTATTATTATTATTATTATTTTGTCAACCTTTCGGGCACTTTTGGGGCCCTTAACATGCTCGAAAACTCTTGAAATTTTGCACACACGTCAGAACCCGCGTCCATCAGGGCCGGACTGAAGCTGGTACCCGGGCGTGGCAGGGGGGCTCGACAGCGCCCCCTGGAATGGGATCCAAACACGTGTCCATAAATCAAACACGCTTGCATGCAATAATATGAAACTCGGTACACATATAGATCTCATCGGGCCGAACAACTTTCGTGCTCTAAGTTTTACGCCAGCCAAACAGGAAGTTGGCTATTTAGCGTTGTTTGGAAACGCATGCTGTGGAATTTAATGTACTCCTCCAAGGGAATTCATCGATTCGCCTCCAAACTCGGTGTGCATGAAGTCAAGACATTGAGGATGCTAAATTGCGGACGGATTTTTGATATCTCGAACGGTTTGGCCGTGGCGAGGAAACAAATTTATGGCGAAAAAATGAAACAGGAAGTGTGTTATAACTTCTGCATACATTAACTGATCTTGATGAAACTTCAGCAGTGTGTTTGTTGTAAGAGGCCGAACACATGGATGTGACTATTGTGAGTCAAAGTTATAGCGCCACCAACAGGCAGCAGGAAGTACATCACTTTCAAAATGCTTTGAAATCAGTGTCTTATTTTTACCCGATTTGCTTCAAACTTTATGTGTACAATATAGACACACGGCAGATGTAAACCTGTGAAAGGATTATTGATATCTTAGATACTGTTGCCGTGGCAACGCATCAGACTTTAATATTATTTTTTGATGCTTTTGAGACTCTTAACATACTTGAAATTGCATGAAACTCAACAGACACATCACATTTATTAGCCCGTAGACATGTGCAAAGTTTCAGAAACGGGCGTGGTGGAATGGCTCAGTAGCGCCACCTTTAGTCAAAAATGGGGGCTTAGTTTTTCCTAGAATCACAAAACTTGGTATGTGTATTGTTCTCATCAAGACGGACAACTTTCTAATTTACATGAACCATCTCCGACCAACAGGAAGAGAGATATTTTGGTTTGAATGTGGATTTTCTGAAGAATTTTCTCTCCCTCTCTCTGTGTCTGTGTGTGTGTGAGGGGAGGGGGGGATTTGACTATTGCTTTTATATTGTTAATCAAGGTTTCAGGGGCTTTTGGGGTCCTTAACGTGCTCAAAAACTCTTGAAACTTTGCACACAGGTCAGAACCCACGGCCATCAGGGCCGGGCTGAAGCTGGTACCCGGGCGTGGCAGGGGGGCTCAACAGCGCCCCCTTGAACGGGGTTCTAAAACTTGATCCATATATCAAACACGCTCGCATGAATTAATATGAAACTCGGTACACATATAGATCTCATCGAGCCGAACAACTTTCCCCCGGTCAAGTTTTACGCCAGCCCAACAGGAAGTCGGCTATTATGGGTTGTTTGGAAAACGCTTGCTGTGGAATGTGAAATACTCCTCCTAGAAAATTCACCGTGTCCCCTTCAAACTCGGTGTGCATGTAGTCAAGACTTTGAGGATGCTAAATTGCGGACGGATTTTTGATATCTCGAACGGTTTGGCTGTGGCGAGGAATCGAATTTATGGCGAGAAAAGAGAAACACGGAAGTGGAATAACTTCTGCATACATTAACTGATCTTGATGAAACTTCAGCAGTGTGTTCGTGGTAAGAGGCCGATCAGATGGATGTAGCTATTGTGAGTCAAAGTTATAGCGCCACCAACTGGCAGCAGGAAGTGTGTCACTTTCAACATGCTTTTGACAAAAGTGGGGGGGTTAGTTTTAACTACAGTAAAGAAAAAATAGTTTGTATATTGTTCTCATCAAGCCGGACAACTTTCTAATTTACATTCAATAGCTCTGGCCATCAGGAAGTCAGATATTTTGGTCTGAATGTGATTTTTTTTGCAAAATCAGCCTCTGAATTTTTAGCCACTCCTCTTAAACTATTTATTTTATTCGTACCAAACTTTTTCAACATGATGAAACTACATTAAATATGCTAAATTGTGAATGGATAATAAATATCTCAAACGGTTTTGCTATGGCGAGGGATTAAATAATGTCCAAAAAAGAAACACTAAAAATCTTCTAAAAATGTAATTATATACCATTTATTTCTATATAAAAGTATACAAATATCACAACTAAACCCATTTTATTCTGTTTTTGCAATTCAAGAAGAATGAAAAAGTTAAAACAGGCTATTTAGTGCTATTTGGTTCAACAAAAAAGCAACATAGGGCTATACTGCCCTCTTGTGTCCAAAAGGACATCAAAATAGTTATAAAACTTTTTACCAGGTAGGCCAATATTGTATTTAAATATACATTTATTAGGTATGTGTCTGAGGATATTTTCCCACCGGTTAATCGACGTGTGACACGAGTGGGTGCTTTTAAATCGCTAATATAATAGTGTAAGAAAAATTATGATAATGTTGCACACACAAATCACACACATGTGGGAAAGAATGATGCTTTTAAACAACACTAAACCGCCATTAGGTGTCACCAGGCATCCATCTTAATCGAGTCATTGATTCATTCATTCAAACGATTTGTTCAAATGAGTCGATCATGATTAAGATTGATGTTTATGGATTGATCATTCAATCTTTTAGTCAACCGATTCGTTAAAAATGCTGAATTGTTCAGTTATGAGAAAACACGTGATACGTGATGGTTCTGCCGTGATCTTTGTTTAACTATTTTCGCTGCTGAAACAGAACAAAAACAGTCAACATTGCATCTAAAATGTAAGTGACTTAATTGTAACTGTTTATTAACCTGTTGTATGAAATCAATGTCACAGTTTCAATTGTGATTGTATTCAGGAAATAGTTGCCTACTCGTCAAATGAGGTTGCTTAACTCTTATCATATGTTAGAAAATATATAAAAAACTCCATATTTGTAATTTTTATAGTCAGTATGTTGTTAACTGCGTTGCGTTTTTGTGTGCTGCGCTCATTTGTTTACAATTCTCCTGGAGAAGCTGCATGAGCCTAAGCAGGGCAACCTTGTTACCATTGATCAGTAATACATTTATTATGAACTGCTGATTGCAACTTAAAATGAATGTAATGAAATTAGAATAATCTCTCGTTTTAGTGATTCCCAAGTTATTTTTTTGTTATTGACGTTCTAATCAGGCTATACTCTGGTCGGGCAAGTAAAATTCTCTTTCAGGTAGGCCTATTGTATTTACTTTTTCCAGATCGAGTCCGATACCGATACTTTCATTTTTGGTACTCGCCGATACCGATACCATAACCGATACCTGTATTTTTTATTTTCAATTAATTTTTAATTCATGTATTTGTAATTTTTAAATGTATTGGTAGAGAAACCAAAAGAATATCAATCATATTAGTTGTTTATTAAATTTAAACTTAATTTGTTCATCAAATATATATTTAATGCACTGCATATTCATTACTGTATAAATTAAATATTGATGTATGTTTTTGAAAAGTTAAAAAAAGGTAGCCTATTTAGTCAAGAGCAGTGAGTAGCCTAATTTATTTGTCCTTTGTTTGATTAACATTAAAACACAGCAGCATATTAATTAAACTGCTGCACCTTTAAGACGAACGCACGGACCCCATTTGAATTATACTGTGAACGTTCACTTGAGATATAACAGACTTTGTTTACTAGGATACTCGCCAACAGTGAAAAGTGAATTCATCCGTAGATTCCGTATAAACGCAAGACGTGAAAGACTTCCATTCAGTATCGCGCGCTGTCTGAGGCGATGGTTTTCGGGGCGCGCGCTTTGGATGTTTGAAGTTCATGTAAATTCTTGACCTGCAAATGTCCTGTAATAATGTAGGCAACCACTCCTTAAACACAAATAAGGTAACAGTTCATGTTTTACTTACATATACGATTTAGTTTAATCCAAATAACACGTGCTGAGTGAACGATCAGCAATCAAGAGCATTCAACAGATGTGCTCTCTCTCTCTCTCTCTCTCTCTCTCTCTCTCTCTCTCTCTCTCTCTCTCTCTCTCTCTCTCTCTCTCTCTCTCTCGCTCTCTCTCTTTCTGGTACCGTAAGTTAACGTTAATAATAAGCTCCATGCCTCGTTTTACTTTCTTTGCAATTGACATCCGACTGAACTACAAACATTTCCACTAACGTCTGATGCGCTCGACCAGCTCGCGCGTCTGTTCCGCTTGCGCGCTCAATCCACTGCGCGTTTTTCTCTTATCAGCTCGCGCACCACAGGCGTTACTATATTCTGTTTAATATTTCCTATTTTTTACAGTCTATGAATATTTCACTAATAAGATACATTTACCTCATAGACAGCCTTCTTTTTTATCCCCATAATAATTTCTGTTGTCAGTGTTTCTTTGTCTGGACACAAACACTGTAGGCCTACACACGCTGCCTGGTATCGGTTGTTGGTATCGGGGCATTTTTATGAGTACAAGTACGAGTACATGAGCTCAGTATCGGCCCGATACCCGATACTGGTATCGGTATCGGTGCATCCCAAATATATATATATATATAAATATAGCTGCGAGCAGCGATGGAGGGCCAAAGCCGGCGGTACCGCCACCCTGGTGCCTTTAGGTAACTAAAGGCACCGGGGTCACGGTGCCACCGGCTTGGGCCCGTAATCGCTGCTCGCAGCTATATTTATTATTATTATTATTATTTTGTCAACCTTTCGGGCACTTTTGGGGCCCTTAACATGCTCGAAAACTCTTGAAATTTTGCACACAGGTCAGAACCCGCGGCCATCAGGGCCGGGCTGAAGCTGGTACCCGGGCGTGGCAGGGGGCCTCGACAGCGCCCCCTGGAACGGGATCCGAACACTTGTCCATAAATCAGACACGCTTGCATGTAATAATATGAAACCCGGTACACATATAGACCTCATCGGGCCGAACAACTTTCGTGCTCTAAGTTTTACGCCAGCCCAACAGGAAGTCGGCTATTTAGCGTTGTTTGGAAACGCATGCTGTGGAATTTAATGTACTCCTCCTAGGAAATTCATCCATTCGCCTCCAAACTCGGTGTGCATGAAGTCAAGACAATGAGGATGCTAAATTGCGGACGGATTTTTGATATCTCGAACGGTTTGGCCGTGGCAAGGAAACGAATTTATGGCGAATAATTCAAACAGGAAGTGTGTTATAACATCTGCATACATTAACTGATCTTGATGAAACTTCAGCAGTGTGTTCGTTGTAAGAGGCCGATCACATGGATGTGACATTTGTGAGTCAAAGTTATAGCGCCACCAACTGGCAACAGGAAGTGTGTCACTTTCATAATGCTTTAAAAAAACACCCTCTTATTTTTACCCGATTTGCTTAAAACTTTATGTGTATAATGTAGACACACGGCAGAAGTAGACCTGTGAAAGGATTATTGATATCTTAGATACTGTTGCCGTGGCAACGCATTAAACTTTAATATTCTTTTTGGATGCTTTTGAGACTCTTCACATGTTTGTGTCTCGACAGACACATCACATTTATTATCCAGTAGACATGTGCAAAGTTTCAGAAACGGGCGTGGTGAAATGGCTCAGTAGCGCCACCTTTAGTCAAAAATGGGGGCTTAGTTTTTCCTAGAATCACAAAACTTGGTAGGTGTATTGTTCTCATCAAGCCGGACAACTTTCTAATTGACAGTTATTAGCTATGACCAACAGGGTGTCGGATATTTTGGTCTGAATATGGATTTTTTGCTAAACCAGCCTCTGAGTTTTTAGTTGCTCCTCCTAAAAGGTTTATTTTATTCCCACCAAACTTTTTCAACATGATTAAAATATATTAATGATGCAAAATTGTAAACGGATATTGAATATCTCAAACGGTTTTGCTATGGCGAGGGATTAAATTTATGTCAAAAAGGAAGCAGGAAACATCTCAACATAACTTCTAAAAATGTAATTATACACCATTTATTTTTATGTAAAATGATACAAATATTAGAACTAAACCCATTTTATTCTGTTTTTGCAATTCAAGGAGTATGAAAAAGTTAAAAACAGGCTATTTAGTGCTATTTGGTTCAACAAAAAATCAAACATAGGGCTATACTGCCCTCTTGTGTGCAAAAGGATATTAAAATAGTATATAAAAGTTTTACTAGGTAGGCCTATTGTATTTAAATATAAATTTATTAGGTATATGACTGTGAGGATATTTTCCCATCGGTTAATCGACGTGTGACACGAGCGGCTGCTTTTAAATCGCTAATATAAAAGTGAAAGTAAAAAACGGAGGTCCGCACGGACATTGATAATGGTGCACGTTGGAAAAAATTATACTTTTAAACATAACACTAAACCGCCATCAGGTGTCACCAGGCGACCATCTTAATGAGCGAGTCATTGATTCATTCGTTCAAGCGATTCGTTCGAATGACTGAGTCATTCATGATTGAGACAGATGTTTATGGATTGACCATTGAATCTTTGAGTCAACCGATTCGTTTCAAAATGCTGAATCATTAAGTAATGAGAAAACAAGTTGCTGTGAGATGCACGATGGTTCTGCTGATCTTTGTTTAACTATTTTTGCTGCTGAAACAGAACAAAAACAGTCAATATTGCATCTAAAATGTAAGTGACTTAATTGTAACTGTTTATTAACCTGTTGTATGAAATCAATGTCACAGTTTCAATTGTGATTGTATTCAGGAAATAGTTGCCTACTCGTCAAATGAGGTTGCTTAACTCTTATCATATGTTAGAAAATATATAAAAAACTCCATATTTGTAATTTTTATAGTCAGTATGTTGTTAACTGCGTTGCGTTTTTGTGTGCTGCGCTCATTTGTTTACAATTCTCCTGGAGAAGCTGCATGAGCCTAAGCAGGGCAACCTTGTTACCATTGATCAGTAATACATTTATTATGAACTGCTGATTGCAACTTAAAATGAATGTAATGAAATTAGAATAATCTCTCGTTTTAGTGATTCCCAAGTTATTTTTTTGTTATTGACGTTCTAATCAGGCTATACTCTGGTCGGGCAAGTAAAATTCTCTTTCAGGTAGGCCTATTGTATTTATATATAAATATATTAGGGATGTGACTGTGATAAAATTTTCCCACCAGTTAATCGACGTGTGACACCGCTGAGGGCTTTTAAATCGCTAACTTAAAAGCGAAAGTAAAATACAGACGTCCGCACAGACATTGATAATGCTGCAGAGTAGAGCGAGCATTTTCAATGTATGCCTATGGAAGTAGGAATGAACTTAAACGTTTTATTTATGTTTTTATGTGTCCACTGTTCAACCACAACCGCGTCACACACACACACATTCCAGAATTGCAATCTTGACATCGCAGCCTGTTCATTATAGCCCTAATACAATATAATAATAAAAATAGTCAACCTAACATATACGAATTACACTGCTCTGTTTAAATAGTCAGTAGTACAATTTGTTCCATTCACAGTAAGCAGAGCTCCACTGTGATGTTTCCAAGCACATTTTTGCGCGTGTGAAGAGGATGATTTTTTCTATCGATATTGGAACACGAGTGAAGTACAAAGCCTATAATAAAGAACAGTTTAGCATCCAAATGCATCGCAAATATTGAAATTTTTTATTCTAATGAGAGAGTTACGTGAGACCAACACTGCTTACTTTCGTTTTTATTTTTACATTAAATTTAAAGGATTTGTTGTGGAATATTTTGAGTGTATCATAAAATCAGAATAAGGTAAGACAAGTAATATTTTCTGTCTTATATATATATGTGTGTGTGTGTAAATATACATATATATATATATATATATAGACATAGATAGATAGAAAGATATATATATATATATATATATATATATATATATATATATATATATATATATAAATATAGCTGCGAGCAGCGATGGAGGGCCAAAGCCGGCGGCACCGCCATCCCCGGTGCCTTTAGGTTACTAAAGGCACTGGGGTTGCGGTGCCACCGGCTTGGGCCCGTAATCGCTGCTCGCAGCTATATTTATTATTATTATTATTATTTTGTCAACCTTTCGGGCACTTTTGGGGCCCTTAACATGCTCGAAAACTCTTGAAATTTTGCATACACGTCAGAACCCGCGGCCATCAGGGCCGGACTGAAGCTGGTACCCGGGCGTGGCAGGGGGGCTCGACAGCGCCCCCTGGAACGGGATCCAAACACGTGTCCATAAATCAAACACGCTTGCATGTAATAATATGAAACTCAGTACACATATAGATCTCATTGGGCCGAACAACTTTCGTGCTCTAAGTTTTACGCCAGCCAAACAGGAAGTTGGCTATTTAGCGTTGTTTGGAAACGCATGCTGTGGAATTTAATGTACTCCTCCTAGGGAATTCATCGATTCGCCTCCAAACTCGGTGTGCATGAAGTCAAGACATTGAGGATGCTATATTGCGGACGGATTTTTGATATCTCGAACGGTTTGGCCGTGGCGAGGAAACAAATTTATGGCGAAAAAATGAAACAGGAAGTGTGTTATAACTTCTGCATACATTAACTGATCTTGATGAAACTTCAGCAGTGTGTTCGTTGTAAGAGGCCGATCACATGGATGTGACTATTGTGAGTCAAAGTTATAGCGCCACCAACAGGCAGCAGGAAGTACATCACTTTCAAAATGCTTTGAAATCAGTGTCTTATTTTTACCCGATTTGCTTCAAACTTTATGTGTACAATATAGACACACGGCAGATGTAAACCTGTGAAAGGATTATTGATATCTTAGATACTGTTGCCGTGGCAACGCATCAAACTTTAATATTATTTTTTGATGCTTTTGAGACTCTTAACATACTTGAAATTGCATGAAACTCAACAGACACATCACATTTATTAGCCCGTAGACATGTGCAAAGTTTCAGAAACGGGCGTGGTGAAATGGCTCAGTAGCGCCACCTTTAGTCAAAAATGGGGGCTTAGTTTTTCCTAGAATCACAAAACTTGGTATGTGTATTGTTCTCATCAAGACGGACAACTTTCTAATTTACATGAACCATCTCCGACCAACAGGAAGAGAGATATTTTGGTTTGAATGTGGATTTTCTGAAGAATTTTCTCTCCCTCTCTCTGTGTCTGTGTGTGTGTGAGGGGAGGGGGGGGTTTGACTATTGCTTTTATATTGTTAATCAAGGTTTCAGGGGCTTTTGGGTCCCTAAACGTGCTCGAAAACTCTTGAAACTTTGCACACAGGTCAGAACCCGCGGCCATCAGGGACGGGCTGAATCTGGTAGCCGGGCGTGGCAGGGGGGCTCAACAGCGCCCCCTTGAACGGGGTTCTAAAACTTGGTCCATATATCAAACACGCTTGCATGAATTCATTTGAAACTCGGTACACATATAGATCTCACTGGGCCGAACTACTTTCGTGCTCTAAGTTTTACGCCAGCCCAACAGGAAGTCGGCTATTTAGGGTTGTTTGGAAACGCTTGCTGTGGAATTTAATGTACTCCTCCTAGGAAATACATCGATTCGCCTCCAAACTCAGTCAGCGTGAAGTCAAGACATTGAGGATGCTAAATTGCAGACGGATTTTTGATATCTCGAACGGTTTGGCCGTGGCGAGGAAACGAATTAATGGCGAGAAAAGAGAAACACGAAGTGTTATAACTAATGCATACATTAACTGATCTTTATGAAACTTCAGCAGTTTGTTCATGGTAAGAGGCCGATCAGATGGATGTAACTATTGTGTGTCAAAGTTAAAGCGCCACCAACTGGCAGCAGGAAATGTGTCACTTTCAAAATGCTTTTGACAAAAGTGGGGGGGGGGGTCGTTTTACCTACAGTAGCACAACTCAGTACGTATGTTGATCTCATCGACCCGGACAACTTTCTAATTTAAAGTCATTAGCTCCGACCATCAGGAAGTCAGATATTTTGGTTTGAATGTGGATTTTTTGCAAAATCAGCCTCCAAAAGGCACTAAAAGCCTCAAATCTTCTAAAAATGTAATTTTATACCATTTATTTCTATATAAAAGTATACAAATATCACAACTAAACCCATTTTATTCTGTTTTTAAAAAGAATTTTATTCTAATTTTATTCTAAATTTTAAAACAGTAAAGTAAAAAAAAAAAATCAAGTCATACATAGGGCTATACTGCCCTCTTGTGTCCAAAAGGACATCAAAATAATATATAAAACTTTTTACCAGCTAGGCCAATAATGTATTTAAATATACATTTATTAGGTATGTGTCTGAGGATATTTTCCCACCGGTTAATCGACGTGTGTGACACGAGCGGGTGCTTTTAAAACGCTAATATAAAAGTGAAAGAAAAATACGGACGTCCGCACGGACATTTATAATGGTGCACACACAAATCACACACACGTTGGAAAGAATTATGCTTTTAAACAACACTAAACCGCCATTAGATGTCGCCAAGTGACCGTCTTAATGAGCGAGTCATTGATTAATTCGTTCAAACGATTCGAAATCCATAAACATATACAGATCCATAAACATGGATCCATAAACATCCAATCCATAAACATAAACAGATGTTTATGGATTGATCATTCAATCTTTGAGTCAACCAATTCGTTCAAAATGCTGAATCATTCAGTTATGAGAAAACACGTTCCTGTGAGATGCGTTCTTCTGTAATCTTTGTTTAACTATTTTCGCTGCTGAAACAGAACAAAAACAGTCAATATTGTATCTAAAATGTAAATGACTTCATTTTAACTGTTAATATCCTGTTGTATGAAATCAATGTCACAGTTTCAATTGTGATTGTATTCAGGAAAAGTTAGGTACGGAGAGCGAGCGATTTCAACGAAATCAGAACTAAACCCATTTTATTCTTTTATTATTATTATTATTCAATTTAAGAATTATGTTTGAGTTTAAAAAAAGCCAGAATGTTTTAGTCCAAAAAATAAATAAATCATGCCATGGATTGCTTGAAATTTTTTTTTTTTATTATATTTATTTTTTTCGTTTTGGCTTTGTTTATAGTTTATTTTTTATTTTTTATTCTTGTTCCGTTCGGAATATCATTACATTTAAAGGATTTGTTGTGGAATATTTTGAGTGTATCATAAAATCAGAATATTCTCTCGATTTAGTGATCCCCTACTTATTATTTTATTTTATTTTTTTCTTTGTTCTAATCAGGTCAGGCAAGTAAAATTATCTGTGTCTTGTCCCTTAAATTTATTTATATATATGTGTGTGTGTGTGTGTATATATATATATATATATATATATATATATATATATATATATATATATGTATGTGTGTGTGTGTGTATATATATATATAAATATAAATATAGCTGCGAGCAGCGATGGAGGGCCAAAGCCGGCGGTACCGCCACCCTGGCACCAGGATTGCGGTGCCACCGGCTTGGGCCCGTAATCGCTGCTCGCAGCTATATTTATTATTATTATTATTATTATTTTGTCAACCTTTCGGGCACTTTTGGGGCCTTTAAAATGCTCAAAAACTCTTGAAATTTTGCACACACGTCAGAAGCTGTGGCCATCAGGGCCGGACTGAAGCTGGTACCCGGGCGTGGCACGGGGGCTCGACAGCGCCCCCTGGAATGGTGTCTGAAAACTTGGTCCATAAATCAAACACGCTTGCATGTAATAATATGAAACTCAGTACACATATAGATCTCATCGGGCCGGACAACTTTTGTGCTCTAAGTTTTACACCAGCCCAACAGGAAGTCGGTTATTATACGTTGTTTGGAAAACGCATACAATGGAATGTGAAATACTCCTCCTAGGGAATTCATCCGATCGCCACCAAACTCGGTGTGAATGAAGGCAAGACATTGAGGATGCTAAATTGCAAACGGATTTTTGATAGCTCGAACGGTTTGGCCGTGGCAAGGAATCGAATTTATGGCGAGAAAAGAGAAACACGAAGTGGAATAACTTCTGCATACATTAACTGATCTTGATGAAACTTCAGCAGTGCGTTTGTGGTAAGAGGCCGATCAGATGGATGTAGCTATTGTGAGTCAAAGTTATAGCGCCACCAACTGGCAGTAGGAAGTGTGTCACTTTCAACATGCTTTTGAAAAAAGTGGGGGGGTTAGTTTTACCAACAGTTACAAAAATCAGTATATATATTGGTCTCACCGAGCCGGACAACTTTCTAATTTACAGTTATTAGCTCAGAGCAAAAGGAAGTCAGATATTTTGGTTTGAATGTGGATTTTTTGGATATTTCAGACTCTGAGTTTTTAGCTACTCTTCCTAACTGGTTTATTTTATTCACACCAAACTTTTTCAAAATGATGAAAATACATTAAAGATGCTAAATTGTGAACGGATATTAAACATCTCAAACGGTTTTGCTATAGTGAGGGACTAAATTAATGTACAAAAAGGAAACTAAAAGCCTCATCTTCTAAAAATGTAATTAAAAAACATTTATTTCTATATAAAAGTATACAAATATCACAACTAAACCCATTTTATTCTTTTTTTTTTTCAATTTAATAATTATTTATAAGTTTAAAAATAGTAATTGTACTATTTAGTCCCATAAAAGTCAAGTCATACATAGGGCTATACTGCCCTCTTGTGTTTAAAATCAGGTAGGCCTATTGTATCTACATAAAAATATAGGCTACTAGGTTTGTGACGGTGAGAATATTTTACCACCGGTTAATCGACGTGTGACACCGCTGGGGGCTTTTGAATCGCCAACTTAAAACCGAAAGTAAAATATGCTCGTCCGCAATGACATTGATAGTGGTTGAGCGAGCGTTTCAAATGAATTCCTATGGAAGTAGGAATTAACTGAAAAACGTCCACTCTGTTCTGCTCGTTCCTCGCCGTGGATGCGCACCGTTATGAATGCCCGTGCAGCCATGAGCATTTTAGTTTCATTTTAAAATTAGCACCTTTCGGGGGGTGGATTGCTTGGAATTATTTTACAAAAGCACAATGTTGTGTTTTATTGTGACTGTACACAAATATAAGTTAACACTTTGCAGTTTGAATGTCGTCCTGTATAATGATGGAGTATGTTTTTATGTGTCCACTGTTCAATCGCGCCCACGCCACACACACACACACGGTTTACTATCTTTGTGGGGACTCTCCATAGACTTAATGGTTTTTATACTGTACAAACTGTATATTCTATCTCCTCACACTAACCCTACCCCTAAACCTACCTATCCCAGAAAACTTTCTGCATTTTTACATTTCCAAAAAAACTCATTCTGTATGATTTATAAACTTGTTTACCCATGGGGACATCTATTTAGGTCCCCACTGTGACACGAGTCCCCATGAGTCTGTGTGCATTCAGGTTGAAGTCCCCACCGGGATAGGAAAACATGAACACATACACACACACACACACACACACACACACACACACACACACACACACACACACACACACACACACAGACACACACACACACACACACACACACACACACACACACACACACACACACACACACACACACACACACACACACACACACATTCCAGCATTGCAATCTTGACATCGCAGCCTGTTCATTATAGCCTTAATAAAATATAATAATAAAATAGTTAACCTAACATATAAAAATTACACTGCTCTAAATAGTCAGTAGTACAATTCGTACATTCACAGTAAGCACCGCTCCACTGTGATGTTTCAAGCACATTTTTGCGCGTGTGAAGAGGATGATTTTTTCCGTCGATATTGGAACACGAGTGAAGAACAAAGCCTATAATAAAGAATAGTTTAGCATCCAAATACATCGCAAATGCTGAAACATTTTGATTCTAATGAGAGGGTTACGTGAGCCCAACAGTGCTTACTTTCGTTTTTATTTTTACATTAAATTTAAAAGATTTGTTGTGGAATATTTTGAGTGTATCATAAAATCAGAATAAGGTAATAAGGTTTCTGTCTTTTATATATATATATATATATATATATATATATATATATATATATATATATATATATATATATATACAGTCAGGTCCATAAATATTGGGACATTGACACAATTCTAATCTTTTTGGCTCTATACACCACCACAATGGATTTGAAATTTAACGAACAAGATGTGCTTTAACTGCAGACTTTCAGCTTTAATTTGAGGGTATTTACATCCAAATCAGGTGAACGGTGTAGGAATTACAACAGTTTGTATATGTGCCACCCACTTTTTAAGGGACCAAAAGTAATGGGACAGATTAACAATCATAAATCAAACTTTTACTTTTTAATACTTGGTTGCAAATCCTTTGCAGTCATTTACAGCCTGAAGTCTGGAACGCATAGACATCACCAGTTGCTGGATTTCATCCCTGGTGATGCTCTGCCAGGCCTCTACTGCAACTGTCTTCAGTTCCTGCTTGTTCTTGGGGCATTTTCCCTTCAGTTTTGTCTTCAGCAAGTGAAATGCATGCTCAATCGGATTCAGGTCAGGTGATTGACTTGGCCATTGCATAACATTCCACTTCTTTACCTTAAAAAACTCTTTGGTTGCTTTCACAGTATGCTTTGGGTCATTGTCCATCTGCACTGTGAAGCGCCGTCCAATGAGTTCTGAAGCATTTGGAAGTGACGTTTAACACCGTTCTTGACTCCTAATAACATATAAAAAAAATGCCAGTAGGTGCTAAACATCCTACCAACATACTAGAGACATGCGAAAACATACTAGCAAACACTTAGCTAAGTGCTAAAGAATGGTATTACTGCAATTAAATATGAATTTGCTGTAACTCAGGCATGGAATGCCCAATCTGCCCCAAACTTCACACTTTTGATAAGCGTTCTGTCCTGAACACATGACCATGCTTATATTCAGTTACAGTCATAGCGCCACCTGCTGGCAACAGGAAGTGACATGTTTAACACTGTTATGGACTCCTAATAACATATAAAAAAGTGCCAGCAAGTGTTAAACATGCTAACAACATACTAGAAACATGTTAAAACATGCTAGCAAACTCTTAGCTAAGTGCTAAAGCATGCTATTATTGCAAATTAAATAGGAATGTGCTGTAACTCAGGCATGGAATGTCCAATCTGCCCCAAACTTCACACTTTTGATAAGCGTTCTGTCCTGAACACATCTACATGAGAACATTCAGTTATAGTAATAGCGCCACCTACTGGCAACAGGAAGTGACATGTTTAACACGTTGATGCCATTCTAGCAACATGTTAAAAATGCCATTGACTTCTAAACATGCTAGAAACATGTTAAAACATGCTAGCAATACTTAGCTAAGTGCTAAAGCATGGTAATTCAATGAAACAGGATGTTGTGGTTACCCAAGAAGGCAATGTCCAATCTGCCCCAAACTTCACACTTTTAATAAACGTTCTGTCCTAAACACATGACCATGCTCATATTCAGTTATAGTCATAGTGCCACCTGCTGGCAACAGGAAGTGACATGTTAAACACTGTTGTGGACATATAAAAACATATAAAAAAAGTGCCAGCAAGTGCTAAACATGCTAATAACATACTAGAAACATGCTAAAACATGCTAGCAAACACTTAGCTAAGTGCTAAAGCATGCTATTACTGTAATTAAATATGAATTTGCTGTAACTCAGGCATGGAATGTCCAATCTGCCCCAAACATCACACATTTGATAAGAATCATGGCCTGAACACATGTCTATGCTCAAATTCAGTTATAGTAATAGCGCCACCTACTGGCAACAGGAAGTGTCATGTTTAACACGTTGATGCCGTTCTAGCAACATGTTAAAAATGCCATTCAGTTCTAAACATGCTAGAAACATGTTAAAACATGCTAGCAATACTTAGCTAAGTGCTAAAGCATGCTAATTCAATGAAACAGGACTTTGTTGTTACTCAAGAAGGCAATGTACAATCTACCCCAAACTTCACACGTTTAATAAGAGTTATCTCTTGAACACATGTCCATGCTCATATTTAGTTGTAGTCATAGCGCCACCTGCTGGCAACAGGAAGTGACGTTTAACACTGTTCTTGACTCCTAATAACATATAAAAAAATGCCAGTAGGTGCTAAACATCCTACCAACATACTAGAGACATGCTAAAACATACTAGCAAACACTTAGCTAAGTGCTAAAGAATGATATTACTGCAATTAAAAATGAATTTGCTGTAACTCAGGCATGGAATGTCCAATCTGCCCCAAACTTCACACTTTTGATAAGCATTCTGTACTGAACACATGGCCATGCTTATATTCAGTTACAGTCATAGCTCCACCTGCTGGAAACAGGAAGTGACATGTTTAACACTGTTATGGACTCCTAATAACATATCAAAAAGTGCCAGCAAGTGCTAAACATGCTAACAACATACTAGAAACATGCTAATACATGCTAGCAAACTCTTAGCTAAGTGCTAAAGCATGCTATTATTGCAATTAAATAGGAATTTGCTGTAACTCAGGCATGGAATGTCCAATCTGCCCCAAACTTCACACTTTTGATAAGAGTCATGGCCTGAACACATCTACATGAGAAAATTCAGTTATAGTAATAGCGCCACCTACTGGCAACAGGAAGTGACATGTTTAACACGTTGATGCCGTTCTAGCAACATGTTAAAAATGCCATTGAGTTCTAAACATGCTAGAAACATGTTAAACATGCTAACAATGCTTAGCTAAATGCTAAAGAATGCTAATTCAATGAAACATGACTTTGTTGTTACTCAAGAAGGCAATGTCCAATTTGTACCAAACTTCAAACGTTTGATAAGAGTTCTGTCCTGAACACACATCCATGCTCATATTCAGTTATAGTCATAACGCAACCTACTGGCAACAGAAACTGACATGTTTAACAGAGTAATGCAGTAAATTGTTGTGTACTAAGCATGCTAGAAACAGACTAAACATGCTAGCAACACTTAGCTGAGTCATGAAGCATGCTATTATCACCATTATACAAAACATTTTGTAACTGACTTTGACATACTCTTACTATATATACCTCCTTAAATGTACATTTCCCAACCATGCTCTGTCTTCCTAAAGCCACCGAGTGTTGATGGCACGGGTGCGAGGGCCCTTTCATCGCTGCTTGCAGCTTTAATTAGGGCCCAAGCCCTGAAAGGGCGAAGGCCCTATTGTTTCCGGTAGGATTATTATTATTAGGGCCCGAGCACCGATGGTGTGAGGACCCTCTTGGAATTGCTCTGTTTATTAGGGCCCGAGCACCGATGGTGTGAGGACCCTCTTGGAATTGCTCTGTTTATTATTATTATTATTATTATTCTTCTTCTTCTTCTTCTCCGCATTTAATTGCATTTTTGAGGGCCTAAACATGCTCGAAAACTCACGAAACTTTGCACACGCGTCAGAACTGGCGAAAATTTACATCTGATATAGGTTTCAGAATTGGACGGGGCAAAACGGCTCGATAGCGCCACCTATAAAAGTTCAACGGAGTGCGCCTCCCGCAACGTTCCACGTACGTGCACGAAATTCGGTACATACATGTAATGACCTAATACCTACAAAAAAGTCTCTTGGAGCATAGCCCTAAACACAACAGGAAGTCAGCCATTTTGAACTTCCTCTCAGATTTTTGTGCAGTTTTTGCCATTTTCAGGCCTCGTACTTTAACGAACTCCTCCTACAGTTTTAATCTGATCATCTTCAAATTTGGTGAGTGTAATCTTAAGGCCTTTGCGACGTTAAATTGCGAAGATCTTGAGTTTTCGTCAAAGGGCGGGTCCTCGGCGACCTGACAAATTTCGATGTTTCGCCATGAAACAGGAAGTTGCTGTAACTCAGGCATGGAATGTCCAATCTGCCCCAAACTTCACACTTTTGATAAGCGTTCTGTCCTGAACACATGACCATGCTCATATTCAGTTACAGTCATAGCGCCACCTGCTGGCAACAGGAAGTGACATGTTTAACACTGATATGGACTCCTAATAACATATAAAAAAGTGCCAGCAAGTGCTAAACATGCTAACAACATAATAGAAGCATGCTAAAACATGCTAGCAAACTCTTAGCTAAGTGCTAAAGCATGCTATTATTGCAATTAAATAGGAATTTGCTGTAACTCAGGCATGGAATGTCCAATCTGCCCCAAACTTCACACTTTTGATAAGCGTTCTGTCCTGAACACATTTACATGAGAAAATTCAGTTATAGTAATAGCGCCACCTACTGGTAACAGGAAGTGACATGTTTAACACTCTTGTGGTCTCCTAATAACATATAAAAAAGAGCCAGCAAGTGCTAAACAGGTTAGCAACATACTAGAAACATGTTAGCAAACACTTAGCTAAGTGCTAAAGCATGCTATTACTGCAATTAAATAGGAATTTGCTGTAACTCAGGCATGTAATGTCCAATCTGCCCCAAACTTCACACATTTGATAAGAATCATGGCCTGAACACATGTCTATGCTCAAATTCAGTTATAGTAATAGCGCCACCTACTGGCAACAGGAAGTGACATGTTTAACACTTTGATGCCGTTCTAGCAACATGTTAAAAATGCCATTGAGTTCTATACATGCTAGAAACATGTTAAAACATGCTAGCAGTACTTAGCTAAGTGCTAAACCATGCTAATTCAATGAAACAGGACTTTGTTGTTACTCAAGAAGGCAATGTACAATCTACCCCAAACTTCACACGTTTGATAAGAGTTATCTCTTGAACACATGTCCATGCTCATATTTAGTTATAGTCATAGCGCCACCTGCTGGCAACAGGAAGTGACGTTTAACACTGTTCTTTACTCCTAATAACATATAAAAAAATGCCAGTAGGTGCTAAACATCCTACCAACATACTAGAGACATGCTAAAACATACTAGCAAACACTTAGCTAAGTGCTAAAGAATGATATTACTGCAATTAAATATGAATTTGCTGTAACTCAGGCATGGAATGTCCAATCTGCCCCAAACTTCACACTTTTGATAAGCGTTCTGTCCTGAACACATGACCATGCTTATATTCAGTTACAGTCATAGCGCCACCTGCTGGCAACAGGAAGTGACGTTTAACACTGTTCTTGACTCCTAATAACATATAAAAAAATGCCAGTAGGTGCTAAACATCCTACCAACATACTAGAGACTTGCTAAAACATACTAGCAAACACTTAGCTAAGTGCTAAAGAATGATACTACTGCAATTAAATATGAATTTGCTGTAACTCAGGCAAGGAATGTCCAATCTGCCCCAAACTTCACACTTTTGATAAGCGTTCTGTCCTGAACACATGATCATGCTTACAGTCATAGCGCCACCTGCTGGCAGCAGGAAGTGACATGTTTAACACTGTTATGGACTCCTAATAACATATAAAAAAGTGCCAGCAAGTGCTAAACATGCTAACAACATACTAGAAACATGCTAAAACATGCTAGCAAACTCTTAGCTAAGTGCTAAAGCATGCTATTATTGCAATTAAATAGGAATTTGCTGTAATTCAGGCATGGAATGTCCAATCTGCCCCAAACTTCACACATTTGATAAGAATCATGGCCTGAACACATGTCTATGCTCAAATTCAGTTATAGTAATAGCGCCACCTACTGGCAAAAGGAAGTGACATGTTTAACACTTTGATGCCGTTCTAGCAACATGTTAAAAATGCCATTGAGTTCTAAACATGCTAGAAACATGTTAAAACATGCTAACAATGCTTAGCTAAGTGCTAAAGAATGTTAATTCAATGAAACATGACTTTGTTGTTACTCAAGAAGGCAATGTCCAATTTGCACCAAACTTCACACAATGGATAAGAGTTCTGTCCTGAACACACATCCATGCTCATATTCAGTTATAGCCATAACGCCACCTACTGGCAACAGAAACTGACATGGTTAACACTGTAATGCAGTACTAACCACATAATTATTGTGTACTAAGCATGCTAGAAACAGACTAAACATGCTAGCAACACTTAGCTGAGTCATGAAGCATGCTATTATCACCATTATACAAAACATTTTGTAACTGACTTTGACATACTCTTACTATATATACCTCCTTGAATGTACATTTCCCAACCATGCTCTGTCTTCCTAAAGCCACCGAGTGTTGATGGCACGGGTGCGAGGGCCCTTTCATCGCTGCTTGCAGCTTTAATTATTATTATTATTATTCTTCTCCGCATTTAATTGCATTTTTGAGGGCCTAAACATGCTCGAAAACTCACGAAACTTTGCACACGCGTCAGAACTGGCGAAAATTTACATCTGATATAGGTTTCAGAATTGGGCGGGGCAAAATGGCTCGATAGCGCCACCTATAAAAGTTCAACGGAGTGCGCCTCCCGCTGTGTTCCACGTACGTGTACGAAATTCGGTACATATGTGAAAGGACCTAATACCTACAAAAAAGTCTCTTGGAGCATAGCTCTAAACACAACAGGAAGTCAGCCATTTTCAACTTCCTCTCTGATTTTTGTGCACTTTTTGCCATTTTCAGGCCTCGTACTTTAACGAACTCCTCCTACAGTTTTAATCTGATCATCTTCAAATTTGGTGAGTGTAATCTTAAGGCCTTTGCGACGTTAAATTGCGAAGATCTTGAGTTTTCGTCGAAGGGCGGGCCCTCGGCGGCCTGACAAATTTTGATGTTTCGCCATGAAACAGGAAGTTGCTGTAACTCAGGCATGGAATGTCCAATCTTCCCCAAACTTCACACTTTTGATAAGCGTTCTGTCCTGAACACATGACCATGCTTATATTCAGTTACAGTCATAGCGCCACCTGCTGGCAACAGGAAGTGACATGTTTAACACTCTTGTGGACTCCTGATAACATATAAAAAAGTGCCAGCAAGTGCTAAACATGCTAACAACTTATTAGAAACATGCTAAAACATGCTAGCAAACACTTAGCTAAGTGCTAAAGCATGCTATTACTGCAATTAAATAGGAATTTGCTGTAACTCAGGCACGGAATGTCCGATCTGCCCCAAACTTCACACGTTTGATAAGCGTTCTGTCCTGAACACATGACCATGCTCATATTCAGTTACAGTCATAGCGCCACCTGCTGGCAACAGGAAGTGACATGTTAAACACTGTTGTGGACTCCTGATAACATATAAAAAAGTGCCAGCAAGTGCTAAACATGCTAACAACATACTAGAAACATGTTAGCAAACACTTAGCTAAGTGCTAAAGCATGCTATTGCTGCAAATAAATAGGAAGTTGCTGTAACTAAGGCATGGAATGTCCAATCTGCCCCAAACTTCACACTTTTGATAAGCGTTCTGTCCTGAACACATGACCATGCTCATATTCAGTTATAGTCATAGCGCCACCTGCTGGCAACAGGAAGTGACATGTTTAACACTCTTGTGGACTCCTGATAACATATAAAAAAGTGCCAGCAAGTGCTAAACATGCTAACAACATACTAGAAACATGCTAAAACATGCTAGCAAACACTTAGCTAAGTGCTAAAGCATGCTATTACTGCAATTAAATAGAAATTTGTTGTAACTCAGGCACAGAATGTCCAATCTGCCCCAGACTTCACACGTTTGATAAGAGTCATGGCCTGAACACATCTACATGAGAATATTCAGTTATAGTAATAGCGCCACCTACTGGTAACAGGAAGTGTCATGTTTAACACGTTGATGCCGTTCTAGCAACATGTTAAAAATGCCATTGACTTCTAAAAATGCTAGAAACATGTTAAAACATGCTAGCAATACTTAGCTAATTCAATGAAACAGGATGTTGTTGTTACTCAAGAAGGCAATGTCCAATCTGCGCCAAACTTCACACTTTTGGTAAGCGTTCTGTCCTGAACACATGACCATGCTCATTCAGTTACAGTCATAGCACCGCCTGCTGGCAACAGGAAGTGACATGTTAAACACTGTTGTGGACTCCTGATAACATATAAAAAAGTGCCAGCAAGTGCTAAACACGCTAACAACATACTAGAAACATATTAGCAAACACTTAGCTAAGTGCTAAAGCATGCTATTGCTGCAATTAAATATGAATTTGCTGTAACACAGGCATGGAGTGTCCAATCTGCCCCAAACTTAATATGTAACATGCAAGAAACATGCTAGCAACACCTAGCTAAGTTCTAAAGCATGCTAGAAATGCTAAAGGAAGTTGTTGTAACTTAGGCATACAATGTCCAATCTACCCCAAACTTCAAACGTTTGATAATAGTTATCTCCTGAACACAAGTCCATGCTCATATTCAGATATAGTCATAGCGCCGCCTGCTGGCAACAGGAAGTGACGTTTAACACTATTCTGGACTCCTAATAACATATAAAAAAGTGTCACCAACTGCTAAACATGTTAGCAACATACTAGAAACATGCAATCAAATACTTAGCTAAGTGTTAAAGCATCCTATTACTGCAATTAAATATGAATTTGCTGTAACTCAGGCATTCAATGTCCAATCTACCCCAAAATTAATATGTAATATGCTAGAAACATCATAAAACATGCTAGAAATGCTAAAGGAAGTTGTTGTAACTCAAGCATACAATGTCCAATCTGCCCCAAACTCCACATGTTTGATAAAAGTCCTGCACTGAACACATCTACATAGCGATATTCAGATATAGACATAGCCCCACCTACTGGCAACAGAAACTGACATGGTTAACACAGTAATGCAGTACTAACCACATAACTATTGTGTACTAAGCATGCTAAAAACATACTAAACATGCTAGCAACTACTATATATACCTCCTTAAATGCACATTTTCCAACCATGCTCTGTCTTCCTAAAGCCACCGGGTGGCGGCGGCACGGGTGCGAGGGCCCTTTCATCGCTGCTTGCAGCTTTAATTATTATTATTATTATTATTATTTTGTCAACCTTTCGGGCACTTTTGGGGTCCTTAACATGCTCGAAAACTCTTGAAATTTTGCACACACGTCAGAACCCGCGGCCATCAGGGCCGGACTGAAGCTGGTACCCGGGCGGGGCAGGGGGGCTCGACAGCGCCCCCTGGAACGGGATCCAAACACGTGTCCATAAATCAAACACGCTTGCATGTAATAATATGAAACTCGGTACACATATAGATCTCATCGGGCCGAACAACTTTCGTGCTCTAAGTTTTACGCCAGCCAAACAGGAAGTTGGCTATTTAGCGTTGTTTGGAAACGCATGCTGTGGAATTTAATGTACTCCTCCTAGGGAATTCATCGATTCGCCTCCAAACTTGGTGTGCATGAAGTCAAGACATTGAGGATGCTAAATTGCGGACGGATTTTTGATATCTCGAACGGTTTGGCCGTGGCGAGGAAACAAATTTATGGCGAAAAAATGAAACAGGAAGTGTGTTATAACTTCTGCATACATTAACTGATCTTGATGAAACTTCAGCAGTGTGTTCGTTGTAAGAGGCCGATCAGATGGATGTGACTATTGTGAGTCAAAGTTATAGCGCCACCAACAGGCAGCAGGAAGTACATCACTTTCAAAATGCTTTGAAATCAGTGTCTTATTTTTACCCGATTTGCTTCAAACTTTATGTGTACAATGTAGACACACGGCAGATGTAAACCTGTGAAAGGATTATTGATATCTTAGATACTGTTGCCGTGGCAACGCATCAAACTTTAATATTATTTTTTGATGCTTTTGAGACTCTTAACATACTTGAAATTGCATGAAACTCAACAGACACATCACATTTATTAGCCCGTAGACATGTGCAAAGTTTCAGAAACGGGCGTGGTGGAATGGCTCAGTAGCGCCACCTTTAGTCAAAAATGGGGGCTTAGTTTTTCCTAGAATCACAAAACTTGGTATGTGTATTGTTCTCATCAAGACGGACAACTTTCTAATTTACATGAACCATCTCCGACCAACAGGAAGAGAGATATTTTGGTTTGAAAGTGGATTTTCTGAAGAATTTTCTCTCCCTCTCTCTGTGTCTGTGTGTTTGTGAGGGGAGGGGGGATTTGACTATTGCTTTTATATTGCTAATCAAGGTTTCAGGGGCTTTTGGGGTCCTTAACGTGCTCAAAAACTCTTGAAACTTTGCACACAGGTCAGAACCCACGGCCATCAGGGCCGGGCTGAAGCTGGTACCCGGGCGTGGCTGGGGGGCTCAACAGCGCCCCCTTGAACGGGGTTCTAAAACTTGATCCATATATCAAACACGCTCGCATGAACTAATATGAAACTCGGTACACATATAGATCTCATCGGGCCGAACAACTTTACCCGGTCAAGTTTTACGCCAGCCCAACAGGAAGTCGGCTATTATGGGTTGTTTGGAAAACGCTTGCTGTGGAATGTGAAATACTCCTCCTAGAAAATTCACCATGTCCCCTTCAAACTCGGTGTGCATGTAGTCAAGACTTTGAGGATGCTAAATTGCGGACGGATTTTTGATATCTCGAACGGTTTGGCTGGGGCGAGGAATCGAATTTATGGCGAGAAAAGAGAAACACGGAAGTGGAATAACTTCTGCATACATTAACTGATCTTGATGAAACTTCAGCAGTGTGTTCGTGGTAAGAGGCCGATCAGATGGATGTAGCTATTGTGAGTCAAAGTTATAGCGCCACCAACTGGCAGCAGGAAGTGTGTCACTTTCAACATGCTTTTGACAAAAGTGGGGGGGTTAGTTTTAACTACAGTAAAGAAAAAACAGTTTGTATATTGTTCTCATCAAGCCGGACAACTTTCTAATTTACATTCAATAGCTCTGGCCATCAGGAAGTCAGATATTTTGGTCTGAATGTGAATTTTTTGGCAAAATCAGCCTCTGAATTTTTAGCCACTCCTCTTAAACTATTTATTTTATTCGTACCAAACTTTTTCAACATGATGAAACTACATTAAATATGCTAAATTGTGAATGGATAATAAATATCTCAAACGGTTTTGCTATGGCGAGGGATTAAAGTAATGTCCAAAAAGGAAACACTAAAAATCTTCTAAAAATGTAATTATATACCATTTATTTCTATATAAAAGAATACAAATATCACAACTAAACCCATTTTATTCTGTTTTTGCAATTCAAGAAGAATGAAAAAGTTAAAACAGGCTATTTATTGCTATTTGGTTCAACAAAAAAGCAAACATAGGGCTATACTGCCCTCTTGTGTCCAAAAGGACATCAAAATAGTATATAAAACTTTTTACCAGGTAGGCCAATATTGTATTTAAATATACATTTATTAGGTATGTGTCTGAGGATATTTTCCCACCGGTTAATCGACGTGTGACACGAGTGGGTGCTTTTAAATCGCTAATATAATAGTGAAAGAAAAATAATGATAATGTTGCACACACAAATCACACACATGTGGGAAAGAATGATGCTTTTAAACAACACTAAACCGCTATTAGGTGTCGCCAGGCATCCATCTTAATAAGCGAGTCATTGATTCATTCGTTCAAACGATTCGTTCGAATGAGTCGATCATGATTAAGACAGATGTTTATGGATTGATCATTCAATCTTTGAGTCAACCGATTCGTTAAAAATGCTGAATCGTTCAGTTATGAGAAAACACGTGATGCGTGATGGTTCTGCCGTGATCTTTGTTTAACTATTTTCGCTGCTGAAACAGAACAAAAACAGTCAACATTGCATCTAAAATGTAAGTGACTTAATTGTAACTGTTTATTAATCTGTTGTATGAAATCTAGGGGTGGGAGAAAAAAATTATTCTTAGATGCATCGCGATGCGGACGTGGACGATTCTGAATCGATTCACAAATGTCAAAAAATTGATTCTCTAAAAAAATATTTTTCTAATAACGTAATATTGACGGAAGGCAAAAGGCGGAACTCTAAGCGGACGTGCTGCACGCAGTCTGTGGCGCGCACATAACAGAGAAGTTTCTTCTGCTCACCAAGGCTGCATTTATTTGATTAAAATACAAACAAAAACAGTAATATTGTAAAATATTATTCCAATTTAAAACAGTTTAAAATATATTAAAATAGAAAGCAGCTGTTATTTATTCCTGTGATCAAAGCTGAGTTTTCAGCATCATTACTCCAGTCGTCACTGTCACATGATCCTTCAGAAATTATTCTAATATGATGATTGATACTCAAGAAACATTCATTATTATTTTAAATGTCGAAAACAGTTGTGTACAGTCTTTGATGAATAGAAAGTTCAAAAGAACAGCATTTATCTGAAATCTAAAGCTTTTGTAACGTTAAACACTACCGCTCAAAAGTTTTGGGTTAGTAATAATTAAAATTTTATTTTTGGGGGAAATAAATAAAATAAATCAGTACTTTTATTTATGAAGGATGAGTTAAACTGATCAACAGTTACAGTAAAGACATTTATAATGTTAAAAATTTATATATTTGAAATATATGCTGTTCTTTTGAACTTTACATTCATCAAAGCATTTTGAAAAAAAAAATCTGTACACAACTGTTTTCAACATTGAAAATAATAATGAATATTTATTGAGCATCAATCATCATATTAGTATGATTTCTGAAGGATCATGTGACACTGAAGACTGGAGTAATGATGCTGAAAACTCAACTTTGATCACAGAAATGAATTACTATGTAAAATATTTAAAAATTGAAAACAGCTGTTTTAAATTGGAATAATATTTCACAATATTACTGTTTTTGTTTGTATTTTTAATCAATAAATGCAGCCTTGGTGAGCAGAAGACACTTCTCCTAAAAACATAAAAAATCTTACTGACCCCAAACTTTTGAACAATTATATATATATATATATATATATATATATATATATATATATATATATATATATATACATATATATATATACATATATATGTATGTGTGTGTGTATGTATGTGTATGTATATATATATATATATATATATATATATATATATATATATATATATATATATATATATAGCTGCGATCAGCGATTACGGGCCCAAGCCGGCGGTACCGCCACCCCGGTGCCTTTTGGTAACTAAAGGCACCGGGGTTGCGGTACCACCGGCTTGGGCCCGTAATCGCTGCTCGCAGCTATATATATATATATATTTAGGGCCCGAGCACCGATGGTGTGAGGACCCTCTTGGAATTGCTCTGTTTATTATTATTATTATTATTATTCTTCTCCGCATTGAATTGCATTTTTGAGGGCCTAAACATGCTCGAAAACTCACGAAACTTTGCACACGCGTCAGAACTGGCGAAAATTTACATCTGATATAGGTTTCAGAATTGGACGGGGCAAAATGGCTCGATAGCGCCACCTATAAAAGTTCAACGGAGTGCGCCTCCCGCATCGTTCCACGTACGTGCACGAAATTCGGTACATACATGTAATTACCTAATACCTACAAAAAAGTCTCTTGGAGCGTAGCCCTAAACACAACAGGAAGTCAGCCATTTTGAACTTCCTCTCAGATTTTTGTGCAGTTTTTGCCATTTTCAGGCCTCGTACTTTAACGAACTCCTCCTACAGTTTTAATCTGATCATCTTCAAATTTGGTGAGTGTAATCTTCAGGCCTTTGCGACGTTAAATTGCGAAGATCTTGAGTTTTCGTCGAAGTGCGGGTCCTCGGCGGCCTGACAAATTTCGATGTTTCGCCATGAAACAGGAAGTTGCTGTAACTCAGGCATGGAATGTCCAATCTGCCCCAAACTTCACACTTTTGATAAGAGTTCTGTCCTGAACACATGACCATGCTCATATTCAGTTATAGTCATAGCGCCACCTGCTGGCAACAGGAAGTGACATGTTTAACACTGTTATGGACTCCTAATAACATATAAAAAAGTGCCAGCAAGTGCTAAACATGCTAACAACATACTAGAAGCATGCTAAAACATGCTAGCAAACTCTTAGCTAAGTGCTAAAGCATGCTATTATTGCAATTAAATAGGAATTTGCTGTAACTCAGGCATGGAATGTCCAATCTGCCCCAAACTTCACACTTTTGATAAGCGTTCTGTCCTGAACACATCTACATGAGAATATTCAGTTATAGTAATAGCGCCACCTACTGGTAACAGGAAGTGTCATGTTTAACACGTTGATGCCATTCTAGCAACATGTTAAAAATGCCATTGACTTCTAAACATGCTAGAAACATGTTAAAACATGCTAGCAATACTTAGCTAAGTGCTAAAGCATGCTAATTCAATGAAACAGGATGTTGTTGTTACTCAAGAAGGCAATGTCCAATCTGCACCAAACTTCACACTTTTGATAAGCGTTCTGTCCTGAACACATGACCATGCTTATATTCAGTTACAGTCATAGCGCCACCTGCTGGCAACAGGAAGTGACATGTTTAACACTGTTATGGACTCCTAATAACATATAAAAAAGTGCCAGCAAGTGTTAAACATGCTAACAACATACTACAAACATGCTAAAACATGCTAGCAAACTCTTAGCTAAGTGCTAAAGCATGCTATTATTGCAATTAAATAGGAATTTGCTGTAACTCAGGCATGGAATGTCCAATCTGCCCCAAACTTCACACGTTTGATAAGAATCATGGCCTGAACACATGTCTATGCTCAAATTTAGTTATAGTAATAGCGCCACCTACTGGCACCAGGAAGTGACATGTTTAACACGTTGATGCCGTTCTAGCAACATGTTAAAAATGCCATTGAGTTCTAAACATGCTAGAAACATGTTAAAACATGCTAGCAATACTTAGCTAAATGCTAAAGCATGCTAATTCAATGAAACAGGACTTTGTTGTTACTCAAGAAGGCAATGTACAATCTACCCCAAACTTCACACGTTTGATAAGAGTTATCTCTTGAACACATGTCCATGCTCATATTTAGTTATAGTCATAGCGCCACCTGCTGGCAACAGGAAGTGACGTTTAACACTGTTCTTGACTCCTAATAACATATAAAAAAATGCCAGTAGGTGCTAAACATCCTACCAACATACTAGAGACATGCTGAAACATACTAGCAAACACTTAGCTAAGTGCTAAAGAATGATATTACTGCAATTAAATATGAATTTGCTGTAACTCAGGCATGGAATGTCCAATCTGCCCCAAACTTCACACTTTTGATAAGCGTTCTGTCCTGAACACATGACCATGCTTATATTCAGTTACAGTCATAGCGCCACCTGCTGGCAACAGGAAGTGACATGTTTAACACTGTTATGGACTCCTAATAACATATAAAAAAGTGCCAGCAAGTGTTAAACATGCTAACAACATACTAGAAACATGCTAAAACATGCTAGCAAACTCTTAGCTAAGTGCTAACGCATGCTATTATTGCAATTAAATAGAAATTTGCTGTAACTCAGGCATGGAATGTCCAATCTGCCCCAAACTTCACACTTTTAATAAGAGTCATGGCCTGAACACATCTACATGAGAATGTTCAGTTATAGTAATAGCGCCACCTACTGGCAACAGGAAGTGACATGTTTAACACGTTGATGCCGTTCTAGCAACATGTTAAAAATGCCATTGAGTTCTAAACATGCTAGAAACATGTTAAAACATGCTAACAATGCTTAGGTACGTGCTAAAGAATGCTAATTCAATGAAACATGACTTTGTTGTTACTCAAGAAGGCAATGTCCAATTTGCACCAAACTTCACACGTTTGATAAGAGTTCTGTCCTGAACACACATCCATGCTCATATTCAGTTATAGTCATAACGCAACCTACTGGCAACAGAAACTGACATGGTTAACACAGTAATGCAGTACTAACCACATAATAATTGTGTACTAAGCATGCTAGAAACAGACTAAACATGCTAGCAACACTTAGCTGAGTCATGAAGCATGCTATTATCACCATTATACAAAACATTTTGTAACTGACTTTGACATACTCTTACTATATATACCTCCTTAAATGTACATTTCCCAACCATGCTCTGTCTTCCTAAAGCCACCGAGTGTTGATGGCATGGGTGCGAGGGCCCTTTCATCGCTGCTTGCAGCTTTAATTATTATTATTATTCTTCTTCTCCGCATTGAATTGCATTTTTGAGGGCCTAAACATGCGCGAAAACTCACGAAACTTTGCACACGCGTCAGAACTGGCGAAAATTTACATCTGATATAGGTTTCAGAATTGGACGGGGCAAAACGGCTCGATAGCGCCACCTATAAAAGTTCAACGGAGTGCGCCTCCCGCAACGTTCCACGTACGTGCACGAAATTCGGTACATACATGTAATGACCTAATACCTACAAAAAAGTCTCTTGGAGCATAGCCCTAAACCCAACAGGAAGTCAGCCATTTTGAACTTCCTCCCAGATTTTTGTGCAGTTTTTGACATTTTCAGGCCTCATACTTTAACGAACTTCTCCTACAGTTTTAATCTGATCATCTTCAAATTTGGTGAGTGTAATCTTAAGGCCTTTGCGACGTTAAATTGCGAAGATCTTGAGTTTTCGTCGAAGGGCGGGTCCTCGGCGGCCTGACAAATTTTGATGTTTCGCCATGAAACAGGAAGTTGCTGTAACTCAGGCATGGAATGTCCAATCTGCCCCAAACTTCATACGTTTGATAAGAGTTCTGTCCTGAACACATGACCATGCTCATATTCAGTTATAGTCATAGCGCCACCTGCTGGCAACAGGAAGTGACATGTTTAACACTGTTATGGACTCCTAATAACATATAAAAAAGTGCCAGCAAGTGCTAAACATGCTAACAACATACTAGAAGCATGCTAAAACATGCTAGCAAACTCTTAGCTAAGTGCTAAAGCATGCTATTATTGCAATTAAATAGGAATTTGCTGTAACTCAGGCATGGAATGTCCAATCTGCCCCAAACTTCACACTTTTGATAAGCGTTCTGTCCTGAACATATCTACATGAGAATATTCAGTTATAGTAATAGCGCCACCTACTGGTAACAGGAAGTGTCATGTTTAACACGTTGATGCCATTCTAGCAACATGTTAAAAATGCCATTGACTTCTAAACATGCTAGAAACATGTTAAAACATACTAGCAATACTTAGCTAAGTGCTAAAGCATGCTAATTCAATGAAACAGGATGTTGTTGTTACTCAAGAAGGCAATGTCCAATCTGCGCCAAACTTCACACTTTTAATAAACCTTCTGTCCTGAACACATGACCATGCTCATATTCAGTTATAGTCATAGCGCCACCTGCTGGCAACAGGAAGTGACATGTTTAACACTGTTATGGACTCCTAATAACATATAAAAAAGTGCCAGCAAGTGCTAAACATGCTAACAACATACTAGAAGCATGCTAAAACATGCTAGCAAACTCTTAGCTAAGTGCTAAAGCATGCTATTATTGCAATTAAATAGGAATTTGCTGTAACTCAGGCATGGAATGTCCAATCTGCCCCAAACTTCACACTTTTGATAAGCGTTCTGTCCTGAACATATCTACATGAGAATATTCAGTTATAGTAATAGCGCCACCTACTGGTAACAGGAAGTGTCATGTTTAACACGTTGATGCCATTCTAGCAACATGTTAAAAATGCCATTGACTTCTAAACATGCTAGAAACATGTTAAAACATACTAGCAATACTTAGCTAAGTGCTAAAGCATGCTAATTCAATGAAACAGGACTTTGTTGTTACTCAAGAAGGCAATGTACAATCTACCCCAAACGTCACACGTTTGATAAGAGTTATCTCTTGAACACATGTCCATGCTCATATTTAGTTATAGTCATAGCGCCACCTGCTGGCAACAGGAAGGGACGTTTAACACTGTTCTTGACTCCTAATAACATATAAAAAAATGCCAGTAGGTGCTAAACATCCTACCAACATACTATAGACATGCTAAAACATACTAGCAAACACTTAGCTAAGTGCTAAAGAATGATATTACTGCAATTAAATATGAATTTGCTGTAACTCAGGCATGGAATGTCCAATCTGCCCCAAACTTCACACTTTTGATAAGCGTTCTGTCCTGAACACATGACCATGCTTATATTCAGTTACAGTCATAGCGCCACCTGCTGGCAACAGGAAGTGACATGTTTAACACTGTTATGGACTCCTAATAACATATAAAAAAGTGCCAGCAAGTGTTAAACATGCTAACAACATACTAGAAACATGCTAAAACATGCTAGCAAACTCTTAGCCAAGTGCTAAAGCATGCTATTATTGCAATTAAATAGGAATTTGCTGTAACTCAGGCATGGAATGTCCAATCTGCCCCAAACTTCACACTTTTGATAAGAGTCATGGCCTGAACACATCTACATGAGAATGTTCAATTATAGTAATAGCGCCACCAACTGGCAACAGGAAGTGACATGTTTAACACGTTGATGCCGTTCTAGCAACATGTTAAAAATGCCATTGAGTTCTAAACATGCTAGAAACATGTTAAAACATGCTAACAATGCTTAGCTAAGTGCTAAAGCATGCTAATTCAATGAAACATGACTTTGTTGTTACTCAAGAAGGCAATGTCCAATTTGCACCAAACTTCACACGTTTGATAAGAGTTCTGTCCTGAACACACATCCAAGCTCATATTCAGTTATAGTCATAACGCCACCTACTGGCAACAGAAACTGACATGGTTAACACAGTAATGCAGTACTAACCACATAATTATTGTGTACTAAGCATGCTAGAAACACACTAAACATGCTAGCAACACTTAGCTGAGTCATGAAGCATGCTATTATCACCATTATACAAAACATTTTGTAACTGACTTTGACATACTCTTACTATATATACCTCCTTAAATGTACATTTCCCAACCATGCTCTGTCTTCCTAAAGCCACCGAGTGTTGATGGCACGGGTGCGAGGGCCCTTTCATCGCTGCTTGCAGCTTTAATTATTATTATTATTATTATTCTCCGCATTGGATTGCATTTTTGAGGGCCTAAACATGCTCGAAAACTCACGAAACTTTGCACACGCATCAGAACTGGCGAAAATTTACATCTGATATAGGTTTCAGAATTGGACGGGGCAAAATGGCTCGATAGCGCCACCTATAAAAGTTCAACGGAGTGCGCCTCCCGCAACGTTCCACGTACGTGCACGAAATTCGGTACATACATGTAATGACCTAATACCTACAAAAAAGTCTCTTGGAGCATAGCCCTAAACCCAACAGGAAGTCAGCCATTTTGAACTTCCTCTCAGATATTTGTGCAGTTTTTGCCATTTTCAGGCCTCATACTTTAACGAACTCCTCCTACAGTTTTAATCTGATCATCTTCAAATTTGGTGAGTGTAATCTTAAGGCCTTTGCGACGTTAAATTGCGAAGATCTTGAGTTTTCGTCAAAGGGCGGGTCCTCGGCGGCCTGACAAATTTCGATGTTTCGCCATGAAACAGGAAGTTGCTGTAACTCAGTCATGGAATGTCCAATCTGCCCCAAACTTCACTCTTTTGATAAGCGTTCTGTCCTGAACACATGACCATGCTCATATTCAGTTACAGTCATAGCGCCACCTGCTGGCAACAGGAAGTGACATGTTTAACACTGTTATGGACTCCTAATAACATATAAAAAAGTGCCAGCAAGTGCTAAACATGCTAACAACATACTAGAAGCATGCTAAAACATGCTAGCAAACTCTTAGCTAAGTGCTAAAGCATGCTATTATTGCAATTAAATAGGAATTTGCTGTAACTCAGGCATGGAATGTCCAATCTGCCCCAAACTTCACACTTTTGATAAGCGTTCTGTCCTGAACACATCTACATGAGAATATTCAGTTATAGTAATAGCGCCACCTACTGGTAACAGGAAGTGTCATGTTTAACACGTTGATGCCATTCTAGCAACATGTTAAAAATGCCATTGACTTCTAAACATGCTAGAAACATGTTAAAACATGCTAGCAATACTTAGCTAAGTGCTAAAGCATGCTAATTCAATGAAACAGGATGTTGTTGTTACTCAAGAAGGCAATGTCCAATCTGCGCCAAACTTCACACTTTTAATAAACGTTCTGTGCTGAACACATGACCATGCTCATATTCAGTTACAGTCATAGTGCCACCTGCTGGCAACAGGAAGTGACATGTTAAACACTGTTGTGGACATATAAAAACATATAAAAAAAGTGGCAGCAAGTGATAAACATGCTAACAACATACTAGAAACATGCTAAAACATGCTAGCAAACACTTAGCTAAGTGCTAAAGCATGCTATTGCTGCAATTAAATAGGAATTTGCTGTAACACAGGCATGGAATGTCCAATCTGCCCCAAACTTAATATGTAACATGCAAGAAACATACTAGCAACACATAGCTAAGTTCTAAAGCATGCTAGAAATAATAAAGGAAGTTGTTGTAACTTAAGCATACAATGTCCAATCTACCCCAAACTTCACACGTTTGATAAGAATTATCTCCTGAACACAAGTCCATGCTCATATTCAGATATAGTCATAGCGCCGCCTGCTGGCAACAGGAAGTGACGTTTAACACTGTTCTGGACTCCTATTAACATATAAAAAAATTGCCACCAGCTGCTAAAAATGTTAGCAACATACTAGAAACATGCTATCAAATACTTAGCTAAGTGTTAAAGCATGCTATTACTGCAATTAAATATGAATTTGCTGTAACTGAGGCATGCAATGTCCAGTCTACCCCAAAATGAATATGTAATATGCTAGAAACATCATAAAACATGCTAGAAATGCTATAGGAAGTTGTTGTAACTCAAGCATACAATGTCCAATCTGCCCCAAACTTCACATGTTTGATAAAAGTCCTGCACTGAACACATCTACATAGCGATATTCAGATATAGACATAGCCCCACCTACTGTCAACAGAAACTGACATGGTTAACACAGTAATGCAGTACTAACCACATAACTATTGTGTACTAAGCATGCTAGAAACATACTAAACATGCTAGCAACTACTATATATACCTCCTTAAATGCACATTGCCCAACCATGCTCTGTCTTCCTAAAGCCACCGAGTGACGATGGAACGAGTGCGAGGGCCCTTTCATCGCTGCTTGCAGCTTTAATTACAAGTTGATTTCAAAATGCACGTAAATTGTTTTGCATTTTGTGATTTTCAGTTGAATAAAAGACTATTTTCCATTCATATATTTCATCATTGAGGATTTCTTAAAAATTGTGTAAAAATCTCGTCTTGTCTCGTTCTCGTGAACCCAATCTTGTGTCTCGTCTCGTCTCGTGGAGTAAGCGTCTCGTCACACCCCTAATATATATATATATATATATATATATATATATATATAAATAAAATGTACATATACACATATACATCATGTACTGTGTGTATATATATATATATATATATATATATATATATATATATATATATATATATATATATATATATATATAATATAGCTGCGAGCAGCGATGAAGGGCCAAAGCCGGCGGCACCGCCACCCCGGTGCCACCGGCTTGGGCCCGTTATCGCTGCTCGCAGCTATATTTCTTCTTCTTCTTCTCCAAAGTGAATCGATTTTTAGAGGGCCTAAACATGCTCGAAAACTCATGAAACTTTGCACACGCTTCAGAAGTGGTGAAAATTTACATGTGATATGGGTTTCAGAATTGGGTGGGGCAAAATGGCTCAATTATTGCCCCTACATTTTGCCCCGGCTCTACGTTTCACGTACAGGTATGAAATTTGGTACATACATGTAATGACCCAATACCTACAAAAAAGTCTCTTGGAGCATAGCCCTAAACACAACAGGAAGTCAGCTATTTTGAACTTCCTCTCAGATTTTGTGCAGTTTTTGCCATTTCCTGATGTTGTACTTTAACGAACTCCTCCTACAGTTTTGATCTGATCCTCTTCAAATTTGGTGAGTGTAATCTTAAGGCCTTTATGACATTAAATTGCAAAGATCTAGAGTTTTCGTCAAAGGGTGTGCCCTCGGCGGCCTGACGAACGTACACCTAATTTCGGCCTTTTGGTGATATATGCATGATAAGATAAGTTCAATATTAATTTTGCTTGCAGTTCCGATGTTCCTAGGCAACCACAGACAGCCTGCAGTAACTCAGGCATACGATGTCCAATCTACCCCAAACTTCACATGTTTGATAAGAGTCCTGTCCTGAACACATGACCATGCTCATATTTGGTTATAGCAATAGCGCCACCTGCTGGTAGCAGGAAGTGTGGCAAATACAAATTACTTTGACAAGGAAGTGTGGCAAATACAAATTACTTTGACATAGTCCTCCTATATTTACATACTGCCCACTGTGCTCTGTTTTCCTAAAGGCGCCGGGTGGCCGCGGCACGGGTGCGAGGGCCCTTTTCATCACTACTTGCAGCTTTAATTATCCTTTATAATTCAATAAATATTAATATATATAACTAAGAACTGATCAAATCCTTGGCTTGTAATGATTAAACTATGTCGATAAAACCATTATATTCTATAGCATGCTATATTAACAATAATCTGGCCTTCAATAAGTTTGGCACTACTTGTGTATATTATCCATAATAGCTCACATTGGTAAAAATATCTGCTAAAACAACCCAGGCAGTCAATTTTAGCAACCAATAAACCAATGTGTCTTTAACTGGAAATAAAGTAACAATGACCCCATCATCATTTTCTCTTATTTATTTTAATTACCCTAAATAATAAGTGCAGTCAGTCACAGTCCATTAAGAACTCAGCGGCAGTAGTGAAAATCCAGGTCCATTTGAAGTTCTAAACTTTCTTTAATCTTTCAAAATCTTAGCAGTGCATACAAAAGGTACAAAAAAAGTATTTTTCGTTTAAAAATTTAGACTATCAAATACTTAAAACAATTTAAAAATGAGTAATAGTATATTGAACAGCATCACACAGAACAGTCAGTTTATACTAAATGCCCAACAATTGGGGTCAAGGAACAAATTACACTGACCAAAAAATAATAATTGTTATGCACTATTTTATCAAAAATATACAATACTTCAGTAACTTGCTGAAAATAATAATAACAAAAAAGCTAAAATAATGACCAATCAGTTAGTTCAAGATATAAATGCTAAAACAATGGATATGATGATATAAATGCACAACAATTGGAGTCAAGGAACAAATTACACTGACCAAAAATAATAATTGTTAAGCACAATTTTATAAAAAAGATACAATACTTCAGTACTTGCTGAAAATAATAATAACAAAAAAGCTAAAATAATGACCAATCAATTAGTTCAAGATATAAATGCTAAACCAGGCAATTTTTAATTATGTCACAAAGTTAAAATTACAAACTAGGAAATTAATGTGTAAAAAGTACTGCATGTATATGACCAACTTTTCTTTACAGCAAAGTTGCAAAGCTGTGAAGAATTAGAGTTTACAATCCTATTTAAATAATGGAGTATGTCCAAACACAATATTCCCTGTTTGCTGTCCTGAAACACAAACACTTATCTTAAAGTAAGAAATCATTTGTTTGTGGGAAGCACTCCTTCATCACTCCTTTCCTCTTCAGTTCCTCTGTCATTATTCTTCATTATTCAGAGTAAGTGAGTGTGGATTCATGGCTAATGTTGAGCCTCTCCTCCCGCAGAACTCCACTTATCTTGCTGCAGCTGTATTGAATGGTGATAGAGACAATACAAATGTAGAAACAAAAACCCAAATTGCCCAAATCATTGAAGGAACAGTGATAAGTGTATAGCAAACCTGGAACACTTTACAGAGGGGTAAATTTTAACTTTGGGACATAAGTGTAGTATTTTTAATTTAGTCTTTTAAGAATTTTGTGAAGATCTGTAAGTTAATAAAAAAAATGCTTTTATCGCAGAAGACCTGATTTTTTTTAACAGCTGTTATCACTGTAGGTACACCGTTAACTAACAGAAAAGTTACAGTATATTTTTGTTGCTGTAGGCTTTATAATCTTGAAACAAATTGTCTTTGTATTGCAAGTATTAATTGCAATACAATAATATAATTATTATAAATGTATTGCAAGCAAACCATAAATTAACAGAAAATTAAAAAAATGGAATTACAGGATAAAGTCAGAGTAATGAGTTGCCAGTATATCTTCTATTATTTTACGGATTTATTTAACATTTGCAGTTGCTACCATTAAATAACAGAAAGTGTCCTGTTTTTTACAGAAAGTCAAACACACTGTCAATTAACAGAAAATTAAAAATGTTTTAACTACGGGACCAAATCCGAGTAATGAGCTGCCAGTACTTAAAGGCCTATTTATACTTCTGCGTCGAACTCACGGCGTAGCTACGTCGTAGGCTGTGTGTAGTGCGCGTACCCTTCGGCGTACCCTGACGTGCACCTCTCCAAAAATGTAACAACGCGTCAACTCTACGCGGACGCAAGCGCTGTGATTGGTCTGCTAGGACCGCTCCCTCGGGTTTCACACGCTCCCTCTGCATGCGCGTCAACGCGGACAACGACGCAGAAGTATAAATGAAAACCAACGCGTTGCCTACAGCGTAGAGGCTACAACAAGACTGAATAGTTGTAATAAATCCTTTACCCACTAGAGGGAGGAATTGCACCTTAAAGTTGACAAATTCATTGCTTTAAAAAACAAACACAAACATCAAGCTACACACAAATATTCATTAGCACAGGAATTGTTTCTGAGGTTTATGAGAAAATGTTCAAAAATAATGTCTGACTATTGTCAAGTTTAATGATAATTAGAATTAGACTGATTTTTTTTTTTTTTTTTTTTTTTTTACAGAATTTTATATCCCCAAAAGAAAAACATCTTTTTGAGGAGGTTTGGGTTGTTCACATTGTTTTTTCTTTGTCTATAATATTCTATACTTTTTGTCTATTATGTATTCTATACACAATCTCTTTGTTTAACATTTTCATGTGGTAAACACAGACGTAAATTGCACTACATAATGATAATTTTTTTCACATTTATACTTATATAAAACTATTATGCCAGACATTGGGTAAATAGGAACAAACCACATTGTCGCATTGACATGCTGGACACAATAGCTGTTCAAACTCACAGCACTCATTCAAATGTTCTTTTCAACAAAACAATCGATAGCATTTCCTTCATCGTAATCATGGTTTGAAGCATGCAGGGACTAAGTCAAATGAAATTGCACAGTTTTAACCACACCCTGGACTAGACCTGAGCTTGCAGAGAAAAATATTTCCATATTAAAAAAGTCTGTGTTTATACACAATGACATTGCAGGTCTCTAGGGTCACAGTGTTAGTGATAGTGTTTTGCAGTGGAAATGCCTATCTTTGATCTCCCTATTATCTTTAGTGGGTGGCGGTTAGGGAAAAGGGGTCAGAGGCAGGGGAATACTGGCATTGTGGAGGTGCGATAAATAGGAGGAAGCACCTTCTATTGCATCCACAATGAGATATTCAAAGCCCTCGGCTTCCTCTGAGTGTTTGGAGATGGGGAATGCGATGGAATGCCGAGAAGGGAAGGGTGTGGACAGATTAAAGCGAGAAGGGAACAATCTGGGTATGAAAAATGGGATTGGATCTGTCTTATTGCCTGTGAGAGGCTTTTGAACCAAACAGCCGAGTCTCACTACATCTAATCTGGGATTGTTTGCACTACACACTAGCAATAAAAACATATAGCGACCATGCCAAACACATGAGTGAAGAGTGAAGTTATGTAATAATAAATATCCAGGCTTTTGATAGAGATGCTTTTATGTATTAAAGGGACAGTACTCCCAAAAATGAACATTTTGTCATCATTTTACTCAAGATCATATTGTTCCAAACCTGTCTGTATTTCTAGAACACAAAATTGGATATTCTGAAAAGTATTTTCATCAGTTTTTGTCAAAAAAGCTTTTGGCAATTTTCATAATATCTTCTTGTGCTTCACAGTGAAGAAAGATAATATGTGCATGGTTTGGAACAAACAAATTTGACTTTTAAAAATGTCATCTTGCAGAACTTAAAAAATACCACTTTGCAAGATTCTTAATAAAGATGGCTGTTGTATTATATCTAAGATCTGATTCCTTATGTACGGTTTTATTTGATTTACTATGAATTTGTTAGTAGAAAATAAAATCTCAAACATTTATGCAGTGATTATCACAGACAGAGAAGTAAGTGACATACCATTGTCCTCTCCAACTGATGTCTTACTGACTCCTAACAGCATAACACCGTCTTTGTTACTGTCTGTCCTCTGGAAAGAAGCACTGAGTGCCCACAACAACATAAAAGAACACCAATGAAAACGATAACGTGAGCCATCAAAATATAACAATACATCATACACTTACTGTTAAGAATTTTCATATTCGATCAGCAATTTAGTAAAATTAAGATTTTAGTCAAGGGTTTTTTTTTTACAGAATTTTATATCCCCAAAAGAAAAACATCTTTTTGAGGAGGTTTGGGTTGTTCACATTGTTTTTTCTTTGTCTATAATATTCTATACTTTTTGTCTATTATGTATTCTATACACAATCTCTTTGTTTAACATTTTCATGTGGTAAACACAGACGTAAATTGCACTACATAATGATAATTTTTTTCACATTTATACTTATATAAAACTATTATGCCAGACACTGGGTAAATAGGAACAAACCACATTGTCGCATTGACATGCTGGACACAATAGCTGTTCAAACTCACAGCACTCATTCAAATGTTCTTTTCAACAAAACAATCGATAGCATTTCCTTCATCGTAATCATGGTTTGAAGCATGCAGGGACTAAGTCAAATGAAATTGCACAGTTTTAACTGGACTAGACCTGAGCTTGCAGTGAAAAATATTTCCATATTAAAAAAGTCTGTGTTTATACACAATGACATTGCAGGTCTCTAGGGTCACAGTGTTAGTGATAGTGTTTTGCAGTGGAAATGCCTATCTTTGATCTCCCTATTATCTTTAGTGGGTGGCGGTTAGGGAAAAGGGGTCAGAGGCAGGGGAATACTGGCATTGTGGAGGTGCGATAAATAGGAGGAAGCACCTTCTATTGCATCCACAATGAGATACTGTTAAGAATTTTCATATTCGATCAGCAATTTAGTAAAATTAAGATTTTAGACAAGGGTCTTGTTTGTGCAATATTTTACAATAACAGCTAACTGGCTGTACACTATCTTTATACCTTACAATCTTAAGATTGAGATTCTGTAAACATATACACTTACTTCTCTGTTCCATTGTCAGCCATTTCTGAAAAGAGGGAAAATATATGATTAGCATTTATGGAGTTACTGACAGAAATAAAGGAAATATTGCATATAGGACTCATTCAGATTTAGTCACCTGGCCGATGCTGGACTTTTTTACACTTGAATTTCAAGTATATCATTGTTGCCAGAACAATACACAGAACAGGCAACAGAATCCACAGATATCTGTTTTCTATGAAGAGAATGATGATTATGATTATATTCTCACCAAAGATTTTCAATTGAGCTTAAATATAATGGAATTTAATATACCTGAATTATCTGCAAGCTTTCCTTTACTACCGGGTCCTTTAATTGGAAAATAAACAAATTTTTACACACAGGTCTATTGTACAAAGCATTAAAGCAGTCACAGACACACAAATTGTTGTATTTTAATTACTGCTGTCATTTAGCTTATTGTGTGTTGGATAAGAAAGGAAACCATGCTTATCTGATCTACATGCATTAAAATATAGTACATGAAAAACAATGTTAGATTTTTGTAGATCAAAAAGTAGATCATGGTGCTAGCAATGCCAAGATCTTGGCTTCAGTGCCCAGAGAATGCAAGACTTATAAAGTATACCTGCAATTCATTGTAAATTACTTCGGATAAAAGTGTCTGCATCAATTTTCCTCCACAAACATTTGTAAAGATATATAAATGGCATTGAACTAGATACCAAAATTTCAAACTATTCAACCATTTCAAAGTGTGGATTAAGTATCCAAATCATTTTTGGGGTGAATGTATTAATAGTTGGAGCTCCAAAAGTTGTATTTATAACAGAAAGAGTGTTTAGAACATTTCATTCAGGAATATTCCCTTTACGAAAGCCATGATTGCAAAACCTACATTTGATTGTCCTTGAAAACTTGCAAATTGTGAAGAAATGCTCACCAGGAGATGCTTTGCTTGATGTTGCAGTGATGGTTGGTTGTGGTGGTGAAGAAGGATGGCTGGTAAAAGTGCTGATGTGATGTTGTTTTTCAGTTGTGTTTGGCTCTAGAGTTGCTGACGAGGAAACAATACAATATATATTAAATATTACTTCATAATAGAATAAAAAAAATTAAATAAATAAAACATAACTCAGACTTTATATGAAAAAATTGCTTACTGGTAGCCAGATTGTTTACAGTAACTGGATTTTGCATTTGCATTTACATATGTTCCTCAGTTTTAAAACTCTGATGCAATAATCTCTGCTTCCAATTACAGAAAACATGTATATCTTAAATTATTTCTCAATAAAGAACCAGTGTGGATAAGCCATCAGTTTACAAAATCAGACTCAATCAGTGGAAAGAACGATTTTATTAATCTGTGACAAATCAAACAAAAACTCACTGTTGGATGGTAAAGCAGTGGTGGTAGGACTTGGTGCTGCACTTGAAGCTGCAAAGAAACAGATATAAACCACACTCTAATGGTCACTGACACCATTTATTGAACATGTTCAAACTGAGCATGTTAGAAACATACTCAAACAGAACATGTTGTTATGTTCATGTCTTAAAACTATTTATTAACTGTGTTTAAAACAATTGTGTATAACAACAAATGTGTATAAAAAAATTCACCAGGTCTGCAAAGTGGTGTACTGTCTCTGTGTTGATTTCTGCTATAGCAGTTTACCATAGGCTATATTTTTAAGTATGATTTGACTTGTGAAAAAGCTATTTTGCTATAGAGACACCGTTAGTGCCAAATTACTGTTGCTCTAGCGATAAGAGAGAACTAGCCTAATCCATGATGATGCAATGCAACAATCTCTGCTGCTAATAGCAAAAACAGAAAACAAGGATCTTAGATTATATGCATGTAGAAGTATGATTCTGTATGAACTTCTGGCAGTTAGGGCACAGCGTTTTTATGTACAAGGTAACAGACTGATATTATGCATCCATTCAAGGAAAAACTAATCGCTTGATTTGTCAAAGTTCATCACTCTTAAAAGATATTAAGGATTTTGTTGAAGGTATTAAGCAAGTTAACTAGATATTTAAACAATGAATTCAATTAGGATGTTTCACAACTGTCTAGCTTAACTAGCATGGATACACATCTTAAAGGAGAACTCCGGTCAATTTTAACATTGAGCTCATTTTTTTGTACATTTGGAGTGCTGTCAATACAGAGAACAACGACAAAAAACGGTGTTGCCTGTCCGAGTTATTCTATTTTTAAAATTTGCACCCTGTTGACTTCAATGGGGCAAGTACTAAACCTGCTTTTAGCCTCTTAACATCCTTGATGTGTCATTACAAGTGCACAGAAAGTGAACACGAGTGAATCTGACTGCAGTAGATGTGAAAGATATGTATAAAAATGATGTTATTTAAGCCAGCGCAAATACCTGTGTTTACATCCTGTTTTCGGCTGAAGTCCAAAGTAATCGATTGCCGAGTTCACGCGCGTGATCATAGGTAACTAAACCTATGCGCTTGAACTTGGCAATCGACTACTTTGGACTTCAGCCGAAAACAGGATGTAAACACAGGTATTTGCGCTGGCTTAAATAACATCATTTTTATACATATCTTTCACATCTACTGCAGTCAGATTCACTCGTGTTCACTCAGAAGGAATCACTCACATTTTCTGTGCACTTGTAATGACACATCAAGGATGTTAAGAGGCTAAAAGCAGGTTTAGTACTTGCCCCATTGAAGTCAACAGGGTGCAAATTTTAAAAATAGAATAACTCGGTGTAGGCAACACCGATTTTTGTCGTTGTTCTCTGTATTGACAGCACTCCAAATGTACAAAAAAATGAGCTCAATGTTAAAATTGACCGGAGTTCTCCTTTAAGGAAGTTCTGGTCAATAGTATCAAATAGATGACACAGTTACTGATGAATGATGAATTTGGGCAACATTTTTATACATAAAAACAAAATGGAAAATAATTGGAGTTGTTAATTCATCTTTTGCAGACTGTATGGCAAACTCACCAATATCTGAAGAATCAGGAGCTGGTGTTGCACTTGAAGGTGCATTAGACAGATCTGTCTTTTTGACTTCAGTTACTGAAAATTTTCAAGCAGAGCATAGTAGAAACACATGAAGATCTGTTTTTATATCCATGCCTTTGAACTTTTTATAAGATGTCTGAGCAATAATTAGAAAAGTGGTCCTTCTGTGGCTTTCTGCTAGCAGTTACATTAGCAACTTGTTACATGTTCAATATGGGTATATTCTGATGTTGTGCCAAATCCTTTCCCCTGTCCTCACAAGACTACAAGGAGAAGTTATCACATCATATCCTGTTCTTGGTAATCAAGTTGAACCAGTTGTGTTTGATTAGAAAAAAAAAGTTTACTAGTTGGTGTGCCTCCAGAAAAAGGGTTGAGAAACAATGGTTTAGCTTACTAACCATAAACTAGCAGAAAACAAGAGAAAATAAATATGTTCCTCGATTTTATGCAATAAAATCTCTGATGTGATAATCTCTGCTTCCAATTACAAAAACATACTTGTACATCTTAAGTTATTTCTCAATAAAAGAACCAGTGTGGGTTAGCCATTATTTTACAAAATCAGACTCAATCAGCGGAAAGAAAATGATTTTATTAATCTGTGAAAAATCAAACACAAACTCACTGGTGGATGGTAAAGCAGTGGTGGTAGGACTTGGTGCTACACTTGAAGCTGCAAAGAAACAGATATAAACCAAAGCACAGTGTAACAGTCACTGGCACCATTTATGTCACATAAGCTGAGCATAGTGGCGTGGCGTGGGGAAAATTTCTGAGGAAGCCAATTATGACACAACCTCTAAGCTGTGTGTTTTAAGGGGTGGGGGCAGAAAATCATACGTTACCATTTATATGTTGCTATTTGGATGAACTATTAGAGCGCCCAGCATCATCTTACCGGGACTTACGCTTACAATTGTAACAATTGTTACAATCCAACACTTTGAGCACGGACGCTCTCTCTCTCTCTCTCTCTCTCTCTCTCTCTCTCTCTCTCTCTCTCTCTCTCTCTCTCTCTCTCTCTCTCTCTCTCTCTCTCTCTCTCTCTCTATCTATCTATCTCACACACACACACACACACACACACACACACACACACACACACACACACACACACACACACAGTCAGTCATCTTAAACATCTTTCATGGTGTTTTTTATTAAAACATTAGCAGATAGGAAACGCCAACGGTAAGCAACAAGAAGATAACCTTTTTCATTTAATACACACTTAAATCGGTGTGACGCTCATGTAAGGATATACAATAGCGGTTATTCACAAACAATCACAACAATAAACAACAAAGTGCACTCACATGCTGCTTAATCAAAGCACGCAAGAAACAGTAAAGGCGGGCATACACTGTGCGATTTTCGTCCGATTTTGAGCCGAATTCTGACTCGTGCGACTCTTTTTCGGGTCGGGCCGATTTTCAGCTTTGTCGTGCGTCGTTTGTCGTGCCGTGTTCGTGCAGTGTACAGGGGGAAACGAGAGACGATAAACCTCTCACGACCGGCAATCGGATGGTCGGATGAATTTCAGGCATAGAAATTTTGGTCGCTCCTCGTGACTATATCGCACAGTTGAAGCAGAGCTACGAACCGATTGCCCTAAACTCAGTGTTTTTTCCCTCACTGCGCCTGCGCGAAAACAGTTTCATCTGCAGCAAAAAAAAAAAAAAAAAAAAAGGGAGATCTTTAAGTTCTGTAGTTCAAAGTTATTACTGTTGCTTACCTGAATTGTTGCTGCAATGAATTATTGCAGTGTTCGGACATATTATAGACTGTTAATAATTAATTATATGTATATAATTCATTGTAATCGACCTAAATGTTTTAGACAATTTTTAATGAGGAGAAGTAAAGCTTCTTTGTAGGCTAATATTTTATTATCCTCACAGCGCGTTGGTTATGCGGTGATGCGCTATGAAATTTGTTGCGTGGCTATTTAATTATAATAGCCTATCAGTTTAATAATAAAAGTAGCCCTCCCTAATAATAATAATAATAATAATAATAATAATAATAATAATACAATAATACTAGCCAACTAATAATTTAATATATAAATTGGAAATGCTAAATCTTCTTGATATTGATAGCTGATGCTTGTTTTGACAATATCTCTGGATAGGCTACATGATATCGTCCATAGGCGCAACCCGGCACAAGGATTTATCGCGCTGATTCGCGCATATTTCACACGTATAGTGTGAGCAGTCAAGTCGCAGCTCGACGTTCGGACCGTACAGTGTGAGCACATAAATCCTGAGCTTTGGCTTTACATCGCATGCGATCTACTCGTTCAGTGTGAGTAGGTTCCTTGCTGAAATCGCACAGACATCGCACAGTGTATGCTCGCCTTAAGAAGATAATCACATTAAAAAAATAACACATCGCTAAATGGGCAGTTCAGACCAGACGCGCTCTCTCTCTCGCTCGCTCTCTCTCTCTCTCTCTCACACACACACACACACACACACACACACACACACACACACACACACACACAGTCAGTCCTCTTGAACATCTTATGGTCTTTTCATTAAAACATTCGCAGATAGATAGGAAACGGACGGTAAGCAACAAGAAGATAACCTTTTTCATTTCTTTTACACCCTTAAATCGGTGTGACGCTCATGCGAGGATTAATAGCGGTTATTCACAACAATAAACAACAAAGTGCACTCATGCTGCTTAATCAAGATGTCAACACAAATCCACAAATCTTCCGCTATTTCATTCATTCATTCATTCATTGACGATGATAACGTGATGTGATTGGCCTGATGCCAACAAGTTCATGGCTTCCCTTGACACTGTCCTGACCAATCACAGGGGAGCAGTGTCGTAACCAATAGCGTCACCTGATTGGTTAATCATTCTTTTTTTTTCTATCAAGGGATGCCAACTCAGCCTGGCCTCCTCACAGACACAGGGTGCAGTACCATGTTTTCAACGCTCATTCACCATGTCACTTTTATAGGGGCGCTGTTTTACACATCATAAAACGCTCAGTAATGAATGAAGAGAGACGATGAGGAGATGACAGAAGGATTACGTAAACTGTGAAAACAAAAGTGTTTATTAAATGACGATTATATTCTGAAAAAGTGAGGAAGCCTGGCTTCCATTGGCCTCCGCAAGAAAACGCCACTGATCCCTAGTAGAAACATACTCAAACAGAACATGTTGTAAAGTCATATGGTAGAAACATACTCAAACAGAACATGTTGTAAAGTCTTTTAACTATTTGGTAGAAACATACTCAAACAGAACATGTTGTGGTGTTCATGTCTTTAAACTATTTATTAAATGTGTTTAAAACATTTGTGTATAACAACAAATGTGTATAAAATAATGCATCATGTCTGAAGTGGTGTACTGTGTGTAGGTTTCTGCCATAGCAGGCGCTCTGGTTTTTCCCTTCAAAAAAAAGGGTCGAGAAACACTTGATAAGCTTACAAACCGTAAGTAACAGTAAACAAGATAAAATCAATTTGTAAACTGGCAACTTGTAACTTCTGTTATATGATAAGTGATAAATAAATTCATATACAGAGATTAACAAGTAACATTTATGGACATAATGCTTCTAATTATATAATGCTCCTCCCAAAAGAGTTCCATCCAAATGAATTGCTTGGAAAGACTTGACAAGACATTGGTTAGACACTCGGATGTGACTTTTCTCTCACATGTTAACAGACTTGTGAATAGTTGCATCCTGTGTCTGACTCTCTGGGGGATTGGGCTACTTTCCTGCTGACATTTCCTGTTCAGCCCTGCTCTCTGCTTGTCTGTGTTTGTGACCTTTTACATGACTCAAGGCTCTTAACACAACTGGTGAAAGAAAGATGAGTAGTCAAAGTCTAAGAGCCTGTCCAAATACCTCCCCTTACCCTAGATTTCTGCCCTAACCCTTGTTTTTGCGCGTTCTCATGTAGGGGTAGGGTGTCCCAATACTCTAAAGAGCAAGGAGGAGTGCTATTCTCCCCTTAAAATCAACCCTCAAAACATAGTGCGGTCCGATGCAGGCTTAAAACGAAGTGGAAGATGAAATTACCCAGGATACCTTGCGGGCTCAGCAAGCCGGTAATTTTTTTTTTAAACAAGATGGCGGACACCACTGGAAAGGAACAAATGAATTGTAATTATATTTTCGCAAAAGAGCATGTTAAAATGTCTAAATATGTTGGAATATGTTAGTTTGATGCACATCCAATGGACTGTAAAGTTTTGAACACTAATGTTCGAAAATATTTCACGAAGCTATCTATACGATGTTGATGATATCTGCCGAGTGCTTCGAGAGAGTCTGCCCATCAAATATCTTATCTGGGTAGTTAATCTAATTTTATTTTCGATGTTGGCTTGGACGTGAGGTAAAACTTTTAAAAACTAGCCGCATTCGTCTAGTGCTTCATCTTTTTCTTCACAGCGCACTGTCACTTCTCCCTAACGTTAAACCCAAACAGCACTGAGCACAATCAGTGATGGTTGTAAAATGCAGTGTCTGCTGATTATAAATTGCGGGAGGTGTTTGATTGTAAAAAGAGCTATTATAAGCACAATGATCCGCGCAAGAGACGTTGACCCTGTTCCCATGGCGGCGCGCGTTCGGAAACGGACTGCAACTAGACAAGCAAACTATACTTTGGGTTTCATGTGCGCGTCTAAACCAAGCGGCAACCTCCCCTTCTCTCTCTTGAAACCAACACGGAAGTGAGTTAAACTGCACTTCATTAACTGGCCGCTTGGGCTGGCTGCAGAAGTGAGTCAAATCTGTATCTCCCCCATGTTAAAATTACCAACTTTACAGCAGAAAAAACATGTTTACAGCCTGGATCTCTATGTGGCTTTGGTCTATACAGCTAATTTTGCCCTTCATAACAACTGTGAGGGGGGTGCATTTTTTTATAACTCATCCGTTTAGTTGATTAATATTTAAATTTCTGCATTTAAGGGTGTGGCCACTTGAGTGACAGGTGGGTTGTCGCTGATGTCAATGCTAGCCGTTTGTCTGCTGTTACTGGCCGTCACTTCACCTCAGCAAATGTTGCTGCTGAACTTGCTTTCTCTGCAGTGTTTGTGCTTTTTTTTCGGGATTATTTCATACAATTTAATACACCCATTACTTGGGTACAAAGCCCACGGCTTTGGATTCTGTCGTTGTCGTCGAGTAGCTGCTATCGTTCGAGAGAACAACCAGCGCTGTATTTCAGTTCTTTTCCTCTGTGAACATGCACTAATGGATGTCTGACAATTTCGTTGCTTTTTGGAGTTTTCAAATTTAAAAATGTCAATAAAGGCTCGTTCGTTGTGCTCTCACGGAACAGATGGATTATAATATGCTTATGTACCGTCAGATGAAATCATGCAGGCGTTGGCGCTTTCTCCGTTCATGCACATCCATGAATGAGCGCGGATTTTCTAGCGCATTTACTTGAACTTCATAGGCAATATATCTATGGTTTAACCCATTTGAGAGGCGGCCAAAATCAGAATTTAAAATGGACTGAATAAGCTCTCTACGAACTTGACGAGCGATGCCGCGCTGACGGACCATAGACTATAAAAAAGAGTGACTGACATGTATGCACATAAATCACTGTCTCACACACACTCTCAGAGTAATATTAAGTTACTGCATAATACATTTTCAACTAGCAGAATAGTACAGAATCACGATACACAGTCTCACTTGTAGCCATGTCTTTTAACTATTATAATATTTCGAAGGGCAAAAACAGGAACTTTTAATTGGCTTTACATCATCAAGTGTCACTTTAGCGCAAGGCCCTGTGCAGTCGCAGACTTGGTACTGTCAATAGCATTACCCAGAGCCGTTAACAGCCTGAGCTAACTTGATCACGTCGAGCTATTTGGGTGATTTCTCAGCCTCTTTGCCCATTTTCTGTTATCTGGGAGTGACGCAAGGCCAAGATGGCGACGGCCGGCTCCGCCCACTTTAGGCTTCAAAAATGCTCTTCAGAAACCTACGGGTGACATCACGGACACTACGTCCATATTTTTTTACAGTCTATGGTCTAAACGATCAAATACAGACAAAAATATGGCTAAATGACCAGTTTGGAGATTCACTTTAACACAGTTTATGTCTTAAATGGGAGTTAGTTGTGGAATAGTTGGGAGAAAATGTGTATTAGATCTGCATTCGGTCTTAAAGTGGCAGCGTCTAATAAACCTGCTAATGATTACACCTTTAATGTGAATAAAACAACTAAAGGCAAAGAGAAAATTTCTCCCAGCTCTTGAATGAATAACTTTAACTTTAATGAGCATTAATCTATCTATAATAATATAATAATAATAATAAACTTTATTACAGACTCACAGGTCCAAATAAAAAACAAGACAGTACACATAATACAATAAAAAACTTCAGAGAAGACAACTATACAAATGCTTCCATAACTTGGACTTATACCGTGTAGTGCTAAACTTGATGCTGGTCAATGCCATAATTATGTAATTCTCTGAGTTATTCAGCCGACATATAAATTTGTACATAACATTTCTCAATGTGGATTGCAGTGTATTAACACCTGCAGCCACAAACATCTCACTGGCACTGCACCAGCGTGGTCTTCTCAGCAGAATTCTCAGTGCATCATTGTAAGCTACCTGGAGTTTATGCAAGCTAGCTTTGCTGAAACTAGACCACAAGTGTGCATTGTGGAGAGGAGTGCAGTATGCTCTGAACAAAGCAACTTTCACTCTATCTGTGCACCCACCAAACTTGCGAGCCAAACTATTCGCCTGAGCATATAAAGAACGGCATTGCCTGTAAACATCAAGGTCATCCTTCAACTGGTCTGTAATGAGATGCCCAAGATACTTGTATTTGCTCAAAACTCTCAAGGTATTACCTGCCAATTTAAGAGGAAACATTAAACATTTATCCTCCTTTGTTCTGCAAATCATCACCGCACTCTTGTCTGTATTAAATTTCATGTCATGAACAGTTCCATAGTCAGAGCAAACATTAAGAAGCTTTTGAAGACCAGCACTGCTAGGACTGAAGACCACAAGGTCATCTGCATACATAATATGATTCACTAAAGTGTTGCCTATCATACACCCAGTGTTACACGAATTCAGGCAGACAGAGAGCTAATCAACATACATGTTAAAAAGAATAGGGGAGAGGATTCCACCTTGTCTGACTCCGTTCCTGACCCCAAAAGGGGCAGAAACACAGTGGACCCATTTTATAAACATAGACTGGTTGGCATACCAGTAGGACAGAATTCTCACAATACATTTAGGTACACATCTCTTACTCATTTTGTCAAATAACTTGTAGTGAGACTGTGTCTGTTCCCCGAATTTGGAAATCCAAAAAACGTTTAAACCCATCTAAGGTTAAAAATTTAATTTATGTTCAACAAATAAAAAACAGCTATAATACAGATGAGCAAATGCTAAAGCTTGGGTTGCTGAATATTCGATCGCTTACTTCAAAAGCACTCATTGTTAATGATATGATTACAGACTATAATCTAGATGTGCTGTGTTTGACAGAAACCTGGCTAAAACAAAACGATTACATTACTTTAAATGAGTCCACCCCGCAAGATTACTGTTATAAACATGAGCCTCGTCTGAAACGCAAAGGGGGTGGTGTTGCTGTAATTTATAGAAATATTTTCAAAACCACTAAGAAATCAAGTTTTAAATATACTTCTTTTAAAGTGTTGGTGCTTAATGTAAAAATATACAGTATAAATGATAAATCACGTTTGAGATTTGTGTTGGCTACTGTATACAGGCCACCAGGGCACCATAAAGATTTTATCAAAGAATTTGCGGACTTTCTATCAGAATTAATACTGACTGCAGATAAAATACTAATTGTTGGTGATTTTAATATACACATCGATAATGAAAAAGATGCATTGGGTTTGGCATTTAAAGACATTGTAAACTCAATTGGAGTTAGACAACACGTGTCAGGACCTTCTCATTGTCGTAATCATACTCTAGATCTAATATTATCACATGGAATAGATGTTGATGCCGTTGAAATTCTGCAGCAGAGCGATGACATCTCAGATCATTATCTAGTCTTGTGTAAATTACATTTAGCCAAGACAGCAAAACCAACTCCGTGTTTCAAATATGTTAGACCTATTACTTCTGCCACTAAGGATTGCTTTATTAATAATCTTCCTGATCAGTTTCATCATCTCAGCATCCCAGATAGCTTAGAAGAACTAGATATTGCAACAGAAACTTTTAACTCTCTCTTTTCCAGCACTTTAGACACAGTTGCTCCGTTGCGCTTAAAGAAGATTAAAGAAAATAGTCCAACGCCGTGGTACAATGAGTACACTCGGGCCCTTAAGAGAGAAAAATGGAGCGCAACTGGAAGAAAACAAAACTAGAGGTATTTCACATTTCATGGAAAAAGAGCTGGATTACGTACAGAGAGGCTTTAAAAGCTGCTAGATCTGCTTATTTTACAACCCTATTAGAAGAAAATAAACATAATCCTAGGTATTTATTTGAAACAGTGGCTAAACTAATGAAAAAGAAAGCTTCAAGCACTGAAGTTTCCAAGCAACACAGCAGTAATGACTTTATGAACTTCTTCACTTATAAGATTGATAATATCAGGGACAAAATTATAACTATGCAACCGTCTACTACAGTATCGCATCAGGCAGTGCATTGTAGTCTCCCTGAGGAAAAATTTGATTCATTCGTTGCTATAGGAGAGGAAGAATTTACTAAACTCGTTAAATCATCTAAATCTACAACATGTATGTAAGACCCTATACCGACTAAGCTACTGAAAGAGATGCTCCCAGAGGTCATAGATCCTCTTCTTAATATCATTAATTCGTCTTTGTCTCTAGGATACGTACCAAAAAACTTTAAGCTGGCTATGATTAAACCGCTTGTTAAAAAAACACAACTTGATCCTACAGAATTAGTCAATTACAGGCCGATCTCGAATCTACCTTTTCTGTCAAAGATATTAGAAAAAGCGGTATCTTCACAACTGTGTTCCTTTATTGAAAGAAATGATATCTGCAAGGATTTCCAGTCCGGGTTTAGACCGTACCATAGTACTGAGACTGCCCTCATTAGAGTCACAAATGATTTGCTCTTATCATCCGATCGTGGTTGTATCTCTCTATTAGTGTTACTCGATCTTAGTGCTGCATTTGTCACCATTGACCACAACATTCTTTTAAATAGACTCGAAAATTATGTTGGCATTAGTGGAATTGCACTAGCATGGTTTAAAGGTGATCTAAGTAACTTTTTTACCTTAACTGAACAGCTTCGGAGTCAGTGGAATGGTTATATTACTTATTTCGGGTTAAATGGTGGTGGTTTCACACCCCCCTGGTGCCCGAGAGCAGAAAAAACTCACTTGGAACTTTGGGCCGGCGGGGCGCCGGCCTCGCTGTCAGGAAGTATCGCGTGATATCAGGTCTCGCGATGTAACGAATTGCTTGACGGCACTGCACACCTACACGCCCCCATTCAAGCATCAGCTAGCTATAAGCAAAGGGCAACGATAGATTGAGTTCTTCACATTTTCGTCATGGCTGAGACTGTAAAAAAGAAGCAGAAAGCTAGGAAATCTTTGTCGGAGGACCAAAGAAAGAGGAAACGGGAGACTGACCGAGCAAGAAGTCAGACTCGAGTAAATATCGGACTGGCTTTTTCAGAATGGCGAGAACTGAGAGAAACAGAAGCCTGCAAAACGGATGCTGACCTTTACAAGCAAAGATAAACCGTCATTCTACCAGATGAACTTATAGACCTTGCTAATATAACTTTAGACAAATATTAGCCTCCGATATATATTTTTTTATGCTCATGCCCACTCTCCAAAAAAAAACAGTAGTTTTAGCAGTAGTTCATATCGTTCGTTCCCGGTAAAAATACTAGTATGCATGACAACACAATAATAAAAAAATAAACTCGCCATCATTTGGAAAGAAAATATTGCTTTACTTACCTCGGTAGACATAACTGGTTTTGAAATAGCCGGTTCCTCAGATCACCTGGGTTGCTCTTGGCGAGGGGGGAGGAACAACAGTTCGTTTTTACGACAGTGTGTTTGAAAGCATTTACTACCAGACACTAGGGGGAGCTTCGTAGAGAAAAAACACTCAGGCTTGCCTGGTGTCCCTTTAAATCATACTTATCTGACCGTTATCAGTATGTAGCAGTAAATGAAGAGATGTCTTATCGATCACAAGTTCAGTATGGCGTACCTCAAGGCTCAGTACTAGGACCGCTGCTGTTCACTCTGTACATGCTACCATTAGAAGATATCATTAGGAAACATGGAATTAGCTTTCACTGTTATGCCAACGATACTCAGCTCTATATTTCTTCAAAACCTAACGAAACTTACCAATTCACAAAATTAACGGAATGCATAGCTGATATAAAAAATTGGATGACTTGAAATTTCCTACTTCTAAATTCTGAAAAAACAGAGATTCTAATTATTGGACAAAAAACTTCCTCACGTAATAATCTAGAATACTGTCTAACACTTGATGGCTGCTCTGTTAAGTCTTCGTCGTCGGTTAGGAACCTGGGTGTGCTCTTTGATACCAATCTTTCATTTGAAAGTCACGTGTCTAGTATCTGTAAAACCGCATTTTTCCATCTTAAAAATATATCTAAATTACGCCATATGCTCTCATTGACAAATGCGGAACAATTAGTTCATGCGTTCATGACCTCAAGGCTAGATTATTGTAATGCTCTACTGGGTGGTTGCCCTGCACGCTTAATAAACAAACTACAGTTAGTTCAAAACGCAGCAGCTCGAGTTCTTACCAGAACCAGGAAGTATGACCATATTAGCCCAGTTCTGTCAAAACTGCATTGGCTCCCTATTAAACATCGCATCAATTTTAAAATATTGCTGATTACTTACAAAGCACTAAATGGTTTAGCTCCACAGTACTTGAGTGAGCTCTGAACGCATTATAGTCCTTCACGTCTATTGCGATCTCAAAATTCCAGCCAGTTGATAATACCTAGAATATCAAAATCGACTGCTGGCGGTAGATCCTTTTCCTATTTAGCACCAAAACTTTGGAACAGTCTTCCTACCATTGTCCGGGAAGCAGACACACTCTGTCAGTTCAAAGCTAGATTAAAGACACATCTCTTTGACCTAGCATTCACATAATACATTATAGACTTCTATAATTCAATGTTAGGCTGCATAGATTAGGTCAGCTGGAACCGGGAACACTTCCCATAAATCCTGATGTACTCGTTACATCATAAGAAGAATGGCATCTACCCTAATTTTAGTGTCTTTGTTTATACCGAGGTTTTCCCGCAGCCTGCCGCATCCAGGCCGTATCCAGATCTGACGAAGGACCTTCGCCTGAACCCGATGTCAACGCAGTGCTGAAGTGCCAACTAGTCTCTCCCTATGGAGGATCCCTTTACCACTCTACAGATAAAGCGTCGTCGGGAAAACTCAATTTGCGTACCTACCCCGAATTGATAAAATAAAATAAAATTCTGTATCAAAATTATAAGGAAACACCCGTACTTTGTTTAGGCTTGGTCTGTAGGGAATTACAAACCTGCGCACATATATTCAAACGCACATAACTATAGAACCAATTCTTAATGCGCATGTGAACGCCATCAGCGTTTCTCACAGGTTCGTGTTTAAAGTTTGTGTAGAGAGAATGGTGTCGTCTTAGTGGCCCCTAATTTAATAACAAATTATCGTTGCGACGGAAGCGAATCAATCAAAACTAACTTTAGCTGGAAAATAACTTTAAGAACCGCTATAAAGCCAAAACAATCTTACCTTAAATGATATGTTTATCTCTGTAAAGCTGCTTTGAAACAATCTACATTATTAAAAGCACTATATAAATGAAGATGACTTGACTTGACTTGACTTGACCTGTCTGTGATACAATATCCTACTGTGTGAAATGTGTTCTGACTAAAAATTACATCGGTGATGACCTACAGCCAATGAGAGAGCAAGTTACAGGGCAGCAGGAAGTTCAGAGGGGAGTTATAGACCAGAATATCAGCAAGCATGGCTTTGTTAGATTTTGGTGTATTTGGCCGAGCAGTGGTTTGGGTGGCTCGCCAATGTATTAGATTTCTGCAATACATAAAATAAGTAAGCTTGACCAGAGTTCTTGTGGGGAGAAGAATTTATTGAAGGTTTGTAGTGTAGCAGTCCTTCAGCAGCGATGTTAGCATGTCGCCCTTCAACAATCTTAACCCAAAGTTCTGTCTGTGTTACTGAACTTTATACATGAAGACAAACGGGCTACAAACAAAGGAAAACTGTTAGGACCTCCCACAGGAGATTGATCTAACTTGCTAATCCATTCTGAGCAATGCTAATTCTTTTTATTCATTCACACCAATCAGTTTCTATGGGCCATACATCTGAATGGGCCATTCATCTGTATGGCCATTTGGCACACACCTTTGCAGACACAGACAGAGTGGATTACATCTGATACATCTAATCTTTCAATCCCTCATCTGATCATTTTTGATCACCAAACAAACTTCATTAATCATATATACAGCATGTTGCATACAGGCACCAGTACTTAAAATGACAGGATAAGAGTTCATGGTGAAACTTTGCATCCTCTTGAATGCTTGAGTCCTCTGGAAGATTTTATTTTGGAGTTGTGATCTTTTGGAGGTGGTGGATAGTGTTGTGTTCTGTGAATGTTCAGAAGTTTTCATCTTGGTGGCCAATGCAGTGCAGTCTAAATGTTGGATGTCTTTGCTCATCCTCTGGCACACTGGAACACCTGCAATCACACAAAAGAGAAAAGGGAAACGTACCTAGCCAAGGAAAAGATTTTAAACACATAATTCCTAACTGCCTGAAAAACTGTCCCTATTTAATATTGGCAGGGCACTACTGTGTTTATCAGTGGCTGCATGTTTATGTCTTCGTCCTCAGGCAACAAGCTAGATCCTAAAAACCATAGTCCCACAATATCTGGACTCTGATAAACACTACTGCCGTCTATCCCTCATCTCTAGGCAGATGTTTCAAATCCCAATGGCTCACGTCAGTCCACTCATCTTTTCTCGGCACCTTAACTGCTTCATCAGTTACCATGAGATCATGAAGGCTTTCCCTCCTGGATTTTAATGGTGAAAATTGATTCTTGGCATTGTGTCCTACCAGGCTGAGTCTTTCATCAGTTTGGCCAAGGCTGTCAGATGTTAGGTTTTCATTGGACATGGGCCGGCCTGTACTAACTCAGCTTAGTTTTCAATCCTACATTCAAAACAAAACATTCACTTTCAGACTAAGTTTCCTTGTTTCATTTCTGAAATACTCCAGACTGATAAGACTTGTTCAGTTCTTTCTGAGTCCTAACTCAGAAGGCTGAATTAACTTGGTTCAGATTTGTCCCTTAGACAAAATACTTTCAATCTTTCTGCATCTTTCATCAGAAGGCAAATAAACTTCTAGTTTCTAACACAATTAGAATGTTTAATTCAAAACTAAAATATTGGTTACTGAATTAGCACCCAGTCAAGAATTACCTATTCTTGCAGCAACATCAGTCCCAAACATTTTAATCTTATATTGGCTACTGAATTAGCACCCAGTCAAGAATTCCCAATCCAATTCTTGCAGCAACATCAGTCCCAAACCTTATACAGTTTCTACAATTTCTGGACGAACGGACTAAATCAGGGTTCCTCAATTGGTTTTTACCAAGGGCCAAATTCTGCCGACAATACAAAGCCAAGGGCCACCGATCAAAATTTTATGACCTTAATGTTTGCTCTTCTGCTATTATTGTTGTTGTTGTTGTTGTTTTGTTAAAAGAGTCACAAATCACAATATAATTATTCTGATTTTATTTATTTTTATTTATTATTTTATTTTTCTCATTAGTCTGTTTTATTCAAGCAATTATAAGCATTTTTGTATTCAGATAAAGAAAACTAAAGAACTTTGCATGGAGGATATTAAAAACAAATGAACAAATAACAACTCTGGATCTCCATGTCCGGAGATGTCATCATCCGTGAACAGCTTTTTGACCTTGTTTGCCAGGTTCCAAGCCACACGTAAGGATGCTGCGGTGGCATTCTCCTGTATGGATGTGGTTTTATGAATAACAGCAACTGATTGCTTGTAAGCTGCTACCAATTGTGTTACCTTCTGTTTGCGACTCTCAAAATGTTCAGGAAAATTGCTGTTAAAAATGCAGTGCAATGAGTTGAAATGGCGTTTGATATTATCAGCCTTATGCCTGGTTCAGATTACACAATTTTTATGTCTGTTACGATAGTCACTGTGTCAGATTACACGATTTTGACTCCTAAAAATCTTGTCATGTTGTGGACAAGAAACATGTCAGACTACACATTGTTTTCCGACCAGTCATCGCGAGCCGTCTCACTCTCACACACTCATTCACTCGCACATATACACACGCTCACTCACATACATGCACTCACACACGCACTCTCACACACACACACACACACACACACACACACACACACACTCACGCTCACTCACTCGCACTCACACACGCACTCACTCACATAAGTTACACGCACTCACTCTCTCTCTCTCTCACACACACACACACACACAGTCACACACACACACTCGCTCACTCACTCACTCGCGAACACACACTCTCACTCACTCTCCCTCACTCACTCACTCACTCGCGCGCCGTCGTCGTGGAGGACCGTTAAAAAATTAAACATGCTAGTCTTTTGATTGTTCAGTCCATTCAGATTTGAATCGTCTATTTTCTGTGTCCACTTTTCTTTTCTTAACACTTGCCATATTTTCGATGTGCGCGAATGCTGTCAGATACAGCGTTTGAATTTTAACGCCAGTGACGTGCTTACGCTGATGTTACCATGACAACCTTGAAATAAGCGCGGGCCAAACATTTTTCTCTCACCGGCCGGATGTGGCCCGCGGGCCGCCTATTGAGGAACCCTGGACTAAATTGTTTCTTTAACAATTCCTACAGACTCCAGAGAAAGGACCAAACTTATAACCCTATACAGTTTCTGCAATCTCTGGATGAACGGACTAAATTGTTTCTTTAAAAATTCCTACAGACTCCAGAGAAAAGACCAAACTTATACTTTATTTCAATAGCTCCTACAATCCCATGAGAACGGACCAAACCTCTTTCTTAAATGATTCTTAGAGACTCAAGAGAACAGGGCCAAGCTATAAAACTTATTTCTATAGCTCCTACAGTTTCAAGAGAATTAACTAAATCATTTAAAAGGTTCCTACAGACTCATGAAAAAGGCCCAAGCCTAAAATTCTCAACAATACACAGTATGTGTGACTTCAATAGCTCCTACAATCCCATGAGAACGGACCAAACCTCTTTTTTAAATGATTCTTTGAGACTCAAGAGAACAGGGCCAAACTATAAAACTTATTTCTATAGCTCCTACAGTTTCAAGAGAATTAACTAAATCATTTAAAAGGTTCCTACAGACTCATGAAAAAGGCCCAAGCCTAAAATTCTCAACAATACACAGTATGTGTGACTACACTACAAATCTTTACTGGTCTACTATTATTCTTTTCAGAAGATGTTCTTTTAGAGAGCTGATAAGTTTCACTCACCAAATTAGAATATTTGAGACCGGATCCAGTTGATTTGAATAAATTGTGTCCACAGATGCAGTCTTTTGAACTTCAGATACTCGAAAACTATTCCGTTTACTTCTTGTTGCAGCTGGTGAGTTCTTGGTTTACTCCTTGTTGCAGTTGGTGAGTTCTCTTCTTGTCAGTCTCTCCTGGCTGGCTCGCCAAATTGTTAGATTTTGGTGTATTTGGCCGAGCAGTTGTTTGGGGGCTCGCCAATGTATTAGATTTCTCCAATACATAAAATAAGTAAGCTTGACCAGAGTTCTTGTGGGGAGAAGAATTTATTGAAGGTTTGTAGTGTAGCAGTCCTTCAGCAGCGATGTTAGCATGTCGTCCTTCAACAATCTTAACCCAAAGGTCTGTCTGTGTAACTGAACTTTATACATGAAGCCAAAAGGGCTACAAACAAAGGAAAACTGTTAGGACCTCCCACAGGAGATCGATCTAACTTGCTAATCCACTCTGAGCAATTTGGCACACACCTTTGCAGACACAGACAGAGTGGATTACATCTGATACACAGTCACAATGTAAATGAATCTGATGACTGAAAATACAAAATCTTTCAGCTTCAAACCCAAAAAAGGCTCATTCTCTGTCTATTTGGACACAAGAAAATGGAGGAAAGTTTAGTCGAACTTTGGCAGGAGCACCCATGTCTATTTGATGTTTCAATAATAACAATTCCAGTCTCGCTCGAGAATTCCCATCTCGTGTGATCTTGCTTTATTTCTTTATGACTTCTCACGTGTTTGGTTGTGAAACGTAGTTTGCGGACCAGGCAGAGTTGTCTGCGATTCTTCCTTTTGTAAAGTCATGCAATCTGTAAGCCCCTGTTGCTGATCCATCATGCAATGTGCACACAGCAGCAACTGAATGCTACCCCAGATAGTCGTGCAGTGTGAAAAGAACAGTGATCTGACGACTTTGAAAATCGTGCAATGTGCAAATTTTGTCATGTCATGTTATGTTTAAATAAGTTTCATAAGAAATGTTAGGTAATAATGCAGGGTCCAAAGATGAGAAGGCACGTTTTAAAGTTGAGACACACACACAGATATATAACACTAAAACTTTTTTTTATTATAAAATGTATATTTATTTGCAACAGTTATGTTAACAGCAATAATAAGATTGTAAGAACAGCTATTCAGCTGATGGACATGGTGCTGCGTTGTCATGGGAACATCCCAGGTGAAAATAATGAGGAAATTACATTGTCTTTCGTTGCTCCCTTCACCAAGTGCGTTCCAAACAGCTACGTGATGGCTCTGCCCTTCGAAGGGAGTAGGGCATGGGGATGTTAACGAGCAATAAGCATGTCCCAGCCGGATTTGTCACTTATTGGGATCCCCTGGAAACATTTCCGTTGTGGTCTGTGCTATCTGCAGCACGTTTCTGTATTTGGTTGTGTTGTGAGTATTTGGAGCACACATGTGTTGTGAAACTGTTAAAGATTTTTTATTAATTTGCAGGTGTTTTTCCATTTGCATGTGTTTTCTTCAGTTGCAGCGTTGAGCTCTCTTGTCCACCGTACTTTAGAAGTTAATTACTCCTTTGCTCTATCAAAGATCTAAATTTTTATTACGCAAACCCTGATCATTTATAATAAAGATATGATTTAATGTTGATAGGAGCTGGCTAATTCTCCTAAAGTGGCATTGAACATATGAACTGAACTATTGAGAGTATATGTCTATATATGTGAATGCTGTGTGTTGTTTAGCAGACAGGACAGCACAGCAAGTGTCAGCTTTTCTTTTAGCTGTTAAGAGGCAGAAGTCAAGCAAGGGGTCACAAAATCAGACAGAGTGAGAGCAGAAACTGTGTTTGGCCAGGACAGGAAATGTCGGCAGAAAGGTCCCACACAATCCCCCAGCAGAAAGATGTCTGACAGAGGAAGCTTTTCAAAAGTCTAATCATGTATAACATCAGAGTATAATGTATTACTGGCTAAACGGATGTGAAGCTGCCATACTGAAAGCAAGTAACAATAATATCTGCTATCTGCAGATATCTGTAATGTTCTGTTGAAGTATGTTTTTACAATGCTTATCTTGCATGGTCAATAAATGGTGACAGCGACCATAGGACTTGGTTTATATTTGTTTTATGCTGGTGCAAATAGGGGTTCTGAGGCACCTGTTTCTTCATGTAAGTCTATGTTTGTTTTGTTTTATGATTTAAAAAAGTGAAGGCAACACCTAGTTATGTTGTGTAGAAGAAATGCTAAAACATCTTCATGCTTTTCCTGTTCTTCCTTTTTTTTTCTCCAGGAATGACCTTTGTCAAAAAAAAAAGAAGTGTACTTAATTGTGTTGAATGTGCACTTGTAGTGTACTTCATGTCTTAAAAGTATATTTTTAAAAAGTTGTACTTGCAGATAATGTAATATTAAGGAAATAAAATGACACTTAAGTGTACTTAAAGGGTGCTTCATTGCTGGCAAAATGGGCATTCAATAAAACTTGGCTGCCAATACAGTAGAAAGGTGAACAAACGGCTAGGTTACGACTGTAACCTCGGTTCCCTGAAGAGGGAACGAGCATTGCGTCGAGATTGACGCTATGGGAATGCTTTGTGTGATGACGTCTTGAAGCACATATAAAATCAGTCCAATGGTGTGGCGGAACGTCAGATGCGGGTGACATCACGAACCAGGAAGCTATAAAGCCTGCTTGAAAACAGAGAGCGCCAGCTTCGTAAAAGTTTGAAGTAGTCGCTGACAGGTATAAAGGAGATATGGCAAGGTGACGCAACGCTCGTTCCTTCTTCAGGGAACCGAGGTTACAGTCGTAACTTAGGCGTTCCCTTTCAAGGGAACTCACATTGCGTCGAGATTGAGGCTATGGGAATGTCTATACCAACGCCACCATAGCTACGAGTGTCTATCTAGTGTGAAATCAAGCGAGCAGCACTTAGGACGACAGCACCTGAGACCCTGGTCCAAAGAGTCCAAAGAGTAAAATCTGATGAAAGTGTGCAGTGAGGACCATTCTGCCGCATCACACACGTCTTGAAGAGAAACTCCTGATATAAGGGCCTTGGAGGCCGCCATACTCCTAGTAGAGTGAGAACGAACAGCCATAGGGGAAGGCTGTCCAGCCGACTCATAAGCAAGTGAGATAGCCTCAACCACCCACTTGCTTATTCTCTGCTTAGATTCGGGGTACCCTTTGTTAGGGGGCCCGAAACATACAAACAACTATTCAGTTTTACGCCACAGGGCAGCCCTGTGGACATAGGCATCTATCGCCCGAACTGGGCAAAGCAGATTATTCTTTTCCTGGTCCGAATTCTGGAAGAGAGTAGGAAAAAAGGCATGCAGAATAATAGGTCTGACCACATTAGTGGGGACCTTAGGAACATAGCCTGGTCTAGGATGAAGGAACGCTTTAACCATGCCAGGTGCTAATTCCAAGCACGACAAACCGACAGTGCTTGCAAATCTCCTATTCTTTTAAGAGAAGATATGGCGAGAAGGAACAAGGCTTTCAAGGTCAAGAACTTGTCAGGAACCTCCTCTATCAGCTCGAAGGGTGCCAGGGAAAGGCCTTGAAGAACAATGGCCAAATCCCAAGTCGGCACCCTGGTTCGAGCTGCAGGCCTCAGCCTCAGAGTACCACAGAGGAAACGAGATACCAATGGGTCCTTTCCCAAAGACATTCCACCCAAAGGAATGTGGTAAGCACCTATGGCAGCCACATAGACCTTTAAAGTGGACGGGGTTAGACCTGCAGTGAACCACTCCTGCAGGAACTCCAGCACTGTACCAACCAGGCAGTTAACTGGGTCCAACTGACGGTCACTACACCATGAAGTGAAAACTCTCCACTTCAAGGCATAAAGTTTCCTCGTGGAAGGAGCTCTGGAATGTAGAATGGTCTCTACAATCTCAATTGAGAGACCTGTCCCTATGAGCTGGGCCCCCTTAGAGGCCAAGCCCACAGGTTCCACAGTTCTGGTCGGGGGTGAAATATCGAGCCCCCTGCTTAGGACAGAAGGTCCCTACTGACGGGTAGCTCCAGTGGAGGCCCGTCGAGGAGAGACACAAGATCGGGGAACCATACTCTGCCCGGCCAGTGCGGGGCTCTAAGAAGTAGGCGGACCTGGTCCCTGTGAACTCTCTCCAGAACTCCCAGGAGCAGAGCGATTGGGGGAAAAGCATACAAACGTAGCCTCTGCCACGTCTGTACCATAGCATCCAGTCCCAGAGGAGTTGGATGTGTGAGGGAGGACCAAAATGGACAATGAGACGTCTCTCAAGACGCAAACAGATCCACTTGTGCTTGGCCGAACACCCTCCATATCACCCTCCATACCCTCCACCTCCATTCCCCGGGCCTCAGCCCCTGTCTCAACAGGATGTCTGTTCCTTAATTCTGGACCACAGGAGGATTTGGCGTGCCAGTTTGCATAGTGGACGTGAGCGCAAACCCCCCTGATGATTTATATAGGCGATTACCGATGTGTTGTCTGCGTGGACAAGAACATGGTGTCCCCTGAGATCTGTGAGGAAATTCTTTAGAGCAAGAAATACAGCCAACATCTCCAGACGGTTGATGTGCCATGAAAGATGGTGGTCCCTCCACAGACCTTGAGTTGAGCGCCCCTCTAGTACCGCTCCCCAGCCCTTGAGGGAGGCATCTGTCGTTAGCAACTTGCGACGACAAGAAGCTCCCAGCACAGGACCTTGGGACAGGAACCACGTTTTCTTCCACATAACCAGGGCACGTAAGCACCGCCGCGTGACCTTGATCATGTGAAAGGGGTTGCCCCTCGGGGAAAACCCCCTGGTCCTGAGCCACCACTGCAGGGGTCTCATGTACAGCAGTCCAAAAGGTATCACGTTGGATGCTGCTGCCATCAGGCCCAACAGTCTCTGGAACTGTTTGACAGTGAATGACTGGCCTAGCTTTATACTTTTCACAGCCAAAGGGATGGACTCTATATGTGCCGGTGACAGGCGTGCCTGCATTGACATTGAGTCCCAAACCACGCCTTGAAAAGTGGTCCTCTGTAGTGGAGAAAGCACACTCTTTTTGGTGTTTAGCCGTAACCCCAACTCTTTCATGTGGGCGAGAACAACATATTGATGCCGAACTGCCAACTGATGCGACTGAGCTAGAATCAACCAATCGTCGATGTAGTTCATAATGCGAATACCCTGAAGGCGCATGGGATCCTGACATGGAAGGATGGAAATGTGGAAGTATGCGTCCTTGAGAGCTATCGTGACAAACCAGTCTTCGGATCTGATCTGTGGTACGATTTGTCTCAGTGTTAACATTTTGAACTTTAGTTGCATAACAGACTCATTTAGAACTCGAAGATCCAAAATGGGACGCAACCCACCATGCTTCTTTGGAACTATGAAATACCAGCTGTATAACCCGGTTTCCCTGTTGGAGGGAGGTACATATTCAATGGCCCCTTTCTCTAACAGGGTCTTCACTTCTTGTTCCATAACCAGAACCTGCTCGGGGTTCACCACGGTGGGTAGGACCCCCATAAACCGAGGCGGGCGAGACCCAAACTGCATTTGATACCTTTTTTCTATGGTCTGCAGGACCCAATGAGAAACATTTGGCAGTAGCTTCCACGCTGCCAAAGATTCTACTAGAAGTACCAGTCTCTCGAGACTGGCTTCTGGATTTAGTTGTTGTTGAGTAGTCAGTCCGTCGCCCTGTAACAGTGGACCGGCAGGGAACGACTGAACAGACTGCTCTGGGACCCTCCTCAGAGGGGGCGGGCATCCCGAGGCCACTACGTTTCCAGGTGGTCCTTGAGATATGTGCTCGCCGGAGACCGCTGCACCCTGAAGCACACGAGGTGGCAGGGTTGGCAGAACGGTCCCCTGAGGGCACAGAAAAAAGAGGTGTTGACTGCTCTACTTAGGGGGAAACTGCCCTCACTGGCCTGAAGGGACCTTTTCCCTGCAGCCTTCTTAGCAATAATAACGGTCCTCAGATCCGCTTTACCCTTTGAAGGCTGCGGCTGAGTGCGCCCTCTGTGCCCCCAGGATTTCTGTGGGGGAGCACGGGAAGCAACGCTCTGCTTTTGGGTGGCACGGTGTGAAGAGCTGGTTTTAGAAGATTGGGGCTGCTCCCGCTCAGCAGCCCCGGCATGAGAGCGACGGGGGAGCAGTTTCTGAAATGCGGCTGCCTGTTTAGATGCCTCCTGGAACCTCTCTACGACTGAATTAAAAGCCTCGCCGAAGAGGCCAGAAGGTGACAGAGGTGCATCCATCAGAAAAGTTTTGTCTTTCTCCTTTATATTGCTGAGGTTGAGCCACAGATGCCTTTCATTGGCCACCAGGGCTGCCACAGAATGGCCGATAGATTTTGCCGTTGGTGGCCCTGAGAGATAAATCTGTGGCTCGACGTAGTTCAAAAACTACCTCAGGTCCGATACCCCCGCCCTCATCTAAATCTCCTAATAATTCAGCCTGGTAGGCCTGCAGCAGCGACATAGTGTGTAGACAGGCTGCAGCCTGACCAGCAGCTGAATAAGCTTTGCCCACCAACGAAGGTGTAGTTCTGACTGGCTTATTGGGCAGTGCCGGAGCCTTTAGGGAAGATGCTGCCAGGGGGAGAGATAGCTCGCAAGCGTCTTTTCCACCTTTGGCATCTCCCCATAACCGTGCTCTTTATAATTTGATATAGAGGAATAGTTGGATATTTGAGAACTAAATAATCTATATGAAACCGGTTGATCAGGGGGAAATGGTAGGCTCCGGCGTTGACGTTGCGATTTAGATGGCAGGAAATGTTCGTCGAGTTTACTTTTTGAACGAACATCCTGTTTATCAGCTGGCCAGTCAATGCTCAATCTTTCAACTACTCTAGTCACAACCTCTACCAGCTCTTCAAATGCATGAGACTGAGGTGGCGAATCCTCAGTCTCTGCTGCATCAACACTGACAACATCCAGCTAGGTGAAGGCAGAGATAAGGCTGGGCCCGTCTCAAACCCCTCTGATAGATCCATTTGTGAACCCCATGACTGCGAAAGAACGCTCCTCCCATGATATGCTCCTCACCCAAACAAGCTACACAAAGAGCGTGTGTGTCCCTACCCGTTAAATAACGTGGGAAGGGGTGAACACACAATCTAAACTGTTGCTTGCTCGCCATAGCTTTATATATATATATGATATAAAGACAAACAACAACAAATATGACTTGGACAGTTTCACAAAAAGAGGTACTGAAGACAAAGAAGCTGGCGCTCTCTGTTTTCAAGCAGGCTTTATAGCTTCCTGGTTCGTGACGTCACCCGCATCTGACGTTCCGCCACACCATTGGACTGATTTTACATGTGCTTCAAGACGTCATCACGCGAAGCATTCCCATAGCGTCAATCTCGACGCAACGCAAGTTCCCTTGAAAGGGAACTGAAATCGGTGCTACCTGACTAGAGAAAAACCAAGAAAGAAGGCTGTCATCTTCCTTTTTGCCAAATAGGTAGGTAAACTTCTATACCCATAGTGCACTGGGCATGTTGCCGTCCACTCCCACCAGTCTGCAATAGATATGCAGTCAAATACCGCCTTACTTTAGTAGCAAATACTTATAAGCAAACTTTTAGTCATAATGGTGTCAACTTGTATTGTTCCCATGCAGGTGCAATAATTCAAAGAGAAAAGGTTTAGTGGGAGTGAGTTACTTTCGAACCAGCACACTGTAATTCAATTAATGTTCAACAAATAAAAAACAGATATAATAAAGATAAACAAATGATAAAGCTTGGGTTGCTGAATATACGATCGTTTTCTTCAAAAGCACTTATTGTAAATGAATTGATTATAGATCATAACCTAGATATGCTGTGTTTGACAGAAACCTGGCTTAAATCAGACGAATTCTTTGCTTTTAATGAGTCTTTCACCCAAGATCACTGTTATAAACACAAGCCTCGTTTGAAAGGCAAAGTGGGAGGTGTTGCTGTAATTTATAGTAATATCTTCAGTACGATTTTAGCAACTTCTAGAAACAAGTTAAAACATGTTAGCAAAATTCCAGCAACATGTTAAAACATGCTAACAGTGTGCTAAAACACTTCTACACTCTGCATGCTAACGACATGTTAAATCCTACTAGAAACATTCTAGCAACATGTTAAATCATGTTAGCAATGTGTTAAAACATGCTAGCAACACTTGCTAGCTACATGTTTTAATCTAACAACAACAACAACAACAACAACAACAACAACAACAACAAAATTGCTTAAATCTATCAAGCTTTTTAAATTGGCCTACTTTAAGCCTTCTGGCTAGGCTTTCTCAAGCCATCAAAATTTGTCTACAAACTTTATAATTCAAACTATAATGTATTTTCATCGAATTGCAATCAATATACAATTAATGGATTCAGGGATAGCTCACCCAAAGATGAAAATTCTATCATTATTTATCCAAGCCTGTGTGACATTATTTAAGACTAAATGAAATCTTTTGAAGAATATAGGATATATACACAACTCCATTTCCAGTTGGTACATTTTGTAAAATGCAATAAAATCAAGAATCTGTGATTTGTTAATTCTCTTGAACCTTTATTTAACTGACAAATGTACAAATAAAATATTTCTAATGTTTTCACTGACCAACTTAATTTTATTTTGTAAATATAAACACGTTTTGATTTTGATGGCTGCAACACACTCCACAAAAGTTGCACAGAGGCATGTTTACCACTGTGTCACATCACCTTTCCTTTTAATTACACTTTTTAATCATTTGGGAATTGAGGATACTAATTGTTGCAGTTTTGCAAGTGGGATATTTGCCTAACCTTGTCTGATACAAGACCGCTGCTCAACAGTCTGTGGTCATAGTTGCCTGATTCTCCTTTTCATGATGGTCATATATTTTCAATAAGAGACAGATCTGGACTGCAGGCAGGCACATCCTTTTTATGGTGCAGAGTGTCTAGAAACCACTTAGTTTTATCATGTGAAGAATGAGGCCTGGCATTGTCTAGCTTCCCAGGAAAGATGTCATCTTTATGGCAGTTTATGTCTCTGTACAGTCCAAATATATGCCTCCATGTCAGTGATACCTTCACACAAACGCACCCCAATAAAGAACAGATGTTTGTTCTTTGGGACTGAAAACTCAATGTCTGTTTTTTTACCAAAAACAAGCTGAAACATGGACTCATCAGACCACAGCACACATTCCCACTGTCTTTTAGACCATCTGAGATGAGTTCGGGCCCTGAGAACTTGCCGGCATCTCCGCATAGAACTGATGTATAGCTTTCTCCTTGCGTAACAGCGATTCAAGTGGCATGTCTTGATGCAGCGTCAGACTGTGTTAAGTGAAAATGTTTTTTTAAGTTCTCCTGAGCACATGTGGCTGTATTTAACAGAGTAGTATGATGGTTTCTCATGCAATGCCTTCTGATGGGTCAAAGGTCATGCACATTCAACATGGTTCTCCTGCCTTACCCTACAGACTGAGATTTCTCTGGATTCCCTGAATCTTCTCACAATAGTATGTGTGGTAGATGGTGAAAGACATAAATTCTTTGCAATCTTGCATTGAGAAATGTAATTTTTGAATTGTTTGACAATTCTCTTATGATATTTGGCACAAAGTGGTGAGCCATTTTTTTGTTTGCAAAGACTGAGAAGCTCCTTTTTCACCCAAACATGATACCATCACCTACTACCAACTCACCTGCTCATTGTGGACTATTTCAAAAGAGTTGGATAATCTAACCTTTATAATCTTTTCATGTTTATTTTGCATCTGTCCCTTTTTTGTAGTGTGTTGCAGCCATCAATATCAAAATTTGTTTATATTTACAAAATACAATTATGTTGGTCAGTGAAAACATTGGAAAACTTTTCTTTGTACTTTTGTCAGTTAAAAAAAAGCTCAAGAGAATTAACAAATCACATATTTTGCATTTTGTTGCATTTTATTTCCTTTTCTGGAAATGGGGTTATATATATATATATATATATATATATATATATATATATATATATATATATATATATATATATATATATATTATTTATTAGACCATGACTGCCCCCATATATTATATAATAATAAATATAAATAATACAACTCTTTTTAAAAGTAGGTAAAAGTGTACTTCTTTTTCACAAAGGGATGATTGTATTAGTTTATTAGGCCCTGTCCCATTTCTCCCCCCTTAAAACTTCCACTTGGTTTTGAGTGCCCTCGAAAGTAAAGTCCCCTCAACGAGGGGAAGTGGAGTTGAAGATATTTCCCTATGAAATGGGACACCACTATATGCAAATTATATACATGCACATAACTATCCCAGTTATGATCAGGATATAAGTATCCATAATAATATGCTAGAAATCTAATAAAGTAATCAAATGTAAAATAACAGAGCATAGTTTTTTATAGTTTATTTACAACTCTATATGATCATGTTGTGAGAGCCCTTTATGAAAGCAGTAGACCATATTTTAAACGGAAAAACAAAAGGGGTAAAATGAGGCCTGGCTGGAATAAGTATGTGGCCGGATATCATGAGGAAGCTAAGTTAGTGTTTAAATCCTGGGTGTTGGCTGGTAGACCAAGGCAGGGGCCACTGTTTGAACAAAAGGAAAGTGCTAATGCAGCGTATAAATATGCTGTCAGATTTATCTGTAAAAATGAGCAAGCTATGAGGGCAGAATCTATGGCCGAGAAGGTAATGGATAACAACACTACTGATTTTTGGAAGGAGGTAAAGGGTCTTAACAAATGTAGTATACCACCCCCGTGTACTGTAGATGGTATCTCAGGTGTTGAGAATATTGCTGAGATGTGGACAGCACTACAGGACCTTGTTTAATTTGGTTAAAAGTGATATTTATATGTCTGACAATGTTAAGTGTGTTGATTTTAAGGCAATTTTTTCACATGAGGTATCACGCACTATAAATAAGTTAGCAGATAATAGTCAAGTCAAGTCATCTTCATTTATATAGCGCTTTTAACAATGTAGATTGTTTCAAAGCAGCTTTACAGAGATAAACGTATAATTTATGGTAACAGAGATTGTTTTGGCTTTATAGCGGTTCTTTAGTAAAGTTATTTTCCAGCTAAGGTTAGTTATGATTGATTCGCTTCCGTCGCAACAATCATTTGTTATTAAATTAGGGGCCACTAAGACGACACAATTCTCTCTACATAGACTTTAAACGCGAACCTGTGAGAAACACTGATGGCGTTCACATGCGCATTAAGAATTGGTTCTATAGTTATGTGCGTTTGAATATAGTGTATGTGCGCAGGTTTGTAATTCCCTACAAACCAAGCCTAAACAAAGTACTGATGTTTCCTTATAATTTTTGATACAGAATTTTATTTTATTTTATCAATTCGGGGTAGATACGCGAATTGAGTTTCCCGACAACGCTTTATCTGTAGAGTGGTAAAGGGATCCTCCATAGGGAGAGACTAGTTGGCACTTCAGCACTGCGTTGTCATCGGGTCCAGGCGAAGGTCCTTCATCAGATCTGGATACGGCCTGGATCCGGCAGGCTGCGGGAAAACCTCGGGATAAACAAAGACACTAAAATTAGCGTAGATGCCATTCTTCTTATGATGTAACGAGTACATCAGGATTTATGGGAAGTGTTCCCGGTTCCAGCTGACCTAATCTATGCAGCCTAACATTGAATTATATAAGTCTATAATGTATTATGTGAAAGCTAGGTCAAAGAGATGTGTTTTTAGTCTAGCAGAGTGTGTCTGCTTCCCGGACAATGGTAGGAAGGCTGTTCCAAAGTTTTGGTGCTAAATAGGAGAAGGATCTACCGCCAGCAGTCGATTTTGATATTCTAGGTATTATCAACTGGCCGGAATTTTGAGATCGCAATAGACGTTAAGGACTATAATGCGTTAAGAGCTCGCTCAAGTACTGCAGAGCCAAACCATTAAGTGCTTTGTAAGTGATCAGCAATATTTTAAAATTGATGCGATGTTTAATAGGGAGCCAGTGCAGTTTTGACAGAACCGGGCTAATATGGTCATACTTCCTGGTTCTGGTAAGAACTCGAGCTGCTGCGTTTTGAACTAGCTGTAGTTTGTTTATTAAGCGTGCAGGGCAACCACCCAGTAGAGCATTACAATAATCTAGCCTTGAGGTCATGAACGCATGAACTAATTGTTCCGCATTTGTCAATGAGAGCATATGACGTAATTTAGATATATTTTTAAGATGGAAAAATGCAGTTTTACAGATACTGGACACGTGACTTTCAAATGAAAGATTGGTATCAAAGAGCACACCCAGGTTCCTAACCGACGACGAAGACTTAACAGAGCAGCCATCAAGTGTTAGACAGTATTCTAGGTTATTACTTGAGGAAGTTTTTTGTCCAATAATTAGAAAACTTAAAAATAATTTTTTTATATCTGCTATGCATTCCGTTAATTTTGTGAATTGGTAAGTTTCGTTAGGTTTTGAAGAAATATACAGCTGAGTATTGTCGGCATAACAGTGAAAGCTAATGCCATGTTTCCTAATGATATCTCCTAATGGTAGCATGTACAGAGTGAACAGCAGCGGTCCTAGTACTGAGCCTTGTGGTACACCATACTGAACTTGTGATCGATGAGACATCTCTTCATTTACTGCTACAAACTGATAACGGTCAGATAAGTATGATTTAAACCATGCTAGTGCAATTCCACTAATGCCAACATAATTTTCGAGTCTATTTAAAAGAATGTTGTGGTCGATAGTATCAAATGCAGCACTAAGATCGAGTAACACTAATAGAGAGACACAACCACGATCGGATGATAAGAGCAAATCATTTGTGACTCTAACGAGAGCAGTCTCAGTTCTATGGTACGGTCTAAATCCTGACTGGAAATCCTCGCAGATATCATTTCTTTCAAGAAAGGAACACAGTTGTGAAGATACTGCTTTTTCTAATATCTTTGACAGAAAAGGTAGATTCGAGATCGGCCTGTAATTGACTAATTCTGTAGGATCAAGTTGCGGTTTTTTAACAAGCGGTTTAATCATAGCCAGCTTAAAGGTTTTTGGTACGTATCCTAGAGACAAAAATGAATTAATGATATTAAGAAGAGGATCTATGACCTCTGGAAGTATTTGAAGAGTTTCGTTGCAAAACGAGATATATCCATTTTGAGAAATGTTGGTTATTTGACATTATTATTTAAGACATCAACAGTCAAGTTCATTCACATTTTTTGTACATTAAACTATTACTTGAGCTCAGTGAAGGCCAGGGACACAATATTCTTCAAATCCACGATATTTTTTATTTAATTTTATGTCCATAAATAAGTCAAAAACCATGCCAAAATGCAACATATTTATCTTAACATTGTCAAACATCTTAAATTGGTTTAAAAAAATACATCATAAATATATGGAATAGTATATACAAAGATTGATTAATAATAATAAGATTCTGAGTTAGTTTTGGCCAGAACATACACAACATGTTTTTTTTTTTTTTTTTGCAAAACGCTATATATCCACCATAGGCTATATTCTACTACTGTAATACCATTGAAGAAATCTTTTGGATCATCAGTGGGAAAATTAACAATAATTTATCAATTAATCGTAAATAATATTCAAAAACATAATGCCATAATAAACATAATGTGACTATGGCATGTGCCAGTAACCCCGGCAGTCCCTGAATGAAAAGGTCGGATAACAACGTACGGACGTCTGTGTGCTTGTGCTTCACATAGGGACAGTGGGCATTAAAAAAAAAAAAAAAAAAAAAAATCCCGTTGCGCTGCCTGGCTAGCTGAGCTGTCAGAGCAGACAAACTGCAGGATGTTTATCGTTTCAACCATCCTTAAACAGCTTCGGACTATTTGTGATTAGTTACAATTTAGATAAGTAAGATTAAGTTATTTAGATAAACGACTTGTAGCTTGTTACAGAAAGAGTGGAGGCTCCTTCCACACCGCTGCTGAAAACCAAACCTGTATGATCAGATCCATAACGTTAGCTTGCAGAGGTGTCAAAAGTATTCACATTCATTACTCAAGTAGAAGTATAGATACTAGGGTTTAAAAAGACTTCTGTAAAAGTTGAAGTATCAACTCAAGCTTTTTACTCAAGTAAAAGTATAAAAGTACTGGTTTCAAAACTACTTAAAGTATAAAAGTAAAAGTAATGCAAGGAAAAAAATGCAATACGTAAATTAATTAATTCTGTAATGTTACAAATAACTAATAAAGACATGGTGGCAGTATAACAGAGACTTAACTTTACTCCGCTCATAGTGCAATGCAATAGTGCAATACTGTCTTGTTCCTTGCTTTTTGAAGAGGCCAAACACATGTCTGCATCTTTCATTAAAGGGATATAGTTTACCAAAAATGAAAATCATTTACTCACCCTCAAACTGTTTTAATCCTGTATGAATTTCTTTCTTCTGATGAACACAAAAGAATATATTTTGAAGAATGTCAATAACCAGACAGTGGATGGACCCCATTGACTTCCTTAGTAGGAAAAAAAAAAAATACTATGGAAGTCAATAGCTACCATCAACAGTCTGGTTATCGACATTCTTCAAAATATCTTCTTTTGTGTTCAGCAGAAGAAAGAAACTGGTTTGAAACAACTCGAGAGTGAGTAAATGATGACAGAATTTTTATTTTTAACTAAGTGAACTAATCATTTAACAGAAATGAACTGTTGGCATATGTTTCACATCAATTCTGTCCAGTTTGTCCTGTTGGACACGACACACAGCAATACTGTCAAGTGTCACTTGTGACCTCTGAGCCATGTTTTCAGTGTCCTAAGAGCACTGGAACTTCTTTCAGTCCAGCTGATGAGACTGGGATGATTTGGTCAACAGGCCTCTCATTTTAACAAGACCAGCCTTCAACAGACCAAGCAATGTCATTTTTTCATGTTTTATGGGGACTTTCCATAGACATAATGATTTTTATGCTGTAAACAAACTGTGTATTCTACCCCCCACAGACTAACCTTACCTATCACAGAAAACTGTCTGCATTTTTACATTTTCAAAAAACAAAAGTCTGATTTATAAGCTGTTTTCTGAAGAAGAAAAAAAATCCCCAAAAGGACAAGGATTTCGGATATTGACATCTTGTGGGGATATTTTGACCCTATAATGTAGAGTTGCACACACACACACACACACACACACACACACACACACACACACACACACACATATACACACACACTCTCTCGCTCTCACACACGCACACAACACTCACACTCTCTCTCTCTCTCGCTCACACACACACACACACACACACACACACACACACACAACACTCACACTCTCTCTCTCTCTCGCTCTCTCTCTCACACACACACACACAACACTCCCACTCTCTCTCTCACTCTCTCACACACACACACACACACACTAACGTTTATGTTAGTGTTATGTTACGATTGTAATTATATTGTAAAAACGTCTGTCCCCAAATCAATATTTGACGCGATTTGCCCCGTATTCTTGAGCACAGAACTGTTGATTTCTCCCTCGCTTACCGCATCTGGTTTTCTTAGGACTTAGGAGTTTTGGCGCTTCGCACAACCAAATGTGACTACAGCCTCTCACAAGTTAGAAAGAAAACACAAAGCCAATCAGTTTAGCGATGTGTGTTCAGGAGGCGGGACTCAGATCTAAACCGTTTGTGTAATTGGCCAATTTTTTTTTTAAAGGGTAACTAAACCCCTGGTCAGAGCCTGACTCCACCCACTGTCAATATTTGAAAAATGCTAGAAAAGTGGGCAGACCCCAGCGGAGATAGAGGGGACGAACCGTGAGCGGGGTGGGCGTGCACCTGAGACCTGCTGTCAGACTCTAAAATGGAGTTTGCTCACAGGTTCGCAAGACGACATAAAGTACATGCATCTGATGAGTTTTATCAGAGCCCGTCATTCTCTGGTTTTATCCAGTTGATGTCAATAGCGCGCGCTCTCTATATAGGCACATTCATATTTTGCCGCTATGTGAAAAAATCCAGCAAAATGCGCCGACGCGTTTGTCGACCCCAGAGGAATAACTTTAGCCTAACCATAAATTGTGATTAAATATGATCACTCACATCAAGACGCCGCTGCTGTGGTGGAGTCCATGCAGGAGGAGCAGCGTTTGTCACTGCGTCGCTTTTCAGCGCGAGCTGTGTGGAGAAACCCATTTCTACCTCTATTGCGTTGGAGAAGCAATCCCGCGAAAATGCCTGTTTCACACTCACGGTCTTCCAGGCCAAGTGCATGCAAACACTGGCGCCTAGTTATGCAGTCCAGCAGTGCTGTTGCAACCAGCAACACTACACCTACGTACCCTCCTGACCACTGTACACAGATAAATCTACGCTAGCTCATACCAAGGGCGTGTTGAGCTCGTGCCAGGGGCGTGGTAGAGCTGGAACCTGCTTACGTCACCTGCCACCTTTTACGTCACTTGCCACCGCAACATCCAATAGGAAAATTCAACTGCAGTAGCCACCGTTCAACCTTAAGAGGGCAGCACTCAGACGTTTTTACACCATATATTGTAAAATTAAAACACTTTATACCCAAATGTCAAAAAAGTTACTCGAATCAATGAACAGCACTAATAAAGCCTCATTCTTACAAATCATTAAATAAAAAAAGTTGGTTTAGGGTTTAGTTACCCTTTAACGACGACAATCCGGATGAAAACAAGCCGAAATGAACTAGGAGTAACGAGGCGATTTTTAAAATGTAAGGAGTAGAAAGTACAGATAATTGCGTAAAAATGTAAGGAGTAGAAGTAAAAAGTCGTCTGAAAAATAATTACTCCAGTAAAGTATAGATACCCAAAATTTCTACTTAAGTAATGTAACAAAGTACTTGTACTTTGTTACTTGACACCTCTGTTAGCTTGACTCTGAAGTGGGTCGCAACACCGGACGCGCAGCTCAGCGCCGCGCCGCGCCACGTCTAGGACAACTCTCACCTGAAAATCCATTAGCATCAGCAATTTTCTGATTTCTGTAAATAAATTTAAAACTAAATGTATATTGCAGCACGGGGTTAAGTCCGTATACATTAACTACGATTTGAGACACATAAATGTAAATTTAATATAAAACTATGTAAATGGCGCTGTGGCGCGGCAGGATTTTGAACACGGTCCTGAGCCGTTGCTGGGCGCCGCGGACAGACGCCGCCGGTGTGTGTACTCTCATAGAGAATAATGTGTTCGAATTTAAAAGACGTGGCGCTGCGCGGCGCGGCGCTGAGCTGCGCGTCCGGTGTGCGACCCGCTTGACAGACAGCTGTTGATCAGTGACATAGCCTACGTGACTGACAGCTCGCCGCCTACAGTATAAACAATTAAATGGTAAACGTTTTTTTAGTTAGCCTATTGAATCCTCTTTTTAAAAATATATGTTTTATGTTTTGATATTATCGTTAAATCACTGAGCAAACTCGGAGCACTTCACCGGCGGTGACTCTCTCCTCGCTTGACATCCTGAGCTCGCGCAGCATCCTGAACGTTCTAGCCTAACCGTTATATCGCACTTTGTAAAGAAACTGGGCTGGCGGATATCGCGTTCTGTGAAAAAATACATTTTGTAGTAGGCTTAAAATGTACATTTTTAAATCTTATTAATGGCAGCAATTCACACATAGATTAAGGTACATCTGAACAGTGATTTCCAATAATAAAATCCAAATGTCAAAAAATGGCATTTATCGCGTTTTGCAACCGAACTCTTCATTTCTTTCAGTAGCTTAGTCGGTATAGGGTCTAACATGCATGTTGTAGATTTAGATGACTTAACGAGTTTAGTAAATTTTTCCTCTTCTATAGCAACGAACGAATCAAAGTTTTCCTCCGGGAGACTACAATGCACTGCCTGATGCGATACTGTAGTAGACGGTTGCATAGTTATAATTTTCTCCCTGATATTATCAATCTTATAAGTGAAAAAGTTCATAAAGTCATTACTGCTGTGTTGCTTGGAAACTTCGGTGATTGAAGCTTTCTTTTTCGTTAGTTTAGCCACCGTTTCAAATAAATACCTAGGATTATGTTTATTTTCTTCTAATAGGTTTGAAAAATAAGCAGATCTAGCAGCTTTTAAGGCCTCTCTGTAAGCAATCGAGCTCTCTTTCCATGAAATGCGAAATACCTCTAGTTTTGTTTTCTTCCAGTTGCGCTCCATTTTTCTGGCTGCTCTCTTAAGGGCCTGAGTGTGCTCGTTGTACCACGGCGTTAGACTATTTTCTTTAATCTTCTTTAAGCGCAACGGACCAACTGTGTCTAAAGTGCTGGAAAAGAGAGAGTTAAAAGTTTCTGTTGCAATATCGAGTTCTTCTAAGCTATCTGGGATGCTGAGATGATGAAACTGATTAGGAAGATTATTAATAAAGCAATCTTTAGTGGCAGAAGTGATAGGTCTAACATATTTGAAACACAGAGTCTGCTTTGCAGCCTTGGCTAAATGAAGTTTACACAAGACTAGATAATGATCTGAGATGTCATCGCTCTGCTGCAGAATTTCAACGGCATCAACATCTATTCCATGAGATAATATTAGATCTAGAGTATGATTACGACAATGAGTAGGTCCTGACACGTGTTGTCTAACTCCAATTGAGTTTACAATGTCTTTAAATGCCAGTACGGTACGGTTCGGGTCTGTTAACCATGATCTGGCTAGCGTTTCCACTGCCAACAGTACCCTTACTTGATAGGCGTGGTGTTTCGATCGACGTCATATATTTTTCCTACTATGGAAGTCAATGGTACTAGAAACTGTCTGGTTACTGACATTCTTCTAAATATCTTCCTTTGTGTTCAGCAGAAGAAAGAAATTCATACAGGTTTGAAACAACATGAGGGTGAGTGATGACAGAATTTTAATTTTAAAGTGAACTATTCCTTTAAATATTGATGATTACTTGGCTTGGGGGAAACGCAATTAATTACAGAAATTGTGCAATTAATTAGTTAATTTTTTTTAATCGATTCCCAGCCCTACTAATTATATTTTTATTGAACTGTCTTTTGGTCCAATTGTGCAAAATAACCAATTCAAGCATAATTATGACTTTCCTTTTTTATAGTAGGCTATTACAAAACATTTCCAGTGAATTAAATGTATAAAACAGAAACATATCACAAAAAAAATGCAGAGCAAATATGTAGCCTATCATTAAACTGTTGTACTTTTAACTAGCTTATATCATTATTCTTAGAGGTTTTTAATTGCTTTATTATTTTTCTTTTAGAGGGGTGTCATTGAACTTGAATGGGCTTCCTGTTAAACCAGGCCCAACGCTACGGGTCGCCTGGTTAAATGTCTGTCAGTTCCTCCTTAAATTCTCCAGATCTATAGGTCTTCCTGCAAATGAATTACATAAAGATGTTGGTTTCAATGTAAGCTGATAGTCATAAAAAAACAAAACGTAAAATGTATTTCACCTGAAAGCTTCAGTTTCATCCTCATTTTAAAATATTTCCTGGACTATTTCTTTTGTGGAGTAAACTTGGTGCAAGGGACATTAATGAAACCTTATTGTAACGTGGTACCAATGTAAACAAATAAAATTACTTTCTTTTACTGATCTTTAAGCTAAAATACATTTATAATGCCCTCAAAACAGCACTAAAGACACAGTTATATTGTGCTTATCACAGTTAGTGCATGTTGAAGTCAATTTGAATCGGAGTAATCCTGCCCTAAGAGCAGTGCGTAATACACTAAAATAAAAGTGATTTGAATCTATTGAGTACTCCTGCCCTGAGAGCAGCGCGTAATACACTAAAATAAAAGTGATTTTAATCTATTGAGAAGTCCTGCCCTGAGAGCAGCGCGTAATACAGTAAAAATAACAGCGATTTGAATCTATTGAGTACTCCTGCCCTGAGAGCAGCGCGTAATACAGTAAAAATAACAGCGATTTGAATCTATTGAGTACTCCTGCCCTGAGAGCAGCGCGTAATACACTAAAATAAAAGTGATTTGAATCTATTGAGTACTCCTGCCCTGAGAGCAGCGCGTAATACATTAAATATAACAGCAATTTGAATCTATTGAGTACTCCTGCCCTGAGAGCAGCGCGTAATACACTAAAATAACTGTGATTTGAATCTATTGAGTACTCCTGCCCTGAGAGCAGCGCGTAATACACTAAAATAAAAGTGATTTGAATCTATTGAGTAGTCCTGCCCTGAGAGCAGCGCAAAATACACTAAAATAAAAGTGATTTGAATCTATTGAGTAGTCCTGCCCTGAGAGCAGCTCGTAATACACTAAAATAAGTGATTTGAATCTATTGAGTACTCCTGCCCTGAGAGCAGCGCGTAATACACTAAAAATAACAACGATTTGAATCTATTGAGTACTCCTGCCCTGAGAGCAGCGCGTAATACACTAAAAATAACAGTGATTTGAATCTATTGAGTACTCCTGCCCTGAGAGCAGCGCGTAATACACTAAAATAAAAGTGATTTGAATTTATTGAGTACTCCTGCCCTGAGAGCAGCGCGTAATACACTAAAATAAAAGTGATTTGAATCTATTGAGTACTCCTGCCCTGAGAGCAGCGCATAATACAGTAAAAATAACAGCGATTTGAATCTATTGAGTACTCCTGCCCTGAGAGCAGCGCGTAATACACTAAAAATAACAGCGATTTGAATCTATTGAGTACTCCTGCCCTGAGAGCAGCGCAAAATACACTAAAATAAAAGTGATTTGAATCTATTGAGTAGTCCTGCCCTGAGAGCAGCTCGTAATACACTAAAATAAGTGATTTGAATCTATTGAGTACTCCTGCCCTGAGAGCAGCGCGTAATACAGTAAAAATAACAGCGATTTGAATCTATTGAGTACTCCTGCCATGAGAGCAGCGCGTAATACACTAAAATAAAAGTGATTTGAATCTATTGAGTACTCCTGCCCTGAGAGCAGCGCGTAATACACTAAAAATAACAGCGATTTGAATCTATTGAGTACTCCTGCCCTGAGAGGAGCGCGTTATACACTAAAATAAAAGTGATTTGAATCTATTGAGTACTCCTGCCCTGAGAGCAGCGCGTAATACACTAAAAATAACAGTGATTTGAATCTATTGAGTACTCCTGCCCTGAGAGCAGCGCGTAATATACACTAAAATAAAAGTGATTTGAATCTATTGAGTACTCCTGCCCTGAGAGCAGCGCGTAATACACTAAAATAAAAGGGATTTGAATCTATTGAGTACTCCTGCCCTGAGAGCAGCGCGTAATACACTAAAAATAACAACGATTTGAATCTATTGAGTACTCCTGCCCTGAGAGCAGCGCGTAATACACTAAAAATAACAGTGATTTGAATCTATTGAGTACTCCTGCCCTGAGAGCAGCGCGTAATACACTAAAATAAAAGTGATTTGAATCTATTGAGTACTCTTGCCCTGAGAGCAGCGCGTAATACAGTAAAAATAACAGCGATTTGAATCTATTGAGTACTCCTGCCCTGAGAGCAGCGCGTAATACACTAAAAATAACAGCAATTTGAATCTATTGAGTACTCCTGCCCTGAGAGCAGTGCGTAATACACTAAAAATAACAGCAATTTGAATCTATTGAGTACTCCTGCCCTGAGAGCAGCGCAATACAATAAAATAACTGTGATTTGAATCTATTGAGTACTCCTGCCCTGAGAGCAGCGAGTAATACACTAAAATAACAGCAATTTGAAACTATTGAGTACTCCCTGAGAGCAGCGCGTAATACACTAAAATAAAAGTGATTTGAATCTATTGAGTACTCCTGCCCTGAGAGCAGCGCGTAATACACTAAAATAAAAGTGATTTGAATCTATACTCCTGCCCTGAGAGCTCGTAATACACTAAAAATAACAGCAATTTGAATCTATAGTACTCCTGCCCTGAGAGCATCGCGATCGCGGGAGATGTATCATTTTGACCGTTGAAATATCGCGGAAAATTTGAACGAGTTCTGTTCTTGCATATCAATTTAACAGACAGCGAGGTAGCATTGGAAAAGCATGTTTTACACCAGTTACCCCATAAGCTTGGTCGACTGATGAAACAGTCCAATCAAAATGCATACAATACGATATTTAGACAATGACTAGTTCTGTGCATTTTTAAATGTTCGCTTATTATCTTAGTAAACGTTAGAGGATGTTGAATTGTAACACAATATAGTTGTAAATTCACTTACCTTGCAATAAATGCGTTCTCCCACGAACATGTCTTTTATTCCGACTATTCCTCTTTCCTCAAGAAATCCCTCCGCAGCGCATCTCAAATTCAAACGTCTAAACCCCGCCCTTGCTTCAGTTTCATTGGTTGAAGCTGTAAACCAATCATTTTCCTTTCTGCCCTCAGAACATGTTTGAGTAAGTAAAACTCCCATCTGCACCAAAGACGGGACATGATGTCACAAGATGCGACCCTAAAAAGGACAGGATGCTCAAGCATACCTGTTTTTTCTCGTCATAGTCATGATTTTGGCCACCACAGTTCAGTATAGGTATCAGAACCGCGTCTCCTCACAGCAGATCTTTGTTTGGATGTGTGACGGATGGATTACTGCTGCTGTTTTGACTCCTTTACACATTTTATAAGCTCTTTGCGAGTTCTTAGCTGGTCAAAATACTATCATGTGTAGGCTATGCACATACAACAAGCGCGTTTATCTCAGCACACAGCATTGTTTTGGATGTTTGGTAAGTTCACAAAAGCCGACCAATCAGGTTTTGAACATATCCCTATGCCTTTAGGTTCGGTGTTAAAATGCCAATGTGAACGCTAAGCAGACCAGGGGCTGGTTGCATAAACTGCTAAGACTATACTTACAAGTTAGACATACATTTTTTTACTTTAAGACTGTTCATAGCTTTTTTAAATCAGTTACATAAAAACATTGGCCTAATTTGAAACCGAAAAGTAAGACTGACTACCCCTGGCTAACTGCCAGTGGGTCATACTAGAACTTAAGACACTCTCTTAACATAATGGCTATGTTTATGCAGACAGCCCCAGGACTAAAAGTTTTTTTTTTTTTTGTGAACACACCAAAATAGATCAATGCCACCTAAAGCAGAATGTATAACATTCTCCTGAGTCCCCTTACTTAACATCAGGTGACTTTTAATAATTTCTTTTTCTTTTCTTTTTCTTTTTTTCACATTTCTTAGAAGTGGAAGTCGTCATAGTAAACTTCTATAGTGGTGAATGACAGACTACATTAAATATATTTTATGTGTTCCCATTTGCTCAAATAACAAAAGAAAAACTCCACAATAGTGTTTCTTAGTGTCACAACTTTCAAATAGAGGAAAAAATAGAGAGAGATTGATAATGGCTGTCAGAAGAGAGAAAGATGTAAATTTTACCGTCACTCCCATAGCCGCTGTATGGTCATGTCCACACTGAGACAATTTTTAATAATGAAAACTAACCTTTTTGAAAACGCTCTTCAAAGTGGATAAATTTGAAAAAACACCGCTTGTGCATTGAAGTGTGGACTGTCAAAATGGAGATATTTAAAAACGATGATGTAAGTTTAGTCATGGGACGCATATTGTACCAATAGGTTATTCAAGTTATACTGGTATTGCACCTGTTATGTGCTATTCACTTTCACACTGTTGCTAAAATATGTTACTTTGCACACTCTTCATATCACTGTCCTGCAAAGACAGAAAATTTACTCATATTTGCTGTCCTGCAGCAATAAATGAGAGCAGTCGCGTTTTTGACCAAACATATGGTGACTGAGTGCGACCTGGATGCATCAGTGAATAGTGAGATATTTTGCTTAATAAAATTATCCTGCCAGAAGAATTGTGCAATAACTTTCTTATTTATTTTTCCATCTGTATTATCTCAGTGAGCTTTTGTGAGGTTTTACGCATGCGCAGTAAAGTGAATTTAGCATTTTATGACTTTTCAGTGTGGATGAGTTTAGGAAAACACCTAAAACCGTTAGTGTGGATGGAGAGCGTTTATAAACGAAAAAGCCGTTTTCAAATGTATCCAGATTAATGTAGAAACCCCCTCGCAGCAACACTCTCGGCCTTAGAAACACCCTCGCAGCAACGTTAACTAGTTTTGGTAATACTTTAGAATACTGTTCCTTTATTAATGAATAACTACACAGGAATAAGTAATGCACTATTAAAATTCTAGTATATAACAAGAAACTCTGATTAACGAATTAGTAAGTAATAGCGCTTGGTAACTAGCTAATCAGTAACTACTATTTTTCATACCTCACTGAAGACTTCTAAAAACTACTATATACAGGTTTATAATTAATATTAAAAATGCATAATGGATAATATAAGGTAATGGTAACCCATTAGTAATAAATCAAGTGTTACTACATCCTTCTAAAGGAACTACTAATAATTTGGATCAGTATTCTAAAGTGAAAAACATGATAACTACTGTACCTAATATTGACTGAATCATTGTAAGCTTTTGAGGTTTTTGTAAGGTTTTGGATAGTAGCTAATGACTCAAGTGTTACTACATCTTTCTAAAGGAACTACAAATTTTTTGGATCGGTATTCTAAAGTGATGATCATGGCAACACACTAGTAATGACTAAAGTGTTACCAAATCCACTGGAATAAATTACAATTCAAAATCTTACAAAAACCTCAAAAGCTTACAATGACTTGGCTTAATAGCCAGTTAATATTAGGCAGGTATCATGTTTTTCACTTTAGAATACTGATCCAAATAATTAGTAGTTCCTTTAGAAGGATGTAGTAACACTTGAGTCATTACTTTTACCATTACCTTTTATTATGCATTATTCATGTTAATTATAAACCTGTATAGTAGTTATCTGGGAGGTATGAAAAAAATTGTAGTTACTGATTAGCTAATAGTGAACTATACCACATTCAAATGAGCGCTATTACTTACTCATTTGTTAATCAGAGTTTCTTGTTAGTTAATAGTAGTTACTAGAATGTTAATAGTGCGTTACTCATTTGTTCCTGTGTAGTTATTCATTAATAAAGGAACAGTATTCTTAAGTGTTACCCTGTTTTTTTTTGTAATCTGATGCAAAGGTGATACAAAGTAATGTTATACATGTACATACATTTAAAAAAAATGAAAATATAAAAAACTTTGCAGGATTTCTGATGCTGATGACCGTTAAAACACACCATCACAGTCTGTGAAAAGGGTCCATCAAGGTATTATATTCCTTTAATGGAACTGGGAAGCCATAGAGACTGATAAATCTCTCATAGTATCTGGTAAATCTCTCATTCATTCATTCATTTATTGCTATAGGAGAGGAAGAATTTTGCAAACTCGTTAATTCATCTAAATCGACAACATGTATGTTAGACCCTATACCGACTAAGCTACTGAAAGAGATGCTCCCAGAGGTCATAGATCCTCTTCTTACTATCATTAATTCGTCTTTGTCTCTAGGATACGTACCAAAAACCAGATGGCTATGATTAAACCGCTTGTTAAAAAAACGCAACTTGATCCTACAGAATTAGTCACTACGTTGCTGTTCACTCTGTACATGCTACCCTTAGGAGATATCATTAGGAAACGTGGAATTAGCTTCCACTGTTATGCTGACAATACTCAGCTGTATATTTAAATTAATATATGTATATATAAAATTGGATGACTAGTAATTTCCTACTTCTAAATTCTGAAAAAACAGAGGTTCTAATTATTGGACATAAAACTTCCTCACGTAATAACCTAGAATACTGTCTAACACTTGATGGCTGCTCTGTTAAGTCTTCGTCGTCGGTTAGGAACCTGGGTGTGCTCTTTGATACCAATCTTTCATTTGAAAGTCACGTGTCTAGTATCTGTAAAACTGCATTTTTCCATCTTAAAAATATATCTAAATTACGTCATATGCTCTCATTGACAAATGCGGAACAAGCGTTCATGACATCAAGGCTAGATTATTGTAATGCTGTACTGGGTGGTTGCCCTGCACACTTAATAAACAAACTACAGCTAGTACAAAACGCAGCAGCTCGAGTTCTTACCAGAACCAGGAAGTATGACCACATTAGCCCGGTTCTGTCAACACTGCACTGGCTCCCTATTAAACATTGCATACATTTTAAAATATTGCTGATTACTTACAAAGCACTAAATGGTTTAGCTCCGCAGTACTTGAGCGAGCTCTTAACGCATTATAGTCCTTCACGTCTATTGCGATCTCAAAATTCCGGCCAGTTGATAATACCTAGAATATTAAAATTGACCGCTGGCAGTAGATCCTTCTCCTATTTAGCACCAAAACTTTGGAACAGTCTTCCTACCATTGTCTGGGAAGCAGACACACTCTGTCAGTTCAAAGCTAGATTAAAGACACATCTCTTTGACCTAGAATTCACATAATACATTATAGACTTCTATAATTCAATGTTAGGCCGCATAGATTAGGTCAGCCGGAACCGGGAAAACTTCCCATACTGTAAATCCTTATGTAGGCCTACTCGTTACATCATAAGAAGAATGGCATCTACGCTAATTTTAGTGTCTTTGTTTATCCCGAGGTTTTCCCGCAGCCTGCCGGATCCAGGCCTTATCCAGATCTGACGAAGGACCTTCGCCTGGACCCGATGACAACGCAGTGCTGAAGTGCCAACTAGTCTCTCCCTATGGATGATCCCTTTACCACTCCAGATAAAGCGTTTTCGGGAAAATTCATTTCGCGTACTTACCCCGAAGTGACAAAATAAAATTCTGTATCAAAATTTATAAGGAAAGACCAGTACTTTGTTTAGGCTTGGTTTGCAGGGAATTACAAACCCGCGCACATATATTCAAACGCACATAACTATAGAACCAATTCTTAATGCGCATGTGAACGCCATCAGCGTTTATCACAGGTTCGCGTTTAAAGGCTGTGTAGAGAGAATGGTGTCGTCTTAGCGGCCCCTAATTTAATAACAATTGATCGTTGCAACGGAAGCGAATCAATCAAAACTAACTTTAGCTGGAAAATAACTTTATTAAAGAACCGCTATAAAGCCAAAACAATCTCTATTACCTTAAATTATTCGCTTATCTCTGTAAAGCTGCTTTGAAACAATCTGCATTGTTAAAAGCGCTATATAAATGAAGATGACTTGACTTGACATAGGTTAGAATATTCCCAGAAGCATCAAATTCAGATAAAATTGTAGCAACTGGACCAATCAGACACACAATTATTTGTTATATTTAATGAATAATTCAACAGACCCCCACACCCAACAACAAAACTATGTGCCTACAGTATGTGTGTGTGAACAACCCCCAAAAAGCAGAACAGGCCCCTGGTTATCATGGAAACAGAGATAAGACTGATTTTATGGCCCAAAGGAATGTATGCAGAGTTTGTTTTCAACTGCATTTCCTATTGAAACAGACACATAGCCTAAAATTATACCCATTGTTATTGGTCAAGCCAATTTGAGAGGTGTGACTGCAAAAGGTAAAAGGGCCTCTAACCCCAGTGACCTTGGCTCTACGCTCTTCTTGTTGCTGTTTGTGTGGAAAAGGCTGGAGACATCCGGTCCAACTGGAACATCGCGGGACCTCCCTGCACTGATGGGGCCACAAAGTACAATAAGCAATGTTGCAACTTTCCACCTGGGAGAGCACACTCTCCCAATAACAACCAAGTCAGATTGAAGTTCGCCATTCTTCACTAATCCTGGAAGAATCTGAATGCATCTTCACTGCCATTGAACTATCGAACCATTAATCAACTAAACAGATGCTTACTGTAAGCTGTGGACCCCTTGTTTTTTGCTAAGAATCAACTTAAAAAATTACACAGTGTAGCTTTAAAACAGAGGCTTAGCTGTACCTAATCCCGAGTTCAGACTGCACGATTTTCAAAAGAGTCGGGTCACTGTTCTTTTCACACTGCATGACTATGCAGGGTAAGATTAAGTTGCTGGTGTGTTCACACTGCACGATGCATCGGCGACAGGAGGTTTCACACTGCATGACTTTCAGGAGGAAGAATCGCCGACAACTTCTGTCTGATCCGCAAACTACCTTTCGCAACCAAACACACGCGAGAAGTGATAAGGAAATAGCGCAAAATCCCGCGTGCGTAAGACCGCAGCTCTCGCGCGAGACTGAAATTGTTATTAAAAATGATAGCCTGCAAGAAGCTTGCGATCCAAATTGTCTGTGCACTGATTTGCAGCGAAAAGGAGAAAAAGAAAAACATTATGCGTGAGGAAATTGCTGGGAAGACAAGGGGAGCAAGGACTGTGTGTTTTGCAAAGAGAGTTTGGGGTAAATAAATAATGTTGCAATGTGCTGCTGTTGCTGCTGGTCAAGCAAATATTTGTGCTTTGTTTCTGTTTGATATAATTGTAAATATATCTATTAAAATACTGATATTGTGGTCTATAACTCCTCCCCGAACTCCCCGCTGCTCCGTATATTGCTCTCTCATTGGCTGTCGGTCATCGCCGATGTAGTTTTCAGTCAGAACACTTTCACACAGCAGGATTTTGAATCGCCGACAGGTCCAGATATTTAGCATGCCAAATATCTCACGGGCGTCGGCGACTCGTCTGTGATTCTCTCAGATCGCGTCTTTGCTCATTCACACTGCGTGATTGTCACTCGCGTGAACGAGCACCGATTTGCCTGTGATTTCGGGCATTTGTCGGCGATTTCTCAAAACCTGTCGGCGAGCCAAAATCGGGGCTAAAATCATGCAGTCTGAACTCGGCATAAGGAGCCACGCCTTAAAACAGATAATTTCAGATAGAGGGTCGGAATGAAGGTTGAAAATAGTCACTTTTCTGCATATATACAGTATATTTATATTTTCTTTTTGTGCAAAAAACTTTATTACCGCTATACATAAGGAACCTTTAGGATCATATTAAAATAATTAAAAAATCCATGTCATGACTCCTTTAATGTTATATCCTACACAGCTTCACTCTGATTCTAACTTTTAGTTAGCTTAATTCTCAAATTGATGCTTCCTTTTCCTTGCCGCTCTGTCCTCCAGCATGTGACCCGGAAACTGATCAAAGAAATCATCTTAAAGGACATCTCAATTCCCCTTGCACCATGAGGATGCATGGGGAATTCTTTCTTGTTTAATCTGATCCACATATAAATTCTCCTCCCCCTTCACACGTCACAATTGTAATTTATGCTTTACCTTTGCTGTTTAAATAAACCATACATCTAACATATTTCAAGAGGGCATCTTGCTTTATTATTATTTATTATGAATTTCTTAAATGACCAAAATTCAAATGCTTCAGGGCAGATCCCTTAAGTGCTGATGATACAAACAAGATTTCTTTCAATTCCTGCATTCTCATTTTCTTTCCTCACGTCCTACCCAAGCATGCTAACGGGGGTTGAACTGAGAAGCAACAAAGAAAGGAAACAAGGAAGCACAAACTAGAAATAAGAAGCACCCTAGTAATCAGTTTTCTTTTAGGTTGGCATGATATGCATACAAATCCATATATATTAAGATTCAGTAATATCGTCTAATGCTTATGTCACAGTTCTGTGCATGCATCACTGAACAAAAATATGTAAAAGTAAATTTTCTGCATTAAAATAAAGTATGTCTGATTCAGGTCTAACAAATAAAATGCAGATTAGTTTAAAGGGGGTAATTAAATGAGAAGGTTTGATTAAGATTAAGATTAAATTAATTTTTATATTAAATCAATTAAAACTAAATTTAACATGGATAAATAATGTGAAACATTAAATATGAACCCTGCTCAGCATTAGCACAACAAACTTTGTATATATGAAATGTTATAATATCTAAAAATTTGTTTTATATACCATGTCACATCATTTGCAACTTTTATAAAGAAAGACCATAATTTAGAGACACCATATGTACATCATCATATAAAAATCACAGCGATCAAACTCAAAACCACCCAGGCACTTTACACAACACCCACTAATCTTTACAGCATGCTATAAAGGAAAAGTTTATTTCACCTGTCCAGTGGAGGAGGATACAAGAACAGATGAAGAATGAAATCCTTCTAACCATGGTGTAGTTCTTCTCTAATTACAAAAAAACAACCAGAAAACCAGAGTGTTGCTTTAGAGTGGAGCACTAAAGTGATGAGAAAGAGATGTGTATCCAGCTATTCCAATGCTTATTTTAGAACTTCCCTTAGACAAAGAGGTACAGGAAACAGCAGCTACTGAGGGTGGAGGACCAAGAACCGGGAGATGTGGCGTAGCTTTGGAAGTGGGTAGTGTTTTAGTATTGGTGCTCAGCTAAGAGCTGACATTCCTTTTTTGTCAGGAACTTCTCTACAAGTCTATGTTAGTGTTTTCTACTCTAGCCACTGACCTGTTTTCTCTGGAGGGACAACCTTAATCCAAAAGAAATGTTCTACTTTTTTTCTGAATGGCTGTGTTAGGATTAAGTAAGTTAGGCAGCATTGGTAAACTCTCGGATACATGATGCCCACTGCTGTAGACAGAACTTAAAGTAATTTAACTGTTTAGGGTGTGATTCCAGACAGTCTAAGACTTTCTTTCTTTCTTTTTTTCTTTCTGTCAGGAGTTCTGAGAGGGAGGACCCAGATACAGAATAAGCAAGGTTGATGTTTATTAACAGAGCACAGCACAAGAAAGGGTGAGGCAGGAACAGTCCAAACAAAATTGCCAATGGAAAACAGTGACAGGACATCTGTGGGGGACTGCTGGAACCAACTCCAATCTGACTTCTGACCTGTAATGCTGCCTGGATCATAATCATACACTGTTTGCTCATTGGCCAGAGGAGAACTGGCCCCCGACTGAGCTTGGTTTTCTCCTAAGATTTTTTCTCCATTCTGTCACCTGATGGAGTTTTGGTTCCTTGCCACTGTTGCCTTGGCTTTTGGCTTGCTTAGTTGGGGACATTTAATATTCAACAATATTATTGATCTGCCTTACTTAAAGGGATGGTTTGGAGTAAAATCAACCTAGGGTCCTTTGCACCATGACATTGAGCCAAACATCCCCCCCCCCCCCAAACATTTTTAAAGTTAGAGCTTATTTCGAGATATCAGCCGCATGGCTTAGTGCAGGCACTAATGGCTCCAAATTTGTATCTCATAAATTACCCCACTAATAATGCCCAGTAAAACGTAAAACGAAAAAGTCCTGTCAGAAAGCGATGCATAAAGATGTAGTGTAACGACGCCCAGTTCCAGGAATGCACTAATATTTTGTTGGTAGTACCAGTTTATAACAATTATTAGTAAACACTAAGTTGTCAACACTTCGGAAAAAATAATAATTTGACGTTACACTACATCCTTATGCATTGCTTTCTGTCAGGACTTTTACGTGCTTTTCTCAACTCAGTGAAGTGACGTCGGTGTCCGGGTTAGCAGTAGCATGAGCCGTCGGGCAAGTGTTATATAAATAAACTCCTGATGTACTTACAAACTTTTCAATGCCTCGTTTTATGAGTACAGAACCTATTTGTACTACTGTAGAAGTTTGGTACCATTCTGGGCATAGTTGTCACGGTTCATAAATCCATTGTCTTCTTCTTGTCTCGTGTTCTGTTGTCATGTGTGTGTTGTGCATTGATTGTGTGGGTGGGTCGTCTGATCAGCGATCATCAGCAATTAAGCTCATCACTCCCGTCACCAGCTGCAGCTCATCTCATCACCCTATAAATACTCACCACTTTCTCATTTCCCCTGTCAGATCGTTGTATGTGGTTTCCCGGTTGTGTTCCCAGTCTTCGTGTCGAGTTTGTGCCTGCCTTGTTCCTGTTCCTGTTCGTGTTCACTTGGATTTGGATTACTCGTCACCTGGGATTCTCACCGTACCACTTCACCGTCTTCACTGGAACATCTGACCATCGGGGTCCCTGCGTTACCATCCTGTGTCTCAGCTGATCATTGTTCTTTGTTTATCACACTTCAATAAATGAGTATACTTGCAATTGCTTCCTCATCTTTTACCGTTACAGAACGATCTGACCAAAAGCATGGAAGCAGCGAGTGGTTCCTCCAGTCCTATGGAGGATTTTCTGAATCAATGCATGAAGAGAATGGACACGCAGGAGAAGAATCTCCATGAGACAGCTCGCGCTGTTCAGGCTCTGGTAACGCAGGTGTCCGGGCTCACCCAGCAGTTACAACAACCACAGGTTCCCGCTGCGCCACCCGCACCGCCGATTCCCCCACCACCATCAGCGGACCCATCCCAGTCAGAGCCCCGCCTGCCGATTCCGGAGGCTTACGCAGGTGAACCCAATTACTGCCGATCTTTTCTGACCAGATGCTCTATGCATTTTTCTCTGCAGCCCCGTACTTTCCACGACGAGCGAACCAAGGTCGCGTTTGTTCTGGCGCTTCTGACTGGGAAAGCGGCGCTTTGGGGAACGGCGGTGTGGGAGAACCAGGAAGAATGCTGCTCCTCGTTCCAGAGGCTCTCCAAAGAAATGAAACAGGTGTTCGACCGTTCCGTGTCCGGACGTGAGGCTGCCAGAGTATTAGCCGACCTTCAACAAGGAGAAAGATCCGTATCTGACTTTTCGATCGAGTTTCGCACTCTGGCAGCCGAGAGCCAATGGAACGAGGAGGCGCAGTGGGACATGTTCCTGCATGGGCTGGCTGACCGCGTCCAACGAGAAATCTACGCCATGGACCTTCCGGCCAGATTGAGTGATCTCATTGCCCTGGCGATAAGAGTGGATGGTCGTCTTTCTCGAGCTGATCGACGTCTTCAGTCCCAGCGGGTCCCGGGAGGGATCGAGGGACAACGATCCAGAGAGAGGGACGCGGTCAGCCCCGTCGAAGATCACAAGCCCATGCAGGTGGGTCGAGCCCGGCTTTCCCGGGAGGAGAAGGAAAGGCGGAGATCCCTGGGCCTTTGCATGTACTGTGGAAGAGCGGGACACTTTGCTTACAGCTGTCCGTTAAAAGGCCCAGCCCGGCAGTAAATATGAGGCTACTGTCGGGTGGGATCTCTGCCGAGAAGACCTCATCCACATCTACTCTCCTTCCGGTAAGGCTCCGATGGTCCTCTCACCTTCACGACTGTCGAGCACTTCTGGACTCTGGGGCTGAAGGTAATTTCATGGACTACACTTTTGCACTCAAGTTTCAAGTTCCCCTCAGATCCCTCACACATCAGATTGCAGTACACGCACTCAACGGTCAAGAACTCCCCACCATTTCACTTGCCACCGAAGACATCACCCTCATCACATCAGGCAACCACACCGAAACCATCTCATTCTACATCATGGACACTCCCCTTGCACCCATCGTCCTTGGTCATCCCTGGCTCACCCGTCATAACCCCAGAGTGGACTGGTCATCACAATCTGTGTCTTCGTGGAGTAGCTTTTGTCATAAGTCTTGTCTAGTGTCTGCCTGTCCGTCTGTTTCTGTCCCTGTGTTTCAGGAGGAGACAGTGGAGTTATCTAACATGCCCGCGGAGTACCTGGACCTGAAGGAGGTGTTCAGTAAGTCTCGGGCTGCTTCTCTTCCTCCGCATCGTCCCTATGACTGTGCTATAGAGTTATTACCAGGTACGTCTCCGCCTAAGGGCAAGTTATATTCACTCTCTGTTCCGGAGAGAGAGGCCATGGAGAAATACATTTCTGATTCTCTAGCAACGGGGTTCATCCGTCCTTCCTCTTCTCCAGCGGGGGCGGGATTCTTTTTTGTGGGGAAGAAGGATGGGTCGCTGCGACCTTGTATTGACTACCGGGGGTTGAACAACATCACGGTAAAGAATACTTATCCTTTACCGTTGATGTCTTCAGCTTTCGAGAGGTTGCAGGGAGCATCTATCTTTACGAAATTGGATTTACGAAACGCTTATCATTTGGTCCGCATCAGGGAGGGGGATGAGTGGAAGACCGCTTTTAACACCCCCAGGGGGCACTTTGAATACTTGGTTATGCCTTTCGGCCTTTCCAACTCCCCAGCGGTCTTCCAGGCACTTGTCAATGACGTGTTACGAGACATGGTCGATCAGTTCATTTATGTCTACCTGGATGACATATTGATTTTTTCTTCGTCTCTCCAGGAACATGTGCAACACGTCCAACAAGTGCTTCAGAGGTTGCTAGAGAATGGGCTTTTTGTCAAGGCGGAGAAATGCGTTTTTCATGCACAGTCTGTTCCTTTCTTAGGTTACATCATCTCGGTTGAGGGAATGCGCATGGATCCTGAGAAGGTTAAGGCTGTGGTGGATTGGCCAAACCCAGATTCCCGTAAGGCCCTACTGAGGTTTCTGGGGTTCGCCAATTTTTACCGGCGTTTCATTCGCAACTTCAGCCAACTAGCCGCACCTCTGACCGCCTTGACCTCCCCCAGTACTACGTTCAGGTGGTCAGACGCAGCCTCGGCTGCGTTTGCCAAACTGAAGGGTTGCTTTGTTTCAGCCCCTATTCTGATAACCCCTGATCCATCACGTCAGTTCGTGGTGGAGGTCGATGCGTCAGAGGTGGGGGTAGGTGCAGTGTTATCCCAGCGTTCTCCTTCAGACGACAAGATGCATCCTTGCGCGTTTTTGTCACATCGTTTATCCCCTGCCGAACGTAATTATGACATTGGCAACAGGGAGTTGTTGGCAGTCAAGTTAGCATTGGAGGAGTGGCACCACTGGTTAGAAGGGTCGGGGGTACCTTTTATCGTCTGGACCGATCACAAGAATTTGGAATACATTCGGACTGCTAAAAGATTGAACTCCAGGCAGGCTCGGTGGGCTCTTTTTTTCGGTCGTTTTGACTTTACTCTCTCGTACCGCCCGGGTTCTAAGAACATCAAACCCGATTCTTTATCGCGCATTTTTGACCGTTCCGAACGCCCGTCTACTCCCGAGTGCATTTTACCAGAGAATCTATTCATCTCTTCACTCACATGGGAGGTCGAATCGAAGGTCAAGAGGGCCTTAGAAGGGGTAACGCCTCCGACTCGTTGTCCACCGAACCGTTTATTTGTGCCTGAGGGTCTACGGTCCAGCGTTATTCAGTGGGGTCATTGTTCCAATGTGGCTTGCCATCCAGGAGTTAATCGTACTCAATTTTTAGTCAAGCAACGATTCTGGTGGCCTGGTATGGCTCGTGACGTTCACAGTTTTGTTTTGGCTTGTTCAGTCTGCGCCATGGGTAAGACTTCCAATCGGCCCCCGGATGGGTTACTTCAACCGCTGCCGGTGCCTTCGAGACCCTGGTCCCATATCGCTCTAGATTTTATCACCTCCCTCCCACCCTCCCAGGGTCACACGGTAGTTTTAACCGTGGTGGACCGGTTCTCGAAGGCGGCCCATTTCATTCCCTTGCCCAAATTACCCTCAGCCAAGGAGACAGCGTTGATTGTCGTTAACCACGTCTTTCGGCTTCATGGCCTCCCGACAGACGTGGTTTCTGACAGAGGACCCAAATTTGTGTCCAAATTTTGGAGAGAGTTTTGTAGACTTCTGGGGGCGACTGTCAGCCTGTCCTCCGGGTTCCATCCCCAGAGCAATGGTCAGACCGAACGAGCCAACCAAGATTTGGAAAGAACGTTGTGATGTTTAGTGTCCAAGAATCCTTCCTCTTGGAGTCAGCAACTGTCTATGGTGGAGTACGCCCACAACACGTTGCCAGTGTCATCCACGGGCCTATCACCGTTTGAGTGTAGTGTAGGGTACCAGCCACCTATTTTTCCTAGTCTGGAATCCGAAGTCGCGGTCCCCTCCGCCCACGCCTTTGTCCAGAGGTGTCACCGCACTTGGACTAGAGCCCGTGAGACTCTACTCCAAGTGGGGGCACGCACCAAGGCCAAAGCCGATCGCCACCGGCGTAGGCCTCCCGTATATGTCGTCGGTTCCAAAGTGTGGCTTTCTACTAAGGACATTCCGCTCCGCTCCGTTTCTAATAAACTTGCACCCAAATTCATTGGCCCGTTCTCTGTCACTAAAATCATTAGTCCGGTGACAGTCCGCCTCAATCTTCCTCCAGTGTACAGGAGGATTCATCCCGTCTTTCATGTGTCTAAAATTAAGCCCGTCTTTTTTGCACGCATTAATCCGCCAGCCCCGGTTCCCCCCCCCCCGCCGCGACTCGTAGATGGGGAACCTACTTATTCGGTTAATCGTGTTCTGGACTCGAGGCGAAGGGGACGCGGATTTCAGTACTTGGTGGACTGGGAAGGTTACGGTCCGGAGGAGAGAAGTTGGGTACCTGCTAGAGACATTCTGGATCACTCCCTTATCGATGATTACAATCGACAGGTAAGGGAGCCTGGGAACGCCAGGAGGCGTTCCTAGGGAGGGGGGTACTGTCACGGTTCATAAATCCATTGTCTTCTTCTTGTCTCGTGTTCTGTTGTCATGTGTGTGTTGTGCATTGATTGTGTGGGCGGGTCGTCTGATCAGCGATCATCAACAATTAAGCTCATCACTCCCGTCACCAGCTGCAGCTCATCTCATCACCCTATAAATACTCACCACTTTCTCATTTCCCCTGTCAGATCGTTGTATGTGGTTTCCCGGTTGTGTTCCCAGTCTTCGTGTCGAGTTTGTGCCTGCCTTGTTCCTGTTCCTGTTCGTGTTCACTTGGATTTGGATTACTCGTCACCTGGGATTCTCACCATACCACTTCACCGTCTTCACTGGAACATCTGACCATCGGGGTCCCTGCGTTACCATCCTGTGTCTCAGCTGATCATTGTTCTTTGTTTATCACACTTCAATAAATGAATATACTTGCAATTGCTTCCTCATCTTTTACCGTTACAATAGTGGGGTAATTTACGAGATACAAATTTGGAGCCAATAGCGCCTGCACTAAGCCACCCGGCTGATATCTCGAATCAGTGTGTTATCAATGTGGTATCAAATACCTCGGTGTTTGGCTCGATGTCATGGTGCAAAGGACCCTAGGTTGATTTTACTCCGAACCATCACACAATTTTCTTCTAGAAACAAACTTTGTTGTATTATTTTCATGTTATCACTGTGTAGCTGCTTTGATACAATCTGTATTGTAAAAAGCGCTATATAAATAAAGGTGACTTGACTTGACTTGACTTGACAACAGGTCGAACAACTGCTGTGGACGTGACCAGGCCAGGGAGATGGTTGTGGTGAAGACAGGGCAAGGCACCATGAAGCAGATATCTGATATTTGCTGCACACAGACTCTGAACCAGGCTAAATGCCAGGCAGAAGGAACCAGCAGGCAGAGATTCTCAGGGAGGAACCAACACACAAGAACAAAATCAAAACTGGCAAAACTAGAACACCAGAAAACAAAATAAGAAACTAAATGGGTAAAATAAAAAATAAAAAAAAAGTTTTTTTTATAAATGAATAACTGGAACTAGCAAACAAAGAAATAAAACAAGATTGCAACCATGCAGGGAAGCTAAAGAGAAAAGAAATAAAAGATTAGTTAACGATAAAAGCAACAACAAGAGAAACCAAAAATAAAGCTTTAGAGAGCTAGAGCAAAATAAAGACTAGAACTTGACTGGACTAAAAACAAAGAAAAAACAGAAAAAATCAAAAGAAAATAAATACAGAGCTAGAACTGACAAAGAAACTAAATCTAGCACTGACTGACAAGATAAGTGAGAAATGCACAAACACAATGAATGCACACAATGAACCAGCAAAGACATGAGGATAAAGAGGCTCAATATAAAGGGAACAGCACATGAGGTTCAGGTGAACACAACCAAGCAAACAAGAACTAGACAATAGGCTTGTTCGACTTGAACCGGCGCTGGACAGACCGATCGGTGATGAATGACATCAAAATACCGTGAGAGCGATTCGAGAACAGCTTTTCCTGTTTGAGAACAGATTTGAGAATCAGCTCCCATGCTTTTCAATCGCTCTCGCATTACTTTGATGTCATAAACTGATCGGTCTGTCCAGCACCGGTTCAAGTCCATTCATGAACATTGAGAATTAGCTTCGGCTAAAATGTTGTAGTATGTAACATGAGTTTATGTAACATACTTGTCCCTATTCAAATAAACTTAAATAAATAAAGTCGAACAAGCCTAAGGACTAAACAAGGAGGGGGAACAAGAGGAGCACATGGCAAACACAAACAAAGACAAAGCCATGTGCTGACACACATCACAAACATAGGGTGCTTCTCATTTCTAATTTTTGCATCCTAATTTCCTTTCCTTGCTTCCTTTCCTCGCGTCTCACCTGAGTCAGCTCCACCCCCTGAAGGATGCGAGGAAAGGCTGCAAGGAAAGAAAATTAGTTTTGATTGATTAATTCACTTCCGTTGCGAAGATCATTAGTTATTAACTTAGGGGCCGCTAACACGACACCTTTCTAACAGAAAACCCTCAACACGCTATGGCCGCCCATCCGCACAAAACAGTGCCTGGTGGCTCGAGATTGCACTCCCGGAAATAGGTTCCCAGGTGCAAACGATTATCAGTTATCTCTGCGCAAACACTCTACGCAACCTCTGCGCAAACCTCTCTGCAAACACAGACGCCGCGCAAACGCATCACGTGTTTAGTCCATAGGTATGCACGTTTGAATATATATGTGCGCAGGAGTGAAGTCCTTCTTTACAAATCAACCCTCAACAAACTACTTGTCTGGCCTTAAAAATGTATAATACAGAATTATTTATCGAGTCCGCGTAGCCACGTGGTGACAGAGGTAAAGGGAAGGGAAGGAGGTATTCACAGTGGAGAACCTAGTAGACACTTCAGGACGTAGACGCTATCCTTCTTATGATGTAACAAGTACATCAGGATTTATGGGAAGTGTTCCTGGTTCCGGCTGACCTAAATTATGCAGCCTAACATTGAATTATAGAAGTCTATAATGTGTTATGTGTATACTAGGCCAAATATATGTGTTTTTAGTCTAGATCTCAACTGACAGTGTGTCTGCTTCCCGGACAATGTTAGGAAGACTGTTCCAAAGTTCCCCTTCGTCAGCTCACTATGACGTGAGTCAGAAGTGATTCTGACGAATGGGGATTGCTTGCGAGAGCCTATCTACTTCAAGTGAAACTAAACGCGCCAATACACATTGGCATGCGATAATTGCACCAGCTGCCGTGCATCGCCGCGTGAGCATATAACGAGCAGCAGGTGCGTTCGCATCCTTGTCTTTTGCTTCGGAGCCAGATGGTGAATGCTGTCCCTGCTCTGGATTTCTTATCTGAGAGTGTTTTAACTTCAAAAGACGAGTCTGCTTCTTCAGGAGATCGCCTCTTACAGTGTTACAGCGCAGACAGCGCTGGCCGCGATCTCACAGAGAGCAAAACAGCTGTTTTCACAGCTCAGAATGTTGCGCCTTCAATGAGAATGTGAGTGCTCACATCAGGCTTGCACTTTCGTCCTGTTTGTGTAGCCGCGGTCATCCCTGGGTGCTTCAGCACCAGAGAGAGCAGTTTCCTGACAGAGCATACACGGTTTGACTGCGTCTTTTTCAAGATGTCATTCAAACAGTGTATTTCTGGATGCGGTCATTTCCTGTCCTCATTTGACGGCCACGATCACTGTTTCACATGCCTGGGCTTAAGCGTGTTGAGACTGCATTGGTGATTTGAGGATTACAGTGAGCGTTCCCCGATGAAACCACCTCCTCAGGCCCCTCATTCCTTTAGCTATTCATGCTGAGACTGAGTTCGTTGGTGGTTTATGCTCTCTCTCATGAGAGCATGACCACGTCGGCACATTGTTTGTCTTTGTCTTGCCTTTCTCATGAGGGCTTGATCGCTCAGCATGCCGTGCGTCATCGAGTTTGATGGCCACGTTCACTGTCTCGCATGCATGGCAGCTTTTGGATGGGATTACTGGTCCTTCTCATGAGGGACCAAGCATTAAATTCGGGATTCCAGGGAGGATCAGATGTCGATCGCTGCATCGGAGAGAGGGCTGTTACACTCTGGAAATGAAGATGATGCTGAGTTCCCACTATAATGGTGTGTGTGCTCATGCTGAGTCAGATTCAGACTTGACAGCCACACTTTCCCGGGCTACTCTGGGGGCGATGTGCGACGCTTAATCGCCTTGCACCACCCCCGTGCCTGCCCGGATGTGTGTGAAAAACTTTGGCAGTATGGAAGCATATTGGCACCAATATGGCAAGGCAAACATGCCAAAATCTGCAGAAAAAGTTTTTCCTCTCTCACTACTCTTGGTGGTGGGGCGGCTTTGCTAATTGCCTTTGCTAATTAGTCAGGGTTGATCTGCGCATAGTGACTACCGTGGTTAAGTCACAGCGCTGGCCCTCGGTCAGACGATGTCCACGCTGGTGGTCCAGAAGTGCCCCAGGACTAAACCTCGCTGAGGTGCGAGACATCGCCAAAGTTCGCTTTCTCGATGCTCCCATCTCACAAGGTGGCCTTTTTCGGTGACACTGTTGGAGACTGTGCCCAGCGGTTCTCCACAGTTCAGAAGCAGGCTGAGGTAACCAAGAGCTTGTGCTGATGTGCTACCAGAGTCACTCGTGGGCTTCCCCTCAGTCTGTTTGTCACCAAGGGTGTCAGTCCCCTACAAAAAAAAAAAAATGGAAAAAGAAAATGGTACAGATGAGCCAGCGAGACGGGCTGGGGAGCGCTAGCCAGGCTCCCAGACACCGTGCAAGCGTGTCTTGCGGGCAGAGGTCTATGTCCTACTGGCGAAGGACGCGATCGAGCCGGTCTCTCCAGCCGATATGAAGACCTTCTCAGCCCGTACTTCATTGTACCCAAGAAAAGGGGTGCGTTACGGCCAATCTTGGAACTGCGAACCTTGAATTGGGCACTGCACAAGCTTCTGTTCAAGATACTAACGCAGAAACGCATTTTCGAATGCATCCGTCCCCGAGGTTGGTTTACAGCGATCGACTTGAAGGTAGCGTACTTTCATGTCTCGATTCTTTCTCGACTCAGACCACTCCTGCGGTTTCCGTTTGAGGAACGGGCATATCAGTACAAAGTCCTGCCCTTCGGGCTGTCCCTGTCGCCCCGCGTCTTCACGAAAGTCGCGGAGGCAGCCATTGTTCCACTCCGAGAATGCGCCGTTCGTATTCTCAACTATCTAGACGACTGGCTGATCCTGGCTCAGTCTCGAGATCAGTTGTGCGAGCACAGGGACATGGTGCTCCGTCACATCAGCCTGTTGGGCTTTCGGGTCAACTGGGACAAGAGCAAACTCTCTCCTGCGCAGAAGATCTCTTATCTCGGTATGGAGTTGGACTCGGTAAACCAGACAGCGCGACTCACAGAGGAGCACGTCCGGTCAGTGTTGAGGTGCTTGAGTACAATCAAGAGCAGGACAGCGGTCCCACTAAAACTTTTTTTTCAGTCTACTGGGGCATGTGGCATTCGCAGCCGCAGTAACGCCGCTCGGATTGCTTCATATGAAACCACTTCGGCACTGGCTTCATGGCCAAGTCCCGAGATGGGTGTGGCAGAGCGGCACGTACCGGGTGCTCTTCACCCCGCACTGCCTCCAAACCTTCATCCCGTGGTCGGACACTTCGTTTCTACGGGCAGGTGTTCCCCTAGAACAAGTGTCCAGGCATTCTGGCATGCAGTTGTATGTGGACGGGGCCTCAACTGCATTGGTACATCAATTGCCTCGAGTTGCTCACAGTACGCCTTGCGCTGGGCCGCCACAAAGGGCCCCTACATGGCAAGCACATACTGGTCCGTATGGACAGCACTGCGACCCTTGCGTACATCAACCGCCAAGGTGGTCTACGCCCGCCGTCTCTTATGGAGTCAGAAGCATCTAGAGCAACCATGCTAGAGCCCCCTCAACAAGGCGCCTCTATGCTCTGAAGTGGAACCTATTCGTTGAATGGTGTTCTTCCCACCGGGAAGACCCCCGAAGATGTCCGATCAGAGTCGTGCTTTCCTTCCTGCAAGATGGGTTGGAGCAAAGGCTGTCTCCCTCCACCCTCAAAGTGTATGTTGCCGCTATTGCTGCACATCACGATGCAGTTGAAGGTAAGTCGTTGGGGAAGCATGACCTGATCGTCAGGTTCCTGAGGGGTGCGAGGAGACTGAATCCGCCTCGCTCCCCCTCTATACCCTCTTTGGACCTGTCTCTGGTGCTCAGCGCACTGCAGAGACCTCCCTTTGAACTACTGCAGTCAGCTGATTTAAAGATCTTGTCACTAAAGACAGTGCTCCTGACTGCCTTGGCTTCCATCAAGAGGGTAGGGGTCCTGCAAGCATTTTCGGTCAATGAATCGTGCCTAGAATTCGGGCTGCCAACTCTCACATTATCCTGAGACCCCGGCTTGGATATGTGCCCAAGGTTCCTACCACTCCCTTCAGGGATCAGGTAGTGAACCTGCAAGCTCTGCCTTCGGAGGAGTCCGCTCTGTCCCGTCCGCTCTTTGCGGTTATACGTGGACAGAACGCAAAGCTTCAGGACCTCAGATCAGCTCTTCGTCTGTTATGGAGGCCAGCAGAAGTGAAAGGCTGTCTCCAAGCAGAGAATGGCCCACTGGAAAGTGGATGTCATTGCCTTGGCTTATGAAGCCCAAGGCATGCCTTGCCCGTTTGGGTTGCGAGCACACTCAACTAGAAGAGTTGCTTCCTCCTGGGCGCTGGCTCAAGGCGCCTCACTAACAGATATATGTAGAGCTGCGGGCTGGGCGACACCTAACACGTTCGCTAGATTCTATAGCCTCTTTGTAGAGCCGGTATCTTCCCATATACTCGCCCCCAGTGGCCAGTAGCGCAAGGGACCCGTTCTTAGTGTCGGCTTGCAACACCACTCCCTCCCCCATGGGCCGGATACGTGTGTCTATTGCTCCAGTAGTGTTCCCCAGAAATGGTTAACCCTGCGAGTTCCTCCATCAACTCAGTCAAACATTGCAGAGCATCTGACACCAGGCCTACACTCGTATGCATTGTGGAACCTGTGTTAGGCTGGGTGTCCATATGTAGCGGTCCTTGCAGCGAACTCATATGTGTATTCCTCCGTGATCAGCTCCTCTGCCAACGAGCCCGTGTCTTTCCCTCGACAGAGCCAACTCTGTCGTCTCTGCTGGTGTTCTTCCCCCCATAACTAAGCTGGAACCACCCCAGAGACCACCACCTGCCATATGTTGTACTACCCTGCTCGGCTAGTCCATATGTGTAACCGTCACAGTGCCTCCCTCCGGGGTAGGATGTGGCTTGCCAAGGTCATGCTCTCCCAGCGTTATCCAATAAGTCACACTGAGTGGGTCTTGCGAAACAGCAAGTCAAGTCAAGTCATCTTCATTTATATAGCGCTTTTAACAATGTAGATTGTTCCAAAGTGGCTTTACATTGATAATAGGAAATTAAAATAACAGAGATTGTTTTGTCTTTATAGCAGCTCTAGAATAAAGTTATTGTCCAGCTAAAGTTAGTTTGATTGATTCACTTCCGTCGCAACGATCATTAGTTATTAACTTAGAGGCCGCTAACACAACACCGTTTTAACAGAAAACTCTTAAGTTCTTTTTGCGCAAACTTCAAAAACGCAAACCAGTGAGAACGCCAATGGTGTGCACATGCACATTACAAGTTCAGTCTATAGGTATACGTGTTTGAATATATATATGTGCGCAGGCGTGTAGTCCTTCCCTACAAATCAACCCTCAAAATACTACTTGTCTGGCCTTAAAATTTATAATGCAGAATTTAAATCGCTTCCGCGTAGCCACGCGAACCGGAATTATTCTGACAACGCTTTATCTGTAGAGTACGGAGCCCCCCTAGTCCCACTTTGTCAAAAAAATTTTATTATAACTATCTTGTGGCCTCAAGATAGTAACTCGTGGCCTCAAGATAGTAACTCGTGGCCTCAAGATACTAACTCGTGGCCTCAAGATACTAACTCGTGGCCTCAAGATAGTAACTCGTGGCCTCAAGATAGTATATCTCGTGGCCTCAAGATAGTAACTCGTGGCCTTAAGATAGTAACTCGTGGCCTCAAGATACTAACTCGTGGCCACGAGAAAGTGAGTTTTTTCAAGGCGAACGTTTCCATGTTAATGTTTCCATGGCGATGCGTCACGCGATTGACCGCAGCCACAATAATACTGTATGACAGATGTGTCGCTTTTATTTCGCTTTTCCTTTTTTATTCAAAATATTCACAAACTTGCTTACCATGTCATCAACTAGCCTATCTGATATTCCGATTCTCACATACGTGTAAGTGAGTGTGTTTGGTCGTTTAAAAACCTTTATAAATAATCTTGATCTATAATAACATGAGATGGGCGCTGCAATGTTGTCCGTCGGATTTACAGCATGTAAATTCATCAGTTTCTCCCGAAATAAATGCAAGAAAGTGGCCGGTGAACTGAGAAGAATAGAGTAAACTTTATAGTTCCTTGTCTTGCACTATGTTTGTCTAATATGAATAACACATGTCGGCAAATTATATTTGAATAGATTGTTATTGCTGCTTCCACAGACATCAGTGTGTTTTACAAACTCCAAATGTATTGTTTTACTCGTGCTTATGTGTATTTAAATATCTGAAACCAAAAATAAACATTATGAAGTTGAAAAACTGCTTAGTTGTGATGACAGCGCTGAACGCGTCCGACACTCGTTTAAAAACCTTTATAAATAATCTTGATCTATAATAACATGAGATGGGCGCTGCAATGTTATCCTGTCAGTCGGATTTACAGCATGTAAATTCATCAGTTTCTCCCGAAATAAATGCAAGAAAGTGGCCGGTGAACTGAGAAGAATAGAGTAAACTTTATAGTTCCTTGTCTTGCACTATGTTTGTCTAATATGAATAACACATGTCGGCAAATTATATTTGAATAGATTGTTATTGCTGCTTCCACAGACATCAGTGTGTTTTACAAACTCCAAATGTATTGTTTTACTCGTGCTTATGTGTATTTAAATATCTGAAACCAAAAATAAACATTATGAAGTTGAAAACACTGCTTAGTTGTGATGACAGCGCTGAACGCGTCCGACTCTGGCTCAGCGCCAGCCAACGCGCGAAAGCACAGTTTGGATCTGGCAGCACTGAACATTCTAAATGTGGCGCCGTACTCTCAGGGGCTAGTTGATGACATGGTAAGCAAGTTTGTGAATATTTTGAATAAAAAAGGAAAAGCGAAATAAAAGCGACACATCTGTCATACAGTATTATTGTGGCTGCGGTGTATCGTGTGACGCGTCGCCATGGAAACATTAAAAGGAACGTTCGCCTTGAAAAAACTCACTTTCTCGTGGTCACGAGTTAGTATCTTGAGGCCACGAGTTACTATCTTGAGGCCACGAGTTAGTATCTTGAGGCCACGAGTTACTATCTTGAGGCCACGAGATATACTATCTTGAGGCCACGAGTTACTATCTTGAGGCCACGAGTTAGTATCTTGAGGCCACGAGATACTATCTTGAGGCCACGAGTTACTATCTTGAGGCCACAAGATAGTTATAATAAATTTTTTTTGCCAAAGTGGGACTAGGGGGGCTCCGTAGTAGAGAGGTAAAGCGAGGCCTTCACAGGGGAGATACTAGTTGACATTTCAGGACTGTGCTGTCGTCGCGTCTCCTTCATCAGATCTGGATACAGCCTGGATCCGGCGGACTGCAGTAAACCTCGGGATAAACAGAGAGACTAATATTAGCGTAGACGCCATTCTTCTTATGATGTAACAAGTACATCAGGATTTATGGGAAGTGTTCCTGGTTCTGGCTGACCTAATCTATGCAGCCTAACATTGAATTATAAAAGTCTATAATGTGTTATGTGTATGCTAGGTCAAAGAGATGTGTTTTTAGTCTAGCTTTGAACTGACAGAGTATTTCTGCTTCCCGGACAATGTTAGGAAGACTGTTCCAAAGTTTTGGTGCTAAATAGGAAAAGGATCTACCGCCAGCAGTCGATTTTGATATTCTAGGTATAATCAACTGGCCAGAATTTTGAGATCGCAATAGATGTGAAGGACTATAATGCGTTAAGAGCTCGCTCAAGTACTGCGGAGCTAAACTATTTAGTGCTTTGTAAGTAATCAGCAATATTTTAAAATTTATACAATGTTTAATAGGGAGCCAATGCAGTGTTGACAGAACTGGGCTAATATGGTAGGAAATTACTAGTCATCCAATTTTTTATATCACCTATGCATTGGTGATATTTTTGTGAATTGGTAAGTTTCGTCAGGGCGTGAAGAAATATAGAGCTGAGTATCATCAGCATAACAGTGAAAACTAATTCCATGCTTCCTAATGATATCTCCCAAGGGTAGCATGTACAGAGTGAAAAGCAACGGCCCTAGTATTGAGCCTTGTGGTACACCATACTGAACTTGTGATCGATGAGACATCTCTTCATTTACTGCTACAGACTGATAATGGTCAGATACTGTAAGTATGATTTAAAGGGACACTCCACCCATTTGCACTAAGCTTTGCATTGTTAGAAACCCAGTCATACTATTGAATGGTCGTGCAACACTCTCTCATTTTCCCCTGAGACGGGAGAAATCCGTTATTTACCTCTTACACTTCCTCCCACAATGACGCAAAAATCGTCATTTTGCGTCATTGTCGGAGGAAGTTTAAGAGGGGGGGATTTCTCTTGAGACTACAAGCACTAGTTCCTCATCTTTCCCAGGGGGCGGGACCCGCTCACGCTACAGACCTATTACAGATCAGTGGGTGGGACTTTACTCTCTGAAACTGAAAGCAATATCCTCCATCTTGTTTGAAGCTAAGCTAACAGACGCTGTGGAGACAGATGTACAGTTATGACAATAGTGGAGGAGAGTACTCAATATGATATAGAAGAAGATGATTTCGGAAGGCAGAAGACCTGCCTGCCGCGGACGAGGAGCCCGGACTGGCTCGAGTTAGGGCGGACTGGTGGCGCCGGTGATCTCACTATGCAACTCATAGACTGTAAGATGCAACTACGAACACAGAGATAGAGTCCGTCTGCGGCAAAGAATTTCAACGATGACAATTTCTCCTGGACGAAATCTCTGAATCAGACGAGGACACGGACGTTTGTGTTGTGAACTATCCTAGTTTCGCACCGCATATGTTCTGACTGAACATCCCGGTACCATGCAATAATTCACCTTTTCGAAAGAAATACAAACAAGGAGTAATGCACTAATGAGTTCGCCAACTAACTAGACATTTTGTGTGAAATGAATTTCAAGCTCTGGTGGTAGCTAGCCTTGTAGACGGAAGAGTGATTTCTCTTATAGGCAGATATGCGCTGTTCTGGATTAGTGGGAGTGGCTTGCGGAGCTGTGCAATGTGGTGCATTGTGGGAGTTGTTGTCTTTCATACAAATGCGTCCTGAAGTTATTTTTTGTCTTTCCTCGGTCACGAAGCCCAACACTGCGGTCAGACCAGGAGGCTCAAGCGGAGCACTGGAAGGGCCAGCAACCATGCCGTTTTCATATCCCCATTCGTCAGAATCACTTCTGACTCATGTCACAGTGAGCTGACGAAGGGGAACGTCTCGGTTACGTATGGTAACCCTCGTTCCCAGAGGAGGGAACGGAGACGTGAGTCCCCTCGCCACAGTTGCTGAGCTTCTGTTGTATGGCCGAGTCACAGGTCCGGCTATTCAGCGGAAAAACAAGGATGCGAACGCATGGCAGCTGGTGCAATTATCGCATACCAATGTGTATTGGCTTGATTAGTTTCACTCGAAGTAGATAGGCTCTCGCAAGCGATCCCCATTCGTCAGAATCACTTCTGACTCACGTCTCCGTTCCCTCCTCGGGGAATGAGGGTTACCATATGTAACTGAGACGTTTTGGTGCTTAATAGGAGAAGGATCTACCGCCAGCAGTCGATTTTGATATTCTAGGTATTATCAACTGGCCGGAATTTTGAGATTGCAATAGACGTGAATGACTATAATGCGTTAAGAGCTCGCTCAAGTACTGGGGAGCTAAACCATTTAGCGCTTTGTAAGCAATCAGCAATATTTTAAAATCTATACAATGTTGGGAGCCAATGCAGTGTTGACAGAACTGATGTTCCAGTAGTGTTCAGTTCAGTTCAGTAGATGTGCAGTAGAAATAAAGTAGATTTTCATCACTTACTGGGGTCCCCTGGAAACATTTCCGTTGTAGTCTGTTCTATTTGCAGCACTTTTCTGTATTTGGTTGTGTAGTGAACTTTTGCAGCGCTTTTCTGTATTTGGTTGTGTTATGAGTATTTAGAGCACACATGTGTTGTAAAACTGATGAAGATGTTTTCTTAATTTGCAGATGTTTTTCTATTTGCATGTTTTCTTCAGTTGCAATGAGTTGAGCTCTCTCGGCCACCGCAATAAAGCACATTTAAATACAACCATGGGTTGCCTAAAGTGCTGTACATAGAATAAGATAAAACCAAATAAATTAAGTATAAAAAATTTACAAAGCAATATAATACATATTTTAGACATTATATTGGACATATTTTAGACTAACAACATCTGTTGAAATAAATAGGATTTAAGCATAGATTTGAAAACAAAAAGAGAAGGTGCTATTTGGAAGGCTACAGAGAGCTTGTTCCAGAGTGTTAAACCAGCAATGGAAAAAGCTCAATCACCATGGTGCTTTAGTCTGGACTAGGGATGGACAGGATTCTTAAATGTCCCGATCTGAGTGGTTGCGATGGTTTGTGTGGATGCACCAACTCAGTGAGATAGACTGGTGCAAGATTATGTAATAATTCAAGAACCAAAGTTAATCATCACATTTATCAGCTTATAAAACTTTAGACCAGAATCAAATCAAAAGTCTAAGATTTTTGCACACGGGGTGACCCATTGAGTTAGATAACCAAGGTCATAATTACTGGCAGTAAAAGCATAATTATGTCCAAACAGAATCACTTCAGTTTTACCCTATGTCAAGAAATTATTTGAATTTCCTGAATTCATGCAAACAGAGCTCCCATTGCATGTTTATGATTAGGTATCATTAGGTTCTCCGTTGTGAAAGGAGATAGATTTTTATTTTATTTTTTTTATTCTGCTCACTGTAAAAATTGAAATACAAGGAGTTTATGCCAGTAGTTGCATATTTATTACTGTGACCATGCAGTCTGTTTACTATATATATATATATATATATATATATATATATATATATATATATATATATTTGCTTCTTTTTTTTTTTTTTTACTTTTTATTCATCAAAGTATCCTAAAAAAGTATCACAGGTTATGAAAAAATATTAAGCAGCAGAACTGTTTACAACTTTGATAATGAATCATCATATTAGAATGATTTCTAAAGGATCATGTGATAGACTGGAGTAATGATCCTGAAAATTCAGCTTTGCATCACAGAAATAAATGATAATTTAAAGTATAATAAATTGAAAACCAATTATTTTAAATTGTAATAATATATCACACATATATATATATATAAAACTACATAATTCACAGATGCATGTTTGTCATTAATAGTACACCAACTAATCATGATGTGGCAAAACAAGCTCAAATTTCACTGGACAATGTGAAGTGGAGTGGTAATTTCCCGGTCTTAATCATAAATTGGTTGAAGACTAGCTATACCCAATTAAATTGCCATGTGTCATGTTTTGAGTTTGTTTGTTCATGTTTTTTTCTGTACACAATGTCATATTAATTATAATTAAAATGCATTTTGTTGAGGGGGCACGTTTGGTTTATTTTGAAAAGGGCAGGGGCTTAAAAAATATTAGGCTATGGCTGACAAATGTGGTTAAGCACCAAGTATCTCTATTTTTAGTCTAGGAAATCCAGACAGTTGAAAATAAAAATTATTAACAAGAAAAGGGAATATCTAAGGAAGAGTTTTATTTATTAATTACATATTTCATGTAGTTTACTTTTCATAACAAATCATGTTCATGGCTGTGATCAGAGCTTGAAGTGAGCCAGTAAAAGTTTCCTTGTTTTTTGTTTATTCTGCTTCACACATCTACGGTGGCCCAGTAGTGCACAACACAACTAAATTTAAAAAACAAACATAAGTTCACAACACAACGAAATTAAGCCACAACACAACGAAATGAATCCACAACACAACGGAAATGAGCCACAAGCAATGCTCCCGAGCACTAGAGGGCTCTCGGAGCGCGATAAAGTTAGTTTTCCTTGCCATTGTTCTATGGAATCAGCAGTGTAAAAAATATATAAACACCACGATTAGTTTTAACAGAATAGAATAGAATAGAATAGAATAGAATAGAATAGAATAGAATAGAATAGAATAGAATAGAATAGAATAGAATAGAATAGAATAGAATAGAATAGAATAGAATAGAATAGAATAGAATAGAATAAATCTTTATTGTCCACCAGGGTGGACATTTTTCTTTGGCTCACCAAACATACAAGACAGACAAACATTCTGTTATTATGAGGCATCAGAGTCTGGGGGATCCATTCGCAGCATGATTTATTAATAAGAGTAGTCAAACAGGCAAAGGTCAGAACCAGCAGATACAGCAGTGAAGACAAGGCTTAATCGTAGTACAAAACCAGGCAGAAGATCAGGGCAGGCAGCAAGCAATCAAAGTCAGAGATCCAAGCAGAGGTAACGTAGGCAGCAGACAGGGAGAAATCCAGAAACGGGCAAGGTCAAAAATACAAACAGGCAGTCACAGGAATAAACGCTCAGTAGAATTCACAACAGTAAAACAAGACTTCGCCATGAGGGTGAGAATGTGTGAGACATGAATAGTCCATAGAATGAGGATCAGGTGTAACTGTAATCAGGAACAGTGCAGGTGAATAATGCAGTGCAGGTGTATGAAGTAATCAGTCCAGGTAGATGCAGGATGGGAAATGTAGTCTGTGAGTGAATATGATAGTCTTATGTGGAGTGCCCTCTGGTGGCTCTCAAGGGCACTCCAGCTGGTGACCGTTACACATACAGACAACATCTCAAACATAGTAAAGGAAATATAAAAAAAGATAAAAGGATACAATGGAAAATATCATAATGAAAATAAATATACTTAAATACATTAAGATAACAACTCATTTGTTGTTGTCACTTGGTTTGGTTAAGGATACTAATGGCATTTGGGATAAAATATTTTTTTTAAATAATTTTAGCCAGAGGCACTCTGAAGCGCCTCCCAGACTTCAGAAGCTCAAACTGGCCAGAAAGAGGGTGAGTACTATCTACAGTGATTTTCCTAGCTTTCTTCTTCATTCTGTCAGTGTATATTTGGGTCAGGTGTTTTGGGGGTTTTCCTACTATTTTACTAGCCATTAACACTATCCTGTTAAGCTTGTTCTTAAGTTTGCAGTTTAAATGGCCAAACCAAGCAGAGAGATGAAAGGTTAAAAACATTTATTAAAAATATAGCTTGTTTGTCTTCGCCACATTGATTTCTAGCTCGCTATCTTTGCACCATGCTTCAAGGGCCTTTATGTGTGCTAGATAAGAGGCCTCACCAAAGGGGTCAGTTTTTTGTAAGAGGCCTACTAAGGCCATATCATCTGCATATGTATCTAACCTATTGTATATCGACATTTATTAATTCAAAATCACCTACATGCATTAAAGCTGCATATTTATACTTGTGTGGTATCCCTAAGGGAACGTCTGCCAATTCCTCTAAGTTGTTAAAACGTATAATTTGTATTAATTAAAATTACTTTTAACATTCAAACACAGACATGTTCAAAATCCAAAGCTTGATTGTATTGGTAGTAGACTGACTTACTACAGGTGACATTTTTCCAATACCTCCCTTCATGTACACTTATTTTTTAGGGCATTTCTGTAAAAAAAAAAAATTCTGTTACCATGTATCAAAGGTTGTAGTTCCTATTAACCAGACTGACTTACAACAGGTGAAATTTTGCCAATATCTCCCTGTATGCACAGTACACAATTTGTTTTTTTATAAAAACATTAGGCCTACTGTAATTCACCTAAAGGTTTTTGTTTTTTGTCCCAAAGCTTGTGGTGGTTCCTAGTGACCAGACTGACTTATTACAGGTGAAATTGTGCCAATACTGCCTGTAATTCCTGTAACTCTGCAATTCACCAAATGGTTTTTAATTTTTATTTATCAAATTATATTATAATAAATTATATGTTTAAACCACTTTTCAATTTCCAGACATTCCCTTAGGGATTATGCGCCGTGGTGGTCAAAGCATTCTCAAGTATAAATACGCAGCTATAATTCACGTAGGTGATTTTGAAGTAATATTTTATGTCGATATACAATGGTTACATACTGTTAAAACTAATCGTGGTATTGATATATTAAGACTGCTGACTCTATAGAACAATGGCAAGGAAAACTAACTTTATCGCGCTCCGAGAGCCCTCTATTGGTCAGGAGCATTTCCGTTGTGTTGCGGCTTTATTTCGTTGTGTTGTACATTTTCCGTTGTGTTGTGGCTTATTTCCGTTGTGTTGTGGCTCATTTCTGTTGTGTTGTACATTTTCCGTTGTGTTGTGGCTCATTTCCATTGTGTTGTGGCTTAATTTCATTGTGTTGTGAACTTATGATTGCTTTTTAAATTTCTTTGTGTTGTGCACTACTGGGCCACCGTACACATCTGTTGTTGGGATTATACTACAGTGCCCTGTGACAGAACACTGAAACCCAGAAAGGATTTAACAAAAAAATAAAGGATATACCTGCTGTTCGCCAGCTCCAACTTGAGCAGGGGGATTGTTCTCTCGAGTAACATGTGGACAACACATAGGAATGCTTTATCCTGTTAAGCTGCAACCCCACTTTTGAAAAATCCCAAGAAATGACATACCCAAACTGAAACAGATACAGTTCATGAACCCTTTGTACTAAAAGCACAAGTATGATCTCATTTGAAAGCTGACACCTGGCAGTTTATTGTAAATGTAGAATTAATTATTGTCATAATGACATAAATCGTTATAAATAGCTTCAAAGTTTTGTAAAGTTATTAGAAATTATTTTTTATGAAATATCCTCATGAAAATAAAATTGAAGTTGGCACTGGAGCAATCTAGAAATGCACTACAGCTAATGCCACATGTCTAAACATTTTATGTTTAAAATCTTAAGATAATAAGTCCAAAACTCTGTATTTAGTGAAATGTTTTTCAAGACCATGTCATGTGACTTTATTTTGATTTGACGCTAAGATGCTTCTGATGTTTATTGCCATCTTCTAACCATCTATCCAGTATATTGTCTTTATTGTTTTGTGGTGCAAACGAGCCCCATTCAGTGTCAGTCTCCCCCTGCACACATTCACACCTCTCCAGCCTGGTTATGGCTGTAAATATGCATTTCTTTTGTCTGCATTATAGTTACTAACGACTGGCTATTCACAGGCTATTCATATGGTTTCAGTCACTAATTTCTTTTCTCAAAGTTCACCCTTACATTTTAAACTGTATCTAATGCATTTCTTGAATAAAGAAACATTTCAGTAAGCATTCAAAAAATAATAAAAAAATAACTTCTAGGTGGCAGGTGCACCTAGGGCTAGCTAGCATGTTAGCTTAGCACACCATCAATACACGACAATTTATGAGATTAAAACCATGTTGGTGCTTATAAACTTACTTTATAAAGCAAATCGAGTATTTTAAATAATTTTCTGTGATCTAATTTGGCTTCAGATAAAAAATCAGACAGAAAATATACTATTGGATAGTGTTCTGCACAACGATTCTATATAGATTAGCATTACATTATAAATATAATCTATTATTATGGAAATACCTGGCATGGATTGAAAAACACAGGTAACTCAAATATCATAGCAAACATGTTTATTGTCTTCAAAATGTCTGTATCTGCATGTTACAGCCATAGTTACAGCGCGATCTCTTGTTAGCTGTGTGTGTGTTCGAGGCTTCCTGGATTGTCACATGATTATGGCACTTCTTCATGTTCTAATACTGTGCACAGGGCGGCGTGGGCGCCCTCAGGCTATTGGTATGAATTGAAAACACATTAACAGAGTATGCAAACGCTCATAATGATTACATCGACGCATTTGGGTATAAATTCAATAAATATTATTCCTGTCTATAGAAATCTGATGTAAACCTATGAGAATATATCAATATTTCTCCAAATCTGCACATTTTTGAGCTAAAGCCTAGAAGGACGTTGTTTTGTGTATCGCTGTCATGACGACGGCACGGGAGTTTTTTTATGAATGAAAGCGGCTGACGCGTATAATTCATATTAAAGGTATCGACTCATTTTTTCATTTCATAACTCCTGACACAAATTAAGAAATAACTGTCGCTATAAGTTTCTCAGAATACAATAGTGGTCAAATTCTGAAACTTGAGTCTTATATCTTTTTAATGATGTATAGTTTGTCAAGGTATAACATTAAATCTGATAGTAACTTTGAACTATATATAAATAAAACCGCTTCAGTGCGCCCGCGCTCTGGCAACGGTTAACAGGTTAAATAACTCCACGCTTAACAAGTGGTCCAAGGCACACCTGCCTATGGAAGGTCCTCGAGGGAGCTTTGTGAAATATGTGGGGTCGGTGCTGGACTGGTGCAGTGTGGGTCCTTGTTCACAGTCTGCCCTGCAGAGGAGGATATCGCCAGTCCTGACTGCAACATGGACCCAGAACCCAGCCAGCCTTCAGACATACCTTTACACAACGGACCATCGGCCAGAGCCTAATGCAGACTCCAAGTCCGCGTCCGCTATGAAGCCAGAGCCAGAGCATACGGCATAAGTCAATTTCCCGGAGCCCGAGCCTATCATGGAGTCTGACCAGGTGTGTGAGCCGGCACCAACATCTGGGTGTTTTAGTGGAGTTCCATGGCATGGATTTGAGCCATGGCCTTACTCCTGTCACTGAGGTGCGTTCACTGAGCTCGTTCCCAAAGGATTTGTTGTTTGATGGATTGTATCATTTCCTAAGGTCTCCAGTCTCTGCTAGTCCCGTCCAGTCTTCTGTCTATTTTATCGGCTCTGGTCCAGTCCAACCCCAAGTTCCAAATCACCCTCGCCAGTCATCACCACTGGTTTCACCTAGCCCCAAGTCGCCTTCATCACCATTGGTTCTGCTCAGCTCCAAGTCTCCTTTATCGTCGCTGGTTCCAACCAGCCCCAAGTCGGCCATGGTTCTGCCCAAGTCTACTTTGTTGCGGATGTTCCCGCCCAGCCTCCCTCTCTCTCCTCCCCTGCCAAAGCCATCCAGTCCCTCGGCCCCGCATCCACTGTCTCCGTTCAACCCCTGGCTCTGCCCTGCTACTCGGACCAGTATGTTATCAGAACCACGTTCTAGCCATAAATATCCATGGTTCTAAAAGCGTACTGGTTCTATCACTGACGGATGCGCATAATCTTTAGGAACATTTCTCTGTTCTTACTCCACTTCATCTGCCAGTAAATGACTCGCTCTTAATACCTTTGTCTGCCGCCGTTATGTTTCCAACACCTGGCTGTTGTGTTTGTGTACTTGTCAGGAGATGGAGCTGTAGTCCACATGTTGTTAGCTATAGAAAGGTGTAGATTAAGAATTGAAGTGTGTTTTAACCTGCTGCCAATTATGTAACGTCTGGCACTTTTGGCTTGCTTGTGGATTCTAATGAATCTTTAAGAATAGAGAACTTTCTTGGCCTCAAGCTTACCAGGATTTAAAAATAACAAACTGGAGCACCGGGGGAAGTAATCCCGCAGTATGTCGCTTCTCTTCGGGACCAAGCAGCCAGATGTGAGTTTGCATCTAATAATGATGAAATGTTGAGAGATCAATTAGTGAAGAATATAAACACTTCTGGTGGCGCTACTCTGTAGGCGACTCAGACAACTGTGCTGCTGCATATTTTTGTGTTTTTAATCGTGATTGCGCGATTAATACATCCTTGTTTTGTTTTTTGTTGTTATTTAATGTTAATGTTACAAAAACACTGCGGAATGGGGAATTTCTGGAGATTTCTCTGCACAGGACTATCTTTGTTGCTTTTTACAGTGGGATATTGTCAAACAACAATAACAATATTACACAGGAACAACCAGGAAATGTGCGTTTATGACAGAGAAACGCTCTTGTCACTTCTAATCAACAGTGGGGCAAGAAAACAGTTATTTGCAGATGTGCCTAAGGAATTACAAAGACCGCGGGGGTATCGATGGCGAGACAGCCAGCCCGAGAACGTGGAAAGGCCACGGAGACAACGGCGGAGTTTGTGTTTTTTTTGTTAATGATAAGTGGTGTAGGCAATATACTGTACCACACGAGAGACTATCTGTAACCCGGATGTTGAGCTATTATGCTTGAGTCTCAGGCTGTTCTTTCTTCCGAGAGAGTTTGGGAACATTGTGATGTGTGTTGTTATGTGCCCCCAAGTGGAAACGTAGGGAGAGCTGCGGCCCAAGTGGTGGATTGTGTACATAGACAGCTTCAACGTACACCAGATGCTCCCGTGCTTATTTTTGCGGATTTCAGTCATTGCAAACTTAAAATGTTTTTACCTGGGTTTGAACAGTACATTAAATGTGAAACTAGAAACAGTAAAACTCTTGATAAATGCTATGAAAACATCAAGAACGCATATATAGCCAGAGCTAAACCACCGCTGTCCAATTCTGATCATAATACTGTTCAGCTCATCCCCATCTATCGCTCAGCCCTTAAGAGAAGTAAACCTCTTGTAAAAACTGTTAAAGTCTGGTCCACCGACAGTATTAAAACTTTGAAGGGATGTTACTTGAGTACAGACTGGGATATCTTCCATGAGTCAGATTTGAACAAATCCACAGAAGTCATCACAGCTTATATTAACTTCTGTGTGGACGCTGTGATACCCCAAAAGACAATAAAGCTGTATCCCAACAACAAGTCCTACATTACTAAAGATGTCAAGGACTGTATTAAGTGCAAGAGGCTTGCTTTTAGGAATAAGGACCAAGTGAAATTATGATCAGGACAGAGGGAGCTAAAACAGAAGCTCAGCAAAGCTAAACATCAATACAGGGAATCCATAGAAAAGGACTTCTGTGCAAATAAAAAAAGGAAAAAAAAAAAAAAAAAAAAGAAAAAAGTGGGCCACCATGAAATCCATTACAAATATGACTTCCACCAGGAAACCACTACACACAATAGACGAAAATACTATGGCAAATGATTTGAATAACTTTTACATTAGGCTTGATTCAGATGATTTCTCTTTATAACGGGACAGTGTCATTAACACCATAACAACTGATGATGGTGTTCCATGGATAGACGTTAGTCCCAGGGAAGTGACAAGACTTTTTAAAGGAACAAACACTAATAAGGCAACAGGCACTGATGGGGTCTCGGCTTTCCTTTTGAAGACATGTGCAGAGGAACTTACACCAGCCTGGGTCCCTGTTTTTCAAAAGTCTGTTGATTCACATTCAGTTCCATCTCTTTGGAAAACGGCAATCATTACTCCTATTCCAAAAAAAATCTGTTCCCCAAGAAAATAATGATTATAGACCAGTAGCCCTGACTTCTATTATAATGAAGAGTCTGGAAAAGCTAATGGTGGGGAAGCTGAAGTCAAACATAAAGGGACAGCTAGATCAGTATCAGTTTGACTATAAAGACAATCATGGCACTGATGATGCTATACTAACTACAGTAGACTCTATTTTCCAACATCTTGAAAACCCCAAGGCATACGCCAGACTACTATTTGTAGTTCTACCAGAAAGACTCGGGAGAATAAATACCGTAACAAGTATACATTTATTAACAGCTCAGCAAGCACAATTATGATATAAAGTTCTTTGGCGTAGCTCGCATTCCGAGGGTATGGAATCTGCATTTCCTGCCTGAAGACGAAGGCAGGGGCGCAGCCGACCCCCTGTGAGGTATGGGAAGGGATCATCCTGGTGGTGGTGGGGAGGATGGAGGGGAAGGGACCATCCTGGTGGTGGCGGGGAGGATGGTGGGGAAGGAACCATCTTGGTGGTGGTGGGGAGGATGCGGTGAATGAAAGCGTCAGCATCTGCAAACTCAGACATGTGTAAGTACCGCTCTTTTATACTACAAGTATTAGAACATAATTGGATAGATGAGAAGGTAATAAGTGACGTAATAATTGAGTCTTCCCGGCAGAACTTACGCTAAAGCTTTCATATTTCAGCTCTGCTTTTAATACTCTGCAGCCACACATCCTTCTCAGGAAACTCAAGACAGATGTCTGTTAACCCATACATCATCAGGTGGTATCACTCATTTTTGTCCAACAGAACTCAGCAGGTCCGAGTGAACCAGATATTATCTGAGTTGAAAGTCATCAATACAGGTGTTCCTAAAGGATGTGTAAGTTCGCCCATTTTGTTTACATTATACACAAACAATTGTACAAGCAGTCATCTGAGCACTTTTATTGTTAAGTTTTCGGATGACACTGCCATCTTGGGACTAATGGATTCAGACACTGACATTTCTGGCTATTGTTTGGAGGTTAAAAAGTTTGTACAATGGTGTGAGGACCATCATCTCATTGTAAATATTAAGAAAACAGAAGCAATTATTTTTGATCCAGGACATCTGGGAGATTCTTCTCCATTACTGGTTAAGGAAAGGTTAAACAGGTTAAACAGGCTAGGAAAATTATAGCAGACCCCTCTTATGTCCTGCATTCAGAGTATGAACTGCTCCCATCAGGTAGACGCTATAGGGTTCCTATTAAAAACAGGAAAATCTATCTGAAAAGGTATAAACATTATTTTATCCCGTTATCAATGAATCTCTTAAACTCAGGACATAAGGTGGGTGTGAAATGAGGGGCTGTGTTGTAGGTGCTGAATGCACTTATGTCTGTACTTGTTTTGTGTTTGTTAATGCACAATAACTGTATGTATTTTTATGTGCCAGCCTGTGTGTCCAAGACAAATTTCCCTAGGGACAAATAAATTAATCTTGAATCTTGAATCTTAAAGGAGAACTCGGCAACTCTAGCGAACTCTAGTCACTTCTTCGCTGATTTTCCCTTTTGTTGTCGCATGTTTTCCCCACGAGCTCCCCCTACAGCTGTGGGGGGGCGTATATTTCACAACACGGTCGTAAAAAACTCACTTGCGGCGGCCTCCTCCCCCTCTCTACCGCTGCTCATGTGCGTTTGTTTTGATCGGAGCAAGCCAACTGTATCGTGTGGAGCTATGTCTACCGAGGTGGGTAATCTGGTAATACATCATACATGCGTGTGTGTTTATGTTGAATTGCCGTAAAGCGATTCGTGTTTCGCGCTCGTTCTCGTTCTCGTTCTCGTTCTCGCTTCTCACGAGACTTCCAATTTCTATTTTGCCGGGACGGTAGTCCCCAAGTTGCAAGGTTGGTTTTCCGCCTGGGAACGCTGGGGGGAGCGGGGAAAGTCACCAATATCACCAGAACAGGTTGTTTAACCATCCAAATAATTTCTAGACAGTTTTATTAAGTTAAAAAAGTTACCAAGTTCTCCTTTAAACAGTCATCATATTAGAGTCTGCTATTAGAGACTGATTTGACTCTTAACAAGGCTATTACTATTGCTACACAAATGGAAGCTGTAGGTGAACATGCTAAAATGATTTCAAATCAGACTTTAGTACCTGTTCAAGCATTACAAGCAAATAATGTGTCTGCTGTTGATCATTACAAAAGAAAACCACATCTGAAACCTCTTTTTGTGCCTTCAGAGTCTTCTGTTTCTGTTAGCGTGATTTTTCCACCCAAACCAGTTTAGCGGAAATCCCGCCCTGCAGTTAATTTCATTGGTTAAGGTTACAGTGACGGGTAGGTTTAGGGATCCGTGTTTGGTGTAGGCAATCAGTACAGGGATTGACATGACCAATGAAATCTTTAGAATTAGCTGCAGGGTGGGATTTCCGCTGAAATGAAAGCTTTAGCATAAGTTATGTCGGGAAGACTCAATTGTTACGTCACTTATTACCTTCTCATCTATCCAATCATGTTCTAATACTTGTAGTATAAAAGATCTGTACTTACTCATGTCTGAGTTTGCAGATGCTGACGCTTTAATTCATTCGCAGAAACCGACACCGGCGTTCACTCACCCGTGTATCGATTATGACATAATGACACAAAATCATATCGTTGATTTTGATCTCACCAAATTCTAGTGGCAGCGGCAGAGCGATTGCGATACCCATGTGCAGGAAACCAGCGCATGGTGGTTCTAAAAACAGCAACTTATGAGAGACGATCTCCTCACACTGGTTCAAGTTCAAGTACCACTTCCAAGTCGGGTTTCAAGTTTCGGTTGGCACTTATCAGCCACTGTTAACATATCCCCTCGACTATGATCAAACTTCAATCAGGTAAGTATACATTAACCCTCTGGGGTCTAAGGTGTTTTTGGGGTCCTTGAGATGTTCTGACATGCCCTGACATTTGTGCTTTTTTCAGTTGCTTATAAACATATTGATGGCAAAAAAAATTGCACACTATTTAGCACAAACAGGGCTACCATAATATGTGAGCAACAAGAATGTACATGTCTGCATTTTTGAGAGAATAATGTTTATGCGTGGTTATTGAAAAAACTAAAAACTAAAGTTTCTGAAATAAGGCCATAAAACACATTCTAAATATGTGCCAATAAGACTTTTGTCTAATGGATGTCATCGCCTAGTTTTTTTTCTTCAAAATGATGTGAGAATCACCCTGCCTTATCATTCACATAACACAATACATTGATTTGAATTTTGCAAAGCACTTTCTGTTTGGAAAGGCAATATTCGAGTGGGCGTCAACGAACATGCATATTTAGTGGTTCACACCTGAGGAGACAGTGGGGCCTGCATACTTAATTAGCCATTCATTCAGGTGAGTCACTGAGCCACAAGAATGCAAGAGCAACAGTTGGAAGCATCTCAATTCTTTTTTATTTTTCCACATATTGTGCTTGCAATTTGGCCTATAATATCCAAGGAAAACATGTCTAGTAACAGTGCAGTTAATTCTCATACTGTATTTTCAGTTTTGGAATATTTATCCTCTCCCCAAATTTGTCACTAATAAAACACAATAAAAATTATTTAAAGAAAGGGCTTACCTTTTAATAGTTTGTTTACATCTACCTTGTAAATATATTTTTTATTAAAAAGGTTACAATTACAACAACAATTCAAGTGTAATCTTTCTTTGTAAAAACTAAAGTATACATTTTATCATACATATTTCAAAGTTAAGGATTTGATTGATTAGTTGATTACTTTATTTTTGACAAAATATACTATATTTAACATGAGCAAATATTGGCAAACAAAAGCTTATTTGAGGTGGCAGATATTTTACAGTAAAAATGTATAATCTATCCAAAACTAATCAACAAAATGTTGTCTTTCATATGTCTGTAACATAGGTCTTTCATTTTTATTATAAGAAATATAAATGTTAATTTGCAGTTTAATACGTTGCTTATACAAATACATTTTATTTCAACATATTTCAGTCGATTTTTACTCAGTATATAGCAATACAGATTGCTAAAACCGAAACATTCATTCACAAACAGAAACGCCTGACTGTAGCGTTGTTTTTATGAAATATTAGGGCATATAAATGTTAATTTTCAGTTTAATACGTTGCTTATACAAATAGCCTACATTTTATTTCAACTTATTACATGGCTTGGCTGAATTCCAATGTAGAATGCGGTCTGTTATTTCTCGATAACAGACCGCTGCGAGCTATAACAGACCGTTGCCATGAAAAACAGCGCGTTGCTATGGACGCGGAACGGACTATTTTCTTTGGCGGAAGCAATACAATCGTTTTTAAAACTATAAACTCCTTTTTAAATCAATAATTTGTGTCAAATTAATTATTTATTTTGTAGGTAGCCATGTAATAAGCGGGATAATGTATAGAGAGGCGGTCGTTATAGCGAATAACAAGCCCTTCAGGCTGTCAAGACCCCTCCGCTTCGCGTCGGGGTCTCGTTCAGCCTGTCGGGCTTGTTATTCGCTATAACGACCGCCTCTCTATACATTATCCCTTACATATTTCTGTCGATTTTTACTCAACTCAGTATAGCAATACAGTTTGCTAAAACATCATCATTCATTCACACAGAGACGCAATTTAAATTTAAACTGTCTTTTTGCGAGCTGTGATCAACAGCGCACATCTCTGCGGCTGCCGTTCATTCATTCACAGAAACGTGATTAACTTGAGAAGGAAAAAAAACTTACTACATATTCGGATCCTCTCTCCTGCAATACCCGCACTCTGAGGTAGATTTTCCATTATTATTATTCCTCACAGCGCTGCCAGATGATGTAAACACGTAGGCTACAATGATATGATAAAACTTGTGTTTTCTCGAGCTGATATGGGGGCGTTCACAGGTTTGCTTGGATTGCCTCAGTAATTTGCGCGTGAATAGCACGCGCTCTCCGTGGGCGGAGTCACATTACATTTGAATGAGCTCTAATTAGCTCGACTGGAATCGCTCTCTTTTAATACAGATTTCACAAGATGAGAATATTTGTTTTTTATATAAATTACCTCATTTAAAAGAAGAGAATTCAAGCTTCATGCCTGTGTGTCTGTTTGCCTGTTTGACTGAGTATTCGCTGAGTTACAGTTCATTTTCGGACGCGTTTCAGAATGGTCTTCACTGACAGAGAGAAGGCAGAACTCGCATCACGTTTATTTTTCTTTATTTGGCAAAAAGCACAACACTTTGTTTTTATTGTGAGTATACACAAAAATAATACACATTTAACAGAATCGATTGATGTATGAAACTTGCTTGTTATATCAAAGTCCACAGGGCAAAATTAATTTCTTTTGAACTGAACTGAAAAAAAGCGATCTGGTATCGCCGGCGATACCGTCGACCCCAGGGGGTTAACTTGGCTATTCTACTGCTCCCTTCACTAGCGGCAGAGTTCAAATTGGCGACCACGGTGGCAACGGTGTTTTTAATAACTACTAATCCAGTCTACAACGTAACATTCTGCAATGCTTTAAACAGTAGGGCCTGATAGCTCGCCTGATTTTGTATCAAGTGTCAGTTTGCAAAATACTTCACTAACAACTGCGTTGCTGAATAGAATTAAAACAAGCTTAAGAGCAACAGAAATATTAAACCGGCTTTATATGCATATGCCATATTCACAGCTCGCGCTCCTCATCTGCTCACTCACTATTGAGAGAGTGCCTTCCATCTTAAAGGAGCAGTACCTAATTCAACTTGTTTTATGCCCTTCTCTGAATTCGTTATTGCTTCAGCATTTACGGAGATGTCTTTGCCAATCACTTCCCGATCGCCGGAAAGATCTCGACTGTACCTAGATCAGGGGTGCCCAATCCTCCGGTAACTAAAGGCACCAGGGTGGCGGTGCCCGAAATCGCTGCTTGCAGCTATATTTATTATTAGGGCCCAAGCCCTGAAAGGGCGAAGGCCCTATTGTTTTCGGTAGGATTATTTATTAGGGCCCAAGCCCTGAAAGGGCGAAGGCCCTATTGTTTTCGTTAGGATAATTTTTATTATTAGGGCCCAAGCCCTGAAAGGGCGATGGCCCTATTGTTTTCGGTAGGATTATTTATTAGGGCCCAAGCCCTGAAAGGGCGAAGGCCCTATTGTTTTCGGTAGGATTATTATTATTATTATTATTAGGGCCCAAGCCCTGAAAGGGCGAAGGCCCTATTGTTTTCGTTAGGATTATTGTTTATTATTAGGGCCCAAGCCCTGAAAGGGCGAAGGCCCTATTGTTTTCGGTAGGATTATTAGGGCCCAAGCCCTGAAAGGGCGAAGGCCCTATTGTTTTCGGTAGGATTATTAGGGCCCAAGCCCTGAAAGGGCGAAGGCCCTATTGTTTTCGGTAGGATTATTTATTATTATTATTATTAGGGCCCAAGCCCTGAAAGGGCGAAGGCCCTATTGTTTCCGGTAGGATTATTTATTATTATTATTAGGGCCCAAGCCCTGAAAGGGCGAAGGCCCTATTGTTTTCGTTAGGATTATTTTTAGGGCCCAAGCCCTGAAAGGGCGCAGAGCCCTATTGTTTTCGTTAGGATTATTGTTTATTATTAGGGCCCAAGCCCTGAAAGGGCGAAGGCCCTATTGTTTTCGGTAGGATTATTAGGGCCCAAGCCCTGAAAGGGCGAAGGCCCTATTGTTTTCGGTAGGATTATTAGGGCCCAAGCCCTGAAAGGGCGAAGGCCCTATTGTTTTCGGTAGGATTATTTATTATTATTATTAGGGCCCAAGCCCTGAAAGGGCGAAGGCCCTATTGTTTTCGTAAGGATTATTATTAGGGCCCAAGCCCTTAAAGGGCGAAGGCCCTATTGTTTTCGTTAGGATTATTATTATTATTATTATTAGGGCCCAAACCCTGAAAGGGCGAAGGCCCTATTGTTTCGTTAGGATTATTATTATTATTAGGGCCCAAGCCCTGAAGGGGCGAAGGCCCTATTGTTTTCGTTAGGATTATTATTATTATTATTATTAGGGCCCAAGCCCTGAAAGGGCGAAGGCCCTATTGTTTCCGGTAGGATTATTTATTATTATTATTAGGGCCCAAGCCCTGAAAGGGCGCAGAGCCCTATTGTTTTCGTAAGGATTATTATTAGGGCCCAAGCCCTGAAAGGGCGCAGAGCCCTATCGTTTTCGTTAGGATTATTATTATTATTATTATTAGGGCCCAAACCCTGAAAGGGCGAAGGCCCTATTGTTTCCGGTAGGATTATTTATTATTATTATTAGGGCCCAAGCCCTGAAAGGGCGCAGAGCCCTATTGTTTTCGTTAGGATTATTAGGGCCCAAGCCCTGAAAGGGCGCAGAGCCCTATTGTTTTCGTTAGGATTATTTTTATTAGGGCCCAAGCCCTGAAAGGGCGAAGGCCCTATTGTTTTCGGTAGGATTATTTATTAGGGCCCAAGCCCTGAAAGGGCGAAGGCCCTATTGTTTCCGGTAAGATTATTTATTATTAGGGCCCAAGCCCTGAAAGGGCGAAGGCCCTATTGTTTTCGGTAGGATTATTTATTATTATTAGGGCCCAAGCCCTGAAAGGGCGAAGGCCCTATTGTTTTCGGTAGGATTATTAGGGCCCAAGCCCTGAAAGGGCGAAGGCCCTATTGTTTCCGTAAGGATTATTAGGGCCCAAGCCCTGAAAGGGCGAAGGCCCTATTGTTTCCGGTAGGATTATTTATTATTATTATTAGGGCCCAAGCCCTGAAAGGGCGCAGAGCCCTATTGTTTTCGTAAGGATTATTATTAGGGCCCAAGCCCTGAAAGGGCGCAGAGCCCTATTGTTTTCGTTAGGATTATTATTATTATTATTATTAGGGCCCAAACCCTGAAAGGGCGAAGGCCCTATTGTTTCCGGTAGGATTATTTATTATTATTATTAGGGCCCAAGCCCTGAAAGGGCGCAGAGCCCTATTGTTTTCGTTAGAATTATTAGGGCCCAAGCCCTGAAAGGGCGCAGAGCCCTATTGTTTTCGTTAGGATTATTTTTATTAGGGCCCAAGCCCTGAAAGGGCGAAGGCCCTATTGTTTTCGGTAGGATTATTTATTAGGGCCCAAGCCCTGAAAGGGCGAAGGCCCTATTGTTTCCGGTAAGATTATTTATTATTAGGGCCCAAGCCCTGAAAGGGCGAAGGCCCTATTGTTTTCGGTAGGATTATTTATTATTATTAGGGCCCAAGCCCTGAAAGGGCGAAGGCCCTATTGTTTTCGGTAGGATTATTAGGGCCCAAGCCCTGAAAGGGCGAAGGCCCTATTGTTTCCGTAAGGATTATTAGGGCCCAAGCCCTGAAAGGGCGAAGGCCCTATTGTTTTCGGTAGGATTATTAGGGCCCGAGCACCGATGGTGTGAGGACCCTCTTGGAATTGCTCTGTTTATTATTATTATTAGGGCCCGAGCACCGATGGTGTGAGGACCCTCTTGGAATTGCTCTGTTTATTATTATTAGGGCCCAAGCCCTGAAAGGGCGAAGGCCCTATTGTTTCCGGTAGGATTATTATTATTATTAGGGCCCAAGCCCTGAAAGGGCGAAGGCCCTATTGTTTTCGGTAGGATTATTATTATTATTATTATTATTATTATTATTTTGTCAACCTTTCGGCCACTTTTGGGGCCCTTAACATGCTCGAAAACTCTTGAAATTTTGCACACAGGTCAGAACCCGCGGCCATCAGGGCCGGACTGAAGCTGGTACCCGGGCGTGGCAGGGGGGCTCGACAGCGCCCCCTGGAACGGGATCCGAACACTTGTCCATAAATCAGACACGCTTGCATGTAATAATATGAAACTCGGTACACATATAGATCTCATCGGGCCGAACAACTTTCGTGCTCTAAGTTTTACGCCAGCCCAACAGGAAGTCGGCTATTTAGGGTTGTTTGGAAACGCATGCTGTGGAATTTAATGTACTCCTCCTAGGGAATTCATCGATTTGCCTCCAAACTCGGTGTGCATGAAGTCAAGACATTGAGGATGCTAAATTGCGGACGGATTTTTGATATCTCGAAAGGTTTGGCCGTGGCGAGGAAACGAATTTATGGCGAAAAAATGAAACAGGAAGTGTGTTATAACTTCTGCATACATTAACTGATCTTGATGAAACTTCAGCAGTGTGTTCGTTGTACGAGGCCGATCGCACAGATGTGACTATTGTGAGTCAAAGTTATAGCGCCACCAACAGGCAGCAGGAAGTACATCACTATTAAAATGCTTTGAAATCACTGTCTTATTTTTACCAGATTTGCTTCAAACTTTATGTGTACAATGTAGACACACGGCAGATGTAAACCTGTGAAAGGATTATTGATATCTTAGATACTGTTGCCGTGGCAACGCATCAAACTTTAATATTATTTTTTTATGCTTTTGAGACTCTTAACATACTTGAAATTGCATGAAACTCGACAGACACATCACATTTATTATCCAGTAGACATGTGCAAAGTTTCAGAAACGGGCGTGGTGAGGGGCTCAGTAGCGCCACCTTTAGTCATAAGTGGGGGGGTTAGTTTTATCAACAGCAACAAAACTTGGTATGTGTATTGTTCTCATCAAGACGGACAACTTTCTAATTTACATGAACCCTCTCCGACCAACAGGAAGAGAGATATTTTGGTTTGAATGTGGATTTTCTGAAGAATTTTCTCTCCCTCTCTCTGTGTCTGTGTGTGTGTGAGGGGAGGGGGGGATTTGACTATTGCTTTTATATTGTTAATCAAGGTTTCAGGGGCTTTTGGGGTCCTTAACGTGCTCAAAAACTCCTGAAACTTTGCACACAGGTCAGAACCCATGGCCATCAGGGCCGGGCTGAAGCTGGTACCCGGGCGTGGCTGGGGGGCTCAACAGCGCCCCCTTGAACGGGGTTCTAAAACTTGATCCATATATCAAACACGCTCGCATGAATTAATATGAAACTCGGTACACATATAGATCTCATCGGGCCGAACAACTTTACCCCTGTCAAGTTTTATGCCAGCCCAACAGGAAGTCGGCTATTATGGGTTGTTTGGAAAACGCTTGCTGTGGAATGTGAAATACTCCTCCTAGAAAATTCACCGTGTCCCCTCCAAACTCGGGGTGCATGTAGTCAAGACTTTGAGGATGCTAAATTGCGGACGGATTTTTGATATCTCGAACGGTTTGGCTGTGGCGAGGAATCGAATTTATGGCGAGAAAAGAGAAACACGGAAGTGGAATAACTTCTGCATACATTAACTGATCTTGATGAAACTTCAGCAGTGTGTTCGTGGTAAGAGGCCGATCAGATGGATGTAGCTATTGTGAGTCAAAGTTATAGCGCCACCAACTGGCAGCAGGAAGTGTGTCACTTTCAACATGCTTTTGACAAAAGTGGGGGGGTTAGTTTTAACTACAGTAAAGAAAAAATAGTTTGTATATTGTTCTCATCAAGCCGGACAACTTTCTAATTTACATTCAATAGCTCTGGCCATCAGGAAGTCAGATATTTTGGTCTGAATGTGATTTTTTTTGCAAAATCAGCCTCTAAATTTTTAGCCACTCCTCTTAAACTATTTATTTTATTCGTACCAAACTTTTTCAACATGATGAAACTACATTAAATATGCTAAATTGTGAATGGATAATAAATATCTCAAACGGTTTTGCTATGGCGAGGGATTAAATAATGTCCAAAAACGAAACACTAAAAATCTTCTAAAAATGTAATTATATACCATTTATTTCTATATAAAAGTATACAAATATCACAACTAAACCCATTTATTCTGTTTTTGCAATTCAAGAAGAATGAAAAAGTTAAAACAGGCTATTTATTGCTATTTGGTTCAACAAAAAAGCAAACATAGGGCTATACTGCCCTCTTGTGTCCAAAAGGACATCAAAATAGTATATCAAACTTTTTACCAGGTAGGCCAATATTGTATTTAAATATACATGTATTAGGTATGTGTCTGAGGATATTTTCCCACCGGTTAATCGACGTGTGACACGAGTGGGTGCTTTTAAATCGCTAATATAATAGTGTAAGAAAAATAATGATAATGTTGCACACACAAATCACACACGTGGGAAAGAATGATGCTTTTAAACAACACTTAAACCGCCATTAGGTGTCGCCAGGCATCCATCTTAATAAGCGAGTCATTGATTCATTCGTTCAAACGATTTGTTCGAATGAGTCGATCATGATTAAGACAGATGTTTATGGATTGATCATTCAATCTTTGAGTCAACCGATTCGTTAAAAATGCTGAATCGTTCAGTTATGAGAAAACACGTTATGCGTGATGGTTCTGCCGTGATCTTTGTTTAACTATTTTCGCTGCTGAAACAGAACAAAAACAGTCAACATTGCATCTAAAATGTAAGTGACTTAATTGTAACTGTTTATTAACCTGTTGTATGAAATCTAGGGGTGGGAGAAAAAATTTATTCTTAGATGCATCGCGATGCGGACGTGGACGATTCTGAATCGATTCACAAATGTCAAAAAATCGATTCTCTAAAAAAATATTTTTCTAATAACGTAATATTGACGGAAGGCAAAAGGCGGAACTCTAAGCGGACGTGCGTGGAGTCTGTGGCGCGCACATAACAGAGAAGTTTCTTCTGCTCACCAAGGCTGCATTTATTTGATTAAAAATACAAACAAAAACAGTAATATTGTAAAATATTATTCCAATTTAAAACAGCTGCTTTCTATTTTAATATATTTTAAACTGTTATTTATTCCTGTGATCAAAGCTGAGTTTTCAGCATCATTACTCCAGTCGTCACTGTCACATGATCCTTCAGAAATTATTCTAATATGATGATTGATACTCAAGAAACATTCATTATTATTTTAAATGTCGAAAACAGTTGTGTACAGTCTTTGATGAATAGAAAGTTCAAAAGAACAGCATTTATCTGAAATCTAAAGCTTTTGTAACGTTAAACACTACCGCTCAAAAGTTTTGGGTTAGTAATAATTAAAATTTTATTTTTTGGGGAAATAAATAAAATAAATCAGTACTTTTATTTATGAAGGATGAGTTAAACTGATCAACAGTTACAGTAAAGACATTTATAATGTTAAAAATATATATATTTGAAATATATGCTGTTCTTTTGAACTTTACATTCATCAAAGCATTTTGAAAAAAAAAAATCTGTACACAACTGTTTTCAACATTGAAAATAATAATGAATATTTATTGAGCATCAATCATCATATTAGTATGATTTCTGAAGGATCATGTGACACTGAAGACTGGAGTAATGATGCTGAAAACTCAACTTTGATCACAGAAATGAATTACTATGTAAAATATTTAAAAATTGAAAACAGCTGTTTTAAATTGGAATAATATTTCACAATATTACTGTTTTTGTTTGTATTTTTAATCAATAAATGCAGCCTTGGTGAGCAGAAGAGACTTCTCCTAAAAACATTAAAAATCTTACTGACCCCAAACTTTTGAACAATAATATATATATATATATATATATATATATATATATATATATATATATATATATATATATATATATATATATATATATACATACATATATATGTATGTGTGTGTATGTATGTATGTATTTATATATATATATATTAGAGGTGGGCATAGATTAATTTTTTTAATCTAGATTAATCTAGATTAATTTTGAAATTAATCTAGATTAATCTAGATTAAAATGGCTCATTTGAATTCTGCCGAAGGCATTCAGAATATGTGTGCTACCCAAATAATGACTATAAAAGTAAGTCTTTGAGAACGGGTTTCTCAAGACAGGTGGTGCATTAGACCAGGGGCTCATCTCCTGTTTCCAAAATGCATCACAAACTGCTTGAGAAAGCTGTTCTACTCATAGACTGTAAAAGGTTACTACTGTACTGTTACCGTACATAGGCAACATTAGGTAGGCCTATGTTATTATCAACTACTATAGGCTATCAATTAGGGATGGGCTATATGGCCTAAAATCCATATTGTGATTGCAGCCTCTTGCGATAACGATATTATAATAAAACCATTTCAGAACAGGTTACACAGACCCTGCTAAACAACTGCTAAATGTAATTTTTTTTTTTTTTTTGGAAAGGGTGTATGTAGTTTTGAGAACATGTATTGTGCAAAACTGTAAGTATACAACATAATTTTGCAGATAAATAAAATTTAAGTACACTAGCTGCAGAGACTTTTAGGTCTAATGTTTATTATGGCTTGGAGCTTATGAAACCCCAAATTTAAAATTAGAATATTGTCTAACTGATGTCTTTTCAGTTAAAAAGAAACACAACAACGATTCTTAAAATCGGGCGCTTTTAATAAAAAGAGATTATGTGCTACACCACTCACTAAGATATATTGGGAATAATACGCGCACGCTGGTATTCAGTGATATGTTTCGTTTTGAATTTGAGGTGGTAGAACGGATTAGTCGTGTGTTTACTTACCGAACTGTTACCCCACACAGTCTACGTCGGACGGCTTAAATCCGAACCAAGTCCAAATAATGAATGTTGCACCGATCTTTTACACCAGCTTTCACTTTCAGCCGTGTTTACTTAAGATGACGACGAATATGATGCGTTGCAGCCGGGTGTTCCTCGCGGCCGCGGGTAGATTGCGTCATCATAGCTTGTGTAGCTTGAGCCAGCTCCCAACCCAACTTGGAAAATAGATTAACGGCGATATTTTTTTTATCGCGCGATAAGAGTCTCGCGTTAACGCAGCGCCGATAACGGCCCACCACTAATATATATATATATATATATATATATATATAAATATAGCTGCGAGCAGCGATGGAGGGCCAAAGCCGGCGGTACCGCCACCCCGGTGCCTTTAGGTAACTAAAGGCACCGGGGTGGCGGTGCCGCCGGCTTGGGCCCGTAATCGCTGCTCGCAGCTATATTTATATATATATTTATTATTATTATTATTATTTTGTCAACCTTTCGGGCACTTTTGGGGACCTTAACATGCTCGAAAACTCTTGAAATTTTGCACACACGTCAGAACCCGCGGCCATCAGGGCCGGACTGAAGCTGGTACCCGGGCGTGGCAGGGGGGCTCGACAGCGCCCCCTGGAACGGGATCCAAACACGTGTCCATAAATCAAACACGCTTGCATGTAATAATATGAAACTCGGTACACATATAGATCTCATCGGGCCGAAAAACTTTCGTGCTCTAAGTTTTACGCCAGCCAAACAGGAAGTTGGCTATTTAGCGTTGTTTGGAAACGCATGCTGTGGAATTTAATGTACTCCTCCTAGGGAATTCATCGATTCGCCTCCAAACTCGGTGTGCATGAAGTCAAGACATTGAGGATGCTAAATTGCGGACGGATTTTTGATATCTCGAACGGTTTGGCCGTGGCGAGGAAACAAATTTATGGCGAAAAAATGAAACAGGAAGTGTGTTATAACTTCTGCATACATTAACTGATCTTGATGAAACTTCAGCAGTGTGTTCGTTGTAAGAGGCCGATCACATGGATGTGACTATTGTGAGTCAAAGTTATAGCGCCACCAACAGGCAGCAGGAAGTACATCACTTTCAAAATGCTTTGAAATCAGTGTCTTATTTTGACCCGATTTGCTTCAAACTTTATGTGTACAATATAGACACACGGCAGATGTAAACCTGTGAAAGGATTATTGATATCTTAGATACTGTTGCCGTGGCAACGCATCAAACTTTAATATTATTTTTTTATGCTTTTGAGACTCTTAACATACTTGAAATTGCATGAAACTCAACAGACACATCACATTTATTAGCCCGTAGACATGTGCAAAGTTTCAGAAACGGGCGTGGTGGAATGGCTCAGTAGCGCCACCTTTAGTCAAAAATGGGGGCTTAGTTTTTCCTAGAATCACAAAACTTGGTATGTGTATTGTTCTCATCAAGACGGACAACTTTCTAATTTACATGAACCATCTCCGACCAACAGGAAGAGAGATATTTTGGTTTGAATGTGGATTTTCTGAAGAATTTTCTCTCCCTCTCTCTGTGTCTCTGTGTGTGTGAGGGGAGGGGGGGATTTGACTATTGCTTTTATATTGTTAATCAAGGTTTCAGGGGCTTTTGGGGTCCTTAACGTGCTCAAAAACTCTTGAAACTTTGCACACAGGTCAGAACCCACGGCCATCAGGGCCGGGCTGAAGCTGGTACCCGGGCGTGGCAGGGGGGCTCAACAGCGCCCCCTTGAACGGGGTTCTAAAACTTGATCCATATATCAAACACGCTCGCATGAATTAATATGAAACTCGGTACACATATAGATCTCATCGGGCCGAACAACTTTACCCCGGTCAAGTTTTACGCCAGCCCAACAGGAAGTCGGCTATTGTGGGTTGTTTGGAAAACGCTTGCTGTGGAATGTGAAATACTCCTCCTAGAAAATTCACCGTGTCCCCTTCAAACTCGGTGTGCATGTAGTCAAGACTTTGAGGGTGCTAAATTGCGGACGGATTTTTGATATCTCGAACGGTTTGGCTGTGGCGAGGAATCGAATTTATGGCGAGAAAAGAGAAACACGGAAGTGGAATAACTTCTGCATACATTAACTGATCTTGATGAAACTTCAGCAGTGTGTTCGTGGTAAGAGGCCGATCAGATGGATGTAACTATTGTGAGTCAAAGTTATAGCGCCACCAACTGGCAGCAGGAAGTGTGTCACTTTCAACATGCTTTTGACAAAAGTGGGGGGGGGGTTAGTTTTAACTACAGTAAAGAAAAAATTGTTTGTATATTGTTCTCATCAAGCCGGACAACTTTCTAATTTACATTCAATAGCTCTGGCCATCAGGAAGTCAGATATTTTGGTCTAAATGTGAATTTTTTTGCAAAATCAGCCTCTGAATTTTTAGCCACTCCTCTTAAACTATTTATTTTATTCGTACCAAACTTTTTCAACATGATGAAACTACATTAAATATGCTAAATTGTGAATGGATAATAAATATCTCAAACGGTTTTGCTATGGCGAGGGATTAAAGTAATGTCCAAAAAGGAAACACTAAAAATCTTCTAAAAATTTAATTATATACCATTTATTTCTATATAAAAGAATACAAATATCACTGTCACGGTTGTGAATTCATTGTTTCCTCTGTGTCTCGTGTCATTGTTGTTTACATGTCTGTGAGTTTGCGTGAGTGGGCGTTGTCCCGCTCACGTGTTTGTTCAGTGCTCCAGCTTTTCGCAATCATCTCATTCCCCACCTCAGCTGATTCACATTACCGTTCCCTATTTATACTCACTCATCTCTCCATTCCAGTGTCCATCCGTTGTTTGCTGTTCCTGCGTGAATGTTCGTGTCGTCTTCCGGGTTGTCATGTCTTCAGTGGATCCCTGTTGTTTCACCGCACCCGAGCACAGATCACCGAGCACCAGCACTCAGCACCGAGCACTAGACCATCGAAGTCCCTGTGTGTCCGAGTCTGAGCGTTTCCCCCTGTGTGGACCGTCCAGAGCTGTTTCCTGTTCGCGAGATCGCGACCGCACCCTGAGAGGAACTTTCATTCCTGAATTGTCTTATTCTGTGTTTGAGTTCCAATAAATATTGTTCACCTGCAATTGTTTCCAGTATTCTGTCATGACAGAACGGATGGACAAAACGATGGGAGCAGCGGGTGATTCATCTGCTTCACTGGAGGATTTCATTCGAGTATGCATCGGCCGGATGGATGCACAGGAGCGCAGCCAGGGGGAGACAGGACGCGTTATCCAGACTCTGGTCACACAGGTGTCCGAGCTCACCCAGCGTTTTCACCAGCTACAACCCCCCACTGCGCCAGCACCTCCAGCAGCACTTGCAGTTCCCCCCACACCACCTGTGTCTCTCTCCCAGTCGGAACCCAGACTGCCCACGCCTGAATTATACTCTGGTGAGCCGAATTTCTGCCGTCCTTTTCTGACACGTTGCAGTATGCATTTCTCATTACAGCCCAGAACTTTTGAAAAGGAGGAGGCGAAAGTAGCCTTCGTTCTGACGCTACTGACTGGGAGAGCGGCGCTTTGGGGAACTGCAGTGTGGGAGAATCGAGACCAGTGCTGCTCCTCGTTCCAAGCCCTCTCGGCGGAGATGAGACGTGTCTTCGACCGAGCCGTCGAGGGGAAGGAGGCTGCCAGGGTCTTGACTGACCTACGCCAGGGGGACCGATCGGTATCTGACTACTCCATCGAGTTTAAGACCCTGGCGGCCGGGTGTCGCTGGAACGAGGAGGCGCAGTGGGACCATTTCCTGCATGGGCTGGCCGAACGTGTCCAGAGGGAGATCTACGCCCTGGACCTTCCTTCAACTCTTAATGGACTCATCGACCTGGCCCTGAGAGTGGACGCCCGTCTGTCCAGGATTGGGCAGAGAACACCCACCAACCCAGTTCAGAGTCGGAATGAGAACCAGCGGTCCAGCGGCCTGGACACGTTCGGCTCCCACGATCCCGAGCCCATGCAGGTGGGGCGAGCTCGGCTTTCCCGGGAGGAGAAAGAAAGGCGGAGATCCCAGGGCCTCTGTCTCTATTGTGGTGGCAACGGACATTATGCCTATAGTTGTCCAGTAAAAGGCCCAGCCCGATAGTAAGTTTGAGGCTACTATCGGGTGGGATCTCCGCAGGAAAGACCTCATCCACTTCCACCATCCTCCCGGTAAGACTGAGATGGTCTACTCTGGATCACCACTGCACTGCACTCATTGACTCAGGGGCAGAAGGTAACTTTTTGGATCATCAGTTTGCACTACAATTACAGATTCCTCTTCGAACACTTTCCCAGAAGATCACAGTCAACGCACTGAATGGACAGACTTTACCCACCATCTCCTTGGTCACCGAGAAACTTACACTCATCACTTCTGGAAATCATGCTGAAACTATATCATTTTACATTACGGACTCTCAACTCACACCCATAGTTTTAGGACACCCCTGGCTCAGTTTACACAACCCACGTATCGACTGGAAAAGACGGACCATCTCAGCTTGGAGCACTGAGTGTCACAATTCGTGTCTTGTGTCTGCTTGTTCTGTTGTTTCTGTCCCTGTGTTACAGGAGGAAGTAGTGGATTTATCAAACGTGCCCGAGGAATACCGTGACCTGAGTGAAGTGTTCAGTAAGTCTAGAGCTGCTTCTCTCCCTCGGCATCGTCCCTATGACTGTGCTATAGATTTATTGCCAGGTAAGTCTCCGCCTAAGGGCAAGATTTATTCACTTTCAGTTCCTGAGAGAGAGGTTATGGAGAAATATATTTCTGATTCTCTAGCAACCGGGTTCATCCGCCCTTCCTCTTCTCCAGCGGGGGCGGGGTTCTTTTTCGTGGGGAAGAAGGATGGTTCTCTGCGACCTTGAATTGATTACCGAGGACTGAATAACATCACGGTAAAGAATACTTATCCTTTGCCGTTGATGTCCCTGTACCCTGTATGGTACAGAACAAATTTCCGAAAGGATAATAAATAAATCATCATCATGTCTTCAGCCTTCGAGAGGTTGCAGGGAGCGTCTCTCTTCACTAAACTGGACTTGCGTAATGCTTATCATTTGGTCCGCATCAGGGAGGGGGACGAATGGAAGACTGCTTTTAACACCCCTAGGGGGCATTTTGAATATTTGGTTATGCCTTTTGGGCTTTCCAATAGTCCCGCAGTCTTCCAGGCACTAGTCAATGATGTGTTGCGAGACATGATCGATCAATTCATATATGTTTACCTGGATGACATATTGATTTTTTCTTCGTCTCTCCAGGAACATGTGCAACACGTACGACTAGTGCTTCAAAGGTTACTAGAGAATGGGCTTTTTGTCAAGGCGGAGAAATGCGTTTTCCATGCACAGTCAGTTCCTTTCCTGGGACACATCGTGTCGTCTGAAGGTATGCTTATGGACCCTGACAAAGTTAAGGCTGTGGTAGAGTGGCCAATCCCAGATTCCCGCAAGGCCCTGCAGCGGTTTCTGGGATTCGCCAACTTCTATCGGCGTTTTATTCGCAATTTCAGCCAACTAGCCGCACCTCTGACTGCCTTGACCTCTCCCAAAACTGCGTTCAGGTGGTCAGACGCAGCTGAGGCTGCGTTTGCCAAACTCAAGAGCCGCTTTGTTTCAGCTCCTATTCTCATAGCCCCTGATGCTTCACGTCAGTTTGTGGTAGAGGTCGATGCGTCGGAGGTGGGGGTAGGTGCAGTGCTTTCACAACGTTCACCTTCAGACGACAGAATGCATCCCTGCGCGTTTTTGTCACATCGATTATCTCCTGCCGAACGTAATTATGACATTGGTAACCGGGAGTTGTTGGCAGTCAAGTTAGCTTTGGAGGAATGGCGTCACTGGTTAGAGGGTTCAGGGGTACCCTTTACAGTCTGGACTGATCACAAGAATTTGGAGTACATTAGAACCGCTAAGAGATTGAACTCCAGGCAGGCTCGGTGGGCACTTTTTTTCGGTCGTTTCGATTTTACACTTTCCTATCGTCCGGGTTCCAAAAACGTCAAACCCGATTCTTTGTCGCGTATTTTTGATCGTCCCGAACACGAAGCTACTCCTGAGCGCATTTTTCCTGAGACCCTGATTATCTCTTCGCTCACATGGGAGGTCGAATCGAAGGTCAAGAGGGCCTTAGAAGGGGTAACGCCTCCGATCCGGTGCCCACCTAACCGCTTATTTGTGCCGGAGGAATTACGATCAGACGTCGTCCAGTGGGGTCATAGTTCCAGTCTAGCTTGCCATCCAGGGGTGAGTCGTACCATATTTCTAGTTAAGCAGCGATTCTGGTGGCCCCTGATGGCTCGTGATGTTCACAATTTTGTTTTGGCTTGCTCTAGTTGTGCCACTGGTAAGTCGTCCAATCGACCCCCAGCTGGGTTACTTCAACCGCTGTCGTTGCCTTCGAGACCTTGGTCCCACATCGCTCTAGATTTTATCACCGCCCTCCCACCCTCCCAGGGTAACACGGTAGTTTTGACCGTGGTGGACCGATTCTCGAAGGCAGCCCACTTTATTCCCTTGCCCAAATTACCTTCAGCCAAGGAGACAGCGGTGGCAGTCGTTGACCACGTCTTTCGGTTACATGGCCTCCCGACAGACGTGGTTTCTGACAGGGGACCCCAGTTTGTGTCCAGATTTTGGCGAGAGTTTTGTAAATTACTGGGGGCGACGGTCAGTCTGTCCTCTGGGTTTCATCCCCAGAGCAATGGCCAAACTGAGAGAGCCAACCAAGATTTGGAAAGATCGTTACGATGTTTGGTCTCCAAGAATCCCTCCTCCTGGAGCCAACAACTTTCCATGGTGGAGTACGCCCACAATACGTTACCAGTGTCATCCACGGGCCTATCTCCGTTTAAGTGTAGTGTAGGGTACCAACCACCTGTTTTTCCTAGTACTGAGTCCGAAGTCGCGGTCTCCTCCGCCCACGCCTTCATCCAGAGGTGTCACCGTACTTGGACGAGGGCCCGAGAGACTCTCCTCCAAGTGCGGGAACGCACCAAGGCCAAGGCCGATCGCCACCGGTCAAGACCTCCCGTATACGTCGTCGGTTCCAAAGTGTGGCTTTCTACTAAGGACATTCCGCTCCGCTCCGTTTCCAATAAACTGGCACCCAAATTCATTGGCCCGTTTTCTGTCACTAAGATCATTAGTCCAGTGACAGTCCGCCTCAATCTTCCTCCAGTGTACAGGAGGATTCATCCCGTTTTCCATGTGTCTAAAATTAAGCCCGTCTTTTTTGCACGCATTAATCCGCCAGCCCCGGTTCCCCCCCCCGCCGCGACTCGTAGATGGGGAACCATCCTATTCGGTTCGTCGTATCCTGGATTCCAGGCGGAGGGGACGCGGATTTCAGTACTTGGTGGATTGGGAAGGTTACGGTCCGGAGGAGAGAAGTTGGGTTCCTGCTCGTGACATCCTGGATCACTCCCTTATCGATGATTACAATCGACAGGTAAGGAGTTCTGGGAATGCCGTGAGGCATTCCTAGGAGAGGGGGTACTGTCACGGTTGTGAATTCATTGTTTCCTCTGTGTCTCGTGTCATTGTTGTTTACATGTCTGTGAGTTTGCGTGAGTGGGCGTTGTCCCGCTCACGTGTTTGTTCAGTGCTCCAGCTGTTCGCAATCATCTCATTCCCCACCTCAGCTGATTCACATTACCGTTCCCTATTTATACTCACTCATCTCTCCATTCCAGTGTCCATCCGTTGTTTGCTGTTCCTGCGTGAATGTTCGTGTCGTCTTCCGGGTTGTCGTGTCTTCAGTGGATCCCTTTTGTTTCACCGCACCCGAGCACAGATCACCGAGCACCAGCACTAAGCACCGAGCACTAGACCATCGAAGTCCCTGTGTGTCCGAGTCTGAGCGTTTCCCCCTGTGTGGACCGTCCAGAGCTGTTTCCTGTTCGCGAGATCGCGACCGCACCCTGAGAGGAACTTTCATTCCTGAATTGTCTTATTCTGTGTTTGAGTTCCAATAAATATTGTTCACCTGCAATTGTTTCCAGTATTCTGTCATGACAATCACAACTAAACCCATTTTATTCTGTTTTTGCAATTCAAGAAGAATGAAAAAGTTAAAACAGGCTATTTAGTGCTATTTGGTTCAACAAAAAAGCAAACATAGGGCTATACTGCCCTCTTGTGTCCAAAAGGACATCAAAATAGTATATAAAACTTTTTACCAGGTAGGCCAATATTGTATTTAAATATACATTTATTAGGTATGTGTCTGAGGATATTTTCCCACCGGTTAATCGACGTGTGACACGAGTGGGTGCTTTTAAATCGCTAATATAATAGTGAAAGAAAAATAATGATAATGTTGCACACACAAATCACACACATGTGGGAAAGAATGATGCTTTTAAACAACACTAAACCGCCATTAGGTGTCGCCAGGCATCCATCTTAATAAGCGAGTCATTGATTCATTCGTTCAAACGATTCGTTCGAATGAGTCGATCATGATTAAGACAGATGTTTATGGATTGATCATTCAATCTTTGAGTCAACCGATTCGTTAAAAATGCTGAATCGTTCAGTTATGAGAAAACACGTGATGGTTCTGCCGTGATCTTTGTTTAACTATTTTCGCTGCTGAAACAGAACAAAAACAGTCAACATTGAATCTAAAATGTAAGTGACTTAATTGTAACTGTTTATTAACCTGTTGTATGAAATCTAGGGGTGGGAGAAAAAATGTATTCTTAGATGCATCGCGATGCGGACGTGGACGATTCTGAATCGATTCACAAATGTCAAAAAATCGATTCTCTAAAAAAATATTTTTCTAATAACGTAATATTGACGGAAGGCAAAAGGCGGAACTCTAAGCGGACGTGCGTGCAGTCTGTGGCGCGCACATAACAGAGAAGTTTCTTCTGCTCACCAAGGCTGCATTTATTTGATTAAAAATACAAACAAAAACAGTAATATTGTAAAATATTATTCCAATTTAAAACAGCTGCTTTCTATTTTAATATATTTTAAACTGTTATTTATTCCTGTGATCAAAGCTGAGTTTTCCGCATCATTACTACAGTCGTCACTGTCACATGATCCTTCAGAAATTATTCTAATATGATGATTAAAACTCAAGAAACATTCATTATTATTTTAAATGTCGAAAACAGTTGTGTACAGTCTTTGATGAATAGAAAGTTCAAAAGAACAGCATTTATCTGAAATCTAAAGCTTTTGTAACGTTAAACACTACCGCTCAAAAGTTTTGGGTTAGTAGCCTAATAATTAAAATTTTATTTTTGGGGGAAATAAATAAAATAAATCAGTACTTTTATTTATGAAGGATGAGTTAAACTGATCAACAGTTACAGTAAAGACATTTATAATGTTAAAAATATATATATTTGAAATATATGCTGTTCTTTTGAACTTTACATTCATCAAAGCATTTTGAAAAAAAAAATCTGTACACAACTGTTTTCAACATTGAAAATAATAATGAATATTTATTGAGCATCAATCATCATATTAGTATGATTTCTGAAGGATCATGTGACACTGAAGACTGGAGTAATGATGCTGAAAACTCAACTTTGATCACAGAAATGAATTACTATGTAAAATATTTAAAAATTGAAAACAGCTGTTTTAAATTGGAATAATATTTCACAATATTACTGTTTTTGTTTGTATTATTAATCAATAAATGCAGCCTTGGTGAGCAGAAGAGACTTCTCCTAAAAACATTAAAAATCTTACTGACCCCAAACTTTTAAACAATAATATATATATATATATATATATATATATATATATATATATATATATATATATATATATATACATATATATATACATATATATGTATGTGTGTGTATGTATGTATGTATATATATATATATATATATATATATATATATATATATATATATAAATATAGCTGCAAGCAGCGATGGAGGGCCCAAGCCGGTGGTACCGCCACCATGGTGCCTTTAGGTAACTAAAGGCACCGGGGTTGCGGTGCCACCGGCTTGGGCCCGTAATCGCTGCTCGCAGCTATATTTATTATTAGGGCCCGAGCACCGATGGTGTGAGGACCCTCTTGGAATTGCTCTGTTTATTAGGGCCCGAGCACCGATGGTGTGAGGACCCTCTTGGAATTGCTCTGTTTATTATTATTATTATTATTATTATTATTATTATTATTATTCTCCGCATTGAATTGCATTTTTGAGGGCCTAAACATGCGCGAAAACTCACGAAACTTTGCACACGCGTCAGAACTGGCGAAAATTTACATCTGATATAGGTTTCAGAATTGGACGGGGCAAAACGGCTCGATAGCGCCACCTATAAAAGTTCAACGGAGTGCGCCTCCCGCAACGTTCCACGTACGTGCACGAAATTCGGTACATACATGTAATGACCTAATACCTACAAAAAAGTCTCTTGGAGCATAGCCCTAAACCCAACAGGAAGTCAGCCATTTTGAACTTCCTCCCAGATTTTTGTGCAGTTTTTGACATTTTCAGGCCTCATACTTTAACGAACTCCTCCTACAGTTTTAATCTGATCATCTTCAAATTTGGTGAGTGTAATCTTAAGGCCTTTGCGACGTTAAATTGCGAAGATCTTGAGTTTTCGTCGAAGGGCGGGTCCTCGGCGGCCTGACAAATTTTGATGTTTCGCCATGAAACAGGAAGTTGCTGTAACTCAGGCATGGAATGTCCAATCTGCCCCAAACTTCATACGTTTGATAAGAGTTCTGTCCTGAACACATGACCATGCTCATATTCAGTTATAGTCATAGCGCCACCTGCTGGCAACAGGAAGTGACATGTTTAACACTGTTATGGACTCCTAATAACATATAAAAAAGTGCCAGCAAGTGCTAAACATGCTAACAACATACTAGAAGCATGCTAAAACATGCTAGCAAACTCTTAGCTAAGTGCTAAAGCATGCTTTTATTGCAATTAAATAGGAATTTGCTGTAACTCAGGCATGGAATGTCCAATCTGCCCCAAACTTCACACTTTTGATAAGCGTTCTGTCCTGAACATATCTACATGAGAATATTCAGTTATAGTAATAGCGCCACCTACTGGTAACAGGAAGTGTCATGTTTAACATGTTGATGCCATTCTAGCAACATGTTAAAAATGCCATTGACTTCTAAACATGCTAGAAACATGTTAAAACATACTAGCAATACTTAGCTAAGTGCTAAAGCATGCTAATTCAATGAAACAGGATGTTGTTGTTACTCAAGAAGGCAATGTCCAATCTGCGCCAAACTTCACACTTTTAATAAACGTTCTGTCCTGAACACATGACCATGCTCATATTCAGTTATAGTCATAGCGCCACCTGCTGGCAACAGGAAGTGACATGTTTAACACTGTTATGGACTCCTAATAACATATAAAAAAGTGCCAGCAAGTGCTAAACATGCTAACAACATACTAGAAGCATGCTAAAACATGCTAGCAAACTCTTAGCTAAGTGCTAAAGCATGCTATTATTGCAATTAAATAGGAATTTGCTGTAACTCAGGCATGGAATGTCCAATCTGCCCCAAACTTCACACTTTTGATAAGCGTTCTGTCCTGAACATATCTACATGAGAATATTCAGTTATAGTAATAGCGCCACCTACTGGTAACAGGAAGTGTCATGTTTAACACGTTGATGCCATTCTAGCAACATGTTAAAAATGCCATTGACTTCTAAACATGCTAGAAACATGTTAAAACATACTAGCAATACTTAGCTAAGTGCTAAAGCATGCTAATTCAATGAAACAGGACTTTGTTGTTACTCAAGAAGGCAATGTACAATCTACCCCAAACGTCACACGTTTGATAAGAGTTATCTCTTGAACACATGTCCATGCTCATATTTAGTTATAGTCATAGCGCCACCTGCTGGCAACAGGAAGTGACGTTTAACACTGTTCTTGACTCCTAATAACATATAAAAAAATGCCAGTAGGTGCTAAACATCCTACCAACATACTATAGACATGCTAAAACATACTAGCAAACACTTAGCTAAGTGCTAAAGAATGATATTACTGCAATTAAATATGAATTTGCTGTAACTCAGGCATGGAATGTCCAATCTGCCCCAAACTTCACACTTTTGATAAGCGTTCTGTCCTGAACACATGACCATGCTTATATTCAGTTACAGTCATAGCGCCACCTGCTGGCAACAGGAAGTGACATGTTTAACACTGTTATGGACTCCTAATAACATATAAAAAAGTGCCAGCAAGTGTTAAACATGCTAACAACATACTAGAAACATGCTAAAACATGCTAGCAAACTCTTAGCCAAGTGCTAAAGCATGCTATTATTGCAATTAAATAGGAATTTGCTGTAACTCAGGCATGGAATGTCCAATCTGCCCCAAACTTCACACTTTTGATAAGAGTCATGGCCTGAACACATCTACATGAGAATGTTCAATTATAGTAATAGCGCCACCAACTGGCAACAGGAAGTGACATGTTTAACACGTTGATGCCGTTCTAGCAACATGTTAAAAATGCCATTGAGTTCTAAACATGCTAGAAACATGTTAAAACATGCTAACAATGCTTAGCTAAGTGCTAAAGCATGCTAATTCAATGAAACATGACTTTGTTGTTACTCAAGAAGGCAATGTCCAATTTGCACCAAACTTCACACGTTTGATAAGAGTTCTGTCCTGAACACACATCCAAGCTCATATTCAGTTATAGTCATAACGCCACCTACTGGCAACAGAAACTGACATGGTTAACACAGTAATGCAGTACTAACCACATAATTATTGTGTACTAAGCATGCTAGAAACACACTAAACATGCTAGCAACACTTAGCTGAGTCATGAAGCATGCTATTATCACCATTATACAAAACATTTTGTAACTGACTTTGACATACTCTTACTATATATACCTCCTTAAATGTACATTTCCCAACCATGCTCTGTCTTCCTAAAGCCACCGAGTGTTGATGGCACGGGTGCGAGGGCCCTTTCATCGCTGCTTGCAGCTTTAATTATTATTATTATTATTCTTCTCCGAATTTAATCACATTTTTGAGGGACTAAACATGCTCGAAAACTCACGAAACTTTGCACACGCATCAGAACTGGCGAAAATTTACATCTGATATAGGTTTCAGAATTGGGCGGGGCAAAATGGCTCGATAGCGCCACCTATAAAAGTTCAACGGAGTGCGCCTCCCGCTATGTTCCACGTACGTGTACGAAATTCGGTACATACATGTAAGGACCTAATACCTACAAAAAAGTCTCTTGGAGCGTAGCCCTAAACACAACAGGAAGTCAGCCATTTTCAACTTCCTCTCAGATTTTTGTGCAGTTTTTGCCATTTTCATGCCTCGTACTTTAACGAACTCCTCCTACAGTTTTAATCTGATCATCTTCAAATTTGGTGAGTGTAATCTTAAGGCCTTTGCGATGTTAAATTGCGAAGATCTTGAGTTTTCGTCAAAGGGCGGGTCCTCGGCGGCCTGACAAATTTTGATGTTTCGCCATGAAACAGGAAGTTGCTGTAACTCAGGCATGGAATGTCCAATCTGCCCCAAACTTCATACGTTTGATAAGAGTTCTGTCCTGAACACATGACCATGCTCATATTCAGTTATAGTCATAGCGCCACCTGCTGGCAACAGGAAGTGACATGTTTAACACTGTTATGGACTCCTAATAACATATAAAAAAGTGCCAGCAAGTGCTAAAAAGGCTAACAACATACTAGAAGCATGCTAAAACATGCAACTCTTAGCTAAGTGCTAAAGCATGCTATTATTGCAATTAAATAGGAATTTGCTGTAACTCAGGCATGGAATGTCCAATCTGCCCCAAACTTCACACTTTTGATAAGCGTTCTGTCCTGAACATATCTACATGAGAATATTCAGTTATAGTAATAGCGCCACCTACTGGTAACAGGAAGTGTCATGTTTAACACGTTGATGCCATTCTAGCAACATGTTAAAAATGCCATTGACTTCTAAACATGCTAGAAACATGTTAAAACATACTAGCAATACTTAGCTAAGTGCTAAAGCATGCTAATTCAATGAAACAGGATGTTGTTATTACTCAAGAAGGCAATGACCAATCTGCGCCAAACTTCACACTTTTAATAAACGTTCTGTCCTGAACACATGACCATGCTCATATTCAGTTATAGTCATAGCGCCACCTGCTGGCAACAGGAAGTGACATGTTTAACACTGTTATGGACTCCTAATAACATATAAAAAAGTGCCAGCAAGTGCTAAACATGCTAACAACATACTAGAAGCATGCTAAAACATGCTAGCAAACTCTTAGCTAAGTGCTAAAGCATGCTATTATTGCAATTAAATAGGAATTTGCTGTAACTCAGGCATGGAATGTCCAATCTGCCCCAAACTTCACACTTTTGATAAGCGTTCTGTCCTGAACATATCTACATGAGAATATTCAGTTATAGTAATAGCGCCACCTACTGGTAACAGGAAGTGTCATGTTTAACACGTTGATGCCATTCTAGCAACATGTTAAAAATGCCATTGACTTCTAAACATGCTAGAAACATGTTAAAACATACTAGCAATACTTAGCTAAGTGCTAAAGCATGCTAATTCAATGAAACAGGACTTTGTTGTTACTCAAGAAGGCAATGTACAATCTACCCCAAACGTCATACGTTTGATAAGAGTTATCTCTTGAACACATGTCCATGCTCATATTTAGTTATAGTCATAGCGCCACCTGCTGGCAACAGGAAGTGACGTTTAACACTGTTCTTGACTCCTAATAACATATAAAAAAATGCCAGTAGGTGCTAAACATCCTACCAGCATACTATAGACATGCTAAAACATACTAGCAAACACTTAGCTAAGTGCTAAAGAATGATATTACTGCAATTAAATATGAATTTGCTGTAACTCAGGCATGGAATGTCCAATCTGCCCCAAACTTCACACTTTTGATAAGCGTTCTGTCCTGAACACATGACCATGCTTATATTCAGTTACAGTCATAGTGCCACCTGCTGGCAACAGGAAGTGACATGTTTAACACTGTTATGGACTCCTAATAACATATAAAAAAGTGCCAGCAAGTGTTAAACATGCTAACAACATACTAGAAACATGCTAAAACATGCTAGCAAACTCTTAGCCAAGTGCTAAAGCATGCTATTATTGCAATTAAATAGGAATTTGCTGTAACTCAGGCATGGAATGTCCAATCTGCCCCAAACTTCACACTTTTGATAAGAGTCATGGCCTGAACACATCTACATGAGAATGTTCAATTATAGTAATAGCGCCACCAACTGGCAACAGGAAGTGACATGTTTAACACGTTGATGCCGTTCTAGCAACATGTTAAAAATGCCATTGAGTTCTAAACATGCTAGAAACATGTTAAAACATGCTAACAATGCTTAGCTAAGTGCTAAAGCATGCTAATTCAATGAAACATGACTTTGTTGTTACTCAAGAAGGCAATGTCCAATTTGCACCAAACTTCACACGTTTGATAAGAGTTCTGTCCTGAACACACATCCAAGCTCATATTCAGTTATAGTCATAACCCCACCTACTGGCAACAGAAACTGACATGGTTAACACAGTAATGCAGTACTAACCACATAATTATTGTGTACTAAGCATGCTAGAAACACACTAAACATGCTAGCAACACTTAGCTGAGTCATGAAGCATGCTATTATCACCATTATACAAAACATTTTGTAACTGACTTTGACATACTCTTACTATATATACCTCCTTAAATGTACATTTCCCAACCATGCTCTGTCTTCCTAAAGCCACCGAGAGTTGATGGCACGGGTGCGAGGGCCCTTTCATCGCTGCTTGCAGCTTTAATTAGGGCCCGAGCACCGATGGTGTGAGGACCCTCTTGGAATTGCTCTGTTTATTATTATTATTATTATTATTATTCTTCTCCGCATTGAATTGCATTTTTGAGGGCCTAAACATGCGCGAAAACTCACGAAACTTTGCACACGCGTCAGAACTGGCGAAAATTTACATCTGATATAGGTTTCAGAATTGGACGGGGCAAAACGGCTCGATAGCGCCACCTATAAAAGTTCAACGGAGTGCGCCTCCCGCAACGTTCCACGTACGTGCACGAAATTCGGTACATACATGTAAGGACCTAATACCTACAAAAAAGTCTCTTGGAGCGTAGCCCTAAACCCAACAGGAAGTCAGCCATTTTGAACTTCCTCCCAGATTTTTGTGCAGTTTTTGCCATTTTCAGGCCTCATACTTTAACGAACTCCTCCTACAGTTTTAATCTGATCATCTTCAAATTTGGTGAGTGTAATCTTAAGGCCTTTGCGACGTTAAATTGCGAAGATCTTGAGTTTTCGTCAAAGGGCGGGTCCTCGGCGGCCTGACAAATTTTGATGTTTCGCCATGAAACAGGAAGTTGCTGTAACTCAGGCATGGAATGTCCAATCTGCCCCAAACTTCACACTTTTGATAAGCGTTCTGTCCTGAACACATGACCATGCTCATATTCAGTTATAGTCATAGCGCCACCTGCTGGCAACAGGAAGTGACATGTTTAACACTGTTGTGAACTCCTGATAACATATAAAAAAGTGCCAGCAACTGCTAAACATGCTAACAACATACTAGACACATGCTAAAACATGTTAGCAAACACTTAGCTAAGTGCTAAAGCATGCTATTACTGCAATTAAATAGGAATTTGCTGTAACTCAGGCACGGAATGTCCAATCTGCCCCAAACTTCACACGTTTGATAAGAGTCATGGCCTGAACACATCTACATGAGAATATTCAGTTATAGTAATAGCGCCACCTACTGGTAACAGGAAGTGTCATGTTTAACACGTTGATGCCGTTCTAGCAACATGTTAAAAATGCCATTGACTTCTAAACATGCTAGAAACATGTTAAAACATGCTAGCAAAACTTAGCTGAGTGCTAAAGCATGCTAATTCAATGAAACAGGATGTTGTTGTTACTCAAGAAGGCAATGTCCAATCTGCCCCAAACTTCACACTTTTGATAAGCGTTCTGTCCTGAACACATGACCATGCTCATATTCAGTTACAGTCATAGCGCCACCTGCTGGCAACAGGAAGTGACATGTTAAACACTGTTGTGAACTCCTGATAACATATAAAAAAGTGCCAGCAAGTGCTAAACATGCTAACAACATACTAGAAACATGTTAGCAAACACTTAGCTAAGTGCTAAAGCATGCTATTGCTGCAAATAAATAGGAAGTTGCTGTAACTAAGGCATGGAATGTCCAATCTGCCCCAAACTTCACACTTTTGATAAGCGTTCTGTCCTGAACACATGACTATGCTCATATTCAGTTATAGTCATAGCGCAACCTGCTGACAACAGGAAGTGACATGTTTAACACTCTTGTGGACTCCTGATAACATATAAAAAAGTGCCAGCAAGTGCTAAACATGCTAACAACATACTAGAAACATGCTAAAACATGCTAGCAAACACTTAGCTAAGTGCTAAAGCATGCTATTACTGCAATTAAATAGAAATTTGTTGTAACTCAGGCACAGAATGTCCAATCTGCCCCAGACTTCACACGTTTGATAAGAGTCATGGCCTGAACACATCTACATGAGAATATTCAGTTATAGTAATAGCGCCACCTACTGGTAGCAGGAAGTGTCATGTTTAACACGTTGATGCCGTTCTAGCAACATGTTAAAAATGCCATTGACTTCTAAAAATGCTAGAAACATGTTAAAACATGCTAGCAATACTTAGCTAATTCAATGAAACAGGATGTTGTTGTTACTCAAGAAGGCAATGTCCAATCTGCGCCAAACTTCACACTTTTGATAAGCGTTCTGTCCTGAACACATGACCATGCTCATTCAGTTACAGTCATAGCACCGCCTGCTGGCAACAGGAAGTGATATGTTAAACACTGTTGTGGACTCCTGATAACATATAAAAAAGTGCCAGCAAGTGCTAAACATGCTAACAACATACTAGAAACATATTAGCAAACACTTAGCTAAGTGCTAAAGCATGCTATTGCTGCAATTAAATATGAATTTGCTGTAACACAGGCATGGAATGTCCAATCTGCCCCAAACTTAATATGTAACATGCAAGAAACATGCTAGCAACACATAGCTAAGTTCTAAAGCATGCTAGAAATGCTAAAGGAAGTTGTTGTAACTTAGGCATACAATGTCCAATCTACCCCAAACTTCACACGTTTGATAATAGTTATCTCCTGAACACAAGTCCATGCTCATATTCAGATATAGTCATAGCGCCGCCTGCTGGCAACAGGAAGTGACGTTTAACACTATTCTGGACTCCTAATAACATATAAAAAAGTGTCACCAACTGTTAAACATGTTAGCAACATACTAGAAACATGCAATCAAATACTTAGCTAAGTGTTAAAGCATCCTATTACTGCAATTAAATATGAATTTGCTGTAACTCAGGCATTCAATGTCCAATCTACCCCAAAATTAATATGTAATATGCTAGAAACATCATAAAACATGCTAGAAATGCTAAAGGAAGTTGTTGTAACTCAAGCATACAATGTCCAATCTGCCCCAAACTCCACATGTTTGATAAAAGTCCTGCACTGAACACATCTACATAGCGATATTCAGATATAGACATAGCCCCACCTACTGGCAACAGAAACTGACATGGTTAACACAGTAATGCAGTACTAACCACATAACTATTGTGTACTAAGCATGCTAAAAACATACTAAACATGCTAGCAACTACTATATATACCTCCTTAAATGCACATTGTCCAACCATGCTCTGTCTTCCTAAAGCCACCGGGTGGCGGCGGCACGGGTGCGAGGGCCCTTTCATCGCTGCTTGCAGCTTTAATTAGGGCCCGAGCACCGATGGTGTGAGGACCCTCTTGGAATTGCTCTGTTTATTATTATTATTATTATTATTATTATTATTCTTCTCCGCATTGAATTGCATTTTTGAGGGCCTAAACATGCGCGAAAACTCACGAAACTTTGCACACGCGTCAGAACTGGCGAAAATTTACATCTGATATAGGTTTCAGAATTGGACGGGGCAAAACGGCTCGATAGCGCCACCTATAAAAGTTCAACGGAGTGCGCCTCCCGCAACGTTCCACGTACGTGCACGAAATTCGGTACATACATGTAATGACCTAATACCTACAAAAAAGTCTCTTGGAGCATAGCCCTAAACCCAACAGGAAGTCAGCCATTTTGAACTTCCTCCCAGATTTTTGTGCAGTTTTTGACATTTTCAGGCCTCATACTTTAACGAACTCCTCCTACAGTTTTAATCTGATCATCTTCAAATTTGGTGAGTGTAATCTTAAGGCCTTTGCGACGTTAAATTGCGAAGATCTTGAGTTTTCGTCGAAGGGCGGGTCCTCGGCGGCCTGACAAATTTTGATGTTTCGCCATGAAACAGGAAGTTGCTGTAACTCAGGCATGGAATGTCCAATCTGCCCCAAACTTCATACGTTTGATAAGAGTTCTGTCCTGAACACATGACCATGCTCATATTCAGTTATAGTCATAGCGCCACCTGCTGGCAACAGGAAGTGACATGTTTAACACTGTTATGGACTCCTAATAACATATAAAAAAGTGCCAGCAAGTGCTAAACATGCTAACAACATACTAGAAGCATGCTAAAACATGCTAGCAAACTCTTAGCTAAGTGCTAAAGCATGCTATTATTGCAATTAAATAGGAATTTGCTGTAACTCAGGCATGGAATGTCCAATCTGCCCCAAACTTCACACTTTTGATAAGCGTTCTGTCCTGAACATATCTACATGAGAATATTCAGTTATAGTAATAGCGCCACCTACTGGTAACAGGAAGTGTCATGTTTAACACGTTGATGCCATTCTAGCAACATGTTAAAAATGCCATTGACTTCTAAACATGCTAGAAACATGTTAAAACATACTAGCAATACTTAGCTAAGTGCTAAAGCATGCTAATTCAATGAAACAGGATGTTGTTGTTACTCAAGAAGGCAATGTCCAATCTGCGCCAAACTTCACACTTTTAATAAACGTTCTGTCCTGAACACATGACCATGCTCATATTCAGTTATAGTCATAGCGCCACCTGCTGGCAACAGGAAGTGACATGTTTAACACTGTTATGGACTCCTAATAACATATAAAAAAGTGCCAGCAAGTGCTAAACATGCTAACAACATACTAGAAGCATGCTAAAACATGCTAGCAAACTCTTAGCTAAGTGCTAAAGCATGCTATTATTGCAATTAAATAGGAATTTGCTGTAACTCAGGCATGGAATGTCCAATCTGCCCCAAACTTCACACTTTTGATAAGCGTTCTGTCCTGAACATATCTACATGAGAATATTCAGTTATAGTAATAGCGCCACCTACTGGTAACAGGAAGTGTCATGTTTAACACGTTGATGCCATTCTAGCAACATGTTAAAAATGCCATTGACTTCTAAACATGCTAGAAACATGTTAAAACATACTAGCAATACTTAGCTAAGTGCTAAAGCATGCTAATTCAATGAAACAGGATGTTGTTGTTACTCAAGAAGGCAATGTCCAATCTGCGCCAAACTTCACACTTTTAATAAACGTTCTGTCCTGAACACATGACCATGCTCATATTCAGTTATAGTCATAGCGCCACCTGCTGGCAACAGGAAGTGACATGTTTAACACTGTTATGGACTCCTAATAACATATAAAAAAGTGCCAGCAAGTGCTAAACATGCTAACAACATACTAGAAGCATGCTAAAACATGCTAGCAAACTCTTAGCTAAGTGCTAAAGCATGCTATTATTGCAATTAAATAGGAATTTGCTGTAACTCAGGCATGGAATGTCCAATCTGCCCCAAACTTCACACTTTTGATAAGCGTTCTGTCCTGAACATATCTACATGAGAATATTCAGTTATAGTAATAGCGCCACCTACTGGTAACAGGAAGTGTCATGTTTAACACGTTGATGCCATTCTAGCAACATGTTAAAAATGCCATTGACTTCTAAACATGCTAGAAACATGTTAAAACATACTAGCAATACTTAGCTAAGTGCTAAAGCATGCTAATTCAATGAAACAGGACTTTGTTGTTACTCAAGAAGGCAATGTACAATCTACCCCAAACGTCACACGTTTGATAAGAGTTATCTCTTGAACACATGTCCATGCTCATATTTAGTTATAGTCATAGCGCCACCTGCTGGCAACAGGAAGTGACGTTTAACACTGTTCTTGACTCCTAATAACATATAAAAAAATGCCAGTAGGTGCTAAACATCCTACCAACATACTATAGACATGCTAAAACATACTAGCAAACACTTAGCTAAGTGCTAAAGAATGATATTACTGCAATTAAATATGAATTTGCTGTAACTCAGGCATGGAATGTCCAATCTGCCCCAAACTTCACACTTTTGATAAGCGTTCTGTCCTGAACACATGACCATGCTTATATTCAGTTACAGTCATAGCGCCACCTGCTGGCAACAGGAAGTGACATGTTTAACACTGTTATGGACTCCTAATAACATATAAAAAAGTGCCAGCAAGTGTTAAACATGCTAACAACATACTAGAAACATGCTAAAACATGCTAGCAAACTCTTAGCCAAGTGCTAAAGCATGCTATTATTGCAATTAAATAGGAATTTGCTGTAACTCAGGCATGGAATGTCCAATCTGCCCCAAACTTCACACTTTTGATAAGAGTCATGGCCTGAACACATCTACATGAGAATGTTCAATTATAGTAATAGCGCCACCAACTGGCAACAGGAAGTGACATGTTTAACACGTTGATGCCGTTCTAGCAACATGTTAAAAATGCCATTGAGTTCTAAACATGCTAGAAACATGTTAAAACATGCTAACAATGCTTAGCTAAGTGCTAAAGCATGCTAATTCAATGAAACATGACTTTGTTGTTACTCAAGAAGGCAATGTCCAATTTGCACCAAACTTCACACGTTTGATAAGAGTTCTGTCCTGAACACACATCCAAGCTCATATTCAGTTATAGTCATAACGCCACCTACTGGCAACAGAAACTGACATGGTTAACACAGTAATGCAGTACTAACCACATAATTATTGTGTACTAAGCATGCTAGAAACACACTAAACATGCTAGCAACACTTAGCTGAGTCATGAAGCATGCTATTATCACCATTATACAAAACATTTTGTAACTGACTTTGACATACTCTTACTATATATACCTCCTTAAATGTACATTTCCCAACCATGCTCTGTCTTCCTAAAGCCACCGAGTGTTGATGGCACGGGTGCGAGGGCCCTTTCATCGCTGCTTGCAGCTTTAATTATTATTATTATTCTTCTTCTCCGCATTGAATTGCATTTTTGAGGGCCTAAACATGCGCGAAAACTCACGAAACTTTGCACACGCGTCAGAACTGGCGAAAATATACATCTGATATAGGTTTCAGAATTGGACGGGGCAAAACGGCTCGATAGCGCCACCTATAAAAGTTCAACGGAGTGCGCCTCCCGCAACGTTCCACGTACGTGCACGAAATTCGGTACATACATGTAATGACCTAATACCTACAAAAAAGTCTCTTGGAGCATAGCCCTAAACCCAACAGGAAGTCAGCCATTTTGAACTTCCTCCCAGATTTTTGTGCAGTTTTTGACATTTTCAGGCCTCATACTTTAACGAACTCCTCCTACAGTTTTAATCTGATCATCTTCAAATTTGGTGAGTGTAATCTTAAGGCCTTTGCGACGTTAAATTGCGAAGATCTTGAGTTTTCGTCGAAGGGCGGGTCCTCGGCGGCCTGACAAATTTATATGTTTCGCCATGAAACAGGAAGTTGCTGTAACTCAGGCATGGAATGTCCAATCTGCCCCAAACTTCATACGTTTGATAAGAGTTCTGTCCTGAACACATGACCATGCTCATATTCAGTTATAGTCATAGCGCCACCTGCTGGCAACAGGAAGTGACATGTTTAACACTGTTATGTACTCCTAATAACATATAAAAAAGTGCCAGCAAGTGCTAAACATGCTAACAACATACTAGAAGCATGCTAAAACATGCTAGCAAACTCTTAGCTAAGTGCTAAAGCATGCTATTATTGCAATTAAATAGGAATTTGCTGTAACTCAGGCATGGAATGTCCAATCTGCCCCAAACTTCACACTTTTGATAAGCGTTCTGTCCTGAACATATCTACATGAGAATATTCAGTTATAGTAATAGCGCCACCTACTGGTAACAGGAAGTGTCATGTTTAACACGTTGATGCCATTCTAGCAACATGTTAAAAATGCCATTGACTTCTAAACATGCTAGAAACATGTTAAAACATACTAGCAATACTTAGCTAAGTGCTAAAGCATGCTAATTCAATGAAACAGGATGTTGTTGTTACTCAAGAAGGCAATGTCCAATCTGCGCCAAACTTCACACTTTTAATAAACGTTCTGTCCTGAACACATGACCATGCTCATATTCAGTTATAGTCATAGCGCCACCTGCTGGCAACAGGAAGTGACATGTTTAACACTGTTATGGACTCCTAATAACATATAAAAAAGTGCCAGCAAGTGCTAAACATGCTAACAACATACTAGAAGCATGCTAAAACATGCTAGCAAACTCTTAGCTAAGTGCTAAAGCATGCTATTATTGCAATTAAATAGGAATTTGCTGTAACTCAGGCATGGAATGTCCAATCTGCCCCAAACTTCACACTTTTGATAAGCGTTCTGTCCTGAACATATCTGCATGAGAATATTCAGTTATAGTAATAGCGCCACCTACTGGTAACAGGAAGTGTCATGTTTAACACGTTGATGCCATTCTAGCAACATGTTAAAAATGCCATTGACTTCTAAACATGCTAGAAACATGTTAAAACATACTAGCAATACTTAGCTAAGTGCTAAAGCATGCTAATTCAATGAAACAGGACTTTGTTGTTACTCAAGAAGGCAATGTACAATCTACCCCAAACGTCACACGTTTGATAAGAGTTATCTCTTGAACACATGTCCATGCTCATATTTAGTTATAGTCATAGCGCCACCTGCTGGCAACAGGAAGTGACGTTTAACACTGTTCTTGACTCCTAATAACATATAAAAAAATGCCAGTAGGTGCTAAACATCCTACCAACATACTATAGACATGCTAAAACATACTAGCAAACACTTAGCTAAGTGCTAAAGAATGATATTACTGCAATTAAATATGAATTTGCTGTAACTCAGGCATGGAATGTCCAATCTGCCCCAAACTTCACACTTTTGATAAGCGTTCTGTCCTGAACACATGACCATGCTTATATTCAGTTACAGTCATAGCGCCACCTGCTGGCAACAGGAAGTGACATGTTTAACACTGTTATGGACTCCTAATAACATATAAAAAAGTGCCAGCAAGTGTTAAACATGCTAACAACATACTAGAAACATGCTAAAACATGCTAGCAAACTCTTAGCCAAGTGCTAAAGCATGCTATTATTGCAATTAAATAGGAATTTGCTGTAACTCAGGCATGGAATGTCCAATCTGCCCCAAACTTCACACTTTTGATAAGAGTCATGGCCTGAACACATCTACATGAGAATGTTCAATTATAGTAATAGCGCCACCAACTGGCAACAGGAAGTGACATGTTTAACACGTTGATGCCGTTCTAGCAACATGTTAAAAATGCCATTGAGTTCTAAACATGCTAGAAACATGTTAAAACATGCTAACAATGCTTAGCTAAGTGCTAAAGCATGCTAATTCAATGAAACATGACTTTGTTGTTACTCAAGAAGGCAATGTCCAATTTGCACCAAACTTCACACGTTTGATAAGAGTTCTGTCCTGAACACACATCCAAGCTCATATTCAGTTATAGTCATAACGCCACCTACTGGCAACAGAAACTGACATGGTTAACACAGTAATGCAGTACTAACCACATAATTATTGTGTACTAAGCATGCTAGAAACACACTAAACATGCTAGCAACACTTAGCTGAGTCATGAAGCATGCTATTATCACCATTATACAAAACATTTTGTAACTGACTTTGACATACTCTTACTATATATACCTCCTTAAATGTACATTTCCCAACCATGCTCTGTCTTCCTAAAGCCACCGAGTGTTGATGGCACGGGTGCGAGGGCCCTTTCATCGCTGCTTGCAGCTTTAATTATTATTATTATTCTTCTTCTCCGCATTTAATTGCATTTTTGAGGGCCTAAACATGCTCGAAAACTCACGAAACTTTGCACACGCGTCAGAACTGGCGAAAATTTACATCTGATATAGGTTTCAGAATTGGACGGGGCAAAATGGCTCGATAGCGCCACCTATAAAAGTTCAACGGAGTGCGCCTCCCGCAACGTTCCACGTACGTGCACGAAATTCGGTACATACATGTAATGACCTAATATCTACAAAAAAGTCTCTTGGAGCATAGCCCTAAACACAACAGGAAGTCAGCCATTTTGAACTTCCTCTCAGATTTTTGTGCAGTTTTTGCCATTTTCAGGCCTCGTACTTTAACGAACTCCTCCTACAGTTTTAATCTGTTCATCTTCAAATTTGGTGAGTGTAATCTTAAGGCCTTTGCGACGTTAAATTGCGAAGATCTTGAGTTTTCGTCAAAGGGCGGGTCCTCGGCGGCCTGACAAATTTCGATGTTTCGCCATGAAACAGGAAGTTGCTGTAACTCAGGCATGGAATGTCCAATCTGCCCCAAACTTCACACTTTTGATAAGCGTTCTGTCCTGAACACATGACCATGCTCATATTCAGTTACAGTCATAGCGCCACCTGCTGGCAACAGGAAGTGACATGTTTAACACTGATATGGACTCCTAATAACATATAAAAAAGTGCCAGCAAGTGCTAAACATGCTAACAACATAATAGAAGCATGCTAAAACATGCTAGCAAACTCTTAGCTAAGTGCTAAAGCATGCTATTATTGCAATTAAATAGGAATTTGCTGTAACTCAGGCATGGAATGTCCAATCTGCCCCAAACTTCACACTTTTGATAAGCGTTCTGTCCTGAACACATCTACATGAGAAAATTCAGTTATAGTAATAGCGCCACCTACTGGTAACAGGAAGTGACATGTTTAACACTCTTGTGGTCTCCTAATAACATATAAAAAAGAGCCAACAAGTGCTAAACAGGTTAGCAACATACTAGAAACATGCTAGCAAACACTTAGCTAAGTGCTAAAGCATGCTATTACTGCAATTAAATAGGAATTTGCTGTAACTCAGGCATGTAATGTCCAATCTGCCCCAAACTTCACACATTTGATAAGAATCATGGCCTGAACACATGTCTATGCTCAAATTCAGTTATAGTAATAGCACCACCTACTGGCAACAGGAAGTGACATGTTTAACACTTTGATGCCGTTCTAGCAACATGTTAAAAATGCCATTGAGTTCTAAACATGCTAGAAATATGTTAAAACATGCTAGCAGTACTTAGCTAAGTGCTAAACCATGCTAATTCAATGAAACAGGACTTTGTTGTTACTCAAGAAGGCAATGTACAATCTACCCCAAACTTCACACGTTTGACAAGAGTTATCTCTTGAACACATGTCCATGCTCATATTTAGTTATAGTCATAGCGCCACCTGCTGGCAACAGGAAGTGACGTTTAACACTGTTCTTGACTCCTAATAACATATAAAAAAATGTAAGTAGGTGCTAAACATCCTACCAACATACTAGAGACTTGCTAAAACATACCAGCAAACACTTAGCTAAGTGCTAAAGAATGATATTACTGCAATTAAATATGAATTTGCTGTAACTCAGGCAAGGAATGTCCAATCTGCCCCAAACTTCACACTTTTGATAAGCGTTCTGTCCTGAACACATGATCATGCTTACAGTCATAGCGCCACCTGCTGGCAGCAGGAAGTGACATGTTTAACACTGTTATGGACTCCTAATAACATATAAAAAAGTGCCAGCAAGTGTTAAACATGCTAACAACATACTAGAAACATGCTAAAACATGCTAGCAAACTCTTAGCTAAGTGCTAAAGCATGCTATTATTGCAATTAAATAGGAATTTGCTGTAATTCAGGCATGGAATGTCCAATCTGCCCCAAACTTCACACATTTGATAAGAATCATGGCCTGAACACATGTCTATGCTCAAATTCAGTTATAGTAATAGCGCCACCTACTGGCAACAGGAAGTGACATGTTTAACACTTTTATGCCGTTCTAGCAACATGTTAAAAATGCCATTGAGTTCTAAACATGCTAGAAACATGTTAAAACATGCTAACAATGCTTAGCTAAGTGCTAAAGAATGTTAATTCAATGAAACATGACTTTGTTGTTACTCAAGAAGGCAATGTCCAATTTGCACCAAACTTCACACGTTTGATAAGAGTTCTGTCCTGAACACACATCCATGCTCATATTCAGTTATAGCCATAACGCCACCTACTGGCAACAGAAACTGACATGGTTAACACCGTAATGCAGTACTAACCACATAATTATTGTGTACTAAGCATGCTAGAAACAGACTAAACATGCTAGCAACACTTAGCTGAGTCATGAAGCATGCTATTATCACCATTATACAAAACATTTTGTAACTGACTTTGACATACTCTTACTATATATACCTCCTTAAATGTACATTTCCCAACCATGCTCTGTCTTCCTAAAGCCACCGAGTGTTGATGGCACGGGTGCGAGGGCCCTTTCATCGCTGCTTGCAGCTTTAATTAGGGCCCGAGCACCGATGGTGTGAGGACCCTCTTGGAATTGCTCTGTTTATTATTATTATTATTATTAGGGCCCGAGCACCGATGGTGTGAGGACCCTCTTGGAATTGCTCTGTTTATTATTATTATTATTATTAGGGCCCGAGCACCGATGGTGTGAGGACCCTCTTGGAATTGCTCTGTTTATTATTATTATTATTATTATTATTATTATTATTATTCTCCGCATTGAATTGCATTTTTGAGGGCCTAAACATGCGCGAAAACTCACGAAACTTTGCACACGCGTCAGAACTGGCGAAAATTTACATCTGATATAGGTTTCAGAATTGGACGGGGCAAAACGGCTCGATAGCGCCACCTATAAAAGTTCAACGGAGTGCGCCTCCCGCAACGTTCCACGTACGTGCACGAAATTCGGTACATACATGTAATGACCTAATACCTACAAAAAAGTCTCTTGGAGCATAGCCCTAAACCCAACAGGAAGTCAGCCATTTTGAACTTCCTCCCAGATTTTTGTGCAGTTTTTGACATTTTCAGGCCTCATACTTTAACGAACTCCTCCTACAGTTTTAATCTGATCATCTTCAAATTTGGTGAGTGTAATCTTAAGGCCTTTGCGACGTTAAATTGCGAAGATCTTGAGTTTTCGTCGAAGGGCGGGTCCTCGGCGGCCTGACAAATTTTGATGTTTCGCCATGAAACAGGAAGTTGCTGTAACTCAGGCATGGAATGTCCAATCTGCCCCAAACTTCATACGTTTGATAAGAGTTCTGTCCTGAACACATGACCATGCTCATATTCAGTTATAGTCATAGCGCCACCTGCTGGCAACAGGAAGTGACATGTTTAACACTGTTATGGACTCCTAATAACATATAAAAAAGTGCCAGCAAGTGCTAAACATGCTAACAACATACTAGAAGCATGCTAAAACATGCTAGCAAACTCTTAGCTAAGTGCTAAAGCATGCTATTATTGCAATTAAATAGGAATTTGCTGTAACTCAGGCATGGAATGTCCAATCTGCCCCAAACTTCACACTTTTGATAAGCGTTCTGTCCTGAACATATCTACATGAGAATATTCAGTTATAGTAATAGCGCCACCTACTGGTAACAGGAAGTGTCATGTTTAACACGTTGATGCCATTCTAGCAACATGTTAAAAATGCCATTGACTTCTAAACATGCTAGAAACATGTTAAAACATACTAGCAATACTTAGCTAAGTGCTAAAGCATGCTAATTCAATGAAACAGGATGTTGTTGTTACTCAAGAAGGCAATGTCCAATCTGCGCCAAACTTCACACTTTTAATAAACGTTCTGTCCTGAACACATGACCATGCTCATATTCAGTTATAGTCAAAGCGCCACCTGCTGGCAACAGGAAGTGACATGTTTAACACTGTTATGGACTCCTAATAACATATAAAAAAGTGCCAGCAAGTGCTAAACATGCTAACAACATACTAGAAGCATGCTAAAACATGCTAGCAAACTCTTAGCTAAGTGCTAAAGCATGCTATTATTGCAATTAAATAGGAATTTGCTGTAACTCAGGCATGGAATGTCCAATCTGCCCCAAACTTCACACTTTTGATAAGCGTTCTGTCCTGAACATATCTACATGAGAATATTCAGTTATAGTAATAGCGCCACCTACTGGTAACAGGAAGTGTCATGTTTAACACGTTGATGCCATTCTAGCAACATGTTAAAAATGCCATTGACTTCTAAACATGCTAGAAACATGTTAAAACATACTAGCAATACTTAGCTAAGTGCTAAAGCATGCTAATTCAATGAAACAGGACTTTGTTGTTACTCAAGAAGGCAATGTACAATCTACCCCAAACGTCACACGTTTGATAAGAGTTATCTCTTGAACACATGTCCATGCTCATATTTAGTTATAGTCATAGCGCCACCTGCTGGCAACAGGAAGTGACGTTTAACACTGTTCTTGACTCCTAATAACATATAAAAAAATGCCAGTAGGTGCTAAACATCCTACCAACATACTATAGACATGCTAAAACATACTAGCAAACACTTAGCTAAGTGCTAAAGAATGATATTACTGCAATTAAATATGAATTTGCTGTAACTCAGGCATGGAATGTCCAATCTGCCCCAAACTTCACACTTTTGATAAGCGTTCTGTCCTGAACACATGACCATGCTTATATTCAGTTACAGTCATAGCGCCACCTGCTGGCAACAGGAAGTGACATGTTTAACACTGTTATGGACTCCTAATAACATATAAAAAAGTGCCAGCAAGTGTTAAACATGCTAACAACATACTAGAAACATGCTAAAACATGCTAGCAAACTCTTAGCCAAGTGCTAAAGCATGCTATTATTGCAATTAAATAGGAATTTGCTGTAACTCAGGCATGGAATGTCCAATCTGCCCCAAACTTCACACTTTTGATAAGAGTCATGGCCTGAACACATCTACATGAGAATGTTCAATTATAGTAATAGCGCCACCAACTGGCAACAGGAAGTGACATGTTTAACACGTTGATGCCGTTCTAGCAACATGTTAAAAATGCCATTGAGTTCTAAACATGCTAGAAACATGTTAAAACATGCTAACAATGCTTAGCTAAGTGCTAAAGCATGCTAATTCAATGAAACATGACTTTGTTGTTACTCAAGAAGGCAATGTCCAATTTGCACCAAACTTCACACGTTTGATAAGAGTTCTGTCCTGAACACACATCCAAGCTCATATTCAGTTATAGTCATAACGCCACCTACTGGCAACAGAAACTGACATGGTTAACACAGTAATGCAGTACTAACCACATAATTATTGTGTACTAAGCATGCTAGAAACACACTAAACATGCTAGCAACACTTAGCTGAGTCATGAAGCATGCTATTATCACCATTATACAAAACATTTTGTAACTGACTTTGACATACTCTTACTATATATACCTCCTTAAATGTACATTTCCCAACCATGCTCTGTCTTCCTAAAGCCACCGAGTGTTGATGGCACGGGTGCGAGGGCCCTTTCATCGCTGCTTGCAGCTTTAATTATTATTATTATTATTATTCTCCGCATTTAATTGCATTTTTGAGGGCCTAAACATGCTCGAAAACTCACGAAACTTTGCACACGCGTCAGAACTGGCGAAAATTTACATCTGATATAGGTTTCAGAATTGGACGGGGCAAAATGGCTCGATAGCGCCACCTATAAAAGTTCAACGGAGTGCGCCTCCCGCAACGTTCCACGTACGTGCACGAAATTCGGTACATACATGTAATGACCTAATACCTACAAAAAAGTCTCTTGGAGCATAGCCCTAAACACAACAGGAAGTCAGCCATTTTGAACTTCCTCTCAGATTTTTGTGCAGTTTTTGCCATTTTCAGGCCTCGTACTTTAACGAACTCCTCCTACAGTTTTAATCTGATCATCTTCAAATTTGGTGAGTGTAATCTTAAGGCCTTTGCGACGTTAAATTGCGAAGATCTTGAGTTTTCGTCAAAGGGCGGGTCCTCGGCGGCCTGACAAATTTCGATATTTCGCCATGAAACAGGAAGTTGCTGTAACTCAGGCATGGAATGTCCAATCTGCCCCAAACTTCACACTTTTGATAAGCGTCCTGTCCTGAACACATGACCATGCTCATATTCAGTTACAGTCATAGCGCCACCTGCTGGCAACAGGAAGTGACATGTTTAACACTGTTATGGACTCCTAATAACATATAAAAAAGTGCCAGCAAGTGCTAAACATGCTAACAACATACTAGAAGCATGCTAAAACATGCTAGCAAACTCTTAGCTAAGTGCTAAAGCATGCTATTATTGCAATTAAATAGGAATTTGCTGTAACTCAGGCATGGAATGTCCAATCTGCCCCAAACTTCACACTTTTGATAAGCGTTCTGTCCTGAACACATCTACATGAGAACATTCAGTTATAGTAATAGCGCCACCTACTGGTAACAGGAAGTGTCATGTTTAACACGTTGATGCCATTCTAGCAACATGTTAAAAATGCCATTGACTTCTAAACATGCTAGAAACATGTTAAAACATGCTAGCAATACTTAGCTAAGTGCTAAAGCATGCTAATTCAATGAAACAGGATGTTGTTGTTACTCAAGAAGGCAATGTACAATCTACCCCAAACTTCACACTTTTGATAAGCGTTCTGTCCTGAACACATGACCAAGCTCATATTCAGTTACAGTCATAGTGCCACCTGCTGGCAACAGGAAGTGACATGTTAAACACTGTTGTGGACATAAAAACATATAAAAAAAGTGCCAGCAAGTGCTAAACATGTTAACAACATACTAGAAAAATGCTAAAACATGCTAGCAAACACTTAGCTAAGTGCTAAAGCATGCTATTGCTGCAATTAAATAGGAATTTGCTGTAACACAGGCATGGAATGTCCAATCTGCCTCAAACTTCACACGTTTGATAAGAGTCATGGCCTGAACACATCTACATGAGAATATTCAGTTATAGTAATAGCGCCACCTGCTGTCAACAGGAAGTGACATGTTTAACACTGTTGTGGTCTCCTAATAACATATAAAAAAGAGCCAGCAAGTGCTAAACAGGTTAGCAACATACTAGAAACATGCTAGCAAACACTTAGCTAAGTGCTAAAGCATGCTATCACTGCAATTAAATAGAAATTTGCTGTAACCCAGGCATGGAATGTTCAATCTGCCCCAAACTTCACACGTTTGATAAGAATCATGGCCTGAACACATGTCTATGCTCAAATTCAGTTATAGTAATAGCGCCACCTACTGGCAACAGGAAGTGACATGTTTAACACGTTGATACCGTTCTAGCAACATGTTAAAAATGCCATTGAGTTCTAAACATGCTAGAAACATATTAAAACATGCTAGCAATACTTAGCTAAGTGCTAAAGCATGCTAATTCAATGAAACAGGACTTTGTTGTTACTCAAGAAGGCAATGTACAATCTACCCCAAACTTCACACGTTTGATAAGAGTTATCTCTTGAACACATGTCCATGCTCATATTTAGTTATAGTCATAGCGCCACCTGCTGGCAACAGGAAGTGACGTATAACACTGTTCTTGACTCCTAATAACATATAAAAAAATGCCAGTAGGTGCTAAACATCCTACCAACATACTAGAGACATGCTAAAACATACTAGCAAACACTTAGCTAAGTGCTAAAGAATGATATTACTGCAATTAAATATGCATTTGCTGTAACTCAGGCATGGAATGTCCAATCTGCCCCAAACTTCGCACTTTTGATAAGCGTTCTGTCCTGAACACATGACCATGCTTATATTCAGTTACAGTCATAGCGCCACCTGCTGGCAACAGGAAGTGACATGTTTAACACTGTTATGGACTCCTAATAACATATAAAAAAGTGCCAGCAAGTGTTAAACATGCTAACAACATACTAGAAACATGCTAAAACATGCTAGCAAACTCTTAGCTAAGTGCTAAAGCATGCTATTATTGCAATTAAATAGGAATTTGCTGTAACTCAGGCATGGAATGTCCAATCTGCCCCAAACTTCACACTTTTGATAAGAGTCATGGCCTGAACACATCTACATGAGAATGTTCATTTTTAGTAATAGCGCCACCTACTGGCAACAGGAAGTGACATGTTTAACACGTTGATGCCGTTCTAGCAACATGTTAAAAATGCCATTGAGTTCTAAACATGCTAGAAACATGTTAAAACATGCTAACAATGCTTAGCTAAGTGCTAAAGAATGCTAATTCAATGAAACATGACTTTTTTGTTACTCAAGAAGGCAATTTCCAATTTGCACCAAACTTCACACGTTTGATAAGAGTTCTGTCCTGAACACACATCCATGCTCATATTCAGCTATAGTCATAACGCCACCTACTGGCAACAGAAACTGACATGGTTAACACAGTAATGCAGTACTAACCACATAATTATTGTGTACTAAGCATGCTAGAAACAGACTAAACATGCTAGCAACACTTAGCTGAGTCATGAAGCATGCTATTATCACCATTATACAAAACATTTTGTTACTAACTTTGACATACTCTTACTATATATACCTCCTTAAATGTACATTTCCCAACCATGCTCTGTCTTCCTAAAGCCACCGAGTGTTGATGGCACGGGTGCGAGGGCCCTTTCATCGCTGCTTGCAGCTTTAATTAGGGCCCGAGCACCGATGGTGTGAGGACCCTCTTGGAATTGCTCTGTTTATTAGGGCCCGAGCACCGATGGTGTGAGGACCCTCTTGGAATTGCTCTGTTTATTAGGGCCCGAGCACCGATGGTGTGAGGACCCTCTTGGAATTGCTCTGTTTATTATTATTATTATTATTAGGGCCCGAGCACCGATGGTGTGAGGACCCTCTTGGAATTGCTCTGTTTATTATTATTATTATTATTATTATTATTCTTCTTCTCCGCATTGAATTGCATTTTTGAGGGCCTAAACATGCTCGAAAACTCACGAAACTTTGCACACGCGTCAGAACTGGCGAAAATTTACATCTGATATAGGTTTCAGAATTGGACGGGGCAAAATGGCTCGATAGCGCCACCTATAAAAGTTCAACGGAGTGCGCCTCCCGCATCGTTCCACGTACGTGCACGAAATTCGGTACATACATGTAATTACCTAATACCTACAAAAAAGTCTCTTGGAGCGTAGCCCTAAACACAACAGGAAGTCAGCCATTTTGAACTTCCTCTCAGATTTTTGTGCAGTTTTTGCCATTTTCAGGCCTCGTACTTTAACGAACTCCTCCTACAGTTTTAATCTGATCATCTTCAAATTTGGTGAGTGTAATCTTCAGGCCTTTGCGACGTTAAATTGCGAAGATCTTGAGTTTTCGTCGAAGTGCGGGTCCTCGGCGGCCTGACAAATTTCGATGTTTCGCCATGAAACAGGAAGTTGCTGTAACTCAGGCATGGAATGTCCAATCTGCCCCAAACTTCACACTTTTGATAAGAGTTCTGTCCTGAACACATGACCATGCTCATATTCAGTTATAGTCATAGCGCCACCTGCTGGCAACAGGAAGTGACATGTTTAACACTGTTATGGACTCCTAATAACATATAAAAAAGTGCCAGCAAGTGCTAAACATGCTAACAACATACTAGAAGCATGCTAAAACATGCTAGCAAACTCTTAGCTAAGTGCTAAAGCATGCTATTATTGCAATTAAATAGGAATTTGCTGTAACTCAGGCATGGAATGTCCAATCTGCCCCAAACTTCACACTTTTGATAAGCGTTCTGTCCTGAACACATCTACATGAGAATATTCAGTTATAGTAATAGCGCCACCTACTGGTAACAGGAAGTGTCATGTTTAACACGTTGATGCCATTCTAGCAACATGTTAAAAATGCCATTGACTTCTAAACATGCTAGAAACATGTTAAAACATGCTAGCAATACTTAGCTAAGTGCTAAAGCATGCTAATTCAATGAAACAGGATGTTGTTGTTACTCAAGAAGGCAATGTCCAATCTGCACCAAACTTCACACTTTTGATAAGCGTTCTGTCCTGAACACATGACCATGCTTATATTCAGTTACAGTCATAGCGCCACCTGCTGGCAACAGGAAGTGACATGTTTAACACTGTTATGGACTCCTGATAACATATAAAAAAGTGCCAGCAAGTGCTAAACATGCTAACAACATGCTAGAAACATATTAGCAAACACTTAGCTAAGTGCTAAAGCATGCTATTGCTGCAATTAAATATGAATTTGCTGTAACACAGGCATGGAATGTCCAATCTGCCCCAAACTTAATATGTAACATGCAAGAAACATGCTAGCAACACATAGCTAAGTTCTAAAGCATGCTAGAAATGCTAAAGGAAGTTGTTGTAACTTAGGCATACAATGTCCAATCTACCCCAAACTTCACACGTTTGATAATAGTTATCTCCTGAACACAAGTCCATGCTCATATTCAGATATAGTCATAGCGCCGCCTGCTGGCAACAGGAAGTGACGTTTAACACTATTCTGGACTCCTAATAACATATAAAAAAATGCCAGTAGGTGCTAAACATCCTACCAACATACTAGAGACATGCTGAAACATACTAGCAAACACTTAGCTAAGTGCTAAAGAATGATATTACTGCAATTAAATATGAATTTGCTGTAACTCAGGCATGGAATGTCCAATCTGCCCCAAACTTCACACTTTTGATAAGCGTTCTGTCCTGAACACATGACCATGCTTATATTCAGTTACAGTCATAGCGCCACCTGCTGGCAACAGGAAGTGACATGTTTAACACTGTTATGGACTCCTAATAACATATAAAAAAGTGCCAGCAAGTGTTAAACATGCTAACAACATACTAGAAACATGCTAAAACATGCTAGCAAACTCTTAGCTAAGTGCTAACGCATGCTATTATTGCAATTAAATAGGAATTTGCTGTAACTCAGGCATGGAATGTCCAATCTGCCCCAAACTTCACACTTTTGATAAGAGTCATGGCCTGAACACATCTACATGAGAATGTTCAGTTATAGTAATAGCGCCACCTACTGGCAACAGGAAGTGACATGTTTAACACGTTGATGCCGTTCTAGCAACATGTTAAAAATGCCATTGAGTTCTAAACATGCTAGAAACATGTTAAAACATGCTAACAATGCTTAGGTACGTGCTAAAGAATGCTAATTCAATGAAACATGACTTTGTTGTTACTCAAGAAGGCAATGTCCAATTTGCACCAAACTTCACACGTTTGATAAGAGTTCTGTCCTGAACACACATCCATGCTCATATTCAGTTATAGTCATAACGCAACCTACTGGCAACAGAAACTGACATGGTTAACACAGTAATGCAGTACTAACCACATAATAATAGTGTACTAAGCATGCTAGAAACAGACTAAACATGCTAGCAACACTTAGCTGAGTCATGAAGCATGCTATTATCACCATTATACAAAACATTTTGTAACTGACTTTGACATACTCTTACTATATATACCTCCTTAAATGTACATTTCCCAACCATGCTCTGTCTTCCTAAAGCCACCGAGTGTTGATGGCATGGGTGCGAGGGCCCTTTCATCGCTGCTTGCAGCTTTAATTATTATTATTATTATTCTTCTCCGCATTGAATTGCATTTTTGAGGGCCTAAACATGCGCGAAAACTCACGAAACTTTGCACACGCGTCAGAACTGGCGAAAATTTACATCTGATATAGGTTTCAGAATTGGACGGGGCAAAACGGCTCGATAGCGCCACCTATAAAAGTTCAACGGAGTGCGCCTCCCGCAACGTTCCACGTACGTGCACGAAATTCGGTACATACATGTAATGACCTAATACCTACAAAAAAGTCTCTTGGAGCATAGCCCTAAACCCAACAGGAAGTCAGCCATTTTGAACTTCCTCCCAGATTTTTGTGCAGTTTTTGACATTTTCAGGCCTCATACTTTAACGAACTCCTCCTACAGTTTTAATCTGATCATCTTCAAATTTGGTGAGTGTAATCTTAAGGCCTTTGCGACGTTAAATTGCGAAGATCTTGAGTTTTCGTCGAAGGGCGGGTCCTCGGCGGCCTGACAAATTTCGATGTTTCGCCATGAAACAGGAAGTTGCTGTAACTCAGGCATGGAATGTCCAATCTGCCCCAAACTTCATACGTTTGATAAGAGTTCTGTCCTGAACACATGACCATGCTCATATTCAGTTATAGTCATAGCGCCACCTGCTGGCAACAGGAAGTGACATGTTTAACACTGTTATGGACTCCTAATAACATATAAAAAAGTGCCAGCAAGTGCTAAACATGCTAACAACATACTAGAAGCATGCTAAAACATGCTAGCAAACTCTTAGCTAAGTGCTAAAGCATGCTATTATTGCAATTAAATAGGAATTTGCTGTAACTCAGGCATGGAATGTCCAATCTGCCCCAAACTTCACACTTTTGATAAGCGTTCTGTCCTGAACATATCTACATGAGAATATTCAGTTATAGTAATAGCGCCACCTACTGGTAACAGGAAGTGTCATGTTTAACACGTTGATGCCATTCTAGCAACATGTTAAAAATGCCATTGACTTCTAAACATGCTAGAAACATGTTAAAACATACTAGCAATACTTAGCTAAGTGCTAAAGCATGCTAATTCAATGAAACAGGATGTTGTTGTTACTCAAGAAGGCAATGTCCAATCTGCGCCAAACTTCACACTTTTAATAAACGTTCTGTCCTGAACACATGACCATGCTCATATTCAGTTATAGTCATAGCGCCACCTGCTGGCAACAGGAAGTGACATGTTTAACACTGTTATGGACTCCTAATAACATATAAAAAAGTGCCAGCAAGTGCTAAACATGCTAACAACATACTAGAAGCATGCTAAAACATGCTAGCAAACTCTTAGCTAAGTGCTAAAGCATGCTATTATTGCAATTAAATAGGAATTTGCTGTAACTCAGGCATGGAATGTCCAATCTGCCCCAAACTTCACACTTTTGATAAGCGTTCTGTCCTGAACATATCTACATGAGAATATTCAGTTATAGTAATAGCGCCACCTACTGGTAACAGGAAGTGTCATGTTTAACACGTTGATGCCATTCTAGCAACATGTTAAAAATGCCATTGACTTCTAAACATGCTAGAAACATGTTAAAACATACTAGCAATACTTAGCTAAGTGCTAAAGCATGCTAATTCAATGAAACAGGACTTTGTTGTTACTCAAGAAGGCAATGTACAATCTACCCCAAACGTCACACGTTTGATAAGAGTTATCTCTTGAACACATGTCCATGCTCATATTTAGTTATAGTCATAGCGCCACCTGCTGGCAACAGGAAGTGACGTTTAACACTGTTCTTGACTCCTAATAACATATAAAAAAATGCCAGTAGGTGCTAAACATCCTACCAACATACTATAGACATGCTAAAACATACTAGCAAACACTTAGCTAAGTGCTAAAGAATGATATTACTGCAATTAAATATGAATTTGCTGTAACTCAGGCATGGAATGTCCAATCTGCCCCAAACTTCACACTTTTGATAAGCGTTCTGTCCTGAACACATGACCATGCTTATATTCAGTTACAGTCATAGCGCCACCTGCTGGCAACAGGAAGTGACATGTTTAACACTGTTATGGACTCCTAATAACATATAAAAAAGTGCCAGCAAGTGTTAAACATGCTAACAACATACTAGAAACATGCTAAAACATGCTAGCAAACTCTTAGCCAAGTGCTAAAGCATGCTATTATTGCAATTAAATAGGAATTTGCTGTAACTCAGGCATGGAATGTCCAATCTGCCCCAAACTTCACACTTTTGATAAGAGTCATGGCCTGAACACATCTACATGAGAATGTTCAATTATAGTAATAGCGCCACCAACTGGCAACAGGAAGTGACATGTTTAACACGTTGATGCCGTTCTAGCAACATGTTAAAAATGCCATTGAGTTCTAAACATGCTAGAAACATGTTAAAACATGCTAACAATGCTTAGCTAAGTGCTAAAGCATGCTAATTCAATGAAACATGACTTTGTTGTTACTCAAGAAGGCAATGTCCAATTTGCACCAAACTTCACACGTTTGATAAGAGTTCTGTCCTGAACACACATCCAAGCTCATATTCAGTTATAGTCATAACGCCACCTACTGGCAACAGAAACTGACATGGTTAACACAGTAATGCAGTACTAACCACATAATTATTGTGTACTAAGCATGCTAGAAACACACTAAACATGCTAGCAACACTTAGCTGAGTCATGAAGCATGCTATTATCACCATTATACAAAACATTTTGTAACTGACTTTGACATACTCTTACTATATATACCTCCTTAAATGTACATTTCCCAACCATGCTCTGTCTTCCTAAAGCCACCGAGTGTTGATGGCACGGGTGCGAGGGCCCTTTCATCGCTGCTTGCAGCTTTAATTATTATTATTATTCTTCTTCTCCGCATTGAATTGCATTTTTGAGGGCCTAAACATGCGCGAAAACTCACGAAACTTTGCACACGCGTCAGAACTGGCGAAAATATACATCTGATATAGGTTTCAGAATTGGACGGGGCAAAACGGCTCGATAGCGCCACCTATAAAAGTTCAACGGAGTGCGCCTCCCGCAACGTTCCACGTACGTGCACGAAATTCGGTACATACATGTAATGACCTAATACCTACAAAAAAGTCTCTTGGAGCATAGCCCTAAACCCAACAGGAAGTCAGCCATTTTGAACTTCCTCCCAGATTTTTGTGCAGTTTTTGACATTTTCAGGCCTCATACTTTAACGAACTCCTCCTACAGTTTTAATCTGATCATCTTCAAATTTGGTGAGTGTAATCTTAAGGCCTTTGCGACGTTAAATTGCGAAGATCTTGAGTTTTCGTCGAAGGGCGGGTCCTCGGCGGCCTGACAAATTTATATGTTTCGCCATGAAACAGGAAGTTGCTGTAACTCAGGCATGGAATGTCCAATCTGCCCCAAACTTCATACGTTTGATAAGAGTTCTGTCCTGAACACATGACCATGCTCATATTCAGTTATAGTCATAGCGCCACCTGCTGGCAACAGGAAGTGACATGTTTAACACTGTTATGGACTCCTAATAACATATAAAAAAGTGCCAGCAAGTGCTAAACATGCTAACAACATACTAGAAGCATGCTAAAACATGCTAGCAAACTCTTAGCTAAGTGCTAAAGCATGCTATTATTGCAATTAAATAGGAATTTGCTGTAACTCAGGCATGGAATGTCCAATCTGCCCCAAACTTCACACTTTTGATAAGCGTTCTGTCCTGAACATATCTACATGAGAATATTCAGTTATAGTAATAGCGCCACCTACTGGTAACAGGAAGTGTCATGTTTAACACGTTGATGCCATTCTAGCAACATGTTAAAAATGCCATTGACTTCTAAACATGCTAGAAACATGTTAAAACATACTAGCAATACTTAGCTAAGTGCTAAAGCATGCTAATTCAATGAAACAGGATGTTGTTGTTACTCAAGAAGGCAATGTCCAATCTGCGCCAAACTTCACACTTTTAATAAACGTTCTGTCCTGAACACATGACCATGCTCATATTCAGTTATAGTCATAGCGCCACCTGCTGGCAACAGGAAGTGACATGTTTAACACTGTTATGGACTCCTAATAACATATAAAAAAGTGCCAGCAAGTGCTAAACATGCTAACAACATACTAGAAGCATGCTAAAACATGCTAGCAAACTCTTAGCTAAGTGCTAAAGCATGCTATTATTGCAATTAAATAGGAATTTGCTGTAACTCAGGCATGGAATGTCCAATCTGCCCCAAACTTCACACTTTTGATAAGCGTTCTGTCCTGAACATATCTGCATGAGAATATTCAGTTATAGTAATAGCGCCACCTACTGGTAACAGGAAGTGTCATGTTTAACACGTTGATGCCATTCTAGCAACATGTTAAAAATGCCATTGACTTCTAAACATGCTAGAAACATGTTAAAACATACTAGCAATACTTAGCTAAGTGCTAAAGCATGCTAATTCAATGAAACAGGACTTTGTTGTTACTCAAGAAGGCAATGTACAATCTACCCCAAACGTCACACGTTTGATAAGAGTTATCTCTTGAACACATGTCCATGCTCATATTTAGTTATAGTCATAGCGCCACCTGCTGGCAACAGGAAGTGACGTTTAACACTGTTCTTGACTCCTAATAACATATAAAAAAATGCCAGTAGGTGCTAAACATCCTACCAACATACTATAGACATGCTAAAACATACTAGCAAACACTTAGCTAAGTGCTAAAGAATGATATTACTGCAATTAAATATGAATTTGCTGTAACTCAGGCATGGAATGTCCAATCTGCCCCAAACTTCACACTTTTGATAAGCGTTCTGTCCTGAACACATGACCATGCTTATATTCAGTTACAGTCATAGCGCCACCTGCTGGCAACAGGAAGTGACATGTTTAACACTGTTATGGACTCCTAATAACATATAAAAAAGTGCCAGCAAGTGTTAAACATGCTAACAACATACTAGAAACATGCTAAAACATGCTAGCAAACTCTTAGCCAAGTGCTAAAGCATGCTATTATTGCAATTAAATAGGAATTTGCTGTAACTCAGGCATGGAATGTCCAATCTGCCCCAAACTTCACACTTTTGATAAGAGTCATGGCCTGAACACATCTACATGAGAATGTTCAATTATAGTAATAGCGCCACCAACTGGCAACAGGAAGTGACATGTTTAACACGTTGATGCCGTTCTAGCAACATGTTAAAAATGCCATTGAGTTCTAAACATGCTAGAAACATGTTAAAACATGCTAACAATGCTTAGCTAAGTGCTAAAGCATGCTAATTCAATGAAACATGACTTTGTTGTTACTCAAGAAGGCAATGTCCAATTTGCACCAAACTTCACACGTTTGATAAGAGTTCTGTCCTGAACACACATCCAAGCTCATATTCAGTTATAGTCATAACGCCACCTACTGGCAACAGAAACTGACATGGTTAACACAGTAATGCAGTACTAACCACATAATTATTGTGTACTAAGCATGCTAGAAACACACTAAACATGCTAGCAACACTTAGCTGAGTCATGAAGCATGCTATTATCACCATTATACAAAACATTTTGTAACTGACTTTGACATACTCTTACTATATATACCTCCTTAAATGTACATTTCCCAACCATGCTCTGTCTTCCTAAAGCCACCGAGTGTTGATGGCACGGGTGCGAGGGCCCTTTCATCGCTGCTTGCAGCTTTAATTATTATTATTATTCTTCTTCTCCGCATTTAATTGCATTTTTGAGGGCCTAAACATGCTCGAAAACTCACGAAACTTTGCACACGCGTCAGAACTGGCGAAAATTTACATCTGATATAGGTTTCAGAATTGGACGGGGCAAAATGGCTCGATAGCGCCACCTATAAAAGTTCAACGGAGTGCGCCTCCCGCAACGTTCCACGTACGTGCACGAAATTCGGTACATACATGTAATGACCTAATATCTACAAAAAAGTCTCTTGGAGCATAGCCCTAAACACAACAGGAAGTCAGCCATTTTGAACTTCCTCTCAGATTTTTGTGCAGTTTTTGCCATTTTCAGGCCTCGTACTTTAACGAACTCCTCCTACAGTTTTAATCTGTTCATCTTCAAATTTGGTGAGTGTAATCTTAAGGCCTTTGCGACGTTAAATTGCGAAGATCTTGAGTTTTCGTCAAAGGGCGGGTCCTCGGCGGCCTGACAAATTTCGATGTTTCGCCATGAAACAGGAAGTTGCTGTAACTCAGGCATGGAATGTCCAATCTGCCCCAAACTTCACACTTTTGATAAGCGTTCTGTCCTGAACACATGACCATGCTCATATTCAGTTACAGTCATAGCGCCACCTGCTGGCAACAGGAAGTGACATGTTTAACACTGATATGGACTCCTAATAACATATAAAAAAGTGCCAGCAAGTGCTAAACATGCTAACAACATAATAGAAGCATGCTAAAACATGCTAGCAAACTCTTAGCTAAGTGCTAAAGCATGCTATTATTGCAATTAAATAGGAATTTGCTGTAACTCAGGCATGGAATGTCCAATCTGCCCCAAACTTCACACTTTTGATAAGCGTTCTGTCCTGAACACATCTACATGAGAAAATTCAGTTATAGTAATAGCGCCACCTACTGGTAACAGGAAGTGACATGTTTAACACTCTTGTGGTCTCCTAATAACATATAAAAAAGAGCCAACAAGTGCTAAACAGGTTAGCAACATACTAGAAACATGCTAGCAAACACTTAGCTAAGTGCTAAAGCATGCTATTACTGCAATTAAATAGGAATTTGCTGTAACTCAGGCATGTAATGTCCAATCTGCCCCAAACTTCACACATTTGATAAGAATCATGGCCTGAACACATGTCTATGCTCAAATTCAGTTATAGTAATAGCACCACCTACTGGCAACAGGAAGTGACATGTTTAACACTTTGATGCCGTTCTAGCAACATGTTAAAAATGCCATTGAGTTCTAAACATGCTAGAAATATGTTAAAACATGCTAGCAGTACTTAGCTAAGTGCTAAACCATGCTAATTCAATGAAACAGGACTTTGTTGTTACTCAAGAAGGCAATGTACAATCTACCCCAAACTTCACACGTTTGACAAGAGTTATCTCTTGAACACATGTCCATGCTCATATTTAGTTATAGTCATAGCGCCACCTGCTGGCAACAGGAAGTGACGTTTAACACTGTTCTTGACTCCTAATAACATATAAAAAAATGTAAGTAGGTGCTAAACATCCTACCAACATACTAGAGACTTGCTAAAACATACCAGCAAACACTTAGCTAAGTGCTAAAGAATGATATTACTGCAATTAAATATGAATTTGCTGTAACTCAGGCAAGGAATGTCCAATCTGCCCCAAACTTCACACTTTTGATAAGCGTTCTGTCCTGAACACATGATCATGCTTACAGTCATAGCGCCACCTGCTGGCAGCAGGAAGTGACATGTTTAACACTGTTATGGACTCCTAATAACATATAAAAAAGTGCCAGCAAGTGTTAAACATGCTAACAACATACTAGAAACATGCTAAAACATGCTAGCAAACTCTTAGCTAAGTGCTAAAGCATGCTATTATTGCAATTAAATAGGAATTTGCTGTAATTCAGGCATGGAATGTCCAATCTGCCCCAAACTTCACACATTTGATAAGAATCATGGCCTGAACACATGTCTATGCTCAAATTCAGTTATAGTAATAGCGCCACCTACTGGCAACAGGAAGTGACATGTTTAACACTTTTATGCCGTTCTAGCAACATGTTAAAAATGCCATTGAGTTCTAAACATGCTAGAAACATGTTAAAACATGCTAACAATGCTTAGCTAAGTGCTAAAGAATGTTAATTCAATGAAACATGACTTTGTTGTTACTCAAGAAGGCAATGTCCAATTTGCACCAAACTTCACACGTTTGATAAGAGTTCTGTCCTGAACACACATCCATGCTCATATTCAGTTATAGCCATAACGCCACCTACTGGCAACAGAAACTGACATGGTTAACACCGTAATGCAGTACTAACCACATAATTATTGTGTACTAAGCATGCTAGAAACAGACTAAACATGCTAGCAACACTTAGCTGAGTCATGAAGCATGCTATTATCACCATTATACAAAACATTTTGTAACTGACTTTGACATACTCTTACTATATATACCTCCTTAAATGTACATTTCCCAACCATGCTCTGTCTTCCTAAAGCCACCGAGTGTTGATGGCACGGGTGCGAGGGCCCTTTCATCGCTGCTTGCAGCTTTAATTAGGGCCCGAGCACCGATGGTGTGAGGACCCTCTTGGAATTGCTCTGTTTATTATTATTATTATTATTAGGGCCCGAGCACCGATGGTGTGAGGACCCTCTTGGAATTGCTCTGTTTATTATTATTATTATTATTAGGGCCCGAGCACCGATGGTGTGAGGACCCTCTTGGAATTGCTCTGTTTATTATTATTATTATTATTATTATTATTATTATTATTCTCCGCATTGAATTGCATTTTTGAGGGCCTAAACATGCGCGAAAACTCACGAAACTTTGCACACGCGTCAGAACTGGCGAAAATTTACATCTGATATAGGTTTCAGAATTGGACGGGGCAAAACGGCTCGATAGCGCCACCTATAAAAGTTCAACGGAGTGCGCCTCCCGCAACGTTCCACGTACGTGCACGAAATTCGGTACATACATGTAATGACCTAATACCTACAAAAAAGTCTCTTGGAGCATAGCCCTAAACCCAACAGGAAGTCAGCCATTTTGAACTTCCTCCCAGATTTTTGTGCAGTTTTTGACATTTTCAGGCCTCATACTTTAACGAACTCCTCCTACAGTTTTAATCTGATCATCTTCAAATTTGGTGAGTGTAATCTTAAGGCCTTTGCGACGTTAAATTGCGAAGATCTTGAGTTTTCGTCGAAGGGCGGGTCCTCGGCGGCCTGACAAATTTTGATGTTTCGCCATGAAACAGGAAGTTGCTGTAACTCAGGCATGGAATGTCCAATCTGCCCCAAACTTCATACGTTTGATAAGAGTTCTGTCCTGAACACATGACCATGCTCATATTCAGTTATAGTCATAGCGCCACCTGCTGGCAACAGGAAGTGACATGTTTAACACTGTTATGGACTCCTAATAACATATAAAAAAGTGCCAGCAAGTGCTAAACATGCTAACAACATACTAGAAGCATGCTAAAACATGCTAGCAAACTCTTAGCTAAGTGCTAAAGCATGCTATTATTGCAATTAAATAGGAATTTGCTGTAACTCAGGCATGGAATGTCCAATCTGCCCCAAACTTCACACTTTTGATAAGCGTTCTGTCCTGAACATATCTACATGAGAATATTCAGTTATAGTAATAGCGCCACCTACTGGTAACAGGAAGTGTCATGTTTAACACGTTGATGCCATTCTAGCAACATGTTAAAAATGCCATTGACTTCTAAACATGCTAGAAACATGTTAAAACATACTAGCAATACTTAGCTAAGTGCTAAAGCATGCTAATTCAATGAAACAGGATGTTGTTGTTACTCAAGAAGGCAATGTCCAATCTGCGCCAAACTTCACACTTTTAATAAACGTTCTGTCCTGAACACATGACCATGCTCATATTCAGTTATAGTCAAAGCGCCACCTGCTGGCAACAGGAAGTGACATGTTTAACACTGTTATGGACTCCTAATAACATATAAAAAAGTGCCAGCAAGTGCTAAACATGCTAACAACATACTAGAAGCATGCTAAAACATGCTAGCAAACTCTTAGCTAAGTGCTAAAGCATGCTATTATTGCAATTAAATAGGAATTTGCTGTAACTCAGGCATGGAATGTCCAATCTGCCCCAAACTTCACACTTTTGATAAGCGTTCTGTCCTGAACATATCTACATGAGAATATTCAGTTATAGTAATAGCGCCACCTACTGGTAACAGGAAGTGTCATGTTTAACACGTTGATGCCATTCTAGCAACATGTTAAAAATGCCATTGACTTCTAAACATGCTAGAAACATGTTAAAACATACTAGCAATACTTAGCTAAGTGCTAAAGCATGCTAATTCAATGAAACAGGACTTTGTTGTTACTCAAGAAGGCAATGTACAATCTACCCCAAACGTCACACGTTTGATAAGAGTTATCTCTTGAACACATGTCCATGCTCATATTTAGTTATAGTCATAGCGCCACCTGCTGGCAACAGGAAGTGACGTTTAACACTGTTCTTGACTCCTAATAACATATAAAAAAATGCCAGTAGGTGCTAAACATCCTACCAACATACTATAGACATGCTAAAACATACTAGCAAACACTTAGCTAAGTGCTAAAGAATGATATTACTGCAATTAAATATGAATTTGCTGTAACTCAGGCATGGAATGTCCAATCTGCCCCAAACTTCACACTTTTGATAAGCGTTCTGTCCTGAACACATGACCATGCTTATATTCAGTTACAGTCATAGCGCCACCTGCTGGCAACAGGAAGTGACATGTTTAACACTGTTATGGACTCCTAATAACATATAAAAAAGTGCCAGCAAGTGTTAAACATGCTAACAACATACTAGAAACATGCTAAAACATGCTAGCAAACTCTTAGCCAAGTGCTAAAGCATGCTATTATTGCAATTAAATAGGAATTTGCTGTAACTCAGGCATGGAATGTCCAATCTGCCCCAAACTTCACACTTTTGATAAGAGTCATGGCCTGAACACATCTACATGAGAATGTTCAATTATAGTAATAGCGCCACCAACTGGCAACAGGAAGTGACATGTTTAACACGTTGATGCCGTTCTAGCAACATGTTAAAAATGCCATTGAGTTCTAAACATGCTAGAAACATGTTAAAACATGCTAACAATGCTTAGCTAAGTGCTAAAGCATGCTAATTCAATGAAACATGACTTTGTTGTTACTCAAGAAGGCAATGTCCAATTTGCACCAAACTTCACACGTTTGATAAGAGTTCTGTCCTGAACACACATCCAAGCTCATATTCAGTTATAGTCATAACGCCACCTACTGGCAACAGAAACTGACATGGTTAACACAGTAATGCAGTACTAACCACATAATTATTGTGTACTAAGCATGCTAGAAACACACTAAACATGCTAGCAACACTTAGCTGAGTCATGAAGCATGCTATTATCACCATTATACAAAACATTTTGTAACTGACTTTGACATACTCTTACTATATATACCTCCTTAAATGTACATTTCCCAACCATGCTCTGTCTTCCTAAAGCCACCGAGTGTTGATGGCACGGGTGCGAGGGCCCTTTCATCGCTGCTTGCAGCTTTAATTATTATTATTATTATTATTCTCCGCATTTAATTGCATTTTTGAGGGCCTAAACATGCTCGAAAACTCACGAAACTTTGCACACGCGTCAGAACTGGCGAAAATTTACATCTGATATAGGTTTCAGAATTGGACGGGGCAAAATGGCTCGATAGCGCCACCTATAAAAGTTCAACGGAGTGCGCCTCCCGCAACGTTCCACGTACGTGCACGAAATTCGGTACATACATGTAATGACCTAATACCTACAAAAAAGTCTCTTGGAGCATAGCCCTAAACACAACAGGAAGTCAGCCATTTTGAACTTCCTCTCAGATTTTTGTGCAGTTTTTGCCATTTTCAGGCCTCGTACTTTAACGAACTCCTCCTACAGTTTTAATCTGATCATCTTCAAATTTGGTGAGTGTAATCTTAAGGCCTTTGCGACGTTAAATTGCGAAGATCTTGAGTTTTCGTCAAAGGGCGGGTCCTCGGCGGCCTGACAAATTTCGATATTTCGCCATGAAACAGGAAGTTGCTGTAACTCAGGCATGGAATGTCCAATCTGCCCCAAACTTCACACTTTTGATAAGCGTCCTGTCCTGAACACATGACCATGCTCATATTCAGTTACAGTCATAGCGCCACCTGCTGGCAACAGGAAGTGACATGTTTAACACTGTTATGGACTCCTAATAACATATAAAAAAGTGCCAGCAAGTGCTAAACATGCTAACAACATACTAGAAGCATGCTAAAACATGCTAGCAAACTCTTAGCTAAGTGCTAAAGCATGCTATTATTGCAATTAAATAGGAATTTGCTGTAACTCAGGCATGGAATGTCCAATCTGCCCCAAACTTCACACTTTTGATAAGCGTTCTGTCCTGAACACATCTACATGAGAACATTCAGTTATAGTAATAGCGCCACCTACTGGTAACAGGAAGTGTCATGTTTAACACGTTGATGCCATTCTAGCAACATGTTAAAAATGCCATTGACTTCTAAACATGCTAGAAACATGTTAAAACATGCTAGCAATACTTAGCTAAGTGCTAAAGCATGCTAATTCAATGAAACAGGATGTTGTTGTTACTCAAGAAGGCAATGTACAATCTACCCCAAACTTCACACTTTTGATAAGCGTTCTGTCCTGAACACATGACCAAGCTCATATTCAGTTACAGTCATAGTGCCACCTGCTGGCAACAGGAAGTGACATGTTAAACACTGTTGTGGACATAAAAACATATAAAAAAAGTGCCAGCAAGTGCTAAACATGTTAACAACATACTAGAAAAATGCTAAAACATGCTAGCAAACACTTAGCTAAGTGCTAAAGCATGCTATTGCTGCAATTAAATAGGAATTTGCTGTAACACAGGCATGGAATGTCCAATCTGCCTCAAACTTCACACGTTTGATAAGAGTCATGGCCTGAACACATCTACATGAGAATATTCAGTTATAGTAATAGCGCCACCTGCTGTCAACAGGAAGTGACATGTTTAACACTGTTGTGGTCTCCTAATAACATATAAAAAAGAGCCAGCAAGTGCTAAACAGGTTAGCAACATACTAGAAACATGCTAGCAAACACTTAGCTAAGTGCTAAAGCATGCTATCACTGCAATTAAATAGAAATTTGCTGTAACCCAGGCATGGAATGTTCAATCTGCCCCAAACTTCACACGTTTGATAAGAATCATGGCCTGAACACATGTCTATGCTCAAATTCAGTTATAGTAATAGCGCCACCTACTGGCAACAGGAAGTGACATGTTTAACACGTTGATACCGTTCTAGCAACATGTTAAAAATGCCATTGAGTTCTAAACATGCTAGAAACATATTAAAACATGCTAGCAATACTTAGCTAAGTGCTAAAGCATGCTAATTCAATGAAACAGGACTTTGTTGTTACTCAAGAAGGCAATGTACAATCTACCCCAAACTTCACACGTTTGATAAGAGTTATCTCTTGAACACATGTCCATGCTCATATTTAGTTATAGTCATAGCGCCACCTGCTGGCAACAGGAAGTGACGTATAACACTGTTCTTGACTCCTAATAACATATAAAAAAATGCCAGTAGGTGCTAAACATCCTACCAACATACTAGAGACATGCTAAAACATACTAGCAAACACTTAGCTAAGTGCTAAAGAATGATATTACTGCAATTAAATATGAATTTGCTGTAACTCAGGCATGGAATGTCCAATCTGCCCCAAACTTCGCACTTTTGATAAGCGTTCTGTCCTGAACACATGACCATGCTTATATTCAGTTACAGTCATAGCGCCACCTGCTGGCAACAGGAAGTGACATGTTTAACACTGTTATGGACTCCTAATAACATATAAAAAAGTGCCAGCAAGTGTTAAACATGCTAACAACATACTAGAAACATGCTAAAACATGCTAGCAAACTCTTAGCTAAGTGCTAAAGCATGCTATTATTGCAATTAAATAGGAATTTGCTGTAACTCAGGCATGGAATGTCCAATCTGCCCCAAACTTCACACTTTTGATAAGAGTCATGGCCTGAACACATCTACATGAGAATGTTCATTTTTAGTAATAGCGCCACCTACTGGCAACAGGAAGTGACATGTTTAACACGTTGATGCCGTTCTAGCAACATGTTAAAAATGCCATTGAGTTCTAAACATGCTAGAAACATGTTAAAACATGCTAACAATGCTTAGCTAAGTGCTAAAGAATGCTAATTCAATGAAACATGACTTTTTTGTTACTCAAGAAGGCAATTTCCAATTTGCACCAAACTTCACACGTTTGATAAGAGTTCTGTCCTGAACACACATCCATGCTCATATTCAGCTATAGTCATAACGCCACCTACTGGCAACAGAAACTGACATGGTTAACACAGTAATGCAGTACTAACCACATAATTATTGTGTACTAAGCATGCTAGAAACAGACTAAACATGCTAGCAACACTTAGCTGAGTCATGAAGCATGCTATTATCACCATTATACAAAACATTTTGTTACTAACTTTGACATACTCTTACTATATATACCTCCTTAAATGTACATTTCCCAACCATGCTCTGTCTTCCTAAAGCCACCGAGTGTTGATGGCACGGGTGCGAGGGCCCTTTCATCGCTGCTTGCAGCTTTAATTAGGGCCCGAGCACCGATGGTGTGAGGACCCTCTTGGAATTGCTCTGTTTATTAGGGCCCGAGCACCGATGGTGTGAGGACCCTCTTGGAATTGCTCTGTTTATTAGGGCCCGAGCACCGATGGTGTGAGGACCCTCTTGGAATTGCTCTGTTTATTATTATTATTATTATTAGGGCCCGAGCACCGATGGTGTGAGGACCCTCTTGGAATTGCTCTGTTTATTATTATTATTATTATTATTATTATTATTCTTCTCCGCATTGAATTGCATTTTTGAGGGCCTAAACATGCTCGAAAACTCACGAAACTTTGCACACGCGTCAGAACTGGCGAAAATTTACATCTGATATAGGTTTCAGAATTGGACGGGGCAAAATGGCTCGATAGCGCCACCTATAAAAGTTCAACGGAGTGCGCCTCCCGCATCGTTCCACGTACGTGCACGAAATTCGGTACATACATGTAATTACCTAATACCTACAAAAAAGTCTCTTGGAGCGTAGCCCTAAACACAACAGGAAGTCAGCCATTTTGAACTTCCTCTCAGATTTTTGTGCAGTTTTTGCCATTTTCAGGCCTCGTACTTTAACGAACTCCTCCTACAGTTTTAATCTGATCATCTTCAAATTTGGTGAGTGTAATCTTCAGGCCTTTGCGACGTTAAATTGCGAAGATCTTGAGTTTTCGTCGAAGTGCGGGTCCTCGGCGGCCTGACAAATTTCGATGTTTCGCCATGAAACAGGAAGTTGCTGTAACTCAGGCATGGAATGTCCAATCTGCCCCAAACTTCACACTTTTGATAAGAGTTCTGTCCTGAACACATGACCATGCTCATATTCAGTTATAGTCATAGCGCCACCTGCTGGCAACAGGAAGTGACATGTTTAACACTGTTATGGACTCCTAATAACATATAAAAAAGTGCCAGCAAGTGCTAAACATGCTAACAACATACTAGAAGCATGCTAAAACATGCTAGCAAACTCTTAGCTAAGTGCTAAAGCATGCTATTATTGCAATTAAATAGGAATTTGCTGTAACTCAGGCATGGAATGTCCAATCTGCCCCAAACTTCACACTTTTGATAAGCGTTCTGTCCTGAACACATCTACATGAGAATATTCAGTTATAGTAATAGCGCCACCTACTGGTAACAGGAAGTGTCATGTTTAACACGTTGATGCCATTCTAGCAACATGTTAAAAATGCCATTGACTTCTAAACATGCTAGAAACATGTTAAAACATGCTAGCAATACTTAGCTAAGTGCTAAAGCATGCTAATTCAATGAAACAGGATGTTGTTGTTACTCAAGAAGGCAATGTCCAATCTGCACCAAACTTCACACTTTTGATAAGCGTTCTGTCCTGAACACATGACCATGCTTATATTCAGTTACAGTCATAGCGCCACCTGCTGGCAACAGGAAGTGACATGTTTAACACTGTTATGGACTCCTGATAACATATAAAAAAGTGCCAGCAAGTGCTAAACATGCTAACAACATGCTAGAAACATATTAGCAAACACTTAGCTAAGTGCTAAAGCATGCTATTGCTGCAATTAAATATGAATTTGCTGTAACACAGGCATGGAATGTCCAATCTGCCCCAAACTTAATATGTAACATGCAAGAAACATGCTAGCAACACATAGCTAAGTTCTAAAGCATGCTAGAAATGCTAAAGGAAGTTGTTGTAACTTAGGCATACAATGTCCAATCTACCCCAAACTTCACACGTTTGATAATAGTTATCTCCTGAACACAAGTCCATGCTCATATTCAGATATAGTCATAGCGCCGCCTGCTGGCAACAGGAAGTGACGTTTAACACTATTCTGGACTCCTAATAACATATAAAAAAATGCCAGTAGGTGCTAAACATCCTACCAACATACTAGAGACATGCTGAAACATACTAGCAAACACTTAGCTAAGTGCTAAAGAATGATATTACTGCAATTAAATATGAATTTGCTGTAACTCAGGCATGGAATGTCCAATCTGCCCCAAACTTCACACTTTTGATAAGCGTTCTGTCCTGAACACATGACCATGCTTATATTCAGTTACAGTCATAGCGCCACCTGCTGGCAACAGGAAGTGACATGTTTAACACTGTTATGGACTCCTAATAACATATAAAAAAGTGCCAGCAAGTGTTAAACATGCTAACAACATACTAGAAACATGCTAAAACATGCTAGCAAACTCTTAGCTAAGTGCTAACGCATGCTATTATTGCAATTAAATAGGAATTTGCTGTAACTCAGGCATGGAATGTCCAATCTGCCCCAAACTTCACACTTTTGATAAGAGTCATGGCCTGAACACATCTACATGAGAATGTTCAGTTATAGTAATAGCGCCACCTACTGGCAACAGGAAGTGACATGTTTAACACGTTGATGCCGTTCTAGCAACATGTTAAAAATGCCATTGAGTTCTAAACATGCTAGAAACATGTTAAAACATGCTAACAATGCTTAGGTACGTGCTAAAGAATGCTAATTCAATGAAACATGACTTTGTTGTTACTCAAGAAGGCAATGTCCAATTTGCACCAAACTTCACACGTTTGATAAGAGTTCTGTCCTGAACACACATCCATGCTCATATTCAGTTATAGTCATAACGCAACCTACTGGCAACAGAAACTGACATGGTTAACACAGTAATGCAGTACTAACCACATAATAATAGTGTACTAAGCATGCTAGAAACAGACTAAACATGCTAGCAACACTTAGCTGAGTCATGAAGCATGCTATTATCACCATTATACAAAACATTTTGTAACTGACTTTGACATACTCTTACTATATATACCTCCTTAAATGTACATTTCCCAACCATGCTCTGTCTTCCTAAAGCCACCGAGTGTTGATGGCATGGGTGCGAGGGCCCTTTCATCGCTGCTTGCAGCTTTAATTATTATTATTATTATTCTTCTCCGCATTGAATTGCATTTTTGAGGGCCTAAACATGCGCGAAAACTCACGAAACTTTGCACACGCGTCAGAACTGGCGAAAATTTACATCTGATATAGGTTTCAGAATTGGACGGGGCAAAACGGCTCGATAGCGCCACCTATAAAAGTTCAACGGAGTGCGCCTCCCGCAACGTTCCACGTACGTTTACGAAATTCGGTACATACATGTAATGACCTAATACCTACAAAAAAGTCTCTTGGAGCATAGCCCTAAACCCAACAGGAAGTCAGCCATTTTGAACTTCCTCCCAGATTTTTGTGCAGTTTTTGACATTTTCAGGCCTCATACTTTAACGAACTCCTCCTACAGTTTTAATCTGATCATCTTCAAATTTGGTGAGTGTAATCTTAAGGCCTTTGCGACGTTAAATTGCGAAGATCTTGAGTTTTCGTCGAAGGGCGGGTCCTCGGCGGCCTGACAAATTTCGATGTTTCGCCATGAAACAGGAAGTTGCTGTAACTCAGGCATGGAATGTCCAATCTGCCCCAAACTTCATACGTTTGATAAGAGTTCTGTCCTGAACACATGACCATGCTCATATTCAGTTATAGTCATAGCGCCACCTGCTGGCAACAGGAAGTGACATGTTTAACACTGTTATGGACTCCTAATAACATATAAAAAAGTGCCAGCAAGTGCTAAACATGCTAACAACATACTAGAAGCATGCTAAAACATGCTAGCAAACTCTTAGCTAAGTGCTAAAGCATGCTATTATTGCAATTAAATAGGAATTTGCTGTAACTCAGGCATGGAATGTCCAATCTGCCCCAAACTTCACACTTTTGATAAGCGTTCTGTCCTGAACATATCTACATGAGAATATTCAGTTATAGTAATAGCGCCACCTACTGGTAACAGGAAGTGTCATGTTTAACACGTTGATGCCATTCTAGCAACATGTTAAAAATGCCATTGACTTCTAAACATGCTAGAAACATGTTAAAACATACTAGCAATACTTAGCTAAGTGCTAAAGCATGCTAATTCAATGAAACAGGATGTTGTTGTTACTCAAGAAGGCAATGTCCAATCTGCGCCAAACTTCACACTTTTAATAAACGTTCTGTCCTGAACACATGACCATGCTCATATTCAGTTATAGTCATAGCGCCACCTGCTGGCAACAGGAAGTGACATGTTTAACACTGTTATGGACTCCTAATAACATATAAAAAAGTGCCAGCAAGTGCTAAACATGCTAACAACATACTAGAAGCATGCTAAAACATGCTAGCAAACTCTTAGCTAAGTGCTAAAGCATGCTATTATTGCAATTAAATAGGAATTTGCTGTAACTCAGGCATGGAATGTCCAATCTGCCCCAAACTTCACACTTTTGATAAGCGTTCTGTCCTGAACATATCTACATGAGAATATTCAGTTATAGTAATAGCGCCACCTACTGGTAACAGGAAGTGTCATGTTTAACACGTTGATGCCATTCTAGCAACATGTTAAAAATGCCATTGACTTCTAAACATGCTAGAAACATGTTAAAACATACTAGCAATACTTAGCTAAGTGCTAAAGCATGCTAATTCAATGAAACAGGACTTTGTTGTTACTCAAGAAGGCAATGTACAATCTACCCCAAACGTCACACGTTTGATAAGAGTTATCTCTTGAACACATGTCCATGCTCATATTTAGTTATAGTCATAGCGCCACCTGCTGGCAACAGGAAGTGACGTTTAACACTGTTCTTGACTCCTAATAACATATAAAAAAATGCCAGTAGGTGCTAAACATCCTACCAACATACTATAGACATGCTAAAACATACTAGCAAACACTTAGCTAAGTGCTAAAGAATGATATTACTGCAATTAAATATGAATTTGCTGTAACTCAGGCATGGAATGTCCAATCTGCCCCAAACTTCACACTTTTGATAAGCGTTCTGTCCTGAACACATGACCATGCTTATATTCAGTTACAGTCATAGTGCCACCTGCTGGCAACAGGAAGTGACATGTTTAACACTGTTATGGACTCCTAATAACATATAAAAAAGTGCCAGCAAGTGTTAAACATGCTAACAACATACTAGAAACATGCTAAAACATGCTAGCAAACTCTTAGCCAAGTGCTAAAGCATGCTATTATTGCAATTAAATAGGAATTTGCTGTAACTCAGGCATGGAATGTCCAATCTGCCCCAAACTTCACACTTTTGATAAGAGTCATGGCCTGAACACATCTACATGAGAATGTTCAATTATAGTAATAGCGCCACCAACTGGCAACAGGAAGTGACATGTTTAACACGTTGATGCCGTTCTAGCAACATGTTAAAAATGCCATTGAGTTCTAAACATGCTAGAAACATGTTAAAACATGCTAACAATGCTTAGCTAAGTGCTAAAGCATGCTAATTCAATGAAACATGACTTTGTTGTTACTCAAGAAGGCAATGTCCAACTTGCACCAAACTTCACACGTTTGATAAGAGTTCTGTCCTGAACACACATCCAAGCTCATATTCAGTTATAGTCATAACGCCACCTACTGGCAACAGAAACTGACATGGTTAACACAGTAATGCAGTACTAACCACATAATTATTGTGTACTAAGCATGCTAGAAACACACTAAACATGCTAGCAACACTTAGCTGAGTCATGAAGCATGCTATTATCACCATTATACAAAACATTTTGTAACTGACTTTGACATACTCTTACTATATATACCTCCTTAAATGTACATTTCCCAACCATGCTCTGTCTTCCTAAAGCCACCGAGTGTTGATGGCACGGGTGCGAGGGCCCTTTCATCGCTGCTTGCAGCTTTAATTATTATTATTATTATTATTCTCCGCATTTAATTGCATTTTTGAGGGCCTAAACATGCTCGAAAACTCACAAAACTTTGCACACGCGTCAGAACTGGCGAAAATTTACATCTGATATAGGTTTCAGAATTGGACGGGGCAAAATGGCTCGATAGCGCCACCTATAAAAGTTCAACGGAGTGCGCCTCCCGCAACGTTCCACGTACGTGCACGAAATTCGGTACATACATGTAATGACCTAATACCTACAAAAAAGTCTCTTGGAGCATAGCCCTAAACACAACAGGAAGTCAGCCATTTTGAACTTCCTCTCAGATTTTTGTGCAGTTTTTGCCATTTTCAGGCCTCGTACTTTAACGAACTCCTCCTACAGTTTTAATCTGATCATCTTCAAATTTGGTGAGTGTAATCTTAAGGCCTTTGCGACGTTAAATTGCGAAGATCTTGAGTTTTCGTCGAAGGGCGGGTCCTCGGCGGCCTGACAAATTTCGATGTTTCGCCATGAAACAGGAAGTTGCTGTAACTCAGGCATGGAATGTCCAATCTGCCCCAAACTTCACACGTTTGATAAGAGTTCTGTCCTGAACACATGACCATGCTCATATTCAGTTATAGTCATAGCGCCACCTGCTGGCAACAGGAAGTGACATGTTTAACACTGTTATGGACTCCTAATAACATATAAAAAAGTGCCAGCAAGTGCTAAACATGCTAACAACATACTAGAAGCATGCTAAAACATGCTAGCAAACTCTTAGCTAAGTGCTAAAGCATGCTATTATTGCAATTAAATAGGAATTTGCTGTAACTCAGGCATGGAATGTCCAATCTGCCCCAAACTTCACACTTTTGATAAGCGTTCTGTCCTGAACACATCTACATGAGAATATTCAGTTATAGAAATAGCGCCACCTACTGGTAACAGGAAGTGTCATGTTTAACACGTTGATGCCATTCTAGCAACATGTTAAAAATGCCATTGACTTCTAAACATGCTAGAAACATGTTAAAACATGCTAGCAATACTTAGCTAAGTGCTAAAGCATGCTAATTCAATGAAACAGGATGTTGTTGTTACGCAAGAAGGCAATGTCCATTCTGCACCAAACTTCACACTTTTAATAAACGTTCTGTCCTGAACACATGACCATGCTCATATTCAGTTACAGTCATAGTGCCACCTGCTGGCAACAGGAAGTGACATGTTAAACACTGTTGTGGACATATAAAAACATATAAAAAAAGTGCCATCAAGTGTTAAACATGCTAACAACATACTAGAACCATGCTAAAACATGCTAGCAAACACTTAGCTAAGTGCTAAAGCATGCTATTGCTGCAATTAAATAGGAATTTGCTGTAACACAGGCATGGAATGTCCAATCTGCCCCAAACTTCACACGTTTGATAAGAGTCATGGCCTGAACACATCTACATGAGAATATTCAGTTATAGTAATAGCGCCACCTGCTGTCAACAGGAAGTGACATGTTTAACACTGTTGTGGTCTCCTAATAACATATAAAAAAGAGCCAGCAAGTGCTAAACAGGTTAGCAACATACTAGAAACATGCTAGCAAACACTCAGCTAAGTGCTAAAGCATGCTATTACTGCAATTAAATATGAATTTGCTGTAACTCAGGCATGGAATGTCCAATCTGCCCCAAACTTCACACGTTTGATAAGAATCATGGCCTGAACACACGTCTATGCTCAAATTCAGTTATAGTAATAGCGCCACCTACTGGCAACAGGAAGTGACATGTTTAACACGTTGATGCCGTTCTAGCAACATGTTAAAAATGCCATTGAGTTCTAAACATGCTAGAAACATATTAAAACATGCTAGCAATACTTAGCTAAGTGTTAAAGCATGCTAATTCAATGAAACAGGACTTTGTTGTTACTCAAGAAGGCAATGTACAATCTACCCCAAACTTCACACGTTTGATAAGAGTTATCTCTTGAACACATGTCCATGCTCATATTTAGTTATAGTCATAGCGCCACCTGCTGGCAACAGGAAGTGACGTTTAACACTGTTCTTGACTCCTAATAACATATAAAAAAATGCCAGTAGGTGCTAAACATCCTACCAACATACTAGAGACATGTTAAAACATACTAGCAAACACTTAGCTAAGTGCTAAAGAATGATGTTACTGCAATTAAATATGAATTTGCTGTAACTCAGGCATGGAATGTCCAATCTGCGTCAAACTTCACACTTTTGATAAGCGTTCTGTCCTGAACACATGACCATGCTTATATTCAGTTACAGTCATAGCGCCACCTGCTGGCAACAGGAAGTGACATGTTAACACTGTTATGGACTCCTAATAACATATAAAAAAGTGCCAGCAAGTGTTAAACATGCTAACAACACACTAGAAACATGCTAAAACATGCTAGCAAACTCTTAGCTAAGTGCTAAAGCATGCTATTATTGCAATTAAATAGGAATTTGCTGTAACTCAGGCATGGAATGTCCAATCTGCCCCAAACTTCACACTTTTGATAAGAGTCATGGCCTGAACACATCTGCATGAGAATGTTCAGTTCTAGTAATAGCGCCACCTACTGGCAACAGGAAGTGACATGTTTAACACGTTGATGCCGTTCTAGCAACATGTTAAAAATGCCATTGAGTTCTAAACATGCTAGAAACATGTTAAAACATGCTAACAATGCTTAGCTAAGTGCTAAAGAATGCTAATTCAATGAAACATGACTTTGTTGTTACTCAAGAAGGCAATGTCCAATTTGCACCAAACTTCACACGTTTGATAAGAGTTCTGTCCTGAACACACATCCATGCTCATATTCAGTTATAGTCATAGCGCCACCTACTGGCAACAGAAACTGACATGGTTAACACCGTAATGCAGTACTAACCACATAATTATTGTGTACTGAGCATGCTAGAAACAGACTAAACATGCTAGCAACACTTAGCTGAGTCATGAAGCATGCTATTATCACCATTATACAAAACATTTTGTAACTGACTTTGACATACTCTTACTATATATACCTCCTTAAATGTACATTTCCCAACCATGTTCTGTCTTCCTAAAACCACCGAGTGTTGATGGCACGGGTGCGAGGGCCCTTTCATCGCTGCTTGCAGCTTTAATTAGGGCCCGAGCACCGATGGTGTGAGGACCCTCTTGGAATTGCTCTGTTTATTATTATTATTATTATTATTATTCTCCGCATTGAATTGCATTTTTGAGGGCCTAAACATGCTCGAAAACTCACGAAACTTTGCACACGCGTCAGAACTGGCGAAAATTTACATCTGATATAGGTTTCAGAATTGGACGGGGCAAAACGGCTCGATAGCGCCACCTATAAAAGTTCAACGGAGTGCGCCTCCCGCAACGTTCCACGTACGTGCACGAAATTCGGTACATACATGTAATGAACTAATACCTACAAAAAAGTCTCTTGGAGCATAGCCCTAAACACAACAGGAAGTCAGCCATTTTGAACTTCCTCTCAGATTTTTGTGCAGTTTTTGACATTTTCAGGCCTCGTACTTTAACGAACTCCTCCTACAGTTTTAATCTGATCATCTTCAAATTTGGTGAGTGTAATCTTAAGGCCTTTGTGACGTTAAATTGCGAAGATCTTGAGTTTTCGTCAAAGGGCGGGTCCTCGGCGGCCTGACAAATTTCGATGTTTCGCCATGAAACAGGAAGTTGCTGTAACTCAGGCATGGAATGTCCAATCTGCCCCAAACTTCACACGTTTGATAAGAGTTCTGTCCTGAACACATGACCATGCTCATATTCAGTTACAGTCATAGCGCCACCTGCTGGCAACAGGAAGTGACGTTTAACACTGTTCTTGACTCCTAATAACATATAAAAAAATGCCAGTAGGTGCTAAACATCCTACCAACATACTAGAGACATGCTAAAACATGCTAGCAAACTCTTAGCTAAGTGCTAAAGCATGCTATTATTGCAATTAAATAGGAATTTGCTGTAACCCAGGCATGGAATGTCCAATCTGCCCCAAACTTCACACTTTTGATAAGAGTCATGGCCTGAATACATCTACATGAGAATGTTCATTTATAGTAATAGCGCCACCTACTGGCAACAGGAAGTGACATGTTTAACACGTTGATGCCGTTTTAGCAACATGTTAAAAATGCCATTGAGTTCTAAACATGCTAGAAACATGTTAAAACATGCTAACAATGCTTAGCTAAGTGCTAAAGAATGCTAATTCACTGAAACAGGATGTTGTTGTTACTCAAGAAGGCAATGTCCAATCTGCGCCAAACTTCACACTTTTGATAAGCGTTCTGTCCTGAACACATGACCATGCTCATATTCAGTTACAGTCATAGTGCCACCTGCTGGCAACAGGAAGTGACATGTTAAAAACTGTTGTGGACATATAAAAACATATAAAAAAAGTGCCAGCAAGTGCTAAACATGCTAACAACATACTAGAAACATGTTAAAACATGCTAGCAAACACTTAGCTAAGTGCTAAAGCATGCTATTGCTGCAATTAAATTGGAATTTGCTGTAACACAGGCATGGAATGTCCAATCTGCCCCAAACTTCACACGTTTGATAAGAGTCATGGCCTGAACACATCTACATGAGAATATTCAGTTATAGTAATAGCGCCACCTGCTGGCAACAGGAAGTGACATGTTTAACACGTTGATGCCGTTCTAGACGTTCAATGGTTAAAAATGCCATTGAGTTCTAAACATGCTAGAAACATGTTAAAACATGCTAACAATGCTTAGCTAAGTGCTAAAGAATGCTAATTCAATGAAACATGACTTTGTTGTTACTCAAGAAGGCAATTTCCAATTTGCACCAAACTTCACACGTTTGATAAGAGTTCTGTCCTGAACACACATCCATGCTCATATTCAGTTATAGTCATAACGCCACCTACTGGCAACAGAAACTGACATGGTTAACACAGTAATGAAGTACTAACCACATAATTATTGTGTACTAAGCATGCTAGAAACAGACTAAACATGCTAGCAACACTTAGCTGAGTCATGAAGCATGCTATTATCACCATTATACAAAACATTTTGTAACTGACTTTGACATACTCTTACTATATATACCTCCTTAAATGTACATTTCCCAACCATGCTCTGTCTTCCTAAAGCCACCGAGTGTTGATGGCACGGGTGCGAGGGCCCTTTCATCGCTGCTTGCAGCTTTAATTAGGGCCCGAGCACCGATGGTGTGAGGACCCTCTTGGAATTGCTCTGTTTATTATTATTATTATTATTCTTCTCCGCATTTAATTGCATTTTTGAGGGCCTAAACATGCTCGAAAACTCACAAAACTTTGCACACGCGTCAGAACTGGCGAAAATTTACATCTGATATAGGTTTCAGAATTGGACGGGGCAAAATGGCTCGATAGCGCCACCTATAAAAGTTCAACGGAGTGCGCCTCCCGCAACGTTCCACGTACGTGAACAAAATTCGGTACATACATGTAATGACCTAATACCTACAAAAAAGTCTCTTGGAGCATAGCCCTAAACACAACAGGAAGTCAGCCATTTTGAACTTCCTCTCAGATTTTTGTGCAGTTTTTGCCATTTTCAGGCCTCGTACTTTAACGAACTCCTCCTACAGTTTTAATCTGATCATCTTCAAATTTGGTGAGTGTAATCTTAAGGCCTTTGTGACGTTAAATTGCGAAGATCTTGAGTTTTCGTCGAAGGACGGGTCCTCGGCGGCCTGACAAATTTCGATGTTTCGCCATGAAACAGGAAGTTGCTGTAACTCAGGCATGGAATGTCCAATCTGCCCCAAACTTCACACGTTTGATAAGCGTTCTGTCCTGAACACATGACCATGCTCATATTCAGTTATAGTCATAGCGCCACCTGCTGGCAACAGGAAGTGACATGTTTAACACTGTTATGGACTCCTAATAACATATAAAAAAGTGCCAGCAAGTGTTAAACATGCTAACAACATACTAGAAGCATGCTAAAACATGCTAGCAAACTCTTAGCTAAGTGCTAAAGCATGCTATTATTGCAATTAAATAGGAACTTGCTCTAACTCAGGCATGGAATGTCCAATCTGCCCCAAACTTCACACGTTTGATAAGAGTCATGGCCTGAACACATCTACATGAGAATATTCAGTTATAGTAATAGCGCCACCTGCTGTCAACAGGAAGTGACATGTTTAACACTGTTGTGGTCTCCTAATAACATATAAAAAAAGAGCCAGCAAGTGTTAAACAGGTTAGCAACATACTAGAAACATGCTAGCAAACACTTAGCTAAGTGCTAAAGCATGCTATTACTGCAATTAAATAGGAATTTGCTGTAACTCAGGCATGGAATGTCCAATCTACCCCAAACTTCACACGTTTGATAAGAATCATGGCCTGAACACATGTCTATGCTCAAATTCAGTTATAGTAATAGCGCCACCTACTGGCAACAGGAAGTGACATGTTTAACACGTTGATGCCGTTCTAGCAACATGTTAAAAATGCCATTGAGTTCTAAACATGCTAGAAACATATTAAAACATGCTAGCAATACTTACCTAAGTGCTAAAGCATGCTAATTCAATGAAACAGGACTTTGTTGTTACTCAAGAAGGCAATGTACAATCTACCCCAAACTTCACACGTTTGATAAGAGTTATATCTTGAACACATGTCCATGCTCATATTTAGTTATAGTCATAGCGCCACCTGCTGGCAACAGGAAGTGACGTTTAACACTGTTCATGACTCCTAATAACATATAAAAAAATGCCAGTAGGTGCTAAACATCCTACCAACATACTAGAGAAATGCTAAAACATACTAGCAAACACTTAACTAAGTGCTAAAGAATGATATTACTGCAATTAAATATGAATTTGCTGTAACTCAGGCATGGAATGTCCAATCTGCCCCAAACTTCACACTTTTGATAAGCGTTCTGTCCTGAACACATGACCATGCTTATATTCAGTTACAGTCATAGCGTCACCTGCTGGCAACAGGAAGTGACATGTTTAACACTGTTATGGACTCCCAATAACATATAAAAAAGTGCCAGCAAGTGTTAAACATGCTAACAACATACTAGAAACATGCTAAAACATGCTAGCAAACTCTTAGCTAAGTGCTAAAGCATGCTATTATTGCAATTAAATAGGAATTTGCTGTAACTCAGGCATGGAATGTCCAATCTGCCCCAAACTTCACACTTTTAATAAGAGTCATGGCCTGAACACATCTACATGAGAATGTTCAGTTATAGTAATAGCGCCACCTACTGGCAACAGGAAGTGACATGTTTAACACATTGATGCCGTTCTAGCAACATGTTAAAAATGCCATTGAGTTCTAAACATGCTAGAAACATGTTAAAACATGCTAACAATGCTTAGCTAAGTGCTAAAGAATGCTAATTCAATGAAACATGACTTTGTTGTTACTCAAGAAGGCAATGTCCAATTTGCACCAAACTTCACACGTTTGATAAGAGTTCTGTCCTGAACACACATCCATGCTCATATTCAGTTATAGTCATAACGCCACCTACTGGCAACAGAAACTGACATGGTTAACACAGTAATGCAGTACTAACCACATAATTATTGTGTACTAAGCATGCTAGAAACAGACTAAACATGCTAGCAACACTTAGCTGAGTCATGAAGCATGCTATTATCACCATTATACAAAACATTTTGTAACTGACTTTGACATACTCTTACTATATATACCTCCTTAAATGTACATTTCCCAACCATGCTCTGTCTTCCTAAAGCCACCGAGTGTTGATGGCACGGGTGCGAGGGCCCTTTCATCGCTGCTTGCAGCTTTAATTAGGGCCCGAGCACCGATGGTGTGAGGACCCTCTTGGAATTGCTCTGTTTATTATTATTATTATTATTCTTCTCCGCATTGAATTGCATTTTTGAGGGCCTAAACATGCTCGAAAACTCACGAAACTTTGCACACGCGTCAGAACTGGCGAAAATTTACATCTGATATAGGTTTCAGAATTGGGCGGGGCAAAATGGCTCGATAGCGCCACCTATAAAAGTTCAACGGAGTGCGCCTCCCGCAACGTTCCACGTACGTGCACGAAATTCGGTACATACATGTAATGACCTAATACCTACAAAAAAGTCTCTTGGAGCATAGCCCTAAACACAACAGGAAGTCAGCCATTTTGAACTTCCTCTCAGATTTTTGTGCAGTTTTTGCCATTTTCAGGCCTCGTACTTTAACGAACTCCTCCTACAGTTTTAATCTGATCATCTTCAAATTTGGTGAGTGTAATCTTAAGGCCTTTGTGACGTTAAATTGCGAAGATCTTGAGTTTTTGTCAAAGGGCGGGTCCTCGGCGGCCTGACAAATTTCGATGTTTCGCCATGAAACAGGAAGTTGCTGTAACTCAGGCATGGAATGTCCAATCTGCCCCAAACTTCACACGTTTGATAAGAGTTCTGTCCTGAACACATGACCATGCTCATATTCAGTTATAGTCATAGCGCCACCTGCTGGCAACAGGAAGCGACATGTTTAACACTGTTATGGACTCCTAATAACATATAAAAAAGTGCCAGCAAGTGCTAAACATGCTAACAACATACTAGAAACATGTTAAAACATGCTAGCAAACACTTAGCTAAGTGCTAAAGCATGCTATTGCTGCAATTAAATTGGAATTTGCTGTAACACAGGCATGGAATGTCCAATCTGCCCCAAACTTCACACGTTTGATAAGAGTCATGGCCTGAACACATCTACATGAGAATATTCAGTTATAGTAATAGCGCCACCTGCTGGCAACAGGAAGTGACATGTTTAACACGTTGATGCCGTTCTAGACGTTCAATGGTTAAAAATGCCATTGACTTCTAAACATGCTAGAAACATGTTAAAACATGCTAACAATGCTTAGCTAAGTGCTAAAGAATGCTAATTCAATGAAACATGACTTTGTTGTTACTCAAGAAGGCAATTTCCAATTTGCACCAAACTTCACACGTTTGATAAGAGTTCTGTCCTGAACACACATCCATGCTCATATTCAGTTATAGTCATAACGCCACCTACTGGCAACAGAAACTGACATGGTTAACACAGTAATGAAGTACTAACCACATAATTATTGTGTACTAAGCATGCTAGAAACAGACTAAACATGCTAGCAACACTTAGCTGAGTCATGAAGCATGCTATTATCACCATTATACAAAACATTTTGTAACTGACTTTGACATACTCTTACTATATATACCTCCTTAAATGTACATTTCCCAACCATGCTCTGTCTTCCTAAAGCCACCGAGTGTTGATGGCACGGGTGCGAGGGCCCTTTCATCGCTGCTTGCAGCTTTAATTATTATTATTATTATTTTGTCAACCTTTCGGGCACTTTTGGGGCCCTTAACATGCTCAAAAACTCTTGAAATTTTGCACACACATCAGAACCTGCGGCCATCAGGGCCGGACTGAAGCTGGTACCCGGGCGTGGCACGGGGGCTCGACAGCGCCCCCTGGAATGGTGTCTGAAAACTTGGTCCATAAATCAAACACGCTTGCATGTAATAATATGAAACTCAGTACACATATAGATCTCATCGGGCCGAACAACTTTCGTGCTCTAAGTTTTACACCAGCCCAACAGGAAGTCGGTTATTATACGTTGTTTGGAAAACGCATACAATGGAATGTGAAATACTCCTCCTAGGGAATTCATCCGATCGCCACCAAACTCGGTGTGAATGAAGTCAAGACATTGAGGATGCTAAATTGCGAACGGATTTTTTATATCTCGAACGGTTTGGCCGTGGCGAGGAAACGAATTTATGGCGAATAATGGGACACAGGAAGTGTGTTATAACTTCTGCATACATTAACTGATCTTGATGAAACTTCAGCAATGTGTTCGTGGTAAAAGGCCGATCAGATGGATGTAATTATTGTGAGTCAAAGTTATAGCGCCACCAACTGGCAGCAGGAAGTTTGTCACTTTCAAAATGCTTTGAAATCACCCTCTTAATTTTACCCGATTTGCTTCAAACTTTATGTGTATAATGTAGACACACGGCAGATGTAGACCTGTGAAAGGATTATTGATATCTTAGATACTGTTGCCGTGGCAACGCATCAAACTTTAATATTCTTTTCGGATGCGTTTGAGACTCTTAGCATGCTTGAAATTCAATGAAACTCGACAGACACATAACACTTATTAGCCAGTAGACATGTGAAAAGTTTCAGAAACGGGCGTGGCAGGGGGGCTCAACAGCGCCCCCTTGAACGGGGTCTGAAAACTTGGTCCATATATCAAACACGCTTGCATGAATTAATATGAAACTCGGTACACATATAGATTTCATCGGGCCGAACAACTTTCCCTCTGTCAAGTTTCACGCCAGCCCAACAGGAAGTCGGCTATTATGGGTTGTTTGGAAAACGCTTGCTGTGGAATGTGATGTACTCCTCCTAGAGAATTCATTCAATCACCTCCAAACTCAGTCAGCATGAAGTCAAGACATTGAAGATGCTAAATTGCGGACGGATTTTTGATATCTCAAACGGTTTGGCCTTGGCGAGGAAACAAATTTATGGCGAGAAAAGAGAGGAGACGAAGTGTTATAACTTCTGCATACATTAACTGATCTTGATGAAACTTCACCAGTGTGTTCGTGGTAAGAGGCCGATCAGATGGATGTAACTATTGTGAGTCAAAGTTATAGCACCACCAACTGGCAGCAGGAAGTGTGTCACTTTCAACATGCTTTTGACAAAAGTGGGGGGGTTATTTTTAAATACAGTAAAAAAAAAATTAGTTTGTATATTGTTCTCATCAAGCCGGACAACTTTCTAATTTACATTCATAAGCTCCAGCCATCAGGAAGTCAGATATTTTGGTCTGAATGTGGATTTTTTTGCAAAATCAGCCTCTGAATTTTTAGCCACTCCTCTTAAACTATTTATTTTATTCCCACCAAACTTTTTCAACATTATGAAAATACATTAAATATGCTAAATTGTGAACGGATAATAAATATCTCAAACGGTTTTGCTATGGCGAGGGATTAAAGTAATGTCCAAAAAGTAAACACTAAAAGCCTCAAATTTTCTAAAAATGTAATTATATACCATTTATTTCTATATAAAAGTATACAAATATCACAACTAAACCCATTTTATTCTGTTTTTGCAATTCAAGAAGAATGAAAAAGTTAAAAACAGGCTATTTAGTGCTATTTGGTTAAACAAAAAAGCAAACATAGGGCTATACTGCCCTCTTGTGTCCAAAAGGACATCAAAATAGTATATAAAACTTTTTACCAGGTAGGCCAATATTGTATTTAAATATACATTTATTAGGTATGTGTCTGAGGATATTTTCCCACCGGTTAATCGACATGTGACACGAGCGGACGCTTTTAAATCGCTAATATAAAAGTGAAAGTAATATACGGACGTCCGCACGGACATTGTTGGTGCACACACAAATCACACACACGTTGGAAAGAATGATACTTACATAACACTAAACCGCCAATAGGTGTCGCCAGGTGACCGTCTTAATGAGTGAGTCATTGATTCATTCGTTCAAACGATTCGTTTGAATGACTGAGTCATTAATGATTAAGACATTATGTTTATGGATTGATCATTTAATCTTTGAGTCAACCGATTTGCTCAAAATGCTGAATCATTCAGAAATGAGAAAACACGTTGCTGAGAGATGCGCGTGATGGTTCTTCTGTGATCTTTGTTTAACTATTTTCGCTGCTGAAACAGAACAAAAACTGTCAATATTGCATCTAAAATGTAAGTGACTTGATTGTAACTGTTTTTAACCTGTTGTATGAAATCAATGTCACAGTTTCAATCGTGATTGTATTCAGGAAACAGCCTTCTCGTCAAGTGAGGTTTCTTAACGTTAACTCTTATAAAATGTATAAAAACTCACTATTTATATTTTTATAGTCAGTAAGTTGTTAACTGAGTTTCTTTTTTGTGTTCTGCACTCATTTGTTTACATTTCTCCTGGAGAAGCTGCACGAGCCTCAGCAGCGCAACCTTGCCAAATCAGTAATACATTTCTTGTTACCAAATCAGTAATACATTTATTATCAACTGTTGATTGCAACTTAAAATGAATGTAATAAAATTAGAATAATCTTTTTGTCATTGACGTTCTAATCAGGCTACTCTGGTCGGGCAAATAAAATTCTCTTTCAGGTAGGCCTATTGTATTTATATATAAATATATAGGGATGTGACTGTGGGAAAATTTTCCCACCGGTTAATCGACGTGTGACACCGCTGGGGGCTTTTAAATCGCTATCTTAAAAGTAAAATACGGACGCCCGCACAGATATTAATAATGGTGCTGAGTAGAGCAAGCATATTCAATGAATTAAGTAGGAATTAACTAAAAAACGTTCGCTTTGGTCTGCTCGTTCCTTGCCGTGGGCACGCACAGTTATGAATAATAATAATAATAATACATTTTATTTATAATGCACCTTTCACATACTCAAAGCGCTATAGCATACAGAACAAAAGAGTTTAAACAATCAAACATTGCAGTAAAAAAATAGGTATAAAAAAAATACACAGTTTATAAATTAAAAGCTTGACTAAAAAGTTGTGTCTTAAGAAGTCTCTTAAAACAAAACACACACATTCCAGAAATGCAATCTTGACATCGTAGTCTGTTCATTGTTGCGCATGTGAAGAGGATAATTTTGCCCTTCAATAGTGGAACGGATCTCCAGGATTATTATTCAATAATGGAATATATATATATAATTTTTTTAAGTGTGTTTATATATATATATATATATATATATATATATATATATATATATATATATATATATATATATATATTAGAGGTGGGCATAGATTAATTTTTTTAATCTAGATTAATCTAGATTAATTTTGAAATTAATCTAGATTAATCTAGATTAAAATGGCTCATTTGAATTCTGCCGAAGGCATTCAGAATATGTGTGCTACCCAAATAATGACTATAAAAGTAGGCTAAGTCTTTGAGAACGGGTTTCTCAAGCCAGGTGGCGCATTAGACCAGGGGCTCATCTCAGGAACTGTTTCCAAAATGCATCACAAACTGCTTGAGAAAGCTGTTCTACTCATAGACTGTAAAAGGTTACTTCTGTACTGTTACCGTCCGTAGGCAACATAGGCCTATGTTATTATCAACTACTATAGGCTATCAATTAGGGATGGGCGATATGGCCTAAAATCTATATTTTGATATACATTGCAGCCTTTTGCGATAACGATATACAGTATATTATAATAAAACCATTACAGAACAGGTTACACAGACCCTGCTAAACAACTGCTAATTTTTTTTTAAAGGGTATATGTAGTTTTGAGAACATATATTGTGCAAAACTGTAAGTATACAACATAATTTTGCAGATAAATAAAATTTAAGTACACTAGCTGCAGAGATCTTAAGTAGGTCTAATGTTTATTATAGCTTTGAGCTTATGAAACCCCAAATTTAAAGTTATAATATTGTCTAACTGATGTCTTTTCAGTTAAAAAGAAACACAACAACGATTCTTAAAAGCGGGCGTAGACAGAGATTATGTGTTAACGTTACACCACTAAGATATATTGGATTGAGAATAATACGCGCGCGCTGGTAGGCTATTCAGTGATATCATGTTTCGTTTTGAATTTGAGGTGGTAGAACGGATTATTCGTGTGTTAACTTACCGAACCGTTACCCCACACACTCGGATAGTTTGCTGCTGTTTGTCGGACGGCTTAAATCCGAACCAAGTCCAAATAATGGACGTTGCAGCTTTCACTTTCAGCCGTGTTTACTTAAGATGATGACGAATATACGTTGCAGCCGGGTTACCTCGCGGCCGCGGGTAGATTGCGTCATCATAGCTTGTGTAGTAGAGCCATCTTCCAACCCAACTTGGGGAATAGATTAACGGCGATATTTTTTTTATCGCGCGATAAGGGTCTCGCGTTAACACAGCGCGTTAACGCCGATAACGGCCCACCACTAATATATATATATGGAGGGCCCAAGCCGGTGACACCGCCACCCCGGTGCCTTTAGTGTAACTAAAGGCATCAGGGTGGCGGTGCCACCGGCTTGGGCCCGCAATCGCTGCTCGCAGCTATATTTATTATTATTATTATTATTATTCTTCTTCTCCGCATTGAATTGCATTTTTGAGGGCCTAAACATGCGCGAAAACTCACGAAACTTTGCACACGCGTCAGAACTGGCGAAAATTTACATCTGATATAGGTTTCAGAATTGGACGGGGCAAAACGGCTCGATAGCGCCACCTATAAAAGTTCAACGGAGTGCGCCTCCCGCAACGTTCCACGTACGTGCACGAAATTCGGTACATACATGTAATGACCTAATACCTACAAAAAAGTCTGTTTGGAGCATAGCCCTAAACCCAACAGGAAGTCAGCCATTTTGAACTTCCTCCCAGATTTTTGTGCAGTTTTTGACATTTTCAGGCCTCATACTTTAACGAACTCCTCCTACAGTTTTAATCTGATCATCTTCAAATTTGGTGAGTGTAATCTTAAGGCCTTTGCGACGTTAAATTGCGAAGATCTTGAGTTTTCGTCGAAGGGCGGGTCCTCGGCGGCCTGACAAATTTTGATGTTTCGCCATGAAACAGGAAGTTGCTGTAACTCAGGCATGGAATGTCCAATCTGCCCCAAACTTCACACTTTTGATAAGCGTTCTGTCCTGAACACATGACCATGCTCATATTCAGTTATAGTCATAGCGCCACCTGCTGGCAACAGGAAGTGACATGTTTAACACTGTTATGGACTCCTAATAACATATAAAAAAGTGCCAGCAAGTGCTAAACATGCTAACAACATACTAGAAGCATGCTAAAACATGCTAGCAAACTCTTAGCTAAGTGCTAAAGCATGCTATTATTGCAATTAAATAGGAATTTGCTGTAACTCAGGCATGGAATGTCCAATCTGCCCCAAACTTCACACTTTTGATAAGAGTCATGGCCTGAACACATCTACATGAGAATGTTCAATTATAGTAATAGCGCCACCAACTGGCAACAGGAAGTGACATGTTTAACACGTTGATGCCGTTCTAGCAACATGTTAAAAATGCCATTGAGTTCTAAACATGCTAGAAACATGTTAAAACATGCTAACAATGCTTAGCTAAGTGCTAAAGCATGCTAATTCAATGAAACATGACTTTGTTGTTACTCAAGAAGGCAATGTCCAATTTGCACCAAACTTCACACGTTTGATAAGAGTTCTGTCCTGAACACACATCCAAGCTCATATTCAGTTATAGTCATAACGCCACCTACTGGCAACAGAAACTGACATGGTTAACACAGTAATGCAGTACTAACCACATAATTATTGTGTACTAAGCATGCTAGAAACACACTAAACATGCTAGCAACACTTAGCTGAGTCATGAAGCATGCTATTATCACCATTATACAAAACATTTTGTAACTGACTTTGACATACTCTTACTATATATACCTCCTTAAATGTACATTTCCCAACCATGCTCTGTCTTCCTAAAGCCACCGAGTGTTGATGGCACGGGTGCGAGGGCCCTTTCATCGCTGCTTGCAGCTTTAATTAGGGCCCGAGCACCGATGGTGTGAGGACCCTCTTGGAATTGCTCTGTTTATTATTATTATTAATATTATTAGGGCCCGAGCACCGATGGTGTGAGGACCCTCTTGGAATTGCTCTGTTTATTATTAGGGGCCAAGCACCGAAGGTGCGGAGGCAACTATTGTATCTGTTCCCGTTCTTATTAGGGGCCAAGCACCGAAGGTGCGGAGGCACCTATTGTTTCTGTTCGCGTTCTTATTATTATTAGGGGCCAAGCACCGAAGGTGCGTAGGCACCTATTGTATCTGTTCCCGTTCTTATTATTATTATTCTTCCGTTTCTTCCGACTGGGTGTCTATGGCAGCCCATAGAACCGATTGCGGGAAAGTTGTTTTGGATTGAAATTCTGATAGAGGACTCTCCCAACATTAAATACACCAATTTTGTTGTTTCTAAGTCATTCCCTCTAGCGCCACCACCTGTCCAAAGTTTCACTTTTATTTTGCTAATTACTTTTGAACCGTGAGGTCAATCAACAAAATTCTTTTTTCCTCTGATTCCTGAGCTCACGCCGATTCGATTGCACCCTATGACTTCATTTTCCGTCATAACAATATGGCCGGCATTTTTAATTTTTCGTAAAACCTACTTTTTCGAACTCGTCCTAGACGGTTTGTCCGATTCGCACGAAAATTGAACCAGATCATCTTCAGGCAGTGCTGACAAAAAGTTATGGAATTCAAATTGATTCGTTAAACCGTTTTCGAAAAACGCTCGAACTAATTTTACGTAGCGCCTGCAAAAACAGTCGTAGGGCTCTATCTCCGCAACGGTTTATCGTATTCAGACCAAACTTGGTACATGTCATCACAGGTATGACCTGAGGCTACATGCTGTGTTTCGGCGCAGCGCCACCTACTGGTCCGGAGATATGGAAAATGGCTATTTTTGCTTATAGGTTTTGAACAGTTTGTCCAAAAATCATAAAATTGGTCTCGTTAGATTCAGGGCAACATGCCGATTCGACAGATATCCAATTTGACCATATCGGCCATTTTGACTGTCAGCCATTTTGAATTTTGTGCTAAAATGCTGTATTTTATGAACGCATGAACGAATTGTTACGAAACTTGGTATTGGTCATCATCACAATGTCCTGAAGGAACCTGAGAACTTTCGAAACAGCGCCACCTAGTGGTGAATTTTTTTCCCAAATGCTTATAACTTTGGGTGTGGTCGACTTATTTTCACGAGACTCATCTCATTACAGTCCTGAATCGTTGCCGAGTCCCACGATACCAAACATGCTAGGTTTCGCCTTACGGTTTGTGTAGCGTTGTGATTTAGCGCTTAAAAAACATTTGGCTATATCTTCGAAACCGATAGTCCGATCAAGACGAAACCACCGTCAGAAGTTTGGAAACATAGGTCGATAGCCATACGCCAATGCCCAAATGCAAAAATATTGATGTTTAGGGGTAGTAAAATCCAATCAAAGTCATGTGTCAGTCATTTTTTACGTGTTTTTTCATATAAATGTCTATAACTCCGAAGCGAATTGAGATATCTTCACCAAAATTGACACACATATGTATGGGCTCACTCTGAGGACACATAAAAAAAATGGTGTGACTGAGCCTCTTGGTGGCGCTATAACAGAACAAAACATGAAATTCCCATTGACTTCAATACAGTTTTGTGAAATAAAATGCTATACTAAACAAATGCATTGGTGTAATATTACGAAACTCAGAATGTGCCATCAGCTCCATCCCCTGAAGGTACCCGAAAGATTTCGAGACAGCGCCACCTAGTGGTCAAAAGTTATAACAAAATTTCCAAAAAGGCTAATAACTTTTGAATAAATCTGGCTATTGAAATGCCACTGGTCTTAATAGATTCCCTGGGTCAAGCCGAGAACATAGATACCAAGTTTTCCTTATTTGGCCAAACTTCCTGTCCGCCATCTTGATTTTCATTCAAAACCTACTTTTTCGAACTCCTCCTAGACCGTTTGTCCGATTTTCACCAAAATCGAATCGTATCATCTCCAGACTGTGCCGACTAAAAGTTATGGATTTCGTGTCGATAGACGAAACTGTTTTCGTATAGCGCAGCAGCAAAGTTGAGGCATGATGCCAAAAGCACTATTCAGGCTTTATCTCTGAAATCCCTTGAAATATTGACACCAAACTTTGTATATGTCATTGTCACTTCACTCTGACCACATCACATCAGTTTTGTAACTGCTCCACCTATTGGTCGAAAGTGATAATCCATTAAATCATATTTTAAATGACTTTTTATATGATTTTTCAGCCATTTCGCCTAAAATCCTCTTTAAATGTATTTAATTGCTCATTGTTCCAGTTGGTCTGACACCTTCAGCCATGTTGGCATATCCTGTCATCTGCTTGCGCTTGGCCCCGATAATTGCTGCTTGCAGCTATATTTAGGGGCCAAGCACCGAAGGTGCGTAGGCACCTATTGTATCTGTTCCCGTTCTTATTATTATTATTCTTCCGTTTCTTCCGACTGGGTGTCTATGGCAGCCCATAGAACCGATTGCGGGAAAGTTGTTTTGGATTGACATTCTGATAGAGGACTCTCCCAACATTAAATACACCAATTTTGTTGTTTCTAAGTCATTCCCTCTAGCGCCACCACCTGTCCAAAGTTTCACTTTTATTTTGCTAATAACTTTTGAACCGTGAGGTCAATCAACAAAATTCTTTTTTCCTCTGATTCCTGAGCTCATGCCGATTCGATTGCACCCTATGACTTCATTTTCCGTCATAACAATATGGCCGCCATTTTTAATTTTTCGTAAAACCTACTTTTTCGAACTCGTCCTAGACGGTTTGTCCGATTCGCACGAAAATTGAACCAGATCATCTTCAGGCAGTGCTGACAAAAAGTTATGGAATTCAAATTGATTCGTTAAACCGTTTTCGAAAAACGCTCGAACTAATTTTACGTAGCGCCTGCAAAAACAGTCGTAGGGCTCTATCTCCGCAACGGTTTATCGTATTCAGACCAAACTTGGTACATGTCATCACAGGTATGACCTGAGGCTACATGCTGTGTTTCGGCGCAGCGCCACCTACTGGTCCGGAGATATGGAAAATGGCTATTTTTGCTTATAGGTTTTGAACAGTTTGTCCAAAAATCATAAAATTGGTCTCGTTAGATTCAGGGCAACATGCCGATTCGACTGATATCCAATTTGACCATATCGGCCATTTTGACTGTCAGCCATTTTGAATTTTGTGCTAAAATGCTGTATTTTATGAACGCATGAACGAATTGTTACGAAACTTGGTATTGGTCATCATCACGATGTCCTGAAGGAACCTGAGAACTTTCGAAACAGCGCCACCTAGTGGTGAATTTTTTTTCCCAAATGCTTATAACTTTGGGTGTGGTCAACTTATTTTCACGAGACTCATCTCATTACAGTCCTGAATCGTTGCCGAGTCCCACGATACCAAACATGCTAGGTTTCGCCTTACGGTTTGTGTAGCGTTGTGATTTAGCGCTTAAAAAACATTTGGCTATATCTTCGAAACCGATAGTCCGATCAAGACGAAACCACCGTCAGAAGTTTGGAAACATAGGTCGATAGCTATATGCCAATGCCCAAATGCAAAAATATTGATGTTTAGGGGTAGTAAATTCCAATCAAAGTCATGTGTCAGTCATTTTTTACGTGTTTTTTCATATAAATGTCTATAACTCCGAAGTGAATTGAGATATCTTCACCAAAATTGACACACATATGTATGGGCTCACTCTGAGGACACATAAAAAAAAATGGTGTGACTGAGCCTCTTGGTGGCGCTATAACAGAACAAAACATGAAATTCCCATTGACTTCAATACAGTTTTGTGAAATAAAATGCTATACTAAACAAATGCATTGGTGTAATATTACGAAACTCAGAATGTGCCATCAGCTCCATCCCTTGAAGGTACCCAAAAGATTTCGAGACAGCGCCACCTAGTGGTCAAAAGTTATAACAAAATTTCCAAAAAGGCTAATAACTTTTGAATAAATCTGGCTATTGAAATGCCACTGGTCTTAATAGATTCCCTGGGTCAAGCCGAGAACATAGATACCAAGTTTTCCTTATTTGGCCAAACTTCCTGTCCGCCATCTTGATTTTCATTCAAAACCTACTTTTTCGAACTCCTCCTAGACCGTTTGTCCGATTTTCACCAAAATCGAATCGTATCATCTCCAGACTGTGCCGACTAAACGTTATGGATTTCGTGTCGATAGACGAAACTGTTTTCGTACAGCGCAGCAGCAAAGTTGAGGCATGATGCCAAAAGCACTATTCAGGCTTTATCTCTGAAATCCCTTGAAATATTGACACCAAACTTTGTATATGTCATTGTCACTTCACTCTGACCACATCACATCAGTTTTGTAACTGCTCCACCTATTGGTCGAAAGTGATAATCCATTAAATCATATTTTAAATGACTTTTTATATGATTTTTCAGCCATTTCGCCTAAAATCCTCTTTAAATGTATTTAATTGCTCATTGTTCCAGTTGGTCTGACACCTTCAGCCATGTTGGCATATCCTGTCATCTGCTTGCGCTTGGCCCCGATAATTGCTGCTTGCAGCTATATTTAGGGGCCAAGCACCGAAGGTGCGGAGGCACCTATTGTATCTGTTCCGTTTCTTATTATTATTATTATTATTAGGGGCCAAGCACCGAAGGTGCGGAGGCACCTATTGTATCTGTTCCCGTTCTTATTATTATTCTTCATTTTTCCGACTGGGAGTCTATGGCAGCCCATAGAACCGATTACGGGAAAGTTGTTTTGGTTTGACATTCTGATAGAGGACATTCCCAACATTAAATACACCAATTTTGGTGTTTCTAAGTCATTCCCTCTAGCGCCACCACCTGTCCAAAGTTTCACTTTTATTATGCTAATAACTTTTGAACCGTAAGGCCAATCAACAAAATTATTTTTTCCTCTGTTTCCTGAGCTCATACCGATTCGATTGCACCCTATGACGTCATTTTCCGTCATATAAATATAGCCGCCATTTTGAATTTTTCTAAAAACCTACTTTTTCGAACTCGTCCTAGACGGTTTGTCCGATTTGCACGAAAATTGAACCAGATCCTCTTCAGGCAGTGCTGACCAAAAGTTATGGAATTCAAATTGATTCGTCAAACCGTTTTCGATAAACACTCAAACTAATTTTACGTAGCGGCTGCAAAAACAGTCGTAAGGGTGTATCTCCGCAACGCTTTATCGTATTCAGACCAAACTTGGTACAAGTCATCACAAGCATGACCTGAGGCAACATGCTGTGTTTTGGCGCAGCGCCACCTACTGGTCCGGAGATATGAAAAATGGCTATTTTTGCTTATAACTTCTGAACAGTTTGTCCAAAAATCATAAAATTGGTCTTGTTAGATTCAGGGCGACATGCCGAGTCGACTGATATCCAATTTTGCCATATCGGCCATTTTGACTGTCGGCCATTTTGAATTTTGTGCTAAAATGCTGTATTTTAACAATGCATGAACGGATTGTTACGAATCTTGGTATGGGTCATCAGCACGATGTCCTGAAGAAGTGTGAGAAGTTTCGAAACAGCGCCACCTAGTGGTGAATTTTTTTTTTCAAATGCTTATAACTTTGGGTGTGGTCGACTTATTTTCACGAAACTCATCTCATTAGACTCCTGAATTGTTGCCGAGTCCAACGATACCAAACATGCTAGGTTTTGCCTTACGGTTTGTGTAGCGTTGTGATTTAGCGCTTAAAAAACAGTAGGCTATATCTTCGAAACTGATTGTCCGATCGAGACGAAACCACCGTCAGAAGTTTGGAAACATAGGTCGATAGCTATACGCCAATGCCCAAATGCGAAAATATTGATGTTTAGGGGTAGTAATATTCAATCAAAGTCATGTGTCAGTCATTTTTTACGTGTTTTTTCATATAAATGTCTATAACTCCGAAGCAAATTGAGATTTTTGCACCAAAATCGACACATATATGTATGGGCTCACTCTGAGGACACATAAAAAAAATGGTGGGACTGAGCCTCTTGGTGGCGCTATAATAGAACAAAACATGAAATTCCCATTGACTTCAATGCAGTTTTGTGAAATAAAATGCTATACTTAACAAATGCATTGGTGTAATATTACGAAACTCAGAATGTGCCATCAGCACCATCCCCTGAAGGTACCCAAAATATTTAGAGACAGCGCCACCTAGTGGTCAAAAGTTATAACAACATTTCCAAAACTGCTAATAACTTTTGAATACATCAGCCTATGTAAATGCCACTGGTCTTTATAGATTCCTTGGGTCAAGCCGAGAACATAGATACCAAATTTTCCTTATTTGGTCAAACTTCTTGTCCGCCATCTTGATTTTCATTCAAAACCTACTTTTTCAAACTCCTCCTAGACCGTTTGTCCGATTTTCACCAAAATCGAATCGTATCATCTCCAGACCGTGCCGACTAAAAGTTATGGATTTCGTGTCGATAGACGAAACCGTTTTCGTATAGCGCAGCAGCAAAGTTGAGGCATAATGCTAATAGCACTAATTCAGGCTTTATCTCTGCAATGCCTTGACATATTGACACCAAACTTTGTATGTGTCATTGTAACTTCACTCTGACCACATCACATCAGTTTTGTAACTGCGCCACCTATTGGTCGAAAGTGATAATCCATCAAATCATATTTTTAATTATTGTTTCTATGATTTTTCAGGCATTTTGCCAAAAATCCTCTTTAAATGTCTTTAATTGCTCATTGTTGCAGTTGGTCTGACACTTGCAGACATGTTGGCATGTCTTGTCGTCTTATTCTGCTTGGCCCCGGTAATGGCTGCTTGCAGCTATATTTAGGGGCCAAGCACCGAAGGTGCGGAGGCACCTATTGTATCTGTTCCGTTTCTTATTATTATTATTATTATTATTATTATTATTATTCTTCCGCCATGGGAGTCTATGGCAGCCCATAGAACCGATTGCGGGAAAGTTGTTTTGGTTTGACATTCTGATAGAGGACCGTCTCAACATTAAATACACCAATTTTGGTGTTTCTAAGTCATTCCCTCTAGCGCCACCACCTGTCCAAAGTTTCACTTTTATTTTGCTAATAACTTTTGAACCGTAAGGCCAATCAGCGAAATTCTTTTTTCCTCTGATTCCTGAGCTCATGGCGATTCGATTGCACCCTATGACGTCATTTGCCGTCATAAAAATATGGCCGCCATCTTGAATTTTCAAAAAAAGCTACTTTTTCGAACTCGTCCTAGACGGTTTGTCCGATTTGCACGAAAATTGAACCAGATCATCTTCAGGTAGTGCTGACAAAAAGTTATGGAATTCAAATGGATTCGTCAAACCGTTTTCAATAAACGCACAAATACATTTTACGTAGCGCTAGCAAAAACAGTCGTAAGGCCGTATCTCCGCAACGGTTTATCGTATTCAGACCAAACTTGGTACTTGTACTCACAAGCATGACCTGAGGCTACATGCTGTGTTTCGGCGCAGCGCCACCTACTGGTCCGGAGATATGAAAAATGGCTATTTTTGCTTATAACTTCTGAACAGTTTGTCCAAAAATCATACAATTGGTCTCGTTAGATTCAGGGCAACATGCCGAGTCGACTGATATCCAATTTTGCCATATCGGTCATTTTGGCTGTCGGCCATTTTGAATTTTGTGCTAAAATTCTGTATTTTATGAACGCATGAACGGATTGTTACGAAACGTGGTATGGGTCATCAGCACGATGCCCTGAATGAGCCTGAGAAGTTTCGAAACAGCGCCACCTAGTGGTGAATTTTTTTTTCCAAATGCTTATAACTTTGGGTGTGGTCGACTTATTTTCACGAAACTCATCTTTTTAGACTCCTGAATCGTTGCCGAGTCCTACGATACCAAACATGCTAGGTTTCGCCTTACGGTTTGTGTAGCGTTGTGATTTAGCGCTTAAAAAACATTTGGCTATATCTTTGAAACCGCTAGTCCGATCGAGACGAAACCACCGTCAGAAGTTTGGAAACATAGGTCGATAGCTATACGCCAATGCCCAAATGCGAAAATATTGATGTTTAGGGGTACTAATTTCCAATCAAAGTCATGTGTCAGTCATTTTTTTCGTGTTTTTTCATATAAATGTCTATAACTCCGAAGCAAATTGAGATTTTTGCACCAAAATCGACACATATATGTATGGGCTCACTCTGAGGACACATAAAAAAAATGGTGGGACTGAGCCTCTTGGTGGCGCTATAATAGAACAAAACATGAAATTCCCATTGACTTCAATGCAGTTTTGTGAAATAAAATGCTATACTAAACAAATGCATTGGTGTAATATTACGAAACTCAGAATGTGCCATCAGCACCATCCCCTGAAGGTACCCAAAATATTTAGAGACAGCGCCACCTAGTGGTCAAAAGTTATAACAACATTTCCAAAACTGCTAATAACTTTTGAATACATCGGCCTATGTAAATGCCACTGGTCTTAATAGATTCCTTGGGTCAAGCCGAGAACATAGATACCAAATTTTCCTTATTTGGTCAAACTTCTTGTCCGCCATCTTGATTTTCATTCAAAACCTACTTTTTCGAACTCCTCCTAGACCGTTTGTCCGATTTTCACCAAAATCGAATCGTATCATCTCCAGACCGTGCCGACTAAAAGTTATGGATTTCGTGTCGATAGACGAAACCGTTTTCGTATAGCGCAGCAGCAAAGTTGAGGCATGATGCTAATAGCATTAATTAAGGCTTTATCTCTGCAATGCCTTGACATATTGACACCAAACTTTGTATGTGTCATTGTAACTTCACTCTGACCACATCACATCAGTTTTGTAACTGCGCCACCTATTGGTCGAAAGTGATAATCCATCAAATCATATTTTTATTTATTGTTTCTATGATTTTTCAGGCATTTTGCCTAAAATCCTCTTTAAATGTCTTTAATTGCTCATTGTTGCAGTTGGTCTGACACTTTCAGACATGTCGGCATGTCTTGTCGTCTTATTCAGCTTGGCCCCGGTAATGGCTGCTTGCAGCTATATTTATTATTATTATTATTCTTCCGCCATGGGAGTCTATGGCAGCCCATAGAACCGATTGCGGGAAAGTTGTTTTGGTTTGACATTCGGATAGAGGACCGTCTCAACATTAAATACACCAATTTTGGTGTTTCTAAGTCATTCCCTCTAGCGCCACCACCTGTCCAAAGTTTCACTTTTATTTTGCTAATAACTTTTGAACCGTAAGGCCAATCAGCGAAATTCTTTTTTCCTCTGATTCCTGAGCTCATGGCGATTCGATTGCACCCTATGACGTCATTTGCCGTCATAAAAATATGGCCGCCATCTTGAATTTTCAAAAAAAGCTACTTTTTCGAACTCGTCCTAGACGGTTTGTCCGATTTGCACGAAAATTGAACCAGATCATCTTCAGGTAGTGCTGACAAAAAGTTATGGAATTCAAATGGATTCGTCAAACCGTTTTCAATAAACGCACAAATACATTTTACGTAGCGCTAGCAAAAACAGTCGTAAGGCCGTATCTCCGCAACGGTTTATCGTATTCAGACCAAACTTGGTACTTGTACTCACAAGCATGACCTGAGGCTACATGCTGTGTTTCGGCGCAGCGCCACCTACTGGTCCGGAGATATGAAAAATGGCTATTTTTGCTTATAACTTCTGAACAGTTTGTCCAAAAATCATACAATTGGTCTCGTTAGATTCAGGGCAACATGCCGAGTCGACTGATATCCAATTTGACCATATCGGTCATTTTGGCTGTCGGCCATTTTGAATTTTGTGCTAAAATTCTGTATTTTATGAACGCATGAACGGATTGTTACGAAACGTGGTATGGGTCATCAGCACAATGCCCTGAATGAGCCTGAGAAGTTTCGAAACAGCGCCACCTAGTGGTGAATTTTTTTTTTCAAATGCTTATAACTTTGGGTGTGGTCGACTTATTTTCACGAAACTCATCTTTTTAGACTCCTGAATCGTTGCCGAGTCCTACGATACCAAACATGCTAGGTTTCGCCTTACGGTTTGTGTAGCGTTGTGATTTAGCGCTTAAAAAACATTTGGCTATATCTTTGAAACCGCTAGTCCAATCGAGACGAAACCACCGTCAGAAGTTTGGAAACATAGGTCGATAGCTATACGTCAATGCCCAAATGCGAAAATATTGATGTTTAGGGGTACTAATTTCCAATCAAAGTCATGTGTCAGTCATTTTTTTCGTGTTTTTTCATATAAATGTCTATAACTCCGAAGCGAATTGAGATATTTTCACCAAAATTGACACACATATGTATGGGCTCACTCTGAGGACACGTAAAAAAAATTGTGGGACTGAGCCTCTTGGTGGCGCTATAATTGAACAAAATATGAAATTCCCATTGACTTCAATACAGTTTTGTGAAATAAAATGCTATACTAAACAAATGCATTGGTGTAATATTACGAAACTCAGATTGTGTCATCAGCACCATCCCCTGAAGGCAACCAAAATATTTCAAGACAGCGCCACCTAGTGGTCAAAAGTTATAACAAAATTTCCAAAAAGGCTAATAACTTTTGAATAAATCTGGCTATTGAAATGCCACAGGTCTTAATAGATTCCTTGGGTCAAGCCGAGAACATAGATACCAAGTTTTCCTTATTTGGCCAAACTTCCTGTCCGCCACCTTGATTTTCATTCAAAACCTACTTTTTCGAACTCCTCCTAGACCGTTTGTCCGATTTTCACCAAAATCGAATCGTATCATCTCCAGACTGTGCCGACAAAAAGTTATGGATTTCGTGTCGATTGATGAAACCGTTTTCGTATAGCACAGCAGCAAAGTTGAGGCATGATGCCAAAATGACTATTCAGGCTTTATATCTGCAATGCCTCGACATATTGACACAAAACTTTGTATGTGTCACTGTCTCCTTACTCTGACCACACCACATCAATTTCGTAACAGCGCCACCTTTTGGTCAAAAGTGACAATCCATTAAATCATATTTTGAATCACTTTTTACATGATTTTTCAGCCATTTCGCCTAAAATCCTCTTTAAATGTCTTTAATTGCTCATTGTTGCAGTTGGTCTGACACTTTCAGACATGTTGGCATGTCTTGTCGTCTTATTCTGCTTGGCCCCGGTAATTGCTGCTTGCAGCTATATTTATTATTATTATTATTATTCTTCCGCCATGGGAGTCTATGGCAGCCCATAGAACCGATTGCGGGAAAGTTGTTTTGGTTTGACATTCTGATAGAGGACCGTCTCAACATTAAATACACCAATTTTGGTGTTTCTAAGTCATTCCCTCTAGCGCCACCACCTGTCCAAAGTTTCACTTTTATTTTGCTAATAACTTTTGAACCGTAAGGCCAATCAGCGAAATTCTTTTCTCCTCTGATTCCTGAGCTCATGGCGATTCGATAGCACCCTATGACGTCATTTGCCGTCATAAAAATATGGCCGCCATCTTGAATTTTCAAAAAAAGCTACTTTTTCGAACTCGTCCTAGACGGTTTGTCCGATTTGCACGAAAATTGAACCAGATCATCTTCAGGTAGTGCTGACAAAAAGTTATGGAATTCAAATGGATTCGTCAAACCGTTTTCAATAAACGCACAAATATATTTTACGTAGCGCTAGCAAAAACAGTCGTAAGGCCGTATCTCCGCAACGGTTTATCGTATTCAGACCAAACTTGGTACATGTACTCACAAGCATGACCTGAGGCTACATGCTGTGTTTCGGCGCAGCGCCACCTACTGGTCCGGAGATATGAAAAATGGCTATTTTTGCTTATTACTTCTGAACAGTTTGTCCAAAAATCATACAATTGGTCTCGTTAGATTCAGGGCAACATGCCGAGTCGACTGATATCCAATTTGACCATATCGGTCATTTTGGCTGTCGGCCATTTTGAATTTTGTGCTAAAATTCTGTATTTTATGAACGCATGAACGGATTGTTACGAAACGTGGTATGGGTCATCAGCACAATGCCCTGAATGAGCCTGAGAAGTTTCGAAACAGCGCCACCTAGTGGTGAATTTTTTTTTTCAAATGCTTATAACTTTGGGTGTGGTCGACTTATTTTCACGAAACTCATCTTTTTAGACTCCTGAATCGTTGCCGAGTCCTACGATACCAAACATGCTAGGTTTTGCCTTACGGTTTGTGTAGCGTTGTGATTTAGCGCTTAAAAAACATTTGGCTATATCTTCGAAACCGCTAGTCCGATCGAGACGAAACCACCGTCAGAAGTTTGGAAACATAGGTCGATAGCTATACGCCAATGCCCAAATGCGAAAATATTGATGTTTAGGGGTACTAATTTCCAATCAAAGTCATGTGTCAGTCATTTTTTTCGTGTTTTTTCATATAAATGTCTATAACTCCGAAGCGAATTGAGATATTTTCACCAAAATTGACACACATATGTATGGGCTCACTCTGAGGACACGTAAAAAAAATGGTGGGACTGAGCCTCTTGGTGGCGCTATAATTGAACAAAATATGAAATTCCCATTGACTTCAATACAGTTTTGTGAAATAAAATGCTATACTAAACAAATGCATTGGTGTAATATTACGAAACTCAGATTGTGTCATCAGCACCATCCCCTGAAGGCAACCAAAATATTTCAAGACAGCGCCACCTAGTGGTCAAAAGTTATAACAAAATTTCCAAAAAGGCTAATAACTTTTGAATAAATCTGGCTATTGAAATGCCACGGGTCTTAATAGATTCCTTGGGTCAAGCCGAGAACATAGATACCAAGTTTTCCTTATTTGGCCAAACTTCCTGTCCGCCATCTTGATTTTCATTCAAAACCTACTTTTTCGAACTCCTCCTAGACCGTTTGTCCGATTTTCACCAAAATCGAATCGTATCATCTCCAGATTGTGCCGACAAAAAGTTATGGATTTCGTGTTGATTGATGAAACCGTTTTCGTATAGCACAGCAGCAAAGTTGAGGCATGATGCCAAAATGACTATTCAGGCTTTATATCTGCAATGCCTCGACATATTGACACAAAACTTTGTATGTGTCACTGTCTCCTTACTCTGACCACACCACATCAATTTCGTAACAGCGCCACCTTTTGGTCAAAAGTGACAATCCATTAAATCATATTTTGAATCACTTTTTACATGATTTTTCAGCCATTTCGCCTAAAATCCTCTTTAAATGTCTTTAATTGCTCATTGTTGCAGTTGGTCTGACACTTTCAGACATGTTGGCATGTCTTGTCGTCTTATTCTGCTTGGCCCCGGTAATTGCTGCTTGCAGCTATATTTATTAGGGGCCAAGCACCGAAGGTGCGGAGGCACCTATTGTATCTGTTCCGTTTCTTATTATTATTATTATTAGGGGCCAAGCACCGAAGGTGCGGAGGCACCTATTGTTTTCGTTCCCGTTCTTATTAGGGGCCAAGCACCGAAGGTGCGGAGGCACCTATTGTATCTGTTCCGTTTCTTATTATTATTATTATTATTATTATTATTATTCTTCCGCCATGGGAGTCTATGGCAGCCCATAGAACCGATTGCGGGAAAGTTGTTTTGGTTTGACATTCTGATAGAGGACCGTCTCAACATTAAATACACCAATTTTGGTGTTTCTAAGTCATTCCCTCTAGCGCCACCACCTGTCCAAAGTTTCACTTTTACTTTGCTAATAACTTTTGAACCGTAAGGCCAATCAGCGAAATACTTTTTTTCTCTGATTCCGGAGCTCATGGCGATTCGATTGCACCCTATGACGTCATTTTCCGTCATAAAAATATGGCCGCCATCTTGAATTTTCAAAAAAAGCTACTTTTTCGAACTCGTCCTAGACGGTTTGTCCGATTTGCACGAAAATTTAACCAGATCATCTTCAGGTAGTGCTGACAAAAAGTTATGGAATTCAAATGGATTCGTCAAACCGTTTTCGATAAACGCACAAATACATTTTACGTAGCGCTAGCAAAAACAGTCGTAAGGCCGTATCTCCGCAACGGTTTATCGTATTCAGACCAAACTTGGTACTTGTACTCACAAGCATGACCTGAGGCTACATGCTGTGTTTCGGCGCAGCGCCACCTACTGGTCCGGAGATATGAAAAATGGCTATTTTTGCTTATAACTTCTGAACAGTTTGTCCAAAAATCATACAATTGGTCTCGTTAGATTCAGGGCAACATGCCGAGTCGACTGATATCCAATTTGACCATATCGGTCATTTTGGCTGTCGGCCATTTTGAATTTTGTGCTAAAATTCTGTATTTTATGAACGCATGAACGGATTGTTACGAAACGTGGTATGGGTCATCAGCACAATGCCCTGAATGAGCCTGAGAAGTTTCGAAACAGCGCCACCTAGTGGTGAATTTTTTTTTTCAAATGCTTATAACTTTGGGTGTGGTCGACTTATTTTCACGAAACTCATCTTTTTAGACTCCTGAATCGTTGCCGAGTCCTACGATACCAAACATGCTAGGTTTTGCCTTACGGTTTGTGTAACGTTGTGATTTAGCGCTTAAAAAACATTTGGCTATATCTTTGAAACCGCTAGTCCGATCGAGACGAAACCACCGTCAGAAGTTTGGAAACATAGGTCGATAGCTAAACGCCAATGCCCAAATGCGAAAATATTGATGTTTAGGGGTACTAATTTCCAATCAAAGTCATGTGTCAGTCATTTTTTTCGTGTTTTTTCATATAAATGTCTATAACTCCGAAGCGAATTGAGATATTTTCACCAAAATTGACACACATATGTATGGGCTCACTCTGAGGACACGTAAAAAAAATTGTGGGACTGAGCCTCTTGGTGGCGCTATAATTGAACAAAATATGAAATTCCCATTGACTTCAATACAGTTTTGTGAAATAAAATGCTATACTAAACAAATGCATTGGTGTAATATTACGAAACTCAGATTGTGTCATCAGCACCATCCCCTGAAGGCAACCAAAATATTTCAAGACAGCGCCACCTAGTGGTCAAAAGTTATAACAAAATTTCCAAAAAGGCTAATAACTTTTGAATAAATCTGGCTATTGAAATGCCACGGGTCTTAATAGATTCCTTGGGTCAAGCCGAGAACATAGATACCAAGTTTTCCTTATTTGGCCAAACTTCCTGTCCGCCATCTTGATTTTCATTCAAAACCTACTTTTTCGAACTCCTCCTAGACCGTTTGTCCGATTTTCACCAAAATCGAATCGTATCATCTCCAGACTGTGCCGACAAAAAGTTATGGATTTCGTGTCGATTGATGAAACCGTTTTCGTATAGCACAGCAGCAAAGTTGAGGCATGATGCCAAAATGACTATTCAGGCTTTATATCTGCAATGCCTCGACATATTGACACAAAACTTTGTATGTGTCACTGTCTCCTTACTCTGACCACACCACATCAATTTCGTAACAGCGCCACCTTTTGGTCAAAAGTGACAATCCATTAAATCATATTTTGAATCACTTTTTACATGATTTTTCAGCCATTTCGCCTAAAATCCTCTTTAAATGTCTTTAATTGCTCATTGTTGCAGTTGGTCTGACACTTTCAGACATGTTGGCATGTCTTGTCGTCTTATTCTGCTTGGCCCCGGTAATTGCTGCTTGCAGCTATATTTATTATTATTATTCTTCTTCTTCTTCCGCTCTTGGAGTCTATGGCAGCCCATAGAACCGATTGCGGGAAAGTTGTTTTGGTTTGACATTCTGATAGAGCACAGTCCCAACATTAAATACACCAATTTTGGTGTTTCTAAGTCATTCCCTCTAGCGCCACCACCTGTCCAAAGTTTCACTTTTATTTTGCTAATAACTTTTGAACTGTAAGGCCAATCAACAAAATTATTTTTTCCTCTGATTCCTGAGCTCATGCCGATTCGATTGCATCCTATGACTTCATTTTCTGTAATAAAAATATGGCCGCCATTTTGATTCATTCGAAAAACCTACTTTTTCGAACTCGTCCTAGACGGTTTGTCCGATTTGCACGAAAATTGAACCAGATCATCTTCAGGCAGTGCTGACCAAAAGTTATGGAATTCAAATTGATTCGTCAAACCGTTTTCAATAAACGCACGAACAAATTTTACGTAGCGCCTGCAAAAACAGTCGTAAGGCTGTATCTCTGCAACGGTTTATCGTATTCAGACCAAACTTGGTACATGTCATCACAAGCATGACCTGAGGCTACATGCTGCGTTTCGGCGCAGCGCCACCTACTGGTCCGGAGATATGAAAAATGGCTATTTTTGCTTATAACTTCTGAACAGTTTGTCCAAAAATCATAAAATTGGTCTCGTTAGATTCAGGGCGACATGCCGAGTCGACTGATATCCAATTTTACCATATCGGCCATTTTGACTGTCGGCCATTTTGAATTATGTGCTAAAATGCTGTATTTTATGAACGCATGAACGGATTGTTACGAAACTTGGCATGGGTCATCAGCACGATGTCCTGAAGGAGTGTGAGAAGTTTCGAAACAGCGCCACCTAGTGGGGAATTTTTTTTTTCAAATGCTTATAACTTTGGGTGCGGTCGACTTATTTTCACGAGACTCATCTAATTAGACTCCTGAAACCTTGCCGAGTCCTACGATACCAAACATGCTAGGTTTCGCCTTACGGTTTGTGTAGCGTTGTGATTTAGCGCTTAAAAAACATTAGGCTATATCTTCGAAACCGCTTGTCCGATCGAGACGAAACCACCGTCAGAAGTTTGGAAACATAGGTCGATAGTTATATACCAATGCCCAAATGCGAAAATATTGATGTTTAGGGGTAGTAAAATTCAAACAAAGTCATGTGTCAGTCATTTTTTACGTGTTTTTTCATATAAATGTTTATAACTCTAAAGCAAATTGAGATATTTTCACCAAAACTGACACACATATGTATGGGCTCACTCTGAGGACACGTAAAAAAAAATTGTGGGACTGAGCCTCTTGGTGGCGCTATAATAGAACAAAACATGAAATTCCCATTGACTTCAATACAGTTTTGTGAGATAAAATGCTATTTTCATTCAAAACCTACTTTTTCGAACTCCTCCCACACCGTTTGTCCGATTTTCACCAAAATCGAATCGTATCATCCCCAGACTGTGCCGACTAAAAGTTATGGATTTCGTGTCAATTGACGAAACCGTTTTCGTATAGCGCAGCAGCAAATTTGAGGCATGATGCTAATAGCACTATTCAGGCTTTATCTCTGCAATGCCTTGACATATTGACACCAAACTTTGTATGTGTCATTGTCTCCTCACTCTGACCACATCACATCAGTTTTGTAACTGCGCCACCTATTTGTCGAAAGTGATAATCCATTAAATCATATTTTTAATTACTGTTTCTATGATTTTTCAGCCATTTCGTCTAAAATCCTCTTTAAATGTCTTTAATTGCTCATTGTTGCAGTTGGTCTGACACTTTCAGACATGTCGGCATGTCTTGTCGTCTTATTCTGCTTGGCCCCGGTAATTGCTGCTTGCAGCTATATTTATTATTATTATTATTATTATTCTTCCTTCTTCCGACTGGGAGTCTATGGCAGCCCATAGAACCGATTGCGGGAAAGTTGTTTTGGTTTGACATTCTGATAGAGGACCGTCTCAACATTAAATACACCAATTTTGGTGTTTCTAAGTCATTCCCTCTAGCGCCACCACCTGTCCAAAATTTCACTTTTATTTTGCTAATAACTTTTGAACCGTAAGGCCAATCAGCGAAATTCTTTTTTCCACTGATTCCTGAGCTCATGGCGATTCGATTGCACCCTATGACGTCATTTGCCGTCATAAAAATATGGCCGCCATCTTGAATTTTCAAAAAAAGCTACTTTTTCGAACTCGTCCTAGACGGTTTGTCCGATTTGCACGAAAATTGAACCAGATCATCTTCAGGTAGTGCTGACAAAAAGTTATGGAATTCAAATGGATTCGTCAAACCGTTTTCGATAAACGCACGAATACATTTTACGTAGCGCTAGCAAAAACAGTCGTAAGGCCGTATCTCCGCAACGGTTTATCGTATTCAGACCAAACTTGGTACTTGTACTCACAAGCATGACCTGAGGCTACATGCTGTGTTTCGGCGCAGCGCCACCTACTGGTCCGGAGATATGAAAAATGGCTATTTTTGCTTATAACTTCTGAACAGTTTGTCCAAAAATCATACAATTGGTCTCGTTAGATTCAGGGCAACATGCCGAGTCGACTGATATCCAATTTGACCATATCGGTCATTTTGGCTGTCGGCCATTTTGAATTTTGTGCTAAAATTCTGTATTTTATGAACGCATGAACGGATTGTTACGAAACGTGGTATGGGTCATCAGCACAATGCCCTGAATGAGCCTGAGAAGTTTCGAAACAGCGCCACCTAGTGGTGAATTTCTTTTTTCAAATGCTTATAACTTTGGGTGTGGTCGACTTATTTTCACGAAACTCATCTTTTTAGACTCCTGAATCATTGCCGAGTCCTACGATACCAAACATGCTAGGTTTTGCCTTACGGTTTGTGTAGCGTTGTGATTTAGCGCTTAAAAAACATTTGGCTATATCTTTGAAACCGCTAGTCCGATCGAGACGAAACCACCGTCAGAAGTTTGGAAACATAGGTCGATAGCTAAATGCCAATGCCCAAATGCGAAAATATTGATGTTTAGGGGTACTAATTTCCAATCAAAGTCATGTGTCAGTCATTTTTTTCGTGTTTTTTCATATAAATGTCTATAACTCCGAAGCAAATTGAGATTTTTGCACCAAAATCGACACATATATGTATGGGCTCACTCTGAGGACACATAAAAAAAATGGTGGGACTGAGCCTCTTGGTGGCGCTATAATAGAACAAAACATGAAATTCCCATTGACTTCAATGCAGTTTTGTGAAATAAAATGCTATACTAAACAAATGCATTGGTGTAATATTACGAAACTCAGAATGTGCCATCAGCACCATCCCCTGAAGGTACCCAAAATATTTAGAGACAGCGCCACCTAGTGGTCAAAAGTTATAACAACATTTCCAAAACTGCTAATAACTTTTGAATACATCGGCCTATGTAAATGCCACTGGTCTTAATAGATTCCTTGGGTCAAGCCGAGAACATAGATACCAAATTTTCCTTATTTGGTCAAACTTCTTGTCCGCCATCTTGATTTTCATTCAAAACCTACTTTTTCGAACTCCTCCTAGACCGTTTGTCCGATTTTCACCAAAATCGAATCGTATCATCTCCAGACCGTGCCGACTAAAAGTTATGGATTTCGTGTCGATAGACGAAACCGTTTTCGTATAGCGCAGCAGCAAAGTTGAGGCATGATGCTAATAGCATTAATTAAGGCTTTATCTCTGCAATGCCTTGACATATTGACACCAAACTTTGTATGTGTCATTGTAACTTCACTCTGACCACATCACATCAGTTTTGTAACTGCGCCACCTATTGGTCGAAAGTGATAATCCATCAAATCATATTTTTAATTATTGTTTCTATGATTTTTCAGGCATTTTGCCTAAAATCCTCTTTAAATGTCTTTAATTGCTCATTGTTGCAGTTGGTCTGACACTTTCAGACATGTCGGCATGTCTTGTCGTCTTATTCTGCTTGGCCCCGGTAATGGCTGCTTGCAGCTATATTTATTATTATTATTATTATTATTCTTCCGCCATGGGAGTCTATGGCAGCCCATAGAACCGATTGCGGGAAAGTTGTTTTGGTTTGACATTCTGATAGAGGACCGTCTCAACATTAAATACACCAATTTTGGTGTTTCTAAGTCATTCCCTCTAGCGCCACCACCTGTCCAAAGTTTCACTTTTATTTTGCTAATAACTTTTGAACCGTAAGGCCAATCAGCGAAATTCTTTTTTCCTCTGATTCCTGAGCTCATGGCGATTCGATTGCACCCTATGACGTCATTTGCCGTCATAAAAATATGGCCGCCATCTTGAATTTTCAAAAAAAGCTACTTTTTCGAACTCGTCCTAGACGGTTTGTCCGATTTGCACGAAAATTGAACCAGATCATCTTCAGGTAGTGCTGACAAAAAGTTATGGAATTCAAATGGATTCGTCAAACCGTTTTCGATAAACGCACGAATACATTTTACGTAGCGCTAGCAAAAACAGTCGTAAGGCCGTATCTCCGCAACGGTTTATCGTATTCAGACCAAACTTGGTACTTGTACTCACAAGCATGACCTGAGGCTACATGCTGTGTTTCGGCGCAGCGCCACCTACTGGTCCGGAGATATGAAAAATGGCTATTTTTGCTTATAACTTCTGAACAGTTTGTCCAAAAATCATACAATTGGTCTCGTTAGATTCAGGGCAACATGCCGAGTCGACTGATATCCAATTTTGCCATATCGGTCATTTTGGCTGTCGGCCATTTTGAATTTTGTGCTAAAATTCTGTATTTTATGAACGCATGAACGGATTGTTACGAAACGTGGTATGGGTCATCAGCACGATGCCCTGAATGAGCCTGAGAAGTTTCGAAACAGCGCCACCTAGTGGTGAATTTTTTTTTTCAAATGCTTATAACTTTGGGTGTGGTCGACTTATTTTCACGAAACTCATCTTTTTAGACTCCTGAATCGTTGCCGAGTCCTACGATACCAAACATGCTAGGTTTCGCCTTACGGTTTGTGTAGCGTTGTGATTTAGCGCTTAAAAAACATTTGGCTATATCTTTGAAACCGCTAGTCCGATCGAGACGAAACCACCGTCAGAAGTTTGGAAACATAGGTCGATAGCTAAACGCCAATGCCCAAATGCGAAAATATTGATGTTTAGGGGTACTAATTTCCAATCAAAGTCATGTGTCAGTCATTTTTTTCGTGTTTTTTCATATAAATGTCTATAACTCCGAAGCGAATTGAGATATTTTCACCAAAATTGACACACATATGTATGGGCTCACTCTGAGGACACGTAAAAAAAATTGTGGGACTGAGCCTCTTGGTGGCGCTATAATTGAACAAAATATGAAATTCCCATTGACTTCAATACAGTTTTGTGAAATAAAATGCTATACTAAACAAATGCATTGGTGTAATATTACGAAACTCAGATTGTGTCATCAGCACCATCCCCTGAAGGCAACCAAAATATTTCAAGACAGCGCCACCTAGTGGTCAAAAGTTATAACAAAATTTCCAAAAAGGCTAATAACTTTTGAATACATCTGGCTATTGAAATGCCACTGGTCTTAATAGATTCCTTGGGTCAAGCCGAGAACATAGATACCAAGTTTTCCTTATTTGGCCAAACTTCCTGTCCGCCATCTTGATTTTCATTCAAAACCTACTTTTTCGAACTCCTCCTAGACCGTTTGTCCGATTTTCACCAAAATCGAATCGTATCATCTCCAGACTGTGCCGACAAAAAGTTATGGATTTCGTGTCGATTGATGAAACCGTTTTCGTATAGCACAGCAGCAAAGTTGAGGCATGATGCCAAAATGACTATTCAGGCTTTATATCTGCAATGCCTCGACATATTGACACAAAACTTTGTATGTGTCACTGTCTCCTTACTCTGACCACACCACATCAATTTCGTAACAGCGCCACCTTTTGGTCAAAAGTGACAATCCATTAAATCATATTTTGAATCACTTTTTACATGATTTTTCAGCCATTTCGCCTAAAATCCTCTTTAAATGTCTTTAATTGCTCATTGTTGCAGTTGGTCTGACACTTTCAGACATGTTGGCATGTCTTGTCGTCTTATTCTGCTTGGCCCCGGTAATTGCTGCTTGCAGCTATATTTATTATTATTATTATTATTATTATTATTCTTCCGCCATGGGAGTCTATGGCAGCCCATAGAACCGATTGCGGGAAAGTTGTTTTGGTTTGACATTCTGATAGAGGACCGTCTCAACATTAAATACACCAATTTTGGTGTTTCTAAGTCATTCCCTCTAGCGCCACCACCTGTCCAAAGTTTCACTTTTATTTTGCTAATAACTTTTGAACCGTAAGGCCAATCAGCGAAATTCTTTTCTCCTCTGATTCCTGAGCTCATGGCGATTCGATAGCACCCTATGACGTCATTTGCCGTCATAAAAATATGGCCGCCATCTTGAATTTTCAAAAAAAGCTACTTTTTCGAACTCGTCCTAGACGGTTTGTCCGATTTGCACGAAAATTGAACCAGATCATCTTCAGGTAGTGCTGACAAAAAGTTATGGAATTCAAATGGATTCGTCAAACCGTTTTCAATAAACGCACAAATATATTTTACGTAGCGCTAGCAAAAACAGTCGTAAGGCCGTATCTCCGCAACGGTTTATCGTATTCAGACCAAACTTGGTACATGTACTCACAAGCATGACCTGAGGCTACATGCTGTGTTTCGGCGCAGCGCCACCTACTGGTCCGGAGATATGAAAAATGGCTATTTTTGCTTATTACTTCTGAACAGTTTGTCCAAAAATCATACAATTGGTCTCGTTAGATTCAGGGCAACATGCCGAGTCGACTGATATCCAATTTGACCATATCGGTCATTTTGGCTGTCGGCCATTTTGAATTTTGTGCTAAAATTCTGTATTTTATGAACGCATGAACGGATTGTTACGAAACGTGGTATGGGTCATCAGCACAATGCCCTGAATGAGCCTGAGAAGTTTCGAAACAGCGCCACCTAGTGGTGAATTTTTTTTTTCAAATGCTTATAACTTTGGGTGTGGTCGACTTATTTTCACGAAACTCATCTTTTTAGACTCCTGAATCGTTGCCGAGTCCTACGATACCAAACATGCTAGGTTTTGCCTTACGGTTTGTGTAGCGTTGTGATTTAGCGCTTAAAAAACATTTGGCTATATCTTCGAAACCGCTAGTCCGATCGAGACGAAACCACCGTCAGAAGTTTGGAAACATAGGTCGATAGCTATACGCCAATGCCCAAATGCGAAAATATTGATGTTTAGGGGTACTAATTTCCAATCAAAGTCATGTGTCAGTCATTTTTTTCGTGTTTTTTCATATAAATGTCTATAACTCCGAAGCGAATTGAGATATTTTCACCAAAATTGACACACATATGTATGGGCTCACTCTGAGGACACGTAAAAAAAATGGTGGGACTGAGCCTCTTGGTGGCGCTATAATTGAACAAAATATGAAATTCCCATTGACTTCAATACAGTTTTGTGAAATAAAATGCTATACTAAACAAATGCATTGGTGTAATATTACGAAACTCAGATTGTGTCATCAGCACCATCCCCTGAAGGCAACCAAAATATTTCAAGACAGCGCCACCTAGTGGTCAAAAGTTATAACAAAATTTCCAAAAAGGCTAATAACTTTTGAATAAATCTGGCTATTGAAATGCCACGGGTCTTAATAGATTCCTTGGGTCAAGCCGAGAACATAGATACCAAGTTTTCCTTATTTGGCCAAACTTCCTGTCCGCCATCTTGATTTTCATTCAAAACCTACTTTTTCGAACTCCTCCTAGACCGTTTGTCCGATTTTCACCAAAATCGAATCGTATCATCTCCAGATTGTGCCGACAAAAAGTTATGGATTTCGTGTTGATTGATGAAACCGTTTTCGTATAGCACAGCAGCAAAGTTGAGGCATGATGCCAAAATGACTATTCAGGCTTTATATCTGCAATGCCTCGACATATTGACACAAAACTTTGTATGTGTCACTGTCTCCTTACTCTGACCACACCACATCAATTTCGTAACAGCGCCACCTTTTGGTCAAAAGTGACAATCCATTAAATCATATTTTGAATCACTTTTTACATGATTTTTCAGCCATTTCGCCTAAAATCCTCTTTAAATGTCTTTAATTGCTCATTGTTGCAGTTGGTCTGACACTTTCAGACATGTTGGCATGTCTTGTCGTCTTATTCTGCTTGGCCCCGGTAATTGCTGCTTGCAGCTATATTTATTAGGGGCCAAGCACCGAAGGTGCGGAGGCACCTATTGTATCTGTTCCGTTTCTTATTATTATTATTATTATTAGGGGCCAAGCACAGAATGTGCGTAGGCACCTATTGTATCTGTTAGCGTACCAAAAATAATTCTTCTTTTTCTTCCGCTCTGGGAGTCTATGGCAGCCCATAGAACCGCTTGCGGGAAAGTTGTGCAATTTGGCACACTGATAGAGGACAGACTGAACAGTCAACATAGCAAATTTGGAGTCTCCAACTCATTCCCTCTAGCGCCACCAGCTGTCCAAATTTGCACTCATGTTTAGGCTAATAACTTTTGAACCACAAGGGCTAGAAACAAAATTCCTTTTTCCTCTGATTCCCTAGCTCAAGACGATTCGATTGCACCCTATGACGTCATTTTCCGTCATGGAAAGTTTTCCGCCATTTAGAATTTTCCGAAAAACCTACTTTTTCGAACTCCTCCTAGGCCGTTGCTCCGATTTTCACGAAAATTGAACCAGATCATCTACAGACCATGCCGACAAAAAGTTATGGAATTCAAGTTGATTCGCTTAGCAATTTTCGAAAAAACCCACCAACAAATTTTACGTAGCGCTTGCGAAAACAGACGTAAGGCTGTATCTCCGCAACGCTTTATTGGATTCAGACCAAACTCGGTACATGTCATCCCAACCATGACCTGAGGCTACATGCTGCGTTTCGGCGCAGCGCCACCTACTGGTCCGGAGATATGAAAAATGGCTATTTTTGCTTATAACTTCTGAATAGTTTGCCCAAAAACCATAAAATCGGTCTCGTTAGATTCAGGCCAACATGCTGAGTCGACTGATATCCAATTTTACCATATCGGCCATTTTGGCTGTCGGCCATTTTGAATTTTGTGCTAAAATGCTGTATTTTAAGAACGCATGAATGGATTCTTACGAAACATGGTATGGGTCATCAGCACGATGCCCTGAAGGAGCGTGAGAAGTTTCGAAACAGCGCCACCTTGTGGTCAAAAGTTATAACAACATTTCCAAAAAGGCTAATAACCTTTGAATAAATCTGCCAATTGAAATGCCACTGGTCTTAATAGATTCCCTGGGTCACGCTGAGAACATAGATACCAAGTTTGCCATATTTGGCCGAACTTCCTGTCCGCCATCTTGATTTTCAGTCAAAACCTACTTTTTCGAACTCCTCCTAGACCGTTTGTCCGATTTTCACCAAAATCGAATCGTATCATCACCACACTGTACCGACAAAAAGTTATGGAATTCGTGTTGATTCGTCAAACCGTTCTCGAATACCGCGCAAACAAATTTTACGTTGTGCTACAGCTACAGATTTAGTGCAAAAGTACTAAATCGCCCATAACTCCTAGACCGTTTGTCCTAGACTCAAGTGTCTTACACCACTGTGATCCCTGGCTCAAGGCGGACAAAATGGCTATCTCCAAATTCGATTTAGGCCAGAATTTCTTTTTGCTATGTCGAATTTTGTCCGAAACCTACTTTTGCGAACTAGTCCTAGGTTTTTCGCCAGATCGGAAACAAACCAGTCTAGGACATTTCTCTGGACTCTCTAGATCAATAATTATCGAAAAAAAGTTGAACTTTTGCATTTGGGTGGCTGTAACAGGCTCATTTAGAAAAGGGGCGTGGCAAAATACACTAAAAATCCTATAAATCCCAAATGAAAACTCAGGACTTCACCAAAATTGATGAGCATATGTGTCAGAACATGGTGAGGAAGCATGCAGAGTTTCATGGAGATCGGACCATAGGTGGCGCTATAACTGGCAAAAAGCCTTCATTCTTATTAGGGGTTCAAGCATGAAATGCTGAAACCCTATTGTAATTGTAAGGATTCATAAAACGCATCGTGCAGGCCAAACCGTAAGGCCTAGAGACGTGAAACCTGGCCAGATGGTAGGCCTCAATTTGGGGACAACCTATCAGAGTATGACCCCGAATGGCCCATAGGTGGCGCTACAGCGACCAAAAGTACAAAATCGCCCATAACTCTTAGACCGTTTGTCCCAGGATCAAGTGTCTTATATCGTTGGAATCCTTGGCTCAAGGCGGACAAAATGGCTATCTCCGATTTTGATTTAGGCAGGGAAAAATTTCTGCTATATCGAATTTTGTCCGAAACCTACTTTTGCGAACTAGTCCTAGGTTTTTCGCCAGATCGGAACCAAACCAGTCTAGGACATTTCTCTGGACTCTCTCGATCAATAGTTATCGAAAAAAAGTAGAATTTTTGCATTTGGTTGGCTATAACAGGGTCATTTGGAAAATGGGCGTGGCAAAATACACTAAAAATCCTATAAATCCCAAATGAAAACTCAGGACTTCACCAAAATTGATGAGCATATGTGTCAGAACATGGTGAGGAAGCATGCAGAGTTTCATGGAGATCGGACCATAGGTGGCGCTATAACTGGCAAAAAGCCTTCATTCTTATTAGGGGTTCAAGCATGAAATGCTGAAACCCTATTGTAATTGTAAGGATTCATAAAACGCATCGTGCAGGCCAAACCGTAAGGCCTAGAGACGTGAAACCTGGCCAGATGGTAGGCCTCAATTTGGGGACAACCTATCAGAGTATGACCCCGAATGGCCCATAGGTGGCGCTACAGCGACCAAAAGTACAAAATCGCCCATAACTCTTAGACCGTTTGTCCCAGGATCAAGTGTCTTATATCGTTGGAATCCTTGGCTCAAGGCGGACAAAATGGCTATCTCCGATTTTGATTTAGGCAGGGAAAAATTTCTGCTATATCGAATTTTGTCCGAAACCTACTTTTGCGAACTAGTCCTAGGTTTTTCGCCAGATCGGAACCAAACCAGTCTAGGACATTTCTCTGGACTCTCTCGATCAATAGTTATCGAAAAAAAGTAGAATTTTTGCATTTGGTTGGCTATAACAGGGTCATTTGGAAAATGGGCGGGGCAAAATACAGTCAAAAGCCTATAAATCCTAAACAAAAACTCAGAACATCACGAAAATCGCTGAGCATATGTGTCATGACATGGTGAACAAGCGTGCCGAGTTTCATGCAGATCGGAGCATAGGTGGCGCTATAAATGGCAAAAAGGTTCCCTTATTATTAGGGGCCAAGCACAGAATGTGCGTAGGCACCTATTGTATCTGTTAGCGTACCAAAAATAATTCTTCTTTTTCTTCCGCTCTGGGAGTCTATGGCAGCCCATAGAACCGCTTGCGGGAAAGTTGTGCAATTTGGCACACTGATAGAGGACAGACTGAACAGTCAACATAGCAAATTTGGAGTCTCCAACTCATTCCCTCTAGCGCCACCAGCTGTCCAAATTTGCACTCATGTTTAGGCTAATAACTTTTGAACCACAAGGGCTAGAAACAAAATTCCTTTTTCCTCTGATTCCCTAGCTCAAGACGATTCGATTGCACCCTATGACGTCATTTTCCGTCATGGAAAGTTTTCCGCCATTTAGAGTTTTCCGAAAAACCTACGTTTTCGAACTCCTCCAAGGCCGTTGCTCCGATTTTCACGAAAATTGAACCAGATCATCTACAGACCATGCCGACAAAAATTTATGGAATTCAAGTTGATTCGCTTAGCAATTTTCGAAAAAACCCACCAACAAATTTTACGTAGCGCTTGCGAAAACAGACGTAAGGCTGTATCTCCGCAACGCTTTATTGGATTCAGACCAAACTCGGTACATGTCATCCCAACCATGACCTGAGGCTACATGCTGCGTTTCGGCGCAGCGCCACCTACTGGTCCGGAGATATGAAAAATGGCTATTTTTGCTTATAACTTCTGAATAGTTTGCCCAAAAACCATAAAATTGGTCTCGTTAGATTCAGGGTAACATGCCGAGTCGACTGATATCCAATTTGACCATATCAGTCATTTTGGCTGTCGCCCATTTTGAATTTTGTGCTAAAATTCTGTATTTTATGAACGCATGAACGGATTGTTACGAAACGTGGTATGGGTCATCAGCACGATGCCCTGAATGAGCCTGAGAAGTTTCGAAACAGCGCCACCTAGTGGTGAATTTTTTTTTTCAAATGCTTATAACTTTGGGTTTGGTCGACTTATTTTCACGAAACTCATCTTTTTAGACTCCTGAATCGTTGCCGAGTCCTACGATACCAAACATGCTAGGTTTCACCTTACGGTTTGTGTAGCGTTGTGATTTAGCGCTTAAAAAACATTTGGCTATATCTTTGAAACCGCTAGTCCGATCGAGACGAAACCACCGTCAGAAGTTTGGAAACATAGGTCGATAGCTTTACACCAATGCCCAAATGCGAAAATATTGATGTTTAGGGGTACTAATTTCCAATCAAATTCATGTGTCAGTCATTTTTTTCGTGTTTTTTCATATAAATGTCTATAACTCCGAAGCGAATTGAGATATTTTCACCAAAATTGACACACATATGTATGGGCTCACTCTGAGGATACGTAAAAAAATTGTGGGACTGAGCCTCTTGGTGGCGCTATAATTGAACAAAATATGAAATTCCCATTGACTTCAATACAGTTTTGTGAAATAAAATGCTATACTAAACAAATGCATTGGTGTAATATTACGAAACTCAGATTGTGTCATCAGCACCATCCCCTGAAGGCAACCAAAATATTTCAAGACAGCGCCACCTAGTGGTCAAAAGTTATAACAAAATTTCCAAAAAGGCTAATAACTTTTGAATAAATCTGGCTATTGAAATGCCACGGGTCTTAATAGATTCCTTGGGTCAAGCCGAGAACATAGATACCAAGTTTTCCTTATTTGGCCAAAATTCCTGTCCGCCATCTTGATTTTCATTCAAAACCTACTTTTTCGAACTCCTCCTAGACCGTTTGTCCGATTTTCACCAAAATCGAATTGTATCATCTCCAGACTGTGCCGACAAAAAGTTATGGATTTCGTGTCGATTGATGAAACTGTTTTCGTATAGCACAGTAGCAAACTTGAGGCATGATGCCAAAATGACTATTCAGGCTTTATATCTGCAATGCCTCGACATATTGACACAAAACTTTGTATGTGTCACTGTCTCCTTACTCTGACCACACCACATCAATTTCGTAACAGCACCACCTTTTGGTCAAAAGTGACAATCCATTAAATCATATTTTGAATCACTTTTTACATGATTTTTCAGCCATTTCGCCTAAAATTCTCTTTAAATGTCTTTAATTGCTCATTGTTGCAGTTGGTCTGACACTTTCAGACATGTTGGCATGTCTTGTCGTCTTATTCTGCTTGGCCCCGGTAATTGCTGCTTGCAGCTATATTTATTATTATTATTATTCTTCCGCCATGGGAGTCTATGGCAGCCCATAGAACCGATTGCGGGAAAGTTGTTTTGGTTTGACATTCTGATAGAGGACCGTCTCAACATTAAATACACCAATTTTGGTGTTTCTAAGTCATTCCCTCTAGCGCCACCACCTGTCCAAAGTTTCACTTTTATTTTGCTAATAACTTTTGAACCGTAAGGCCAATCAGCGAAATTCTTTTTTCCTCTGATTCCTGAGCTCATGGCGATTCGATTGCACCCTATGACGTCATTTGCCGTCATAAAAATATGGCCGCCATCTTGAATTTTCAAAAAAAGCTACTTTTTCGAACTCGTCCTAGACGGTTTGTCCGATTTGCACGAAAATTGAACCAGATCATCTTCAGGTAGTGCTGACAAAAAGTTATGGAATTCAAATGGATTCGTCAAACCGTTTTCAATAAACGCACAAATACATTTTACGTAGCGCTAGCAAAAACAGTCGTAAGGCCGTATCTCCGCAACGGTTTATCGTATTCAGACCAAACTTGGTACTTGTACTCACAAGCATGACCTGAGGCTACATGCTGTGTTTCGGCGCAGCGCCACCTACTGGTCCGGAGATATGAAAAATGGCTATTTTTGCTTATAACTTCTGAACAGTTTGTCCAAAAATCATACAATTGGTCTCGTTAGATTCAGGGCAACATGCCGAGTCGACTGATATCCAATTTTGCCATATCGGTCATTTTGGCTGTCGGCCATTTTGAATTTTGTGCTAAAATTCTGTATTTTATGAACGCATGAACGGATTGTTACGAAACGTGGTATGGGTCATCAGCACGATGCCCTGAATGAGCCTGAGAAGTTTCGAAACAGCGCCACCTAGTGGTGAATTTTTTTTTCCAAATGCTTATAACTTTGGGTGTGGTCGACTTATTTTCACGAAACTCATCTTTTTAGACTCCTGAATCGTTGCCGAGTCCTACGATACCAAACATGCTAGGTTTCGCCTTACGGTTTGTGTAGCGTTGTGATTTAGCGCTTAAAAAACATTTGGCTATATCTTTGAAACCGCTAGTCCGATCGAGACGAAACCACCGTCAGAAGTTTGGAAACATAGGTCGATAGCTATACGCCAATGCCCAAATGCGAAAATATTGATGTTTAGGGGTACTAATTTCCAATCAAAGTCATGTGTCAGTCATTTTTTTCGTGTTTTTTCATATAAATGTCTATAACTCCGAAGCGAATTGAGATATTTTCACCAAAATTGACACACATATGTATGGGCTCACTCTGAGGACACGTAAAAAAAATTGTGGGACTGAGCCTCTTGGTGGCGCTATAATTGAACAAAATATGAAATTCCCATTGACTTCAATACAGTTTTGTGAAATAAAATGCTATACTAAACAAATGCATTGGTGTAATATTACGAAACTCAGATTGTGTCATCAGCACCATCCCCTGAAGGCAACCAAAATATTTCAAGACAGCGCCACCTAGTGGTCAAAAGTTATAACAAAATTTCCAAAAAGGCTAATAACTTTTGAATACATCTGGCTATTGAAATGCCACTGGTCTTAATAGATTCCTTGGGTCAAGCCGAGAACATAGATACCAAGTTTTCCTTATTTGGCCAAACTTCCTGTCCGCCATCTTGATTTTCATTCAAAACCTACTTTTTCGAACTCCTCCTAGACCGTTTGTCCGATTTTCACCAAAATCGAATCGTATCATCTCCAGACTGTGCCGACAAAAAGTTATGGATTTCGTGTCGATTGATGAAACCGTTTTCGTATAGCACAGCAGCAAAGTTGAGGCATGATGCCAAAATGACTATTCAGGCTTTATATCTGCAATGCCTCGACATATTGACACAAAACTTTGTATGTGTCACTGTCTCCTTACTCTGACCACACCACATCAATTTCGTAACAGCGCCACCTTTTGGTCAAAAGTGACAATCCATTAAATCATATTTTGAATCACTTTTTACATGATTTTTCAGCCATTTCGCCTAAAATCCTCTTTAAATGTCTTTAATTGCTCATTGTTGCAGTTGGTCTGACACTTTCAGACATGTTGGCATGTCTTGTCGTCTTATTCTGCTTGGCCCCGGTAATTGCTGCTTGCAGCTATATTTATTATTATTATTCTTCCTTCTTCCGACTGGGAGTCTATGGCAGCCCATAGAACCGATTGCGGGAAAGTTGTTTTGGTTTGACATTCTGATAGAGGACCGTCTCAACATTAAATACACCAATTTTGGTGTTTCTAAGTCATTCCCTCTAGCGCCACCACCTGTCCAAAATTTCACTTTTATTTTGCTAATAACTTTTGAACCGTAAGGCCAATCAGCGAAATTCTTTTTTCCACTGATTCCTGAGCTCATGGCGATTCGATTGCACCCTATGACGTCATTTGCCGTCATAAAAATATGGCCGCCATCTTGAATTTTCAAAAAAAGCTACTTTTTCGAACTCGTCCTAGACGGTTTGTCCGATTTGCACGAAAATTGAACCAGATCATCTTCAGGTAGTGCTGACAAAAAGTTATGGAATTCAAATGGATTCGTCAAACCGTTTTCGATAAACGCACGAATACATTTTACGTAGCGCTAGCAAAAACAGTCGTAAGGCCGTATCTCCGCAACGGTTTATCGTATTCAGACCAAACTTGGTACTTGTACTCACAAGCATGACCTGAGGCTACATGCTGTGTTTCGGCGCAGCGCCACCTACTGGTCCGGAGATATGAAAAATGGCTATTTTTGCTTATAACTTCTGAACAGTTTGTCCAAAAATCATACAATTGGTCTCGTTAGATTCAGGGCAACATGCCGAGTCGACTGATATCCAATTTGACCATATCGGTCATTTTGGCTGTCGGCCATTTTGAATTTTGTGCTAAAATTCTGTATTTTATGAACGCATGAACGGATTGTTACGAAACGTGGTATGGGTCATCAGCACAATGCCCTGAATGAGCCTGAGAAGTTTCGAAACAGCGCCACCTAGTGGTGAATTTTTTTTTTCAAATGCTTATAACTTTGGGTGTGGTCGACTTATTTTCACGAAACTCATCTTTTTAGACTCCTGAATCATTGCCGAGTCCTACGATACCAAACATGCTAGGTTTTGCCTTACGGTTTGTGTAGCGTTGTGATTTAGCGCTTAAAAAACATTTGGCTATATCTTTGAAACCGCTAGTCCGATCGAGACGAAACCACCGTCAGAAGTTTGGAAACATAGGTCGATAGCTATATGCCAATGCCCAAATGCGAAAATATTGATGTTTAGGGGTACTAATTTCCAATCAAAGTCATGTGTCAGTCATTTTTTTCGTGTTTTTTCATATAAATGTCTATAACTCCGAAGCAAATTGAGATTTTTGCACCAAAATCGACACATATATGTATGGGCTCACTCTGAGGACACATAAAAAAAATGGTGGGACTGAGCCTCTTGGTGGCGCTATAATAGAACAAAACATGAAATTCCCATTGACTTCAATGCAGTTTTGTGAAATAAAATGCTATACTAAACAAATGCATTGGTGTAATATTACGAAACTCAGAATGTGCCATCAGCACCATCCCCTGAAGGTACCCAAAATATTTAGAGACAGCGCCACCTAGTGGTCAAAAGTTATAACAACATTTCCAAAACTGCTAATAACTTTTGAATACATCGGCCTATGTAAATGCCACTGGTCTTAATAGATTCCTTGGGTCAAGCCGAGAACATAGATACCAAATTTTCCTTATTTGGTCAAACTTCTTGTCCGCCATCTTGATTTTCATTCAAAACCTACTTTTTCGAACTCCTCCTAGACCGTTTGTCCGATTTTCACCAAAATCGAATCGTATCATCTCCAGACCGTGCCGACTAAAAGTTATGGATTTCGTGTCGATAGACGAAACCGTTTTCGTATAGCGCAGCAGCAAAGTTGAGGCATGATGCTAATAGCATTAATTAAGGCTTTATCTCTGCAATGCCTTGACATATTGACACCAAACTTTGTATGTGTCATTGTAACTTCACTCTGACCACATCACATCAGTTTTGTAACTGCGCCACCTATTGGTCGAAAGTGATAATCCATCAAATCATATTTTTATTTATTGTTTCTATGATTTTTCAGGCATTTTGCCTAAAATCCTCTTTAAATGTCTTTAATTGCTCATTGTTGCAGTTGGTCTGACACTTTCAGACATGTCGGCATGTCTTGTCGTCTTATTCAGCTTGGCCCCGGTAATGGCTGCTTGCAGCTATATTTATTATTCTTCTTCTTCTTCCGCCATGGGAGTCTATGGCAGCCCATAGAACCGATTGCGGGAAAGTTGTTTTGGTTTGACATTCTGATAGAGGACAGTCCCAACATTAAATACACCAATTTTTGTGTTTCTAAGTCATTCCCTCTAGCGCCACCACCTGTCCAAAGTTTCACTTTTATTTTGCTAATAACTTTTGAACCGTAAGGCCAATCAACAAAATTCTTTTTTCCTCTGATTCCTGAGCTCACGCCGATTCGATTGCACCCTATGACGTCATTTTCCGTCATATAAATATGGCCGCCATTTTTAATTTTCTGAAAAAGCTACTTTTTCGAACTCGTCCTAGACGGTTTGTCCGATTTGCACGAAAATTGAACCAGATCATCTTCAGGCAGTGCTGACCAAAAGTTATGGAATTCAAATTGATTCGTCAAACCGTTTTCGATAAACGCACGAATACATTTTACGTAGCGCTAGCAAAAACAGTCGTAAGGCTGTATCTCCGCAACGGTTTATCGTATTCAGACCAAACTTGGTACATGTCCTCACAAGCATGACCTGAGGCTACATGCTGCGTTTCGGCGCAGCGCCACCTACTGGTCCGGAGATATGAAAAATGGCTATTTTTGCTTATAACTTCTGAACAGTTTGTCCAAAAATCATAAAATTGGTCTTGATAGATTCAGGGCGACATGCCGAGTCGACTGATATCCAATTTTGCCATATCGGCCATTTTGACTGTCGGCCATTTTGAATTTTGTGCTAAAATGCTGTATTTTAACAATGCATGAACGGATTGTTACGAAACTTGGCATGGGTCATCAACACGATGTCCCGAAGGAGTGTGAGAAGTTTCAAAACAGCGCCACCTAGTGGTCAAAAGTTATAACAAAATTTCCAAAAAGGCTAATAACTTTTGAATAAATCTGTCTATTGAAATGCCACTGGTCTTAATAGATTCCTTGGGTCAAGCCGAGAACATAGATACCAAGTTTTCCTTATTTGGCCGAACTTCCTGTCCGCCATCTTGATTTTCAGTCAAAACCTACTTTTTCGAACTCCTCCTAGACCGTTTGTCCGATTTTCACCAAAATCGAATCGTATCATCTCCAGACCGTGCCGACTAAAAGTTATGGATTTCGTGTCGATAGACGAAAACGTTTTCGTATAGCGCAGCAGCAAAGTTGAGGCATGATGCTAATAGCACTATTCAGGCTTTATCTCTGCGATGCCTTGACATATTAACACCAAACTTTGTATGTGTCATTGTCACTTCACTCTGACCACATCACATCAGTTTTGTAACTGCGCCACCTATTTGTCGAAAGTGATAATCCATTAAATCATATTTTTAATTACTGTTTCTATGATTTTTCAGCCATTTCGTCTAAAATCCTCTTTAAATGTCTTTAATTGCTCATTGTTGCAGTTGGTCTGACACTTTCAGACATGTCGGCATGTCTTGTCGTCTTATTCTGCTTGGCCCCGGTAATTGCTGCTTGCAGCTATATTTATTATTATTATTAGGGGCCAAGCACCGAAGGTGCGGAGGCACCTATTGTTTCTGTTCGCGTTCTTATTATTATTATTATTCTTCTTCTTCTTCCGCCATGGGAGTCTATGGCAGCCCATAGAACCGATTGCGGGAAAGTTGTTTTGGTTTGACATTCTGATAGAGGACAGTCCCAACATTAAATACACCAATTTTGGTGTGTCTAAGTCATTCCCTCTAGCGCCACCACCTGTCCAAAGTTTCACTTTTACTTTGCTAATAACTTTTGAACCGTAAGGCCAATCAGCGAAATCCTTTTTTCCTCTGATTCCTGAGCTCATGACGATTCGATTGCACCCTATGACGTCATTTTCCGTCATAAAAACATGGCCGCCATTTTGAATTTTCCTAAAAAGCTACTTTTTCGAACTCGTCCTAGACGGTTTGTCCGATTTGCACGAAAATTGAATCGGATCATCTTCAGGCAGTGGTGACAAAAAGTTATTAAAATCTTTTTGATTCGTCAAACCGTTTTCGATAAACGCTCGAACAAATTTTACGTGGCGCTTACAAAAACAGTCGTAAGGCTGTATCTCCGCAACGGTTTATCGTATTCAGACCAAACTTGGTACATGTCATCACAAGCATGACCTGAGGCTACATGCTGCGTTTCGCCGCAGCGCCACCTACTGGTCCGGAGATATGAAAAATGGCTATTTTTGCTTATAACTTCTGAACAGTTTGTCCAAAAATCATAAAATTGGTCTTGATAGATTCAGGGCGTCATGCCGAGTCGACTGATATCCAATTTTGCCATATCGGCCAATTTGACTGTCGGCCATTTTGAATTTTGTGCTAAAATGCTGTATTTTAACAACGCATGAACGGATTATTACGAAACTTGGTATGGGTCATCAGCACGATGTCCTGAAGGAGTGTGAGAAGTTTCGAAACAGCGCCACCTAGTGGTGAATTTTTTTTTTCAAATGCTTATAACTTTGGGTGTGATCGACTTATTTTCACGAAACTCATCTCATTGGACTCCTGAATTGTTGCCGAGTCCAACGATACCAAACATGTTAGGTTTCGCCTAACGGTTTGTGTAGCGTTGTGATTTAGCGCTTAAAAAACATTAGGCTATATCTTCGAAACCGTTTGTCCGATTGAGACGAAACCACCGTCAGAAGTTTGGAATCATAGCTTGTTAACTACATTCAAATTCCCAAATGTGAAAATATTGATGTTTAGGGGTAGTAATATTCAATCAAAGTCATGTGTCAGTCATTTTTTACGTGTTTTTTCATATAAATGTCTATAACTCCGAAGCAAATTGAGATTATTGCACCAAAATCGACACATATATGTATGGGCTCACTCTGATGACACATAAAAAAAATGGTGGGACTGAGCCTCTTGGTGGCGCTATAATAGAACAAAACATGAAATTCCCATTGATTTCAATAGAGTTTTGTGAAATAAAATGCTATACTAAACAAATGCATTGGTGTAATATTACGAAACTCAGAATGTGCCTTCAGCACCATCCCCTGAAGGTACTCAAAATATTTCGAAACAGCGCCACCTAGTGGTCAAAAGTTATAACAAAATTTCCAAAAAGGCTAATAACTTTTGAATAAATCTGTCTATTGAAATGCCACTGGTCTTAATAGATTCCTTGGGTCAAGCCGAGAACATAGATACCAAGTTTTCCTTATTTGGCCGAACTTCCTGTCCGCCATCTTGATGTTCAGTCAAAACCTACTTTTTCGAACTCCTCCTAGACCGTTTGTCCGATTTTCACCAAAATCGAATCGTATCATCTCCAGACCGTGCCGACTAAAAGTTATGGATTTCGTGTCGATAGACAAAACCGTTTTCGTATAGCGCAGCAGCAAAGTTGAGGCATGATGCTAATAGCACTATTCAGGCTTTATCTCTGCAATGCCTTGACATATTGACACCAAACTTTGTATGTGTCATTGTCACTTCACTCTGACCACATCACATCAGTTTTGTAACTGCGCCACCTATTGGTCGAAAGTGATAATCCATAAAATCATATTTTTAATTATTGTTTCTATGATTTTTCAGGCATTTTGCATAAAATCCTCTTTAAAGTCTATAATTGCTCATTGTTGCAGTTGGTCTGACACTTTCAGACATGTTGGCATGTCTTGTCGTCTTATTCTGCTTGGCCCCGGTAATTGCTGCTTGCAGCTATATTTAGGGGCCAAGCACCGAAGGTGCGGAGGCACCTATTGTTTTCGTTCCCGTTCTTATTATTATTAGGGGCCAAGCACCGAAGGTGCGGAGGCACCTATTGTATCTGTTCCGTTTCTTATTATTAGGGGCCAAGCACCGAAGGTGCGGAGGCACCTATTGTATCTGTTCCCGTTCTTATTATTATTCTTCTTCTTCCGCCATGGGAGTCTATGGCAGCCCATAGAACCGATTGCGGGAAAGTTGTTTTGGTTTGACATTCTGATAGAGGACAGTCCCAACATTAAGTACACCAATTTTGGTGTGTCTAAGTCATTCCCTCTAGCGCCACCACCTGTCCAAAGTTTCACTTTTACTTTGCTAATAACTTTTGAACCGTAAGGCCAATCAGCGAAATCCTTTTTTCCTCTGATTCCTGAGCTCATGACGATTCGATTGCACCCTATATCGTCATTTTCCGTCATAAAAACATGGCCGCCGTTTTGAATTTTCCTAAAAAGGTACTTTTTCGAACTCGTCCTAGACGGTTTGTCCGATTTGCACGAAAATTGAATCGGATCATCTTCAGGCAGGGGTGACAAAAAGTTATTAAAATCTTGTTGATTCGTCAAACCGTTTTCGATAAACGCTCGAACAAATTTTACGTAGCGCTTGCAAAAACAGTCGTAAGGCTGTATCTCCGCAACGGTTTATCGTATTCAGACCAAACTTGGTACATGTACTCACAAGCATGACCTGAGGCTACATGCTGCGTTTCGACACAGCGCCACCTACAGGTCCGGAGATATGAAAAATGGCTATTTTTGCTTATAACTTCTGAACAGTTTGTCCAAAAATCATAAAATTGGTCTTGATAGATTCAGGACGACATGCCGAGTCGACTGATATCCAATTTTGCCATATCGGCCATTTTGACTGTCGGCCATTTTGAATTTTGTGCTAAAATGCTGTATTTTAACAACGCATGAACGGATTGTTACGAAACTTGGTATGGGTCATCAACACGATGTCCTGAAGGAGTGTGAGAAGTTTCGTAACAGCGCCACCTAGTGGTGAATTTTTTTTTTCAAAAGCTTATAACTTTGGGTGTGATCGACTTATTTTCACGAAACTCATCTCATTGGACTCCTGAATCGTTGCCGAGTCCAACGATACCAAACATGTTAGGTTTCGCCTAACGGTTTGTGTAGCGTTGTGATTTAGCGCTTAAAAAACATTTGGCTATATCTTCGAAACCGCTTGTCCGATCGAGACGAAACCACCGTCAGAAGTTTGGAAACATAGGTCGATAGCTATACGCCAATGCCCAAATGCGAAAATATTGATGTTTAGGGGTAGTAATATTCAATCAAAGTCATGTGTCAGTCATTTTTTACGTGTTTTTTCATATAAATGTCTATAACTCCGAAGCAAATTGAGATTTTTGCACCAAAATCGACACATATATGTATGGGCTCACTCTGAGGACACATAAAAAAAATGGTGGGACTGAGCCTCTTGGTGGCGCTATAATAGAACAAAACATGAAATTCCCATTGACTTCAATGCAGTTTTGTGAAATAAAATGCTATACTAAACAAATGCATTGGTGTAATATTACGAAACTCAGAATGTGCCATCAGCACCATCCCCTGAAGGTACCCAAAATATTTAGAGACAGCGCCACCTAGTGGTCAAAAGTTATAACAACATTTCCAAAACTGCTAATAACTTTTGAATACATCGGCCTATGTAAATGCCACTGGTCTTAATAGATTCCTTGGGTCAAGCCGAGAACATAGATACCAAATTTTCCTTATTTGGTCAAACTTCTTGTCCGCCATCTTGATTTTCATTCAAAACCTACTTTTTCGAACTCCTCCTAGACCGTTTGTCCGATTTTCACCAAAATCGAATCGTATCATCTCCAGACTGTGCCGACTAAAAGTTATGGATTTCGTGTCGATAGACGAAACCGTTTTCGTATAGCGCAGCAGCAAAGTTGAGGCATGATGCTAATAGCATTAATTAAGGCTTTATCTCTGCAATGCCTTGACATATTGACACCAAACTTTGTATGTGTCATTGTAACTTCACTCTGACCACATCACATCAGTTTTGTAACTGCGCCACCTATTGGTCGAAAGTGATAATCCATCAAATCATATTTTTAATTATTGTTTCTATGATTTTTCAGGCATTTTGCCTAAAATCCTCTTTAAATGTCTTTAATTGCTCATTGTTGCAGTTGGTCTGACACTTTCAGACATGTCGGCATGTCTTGTCGTCTTATTCTGCTTGGCCCCGGTAATGGCTGCTTGCAGCTATATTTATTATTATTATTATTATTATTATTATTCTTCCGCCATGGGAGTCTATGGCAGCCCATAGAACCGATTGCGGGAAAGTTGTTTTGGTTTGACATTCTGATAGAGGACCGTCTCAACATTAAATACACCAATTTTGGTGTTTCTAAGTCATTCCCTCTAGCGCCACCACCTGTCCAAAGTTTCACTTTTATTTTGCTAATAACTTTTGAACCGTAAGGCCAATCAGCGAAATTCTTTTTTCCTCTGATTCCTGAGCTCATGGCGATTCGATTGCACCCTATGACGTCATTTGCCGTCATAAAAATATGGCCGCCATCTTGAATTTTCAAAAAAAGCTACTTTTTCGAACTCGTCCTAGACGGTTTGTCCGATTTGCACGAAAATTGAACCAGATCATCTTCAGGTAGTGCTGACAAAAAGTTATGGAATTCAAATGGATTCGTCAAACCGTTTTCAATAAACGCACAAATACATTTTACGTAGCGCTAGCAAAAACAGTCGTAAGGCCGTATCTCCGCAACGGTTTATCGTATTCAGACCAAACTTGGTACTTGTACTCACAAGCATGACCTGAGGCTACATGCTGTGTTTCGGCGCAGCGCCACCTACTGGTCCGGAGATATGAAAAATGGCTATTTTTGCTTATAACTTCTGAACAGTTTGTCCAAAAATCATACAATTGGTCTCGTTAGATTCAGGGCAACATGCCGAGTCGACTGATATCCAATTTGACCATATCGGTCATTTTGGCTGTCGGCCATTTTGAATTTTGTGCTAAAATTCTGTATTTTATGAACGCATGAACGGATTGTTACGAAATGTGGTATGGGTCATCAGCACAATGCCCTGAATGAGCCTGAGAAGTTTCGAAACAGCGCCACCTAGTGGTGAATTTTTTTTTTCAAATGCTTATAACTTTGGGTGTGGTCGACTTATTTTCACGAAACTCATCTTTTTAGACTCCTGAATCGTTGCCGAGTCCTACGATACCAAACATGCTAGGTTTCGCCTTACGGTTTGTGTAGCGTTGTGATTTAGCGCTTAAAAAACATTTGGCTATATCTTTGAAACCGCTAGTCCGATCGAGACGAAACCACCGTCAGAAGTTTGGAAACATAGGTCGATAGCTATACGCCAATGCCCAAATGCGAAAATATTGATGTTTAGGGGTACTAATTTCCAATCAAAGTCATGTGTCAGTCATTTTTTTCGTGTTTTTTCATATAAATGTCTATAACTCCGAAGCGAATTGAGATATTTTCACCAAAATTGACACACATATGTATGGGCTCACTCTGAGGACACGTAAAAAAAATTGTGGGACTGAGCCTCTTGGTGGCGCTATAATTGAACAAAATATGAAATTCCCATTGACTTCAATACAGTTTTGTGAAATAAAATGCTATACTAAACAAATGCATTGGTGTAATATTACGAAACTCAGATTGTGTCATCAGCACCATCCCCTGAAGGCAACCAAAATATTTCAAGACAGCGCCACCTAGTGGTCAAAAGTTATAACAAAATTTCCAAAAAGGCTAATAACTTTTGAATAAATCTGGCTATTGAAATGCCACTGGTCTTAATAGATTCCTTGGGTCAAGCCGAGAACATAGATACCAAGTTTTCCTTATTTGGCCAAACTTCCTGTCCGCCATCTTGATTTTCATTCAAAACCTACTTTTTCTAACTCCTCCTAGACCGTTTGTCCGATTTTCACCAAAATCGAATCGTATCATCTCCAGACTGTGCCGACAAAAAGTTATGGATTTCGTGTCGATTGATGAAACCGTTTTCGTATAGCACAGCAGCAAAGTTGAGGCATGATGCCAAAATGACTATTCAGGCTTTATATCTGCAATGCCTCGACATATTGACACAAAACTTTGTATGTGTCACTGTCTCCTTACTCTGACCACACCACATCAATTTCGTAACAGCGCCACCTTTTGGTCAAAAGTGACAATCCATTAAATCATATTTTGAATCACTTTTTACATGATTTTTCAGCCATTTCGCCTAAAATCCTCTTTAAATGTCTTTAATTGCTCATTGTTGCAGTTGGTCTGACACTTTCAGACATGTTGGCATGTCTTGTCGTCTTATTCTGCTTGGCCCCGGTAATTGCTGCTTGCAGCTATATTTATTATTATTATTATTCTTCCTTCTTCCGACTGGGAGTCTATGGCAGCCCATAGAACCGATTGCGGGAAAGTTGTTTTGGTTTGACATTCTGATAGAGGACCGTCTCAACATTAAATACACCAATTTTGGTGTTTCTAAGTCCTTCCCTCTAGCGCCACCACCTGTCCAAAATTTCACTTTTATTTTGCTAATAACTTTTGAACCGTAAGGCCAATCAGCGAAATTCTTTTTTCCACTGATTCCTGAGCTCATGGCGATTCGATTGCACCCTATGACGTCATTTGCCGTCATAAAAATATGGCCGCCATCTTGAATTTTCAAAAAAAGCTACTTTTTCGAACTCGTCCTAGACGGTTTGTCCGATTTGCACGAAAATTGAACCAGATCATCTTCAGGTAGTGCTGACAAAAAGTTATGGAATTCAAATGGATTCGTCAAACCGTTTTCGATAAACGCACGAATACATTTTACGTAGCGCTAGCAAAAACAGTCGTAAGGCCGTATCTCCGCAACGGTTTATCGTATTCAGACCAAACTTGGTACTTGTACTCACAAGCATGACCTGAGGCTACATGCTGTGTTTCGGCGCAGCGCCACCTACTGGTCCGGAGATATGAAAAATGGCTATTTTTGCTTATAACTTCTGAACAGTTTGTCCAAAAATCATACAATTGGTCTCGTTAGATTCAGGGCAACATGCCGAGTCGACTGATATCCAATTTGACCATATCGGTCATTTTGGCTGTCGGCCATTTTGAATTTTGTGCTAAAATTCTGTATTTTATGAACGCATGAACGGATTGTTACGAAACGTGGTATGGGTCATCAGCACAATGCCCTGAATGAGCCTGAGAAGTTTCGAAACAGCGCCACCTAGTGGTGAATTTTTTTTTTCAAATGCTTATAACTTTGGGTGTGGTCGACTTATTTTCACGAAACTCATCTTTTTAGACTCCTGAATCATTGCCGAGTCCTACGATACCAAACATGCTAGGTTTTGCCTTACGGTTTGTGTAGCGTTGTGATTTAGCGCTTAAAAAACATTTGGCTATATCTTTGAAACCGCTAGTCCGATCGAGACGAAACCACCGTCAGAAGTTTGGAAACATAGGTCGATAGCCATATGTCAATGCCCAAATGCGAAAATATTGATGTTTAGGGGTACTAATTTCCAATCAAAGTCATGTGTCAGTCATTTTTTTCGTGTTTTTTCATATAAATGTCTATAACTCCGAAGCAAATTGAGATTTTTGCACCAAAATCGACACATATATGTATGGGCTCACTCTGAGGACACATAAAAAAAATGGTGGGACTGAGCCTCTTGGTGGCGCTATAATAGAACAAAACATGAAATTCCCATTGACTTCAATGCAGTTTTGTGAAATAAAATGCTATACTAAACAAATGCATTGGTGTAATATTACGAAACTCAGAATGTGCCATCAGCACCATCCCCTGAAGGTACCCAAAATATTTAGAGACAGCGCCACCTAGTGGTCAAAAGTTATAACAACATTTCCAAAACTGCTAATAACTTTTGAATACATCGGCCTATGTAAATGTCACTGGTCTTAATAGATTCCTTGGGTCAAGCCGAGAACATAGATACCAAATTTTCCTTATTTGGTCAAACTTCTTGTCCGCCATCTTGATTTTCATTCAAAACCTACTTTTTCGAACTCCTCCTAGACCGTTTGTCCGATTTTCACCAAAATCGAATCGTATCATCTCCAGACCGTGCCGACTAAAAGTTATGGATTTCGTGTCGATAGACGAAACCGTTTTCGTATAGCGCAGCAGCAAAGTTGAGGCATGATGCTAATAGCATTAATTAAGGCTTTATCTCTGCAATGCCTTGACATATTGACACCAAACTTTGTATGTGTCATTGTAACTTCACTCTGACCACATCACATCAGTTTTGTAACTGCGCCACCTATTGGTCGAAAGTGATAATCCATCAAATCATATTTTTAATTATTGTTTCTATGATTTTTCAGGCATTTTGCCTAAAATCCTCTTTAAATGTCTTTAATTGCTCATTGTTGCAGTTGGTCTGACACTTTCAGACATGTCGGCATGTCTTGTCGTCTTATTCTGCTTGGCCCCGGTAATGGCTGCTTGCAGCTATATTTATTATTATTATTCTTCCGCCATGGGAGTCTATGGCAGCCCATAGAACCGATTGCGGGAAAGTTGTTTTGGTTTGACATTCTGATAGAGGACAGTCCCAACATTAAGTACACCAATTTTGGTGTGTCTAAGTCATTCCCTCTAGCGCCACCACCTGTCCAAAGTTTCACTTTTACTTTGCTAATAACTTTTGAACCGTAAGGCCAATCAGCGAAATCCTTTTTTCCTCTGATTCCTGAGCTCATGACGATTCGATTGCACCCTATATCGTCATTTTCCGTCATAAAAACATGGCCGCCATTTTGAATTTTCCTAAAAAGGTACTTTTTCGAACTCGTCCTAGACGGTTTGTCCGATTTGCACGAAAATTGAATCGGATCATCTTCAGGCAGTGGTGACAAAAAGTTATTAAAATCTTGTTGATTCGTCAAACCGTTTTCGATAAACGCTCGAACAAATTTTACGTAGCGCTTGCAAAAACAGTCGTAAGGCTGTATCTCCGCAACGGTTTATCGTATTCAGACCAAACTTGGTACATGTACTCACAAGCATGACCTGAGGCTACATGCTGCGTTTCGGCACAGCGCCACCTACAGGTCCGGAGATATGAAAAATGGCAATTTTTGCTTTTAACTTCTGAACAGTTTGTCCAAAAATCATAAAATTGGTCTTGATAGATTCAGGGCGTCATGCCGAGTCGACTGATATCCAATTTTGCCACATCGGCCAATTTGACTGTCGGCCATTTTGAATTTTGTGCTAAAATGCTGTATTTTAACAACGCATGAACGGATTGTTACGAAACTTGGTATGGGTCATCAGCACGATGTCTTGAAGGAGTGTGAGAAGTTTCGAAACAGCGCCACCTAGTGGTGAATTTTTTTTTTCAAATGCTTATAACTTTGGGTGTGATCGACTTATTTTCACGAAACTCATCTCATTGGACTCCTGAATCGTTGCCGAGTCCAACGATACCAAACATGTTAGGTTTCGCCTAACGGTTTATGTAGCATTGTGATTTAGCGCTTAAAAAACATTAGGCTATATCTTCGAAACCGTTTGTCCGATTGAGACGAAACCACCGTCAGAAGTTTGAAAACATAGGTCGATAGCTATACGCCAATGCCCAAATGCGAAAATATTGATGTTTAGGGGTAGTAATATTCAATCAAAGTCATGTGTCAGTCATTTTTTACGTGTTTTTTCATATAAATGTCTATAACTCCGAAGCAAATTGAGATTTTTGCACCAAAATCGACACATATATGTATGGGCTCACTCTGATGACACATAAAAAAAATGGTGGGACTGAGCCTCTTGGTGGCGCTATAATAGAACAAAACATGAAATTCCCATTGATTTCAATAGAGTTTTGTGAAATAAAATGCTATACTAAACAAATGCATTGGTGTAATATTACGAAACTCAGAATGTGCCTTCAGCACCATCCCCTGAAGGTACTCAAAATATTTCGAAACAGCGCCACCTAGTGGTCAAAAGTTATAACAAAATTTCCAAAAAGGCTAATAACTTTTGAATAAATCTGTCTATTGAAATGCCACTGGTCTTAATAGATTCCTTGGGTCAAGCCGAGAACATAGATACCAAGTTTTCCTTATTTGGCCGAACTTCCTGTCCGCCATCTTGATGTTCAGTCAAAACCTACTTTTTCGAACTCCTCCTAGACCGTTTGTCCGATTTTCACCAAAATCGAATCGTATCATCTCCAGACCGTGCCGACTAAAAGTTATTGATTTCGTGTCGATTGACGAAACCGTTGTCGTATACCGCAGCAGCAAAGTTGTGGCATGATGCCAAAGGCACTATTCAGGCTTTATCTCTGCAATGCCTTGACATATTGACACCAAACTTTGTATGTGTCATTGTCACTTCACTCTGACCGCATCACATCAGGTTTGTAACTGCGCCACCTATTGGTTGAAAGTGATAATCCATTAAATCATATTTTTATTTACTGTTTCTATGATTTTTCAGGCATTTGGCCTAAAATACTCTTTAATGTCTTTAATTGCTCATTGTTGCAGTTGGTCTGACACTTTCAGCCATGTTGGCATGTCTTGTCATCTGATTGTGCTTGGCCCCGGTAATGGCTGCTTGCAGCTATATTTAGGGGCCAAGCACCGAAGGTGCGGAGGCACCTATTGTATCTGTTCCCGTTCTTATTATTATTATTCTTCCTTCTTCCAACTGGGAGTCTATGGCAGCCCATAGAACCGAATGCGGGAAAGTTGTTTTGGTTTGACATTCTGATAGAGGACAGTCCCAACATTAAATACACCAATTTTGGTGTGTCTAAGTCATTCCCTCTAGCGCCACCACCTGTCCAAAGTTTCACTTTTATTTTGCTAATAACTTTTGAACCGTAAGGCCAATCAACAAAATTCTTTTTCTCTCTGATTCCTGAGCTTATGCCAATTCGATTGCACCCTATGACGTCATTTCCGTCATAACAATATGGCCGCCATTTTGAATTTATCTAAAAAGCTACTTTTTCGAACTCGTCCTAGACGGTTTGTCCGATTTGCACGAAAATGAAACCAGATCATCTACAGACCATGCTGACAAAAAGTTATGGAATTCAAGTTGATTCGCTTAACAGTTTTCGATAAACCCACGAATAAATTTTACGTAGCGCTTGCGAAAACAGATGTAAAGCCGTATCTCCGCAACGCTTTATCAGATTCAGACCAAAGTTGGTACATGTCATCACAAGCATGACCTGAGGCTACATGCAGTGTTTCGGCGCAGCACCACCTACTGGTCCGGAGATATGAAAAATGGCTATTTTTGCTTATAACTTCTGAACAGTTTGTCCAAAAATCATAAAATTGGTCTCGTTAGATTCAGGGTAACATGCCGAGTCCACTGATATCCAATATTACCATATCGGCCATTTTGGCTGTCGGCCATTTTGAATTTTGTGCTAAAATGCTGTATTTTAAGAACACATGAACGGATTGTTACGGAACTTGGTATGGGTCATCAGCCCGATGTCCTGAAGGAGCGTGAGAAGTTTCGAAACAGCGCCACCTAGTGGTGAATTTTTTTTTTCAAATGCTTATAACTTTGGGTGTGGTCAACTTATTTTCACGAAACTCATCTTTTTAGACTCCTGAATCATTGCCGAGTCCTATGATACCAAACATGCTAGGTTTCGCCTTACGGTTTGTGTAGCGTTGTGATTTAGCGCTTAAAAAACATTTGGCTATATCTTCGAAACCGCTAGTCCGATCGAGACGAAACCACCGTCAGAAGTTTGGAAACATAGGTCGATAGCTTTACACCAATGCCCAAATGCGAAAATATTGATGTTTAGGGGTAGTAAATTCCAAACAAAGTCATGTGTCAGTCTTTTTTTACGTGTTTTTTCATATAAATGCCTATAACTCTGAAGCGAATTGAGATATTTTCACCAAAACTGACACACATATGTATGGGCTCACTCTGAGGACACGTAAAAAAAATTGTGGGACTGAGCCTCTTGGTGGCGCTATAATAGAACAAAACATGAAATTCCCATTGACTTCAATAGAGTTTTGTGAAATAAAATGCTATTTTCATTCAAAACCTACTTTTTCGAACTCCTCCTACACCGATTGTCCGATTTTCACCAAAATCGAATCATATCATCTCCAGACTGTGCCGACTGAAAGTTATGGATTTCGTGTCGATTGACGAAACCGTTTTCGTATAGCGCAGCAGCAAAGTTGAGGCATGATGCTAAAAGCATTATTCAGGCTTTATCTCTGCAATGCCTTGACATATTGACACCAAACTTTGTATGTGTCATTGTCACTTCACTCTGACCACATCACATCAGTTTTGTAACTGCGCCACCTATTGGTCGAAAGTGATAATCCATTAAATCATATTTTTAATTACTGTTTATATGATTTTTCAGGCATTTCGCCTAAAATCTTCTTTAAATGTCTTTAATTGCTAATTGTTGCAGTTGATCTGACACTTTCAGCAATGTTGGCATGTCTTGTCGTCTTATTCTGCTTGGCCCCGGTAATTGCTGCTTGCAGCTATATTTATTATTATTATTATTCTTCCGCCATGGGAGTCTATGGCAGCCCATAGAACCGATTGCGGGAAAGTTGTTTTGGTTTGACATTCTGATAGAGGACCGTCTCAACATTAAATACACCAATTTTGGTGTTTCTAAGTCATTCCCTCTAGCGCCACCACCTGTCCAAAGTTTCACTTTTATTTTGCTAATAACTTTTGAACCGTAAGGCCAATCAGCGAAATTCTTTTTTCCTCTGATTCCTGAGCTCATGGCGATTCGATTGCACCCTATGACGTCATTTGCCGTCATAAAAATATGGCCGCCATCTTGAATTTTCAAAAAAAGCTACTTTTTCGAACTCGTCCTAGACGGTTTGTCCGATTTGCACGAAAATTGAACCAGATCATCTTCAGGTAGTGCTGACAAAAAGTTATGGAATTCAAATGGATTCGTCAAACCGTTTTCAATAAACGCACAAATACATTTTACGTAGCGCTAGCAAAAACAGTCGTAAGGCCGTATCTCCGCAACGGTTTATCGTATTCAGACCAAACTTGGTACATGTACTCACAAGCATGACCTGAGGCTACATGCTGTGTTTCGGCGCAGCGCCACCTACTGGTCCGGAGATATGAAAAATGGCTATTTTTGCTTATAACTTCTGAACAGTTTGTCCAAAAATCATACAATTGGTCTCGTTAGATTCAGGGCAACATGCCGAGTCGACTGATATCCAATTTGACCATATCGGTCATTTTGGCTGTCGGCCATTTTGAATTTTGTGCTAAAATTCTGTATTTTATGAACGCATGAACGGATTGTTACGAAACGTGGTATGGGTCATCAGCACAATGCCCTGAATGAGCCTGAGAAGTTTCGAAACAGCGCCACCTAGTGGTGAATTTTTTTTTTCAAATGCTTATAACTTTGGGTGTGGTCGACTTATTTTCACGAAACTCATCTTTTTAGACTCCTGAATCGTTGCCGAGTCCTACGATACCAAACATGCTAGGTTTTGCCTTACGGTTTGTGTAGTGTTGTGATTTAGCGCTTAAAAAACATTTGGCTATATCTTTGAAACCGCTAGTCCGATCGAGACGAAACCACCGTCAGAAGTTTGGAAACATAGGTCGATAGCTATACGCCAATGCCCAAATGCGAAAATATTGATGTTTAGGGGTACTAATTTCCAATCAAAGTCATGTGTCAGTCATTTTTTTCGTGTTTTTTCATATAAATGTCTATAACTCCGAAGCGAATTGAGATATTTTCACCAAAATTGACACACATATGTATGGGCTCACTCTGAGGACACGTAAAAAAAATTGTGGGACTGAGCCTCTTGGTGGCGCTATAATTGAACAAAATATGAAATTCCCATTGACTTCAATACAGTTTTGTGAAATAAAATGCTATACTAAACAAATGCATTGGTGTAATATTACGAAACTCAGATTGTGTCATCAGCACCATCCCCTGAAGGCAACCAAAATATTTCAAGACAGCGCCACCTAGTGGTCAAAAGTTATAACAAAATTTCCAAAAAGGCTAATAACTTTTGAATACATCTGGCTATTGAAATGCCACTTGTCTTAATAGATTCCTTGGGTCAAGCCGAGAACATAGATACCAAGTTTTCCTTATTTGGCCAAACTTCCTGTCCGCCATCTTGATTTTCATTCAAAACCTACTTTTTCGAACTCATCCTAGACCGTTTGTCCGATTTTCACCAAAATCGAATCGTATCATCTCCAGACTGTGCCGACAAAAAGTTATGGATTTCGTGTTGATTGATGAAACCGTTTTCGTATAGCACAGCAGCAAAGTTGAGGCATGATGCCAAAATGACTATTCAGGCTTTATATCTGCAATGCCTCGACATATTGACACCAAACTTTGTATGTGTCACTGTCTCCTTACTCTGACCACACCACATCAATTTCGTAACAGCGCCACCTTTTGGTCAAAAGTGACAATCCATTAAATCATATTTTGAATCACTTTTTACATGATTTTTCAGCCATTTCGCCTAAAATCCTCTTTAAATGTCTTTAATTGCTCATTGTTGCAGTTGGTCTGACACTTTCAGACATGTTGGCATGTCTTGTCGTCTTATTCTGCTTGGCCCCGGTAATTGCTGCTTGCAGCTATATTTATTATTAGGGGCCAAGCACCGAAGGTGCGGAGGCACCTATTGTATCTGTTCCCGTTCTTATTATTATTCTTCTTCTTCCGCCATGGGAGTCTATGGCAGCCCATAGAACCGATTGCGGGAAAGTTGTTTTGGTTTGACATTCTGATAGAGGACAGTCCCAACATTAAATACACCAATTTTTGTGTATCTAAGTCATTCCCTCTAGCGCCACCACCTGTCCAAAGTTTCACTTTTATTTTGCTAATAACTTTTGAACCGTAAGGCCAATCAACAAAATTCTTTTTTCCTCTGATTCCTGAGCTCATGCCGATTCAATTGCACCCTATGACGTCATTTTCCGTCCTATAAATATGGCCGCCATTTTGAATTTTCTGAAAAAGCTACTTTTTCGAACTCGTCCTAGACGGTTTGTCCGATTTGCACGAAAATTGAATCGGATCATCTTCAGGCAGTGGTGACAAAAAGTTATTAAAATCTTGTTGATTCGTCAAACCGTTTTCGATAAACGCTCGAACAAATTTTACGTAGCGCTTGCAAAAACAGTCGTAAGGCTGTATCTCCGCAACGGTTTATCGTATTCAGACCAAACTTGGTACATGTACTCACAAGCATGACCTGAGGCTACATGCTGCGTTTCGGCACAGCGCCACCTACAGGTCCGGAGATATGAAAAATGGCTATTTTTGCTTATAACTTCTGAACAGTTTGTCCAAAAATCATAAAATTGGTCTTGATAGATTCAGGGCGTCATGCCGAGTCGACTGATATCCAATTTTGCCATATCGGCCAATTTGACTGTCGGCCATTTTGAATTTTGTGCTAAAATGCTGTATTTTAACAACGCATGAACGGATTGTTACGAAACTTGGTATGGGTCATCAGCACGATGTCCTGAAGGAGTGTGAGAAGTTTCGAAACAGCGCCACCTAGTGGTGAATTTTTTTTTCCAAATGCTTATAACTTTGGGTGTGATCGACTTATTTTCACGAAACTCATCTCATTGGACTCCTGAATCGTTGCCGAGTCCAACGATACCAAACATGTTAGGTTTCGCCTAACGGTTTGTGTAGCATTGTGATTTAGCGCTTAAAAAACATTAGGCTATATCTTCGAAACCGTTTGTCCGATTGAGACGAAACCACCGTCAGAAGTTTGGAATCATAGCTTGTTAACTAAATGTAAATGCCCAAATGTGAAAATATTGATGTTTAGGGGTAGTAATATTCAATCAAAGTCATGTGTCAGTCATTTTTTACGGGTTTTTTTCATATAAATGTCTATAACTCCGAAGGAAATTGAGATTTTTGCACCAAAATGGACACATATATGTATGGGCTCACTCTGATGACACATAAAAAAAATGGTGGGACTGAGCCTCTTGGTGGCGCTATAATAGAACAAAACATGAAATTCCCATTGATTTCAATAGAGTTTTGTGAAATAAAATGCTATACTAAACAAATGCATTGGTGTAATATTACGAAACTCAGAATGTGCCTTCAGCACCATCCCCTGAAGGTACTCAAAATATTTCGAAACAGCGCCACCTAGTGGTCAAAAGTTATAACAAAATTTCCAAAAAGGCTAATAACTTTTGAATAAATCTGTCTATTGAAATGCCACTGGTCTTAATAGATTCCTTGGGTCAAGCCGAGAACATAGATACCAAGTTTTCCTTATTTGGCCGAACTTCCTGTCCGCCATCTTGATGTTCATTCAAAACCTACTTTTTCGAACTCCTCCTAGACCGTTTGTCCGATTTTCACCAAAATCGAATCGTATCATCTCCAGACCGTGCCGACTAAAAGTTATGGATTTCGTGTCGATAGACGAAACCGTTTTCGTATAGCGCAGCAGCAAAGTTGAGGCATGATGCTAAAAGCACTATTCAGGCTTTATCTCTGCAATGCCTTGACATATTGACACCAAACTTTGTATGTGTCATTGTCACTTCACTCTGACCACATCACATCAGTTTTGTAACTGCGCCACCTATTGGTCGAAAGTGATAATCCATAAAATCATATTTTTAATTATTGTTTCTATGATTTTTCAGGCATTTTGCATAAAATCCTCTTCAAAGTCTATAATTGATCATTGTTGCAGTTGGTCTGACACTTTCAGACATGTTGGCATGTCTTCTCGTCTTATTCTGCTTGGCCCCGGTAATTGCTGCTTGCAGCTATATTTAGGGGCCAAGCACCGAAGGTGCGGAGGCACCTATTGTATCTGTTCCGTTTCTTATTAGGGGCCAAGCACCGAAGGTGCGGAGGCACCTATTGTTTTCGTTCCCGTTCTTATTATTATTATTAGGGGCCAAGCACCGAAGGTGCGGAGGCACCTATTGTATCTGTTCCGTTTCTTATTATTATTATTATTATTAGGGGCCAAGCACCGAAGGTGCGGAGGCACCTATTGTATCCGTTCGCGTTCTTATTATTATTATTCTTCTTCTTCTTCTTCTTCTTCCGCTCTTGGAGTCTATGGCAGCCCATAGAACCGATTGCGGGAAAGTTGTTTTGGTTTGACATTCTGATAGAGCACAGTCCCAACATTAAATACACCAATTTTGGTGTTTCTAAGTCATTCCCTCTAGCGCCACCACCTGTCCAAAGTTTCACTTTTATTTTGCTAATAACTTTTGAACTGTAAGGCCAATCAACAAAATTATTTTTTCCCCTGATTCCTGAGCTCATGCCGATTCGATTGCATCCTATGACTTCATTTTCTGTAATAAAAATATGGCCGCCATTTTGATTCATTCGAAAAACCTACTTTTTCGAACTCGTCCTAGACGGTTTGTCCGATTTGCACGAAAATTGAACCAGATCATCTTCAGGCAGTGCTGACCAAAAGTTATGGAATTCAAATTGATTCGTCAAACCGTTTCCAATAAACGCACGAACAAATTTTACGTAGCGCCTGCAAAAACAGTCGTAAGGCTGTATCTCTGCAACGGTTTATCGTATTCAGACCAAACTTGGTACATGTCATCACAAGCATGACCTGAGGCTACATGCTGCGTTTCGGCGCAGCGCCACCTACTGGTCCGGAGATATGAAAAATGGCTATTTTTGCTTATAACTTCTGAACAGTTTGTCCAAAAATCATAAAATTGGTCTCGTTAGATTCAGGGCGACATGCCGAGTCGACTGATATCCAATTTTACCATATCGGCCATTTTGACTGTCGGCCATTTTGAATTATGTGCTAAAATGCTGTATTTTATGAACGCATGAACGGATTGTTACGAAACTTGGCATGGGTCATCAGCACGATGTCCTGAAGGAGTGTGAGAAGTTTCGAAACAGCGCCACCTAGTGGGGAATTTTTTTTTTCAAATGCTTATAACTTTGGGTGCGGTCGACTTATTTTCACGAGACTCATCTAATTAGACTCCTGAAACCTTGCCGAGTCCTACGATACCAAACATGCTAGGTTTCGCCTTACGGTTTGTGTAGCGTTGTGATTTAGCGCTTAAAAAACATTAGGCTATATCTTCGAAACCGCTTGTCCGATCGAGACGAAACCACCGTCAGAAGTTTGGAAACATAGGTCGATAGCTATACGCCAATGCCCAAATGCGAAAATATTGATGTTTAGGGGTAGTAAAATTCAAACAAAGTCATGTGTCAGTCATTTTTTACGTGTTTTTTCATATAAATGTTTATAACTCTAAAGCAAATTGAGATATTTTCACCAAAACTGACACACATATGTACGGGCTCACTCTGAGGACACGTAAAAAAAATTGTGGGACTGAGCCTCTTGGTGGCGCTATAATAGAACAAAACATGAAATTCCCATTGACTTCAATACAGTTTTGTGAGATAAAATGCTATTTTCATTCAAAACCTACTTTTTCGAACTCCTCCCACACCGTTTGTCCGATTTTCACCAAAATCGAATCGTATCATCCCCAGACTGTGCCGACTAAAAGTTATGGATTTCGTGTCAATTGACGAAACCGTTTTCGTATAGCGCAGCAGCAAATTTGAGGCATGATGCTAATAGCACTATTCAGGCTTTATCTCTGCAATGCCTTGACATATTGACACCAAACTTTGTATGTGTCATTGTCTCCTCACTCTGACCACATCACATCAGTTTTGTAACTGCGCCACCTATTTGTCGAAAGTGATAATCCATTAAATCATATTTTTAATTACTGTTTCTATGATTTTTCAGCCATTTCGTCTAAAATCCTCTTTAAATGTCTTTAATTGCTCATTGTTGCAGTTGGTCTGACACTTTCAGACATGTCGGCATGTCTTGTCGTCTTATTCTGCTTGGCCCCGGTAATTGCTGCTTGCAGCTATATTTATTATTATTATTATTCTTCCGCCATGGGAGTCTATGGCAGCCCATAGAACCGATTGCGGGAAAGTTGTTTTGGTTTGACATTCTGATAGAGGACCGTCTCAACATTAAATACACCAATTTTGGTGTTTCTAAGTCATTCCCTCTAGCGCCACCACCTGTCCAAAGTTTCACTTTTATTTTGCTAATAACTTTTGAACCGTAAGGCCAATCAGCGAAATTCTTTTTTCCTCTGATTCCTGAGCTCATGGCGATTCGATTGCACCCTATGACGTCATTTTCCGTCATAAAAATATGGCCGCCATCTTGAATTTTCAAAAAAAGCTACTTTTTCGAACTCGTCCTAGACGGTTTGTCCGATTTGCACGAAAATTGAACCAGATCATCTTCAGGTAGTGCTGACAAAAAGTTATGGAATTCAAATGGATTCGTCAAACCGTTTTCGATAAACGCACAAATACATTTTACGTAGCGCTAGCAAAAACAGTCGTAAGGCCGTATCTCCGCAACGGTTTATCGTATTCAGACCAAACTTGGTACTTGTACTCACAAGCATGACCTGAGGCTACATGCTGTGTTTCGGCGCAGCGCCACCTACTGGTCCGGAGATATGAAAAATGGCTATTTTTGCTTATAACTTCTGAACAGTTTGTCCAAAAATCATAAAATTGGTCTCGTTAGATTCAGGGCAACATGCCGAGTCGACTGATATCCAATTTGACCATATCGGTCATTTTGGCTGTCGGCCATTTTGAATTTTGTGCTAAAATTCTGTATTTTATGAACGCATGAACGGATTGTTACGAAACGTGGTATGGGTCATCAGCACAATGCCCTGAATGAGCCTGAGAAGTTTCGAAACAGCGCCACCTAGTGGTGAATTTTTTTTTTCAAATGCTTATAACTTTGGGTGTGGTCGACTTATTTTCACGAAACTCATCTTTTTAGACTCCTGAATCGTTGCCGAGTCCTACGATACCAAACATGCTAGGTTTCGCCTTACGGTTTGTGTAGCGTTGTGATTTAGCGCTTAAAAAACATTTGGCTATATCTTTGAAACCGCTAGTCCGATCGAGACGAAACCACCGTCAGAAGTTTGGAAACATAGGTCGATAGCTATACGCCAATGCCCAAATGCGAAAATATTGATGTTTAGGGGTACTAATTTCCAATCAAAGTCATGTGTCAGTCATTTTTTTCGTGTTTTTTCATATAAATGTCTATAACTCCGAAGCGAATTGAGATATTTTCACCAAAATTGACACACATATGTATGGGCTCACTCTGAGGACACGTAAAAAAAATTGTGGGACTGAGCCTCTTGGTGGCGCTATAATTGAACAAAATATGAAATTCCCATTGACTTCAATACAGTTTTGTGAAATAAAATGCTATACTAAACAAATGCATTGGTGTAATATTACGAAACTCAGATTGTGTCATCAGCACCATCCCCTGAAGGCAACCAAAATATTTCAAGACAGCGCCACCTAGTGGTCAAAAGTTATAAAAAAATTTCCAAAAAGGCTAATAACTTTTGAATAAATCTGGCTATTGAAATTCCACGGTTCTTAATAGATTCCTTGGGTCAAGCCGAGAACATAGATACCAAGTTTTCCTTATTTGGCCAAACTTCCTGTCCGCCATCTTGATTTTCATTCAAAACCTACTTTTTCGAACTCCTCCTAGACCGTTTGTCCGATTTTCACCAAAATCGAATCGTATCATCTCCAGACTGTGCCGACAAAAAGTTATGGATTTCGTGTCGATTGATGAAACCGTTTTCGTATAGCGCAGCAGCAAAGTTGAGGCATGATGCCAAAATGACTATTCAGGCTTTATATCTGCAATGCCTCGACATATTGACACAAAACTTTGTATGTGTCACTGTCTACTTACTCTGACCACACCACATCAATTTCGTAACAGCGCCACCTTTTGGTCAAAAGTGACAATCCATTAAATCATATTTTGAATCACTTTTTACATGATTTTTCAGCCATTTCGCCTAAAATCCTCTTTAAATGTCTTTAATTGCTCATTGTTGCAGTTGGTCTGACACTTTCAGACATGTTGGCATGTCTTGTCGTCTTATTCTGCTTGGCCCCGGTAATTGCTGCTTGCAGCTATATTTAGGGGCCAAGCACCGAAGGTGCGGAGGCACCTATTGTTTTCGTTCCCGTTCTTATTATTAGGGGCCAAGCACCGAAGGTGCGGAGGCACCTATTGTTTTCGTTCCCGTTCTTATTATTATTATTATTATTATTATTATTATTCTTCCTTCTTCCGACTGGGAGTCTATGGCAGCCCATAGAACCGATTGCGGGAAAGTTGTTTTGGTTTGACATTCTGATAGAGGACCGTCTCAACATTAAATACACCAATTTTGGTGTTTCTAAGTCATTCCCTCTAGCGCCACCACCTGTCCAAAATTTCACTTTTATTTTGCTAATAACTTTTGAACCGTAAGGCCAATCAGCGAAATTCTTTTTTCCACTGATTCCTGAGCTCATGGCGATTCGATTGCACCCTATGACGTCATTTGCCGTCATAAAAATATGGCCGCCATCTTGAATTTTCAAAAAAAGCTACTTTTTCGAACTCGTCCTAGACGGTTTGTCCGATTTGCACGAAAATTGAACCAGATCATCTTCAGGTAGTGCTGACAAAAAGTTATGGAATTCAAATGGATTCGTCAAACCGTTTTCGATAAACGCACGAATACATTTTACGTAGCGCTAGCAAAAACAGTCGTAAGGCCGTATCTCCGCAACGGTTTATCGTATTCAGACCAAACTTGGTACTTGTACTCACAAGCATGACCTGAGGCTACATGCTGTGTTTCGGCGCAGCGCCACCTACTGGTCCGGAGATATGAAAAATGGCTATTTTTGCTTATAACTTCTGAACAGTTTGTCCAAAAATCATACAATTGGTCTCGTTAGATTCAGGGCAACATGCCGAGTCGACTGATATCCAATTTGACCATATCGGTCATTTTGGCTGTCGGCCATTTTGAATTTTGTGCTAAAATTCTGTATTTTATGAACGCATGAACGGATTGTTACGAAACGTGGTATGGGTCATCAGCACAATGCCCTGAATGAGCCTGAGAAGTTTCGAAACAGCGCCACCTAGTGGTGAATTTTTTTTTTCAAATGCTTATAACTTTGGGTGTGGTCGACTTATTTTCACGAAACTCATCTTTTTAGACTCCTGAATCATTGCCGAGTCCTACGATACCAAACATGCTAGGTTTTGCCTTACGGTTTGTGTAGCGTTGTGATTTAGCGCTTAAAAAACATTTGGCTATATCTTTGAAACCGCTAGTCCGATCGAGACGAAACCACCGTCAGAAGTTTGGAAACATAGGTCGATAGCTATACACCAATGCCCAAATGCGAAAATATTGATGTTTAGGGGTACTAATTTCCAATCAAAGTCATGTGTCAGTCATTTTTTTCGTGTTTTTTCATATAAATGTCTATAACTCCGAAGCAAATTGAGATTTTTGCACCAAAATCGACACATATATGTATGGGCTCACTCTGAGGACACATAAAAAAAATGGTGGGACTGAGCCTCTTGGTGGCGCTATAATAGAACAAAACATGAAATTCCCATTGACTTCAATGCAGTTTTGTGAAATAAAATGCTATACTAAACAAATGCATTGGTGTAATATTACGAAACTCAGAATGTGCCATCAGCACCATCCCCTGAAGGTACCCAAAATATTTAGAGACAGCGCCACCTAGTGGTCAAAAGTTATAACAACATTTCCAAAACTGCTAATAACTTTTGAATACATCGGCCTATGTAAATGCCACTGGTCTTAATAGATTCCTTGGGTCAAGCCGAGAACATAGATACCAAATTTTCCTTATTTGGTCAAACTTCTTGTCCGCCATCTTGATTTTCATTCAAAACCTACTTTTTCGAACTCCTCCTAGACCGTTTGTCCGATTTTCACCAAAATCGAATCGTATCATCTCCAGACCGTGCCGACTAAAAGTTATGGATTTCGTGTCAATAGACGAAACCGTTTTCGTATAGCGCAGCAGCAAAGTTGAGGCATGATGCTAATAGCATTAATTAAGGCTTTATCTCTGCAATGCCTTGACATATTGACACCAAACTTTGTATGTGTCATTGTAACTTCACTCTGACCACATCACATCAGTTTTGTAACTGCGCCACCTATTGGTCGAAAGTGATAATCCATCAAATCATATTTTTATTTATTGTTTCTATGATTTTTCAGGCATTTTGCCTAAAATCCTCTTTAAATGTCTTTAATTGCTCATTGTTGCAGTTGGTCTGACACTTTCAGACATGTCGGCATGTCTTGTCGTCTTATTCAGCTTGGCCCCGGTAATGGCTGCTTGCAGCTATATTTATTATTAGGGGCCAAGCACCGAAGGTGCGGAGGCACCTATTGTTTTCGTTCGCGTTCTTATTATTATTATTATTATTATTATTATTCTTCATTGTTCCGACTGGGAGTCTATGGCAGCCCATAGAACCGATTGCGGGAAAGTTGTAATGGTTTGACATTCTGATAGAGGACAGTCCCAACATTAAATACACCAATTTTGGTGTGTCTAAGTCATTCCCTCTAGCGCCACCAACTGTCCAAAGTTTCACTCATGTTTCTGCTAATAACTTTTGAACCACAAGGGCTAGAAACAAAATTCTTTTTTCCTCTGATTTCTGAGCTCAGGGCGATTCGATTGCACCCTATGACGTCATTTTTCGTCATAATAATTTTTCCGCCATTTTGAATTTTCCGAAAAACCTACTTTTTCAAACTCCTCCTAGGCCGTTGCTCCAATTTCCACGAAAATTGAATCAGATCATCATCAGACCATGCCGACAAAAAGTTATGGAATTCGTGTTGATTCATCAAACCGTTCTCGAATACCGCGCAAACAAATTTTACGTAGCGCTTGCGAAAACAGACACAAGCCAGTATCTCCTCAACACTTTATCATATTAAGACCAAACTTGGTACATCTCATCACAAGCATGACCTGAGGCAACATGCTGCGTTTCGGCACAGTGCCACCTACTGGTCCGGAGATATGAAAAATGGCTATTTTTGCTTATAACTTCTGAATGGTTTGTCCAAAAATCATAAAAGTGGTCTCGTTAGATTCAGGGCATCATGCTGAGTCGACTGATATCCAATTTTCCCCGATCAGCCATTTTGGCTGTCGGCCATTTTGAATTATGTGCTAAAATGCTGTATTTTATGAACGTGTGAATGTATCGTTACAAAACTCGGAATGGATCATCAGCACGATGCCCTGAAGGAGCCTGAGAAGTTTCGAAACAGTGCCACCTAGTGGTGAATTTTTTTCCCCAAATGCTTCCAAATGCTTATAACTTTGGGTGTGGTCGACTTATTTTCACGAGACTCATCTCATTAGAGTCCTGAATCGTTGCTGAGTCCCACGATACCAAACATGCTAGGTTTTGCCTTACGGTTTGTGTAGCGTTGTGATTTAGCGCTTAAAAAACATTTGGCTATATCTTCGAAACCGCTAGTCCGATCGAGACGAAACCACCTTCAGAAGTTTGGAAACATAGGTCGATAGCTATACGCCAATGCCCAAATGCGAAAATATTGATGTTTAGGGGTACTAATTTCCAATCAAAGTCATGTGTCAGTCATTTTTTACGTGTTTTTTCATATAAATGTCTATAACTCCGAAGCGAATTGAGATATTTTCACCAAAATCGACACACATATGTACGAGCTCACTCTGAGGACATGTAAAAAAAATGGTGGGACTCAGCCTCTTGGTAGCGCTATAATAGAACAAAACATGAAATTCCCATTGACTTCAATACAGTTTTGTGAAATAAAATGCTATACTAAACAAATGCATTGGTGTAATATTACGAAACTCAAAATGTGCCATCAGCACCATTCCCTGAAGGTACCCAAAATATTTCAAGACAGTGCCACCTAGTGGTCAAAAGTTATAACAACATTTCCATAAAGGCTAATAACTTTTGAATAAATCTGACTACTGAAATGCCACTGGTCTTAATAGATTCCTTGGGTCAAGCCGAGAACATAGATACCAAGTTTTCCTTATTTGGCCAAACTTCCTGTCCGCCATCTTGATTTTCATTCAAAACCTACTTTTTCGAACTCCTCCTAGACCGTTTGTCCGATTTTCACCAAAATCGAATCGTATCATCTCCAGACTGTGCTGACTAAAAGTTATGGATTTCGTGTCTATAGACGAAACCGTTTTCGTATAGCGTAGCAGCAAACTTGAGGCATGATGCTAAAAGCACTATTCAGGCTTTATCTCTGCAATGCCTTGACATATTGACACCAAACTTTGTATGTGTCATTGTCACTTCACTCTGACCACATCACATCACATTTGTAACTGCGCCACCTATTGGTCGAAAGTGATAATCCATTAAATCATATTTTGAATGACTTTTTATATGATTTTTCAGCCATTTCGCCTAAAATCCTCTTTAAATGTATTTAATTGCTCATTGTTGCAGATGGTCTGACACCTTCAGCCATGTTGGCATATCCTGTCATCTGCTTGCGCTTGGCCCCGATAATTGCTGCTTGCAGCTATATTTAGGGGCCAAGCACCGAAGGTGCGGAGGCACCTATTGTATCTGTTCCGTTTCTTATTATTATTATTATTATTATTATTATTATTATTCTTCCGCCATGGGAGTCTATGGCAGCCCATAGAACCGATTGCGGGAAAGTTGTTTTGGTTTGACATTCTGATAGAGGACCGTCTCAACATTAAATACACCAATTTTGGTGTTTCTAAGTCATTCCCTCTAGCGCCACCACCTGTCCAAAGTTTCACTTTTATTTTGCTAATAACTTTTGAACCGTAAGGCCAATTAGCGAAATTCTTTTTTCCTCTGATTCCTGAGCTCATGGCGATTCGATTGCACCCTATGACGTCATTTGCCGTCATAAAAATATGGCCGCCATCTTGAATTTTCAAAAAAAGCTACTTTTTCGAACTCGTCCTAGACGGTTTGTCCGATTTGCACGAAAATTGAACCAGATCATCTTCAGGTAGTGCTGACCAAAAGTTATGGAATTCAAATGGATTCGTCAAACCGTTTTCAATAAACGCACAAATACATTTTACGTAGCGCTAGCAAAAACAGTCGTAAGGCCGTATCTCCGCAACGGTTTATCGTATTCAGACCAAACTTGGTACTTGTACTCACAAGCATGACCTGAGGCTACATGCTGCGTTTCGGCGCAGCGCCACCTACTGGTCCGGAGATATGAAAAATGGCTATTTTTGCTTATAACTTCTGAACAGTTTGTCCAAAAATCATACAATTGGTCTCGTTAGATTCAGGGCAACATGCCGAGTCGACTGATATCCAATTTGACCATATCGGTCATTTTGGCTGTCGGCCATTTTGAATTTTGTGCTAAAATTCTGTATTTTAAGAATGCATGAACGGATTGTTACGAAATGTGGTATGGGTCATCAGCACGATGCCCTGAATGAGCCTGAGAAGTTTCGAAACAGCGCCACCTAGTGGTGAATTTTTTTTTTCAAATGCTTATAACTTTGGGTGTGGTCGACTTATTTTCACGAAACTCATCTTTTTAGACTCCTGAATCGTTGCCGAGTCCTACGATACCAAACATGCTAGGTTTCGCCTTACGGTTTGTGTAGCGTTGTGATTTAGCGCTTAAAAAACATTTGGCTATATCTTTGAAACCGCTAGTCCGATCGAGACGAAACCACCGTCAGAAGTTTGGAAACATAGGTCGATAGCTATACGCCAATGCCCAAATGCGAAAATATTGATGTTTAGGGGTAGTAATATTCAATCAAAGTCATGTGTCAGTCATTTTTTTCGTGTTTTTTCATATAAATGTCTATAACTCCGAAGCAAATTGAGATTTTTGCACCAAAATCGACACATATATGTATGGGCTCACTCTGAGGACACATTAAAAAAATGGTGGGACTGAGCCTCTTGGTGGCGCTATAATAGAACAAAACATGAAATTCCCATTGACTTCAATGCAGTTTTGTGAAATAAAATGCTATACTAAACAAATGCATTGGTGTAATATTACGAAACTCAGAATGTGCCATCAGCACCATCCCCTGAAGGTACCCAAAATATTTAGAGACAGCGCCACCTAGTGGTCAAAAGTTATAACAACATTTCCAAAACTGCTAATAACTTTTGAATACATCGGCCTATGTAAATGTCACTGGTCTTAATAGATTCCTTGGGTCAAGCCGAGAACATAGATACCAAATTTTCCTTATTTGGTCAAACTTCTTGTCCGCCATCTTGATTTTCATTCAAAACCTACTTTTTCGAACTCCTCCTAGACCGTTTGTCCGATTTTCACCAAAATCGAATCGTATCATCTCCAGACCGTGCCGACTAAAAGTTATGGATTTCGTGTCGATAGACGAAACCGTTTTCGTATAGCGCAGCAGCAAAGTTGAGGCATGATGCTAATAGCATTAATTAAGGCTTTATCTCTGCAATGCCTTGACATATTGACACCAAACTTTGTATGTGTCATTGTAACTTCACTCTGACCACATCACATCAGTTTTGTAACTGCGCCACCTATTGGTCGAAAGTGATAATCCATCAAATCATATTTTTAATTATTGTTTCTATGATTTTTCAGGCATTTTGCCTAAAATCCTCTTTAAATGTCTTTAATTGCTCATTGTTGCAGTTGGTCTGACACTTTCAGACATGTCGGCATGTCTTGTCGTCTTATTCTGCTTGGCCCCGGTAATGGCTGCTTGCAGCTATATTTATTATTATTATTCTTCCTTCTTCCGACTGGGAGTCTATGGCAGCCCATAGAACCGATTGCGGGAAAGTTGTTTTGGTTTGACATTCTGATAGAGGACCGTCTCAACATTAAATACACCAATTTTGGTGTTTCTAAGTCATTCCCTCTAGCGCCACCACCTGTCCAAAATTTCACTTTTATTTTGCTAATAACTTTTGAACCGTAAGGCCAATCAGCGAAATTCTTTTTTCCACTGATTCCTGAGCTCATGGCGATTCGATTGCACCCTATGACGTCATTTGCCGTCATAAAAATATGGCCGCCATCTTGAATTTTCAAAAAAAGCTACTTTTTCGAACTCGTCCTAGACGGTTTGTCCGATTTGCACGAAAATTGAACCAGATCATCTTCAGGTAGTGCTGACAAAAAGTTATGGAATTCAAATGGATTCGTCAAACCGTTTTCGATAAACGCACGAATACATTTTACGTAGCGCTAGCAAAAACAGTCGTAAGGCCGTATCTCCGCAACGGTTTATCGTATTCAGACCAAACTTGGTACTTGTACTCACAAGCATGACCTGAGGCTACATGCTGTGTTTCGGCGCAGCGCCACCTACTGGTCCGGAGATATGAAAAATGGCTATTTTTGCTTATAACTTCTGAACAGTTTGTCCAAAAATCATACAATTGGTCTCGTTAGATTCAGGGCAACATGCCGAGTCGACTGATATCCAATTTGACCATATCGGTCATTTTGGCTGTCGGCCATTTTGAATTTTGTGCTAAAATTCTGTATTTTATGAACGCATGAACGGATTGTTACGAAACGTGGTATGGGTCATCAGCACAATGCCCTGAATGAGCCTGAGAAGTTTCGAAACAGCGCCACCTAGTGGTGAATTTTTTTTTTCAAATGCTTATAACTTTGGGTGTGGTCGACTTATTTTCACGAAACTCATCTTTTTAGACTCCTGAATCATTGCCGAGTCCTACGATACCAAACATGCTAGGTTTTGCCTTACGGTTTGTGTAGCGTTGTGATTTAGCGCTTAAAAAACATTTGGCTATATCTTTGAAACCGCTAGTCCGATCGAGACGAAACCACCGTCAGAAGTTTGGAAACATAGGTCGATAGCTATACGCCAATGCCCAAATGCGAAAATATTGATGTTTAGGGGTACTAATTTCCAATCAAAGTCATGTGTCAGTCATTTTTTTCGTGTTTTTTCATATAAATGTCTATAACTCCGAAGCAAATTGAGATTTTTGCACCAAAATCGACACATATATGTATGGGCTCACTCTGAGGACACATAAAAAAAATGGTGGGACTGAGCCTCTTGGTGGCGCTATAATAGAACAAAACATGAAATTCCCATTGACTTCAATGCAGTTTTGTGAAATAAAATGCTATACTAAACAAATGCATTGGTGTAATATTACGAAACTCAGAATGTGCCATCAGCACCATCCCCTGAAGGTACCCAAAATATTTAGAGACAGCGCCACCTAGTGGTCAAAAGTTATAACAACATTTCCAAAACTGCTAATAACTTTTGAATACATCGGCCTATGTAAATGCCACTGGTCTTAATAGATTCCTTGGGTCAAGCCGAGAACATAGATACCAAATTTTCCTTATTTGGTAAACTTCTTGTCCGCCATCTTGATTTTCATTCAAAACCTACTTTTTCGAACTCCTCCTAGACCGTTTGTCCGATTTTCACCAAAATCGAATCGTATCATCTCCAGACCGTGCCGACTAAAAGTTATGGATTTCGTGTCGATAGACGAAACCGTTTTCGTATAGCGCAGCAGCAAAGTTGAGGCATGATGCTAATAGCATTAATTAAGGCTTTATCTCTGCAATGCCTTGACATATTGACACCAAACTTTGTATGTGTCATTGTAACTTCACTCTGACCACATCACATCAGTTTTGTAACTGCGCCACCTATTGGTCGAAAGTGATAATCCATCAAATCATATTTTTATTTATTGTTTCTATGATTTTTCAGGCATTTTGCCTAAAATCCTCTTTAAATGTCTTTAATTGCTCATTGTTGCAGTTGGTCTGACACTTTCAGACATGTCGGCATGTCTTGTCGTCTTATTCAGCTTGGCCCCGGTAATGGCTGCTTGCAGCTATATTTATTATTATTATTCTTCTTCCGCCATGGGAGTCTATGGCAGCCCATAGAACCGATTGCGGGAAAGTTATGAAATTTGGCACAATGATAGAGGACAGTCCAAAAAGTCACCATACCAAATTTGGTGTCTTAAAACCAATCCCTCTAGCGCCACCACCTGTCCAAAATTTCACTTTTATTTTGCTAATAACTTTTGAACCGTTCGGCCAATCAACAAAATTATTTTTTCCTCTGATTCCCGAGCTCATGCCGATTCGATTGCACCCTATGACGTCCTTTTCCGGCTTATAAATATGGCCGCCATTTTTAGTGGGCTGAAAAAGCTACTTTTTCGAACTCGTCCTAGACGGTTTGTCCGATTTGCACGAAAATTGAACCAGATCATCTTCAGGCAGTGCTGACAAAAAGTTATGGAATTCAAATTGATTCGTCAAACCGTTTTCGAATAACGCTCGAACACATTTTACGTAGCGCTTGCGAAAACAGTCGTAGGGCTGTATCTCCGCAACGCTTTATCATATTCAGACCAAAATTGGTACATGTCATCACAAGCATGACCTGAGGCTACATGCTGCGTTTCGGCGCAGCGCCACCTACTGGTCCGGAGATATGAAAAATGGCTATTTTTGCTTATAACTTCTGAACATTTTGTCCAAAAATCATAAAATTGGTCTCGTTAGATTCAGGGCAACATGCCGAGTCGACTGATATAAAATTTTACCATATCGGCCATTTTGACTGTCGGCCATTTTGAATTTTGTGCTAAAATGCTGTATTTTAAGAACGCATGAACGGATTGTTACGAAACTCGGTATGGGTCATCAGCACGATGTTCTGAAGGAGCGTGAGAAGTTTCGAAACAGCGCCACCTAGTGGTGAATTTTATTTTTCAAATGCTTATAACTTTGGGTGTGGTCGACTTATTTTCACCAAACTCATCTCATTAGACTCCTGAATCCTTGCCAAGTCCAACGATACCAAATATGCTAGGTTTCGCCTTACGGTTTGTGTAGCGTTGTGATTTAGCACTTAAAAAACATTAGGTGATATCTTCGAAACCGTTTGTCCGATCGAGACGAAACCACCGTCAGAAGTTTGGAATCATAGCTTGTTAACTAAACGTTAATGCCCAAATGCGAAAATATTGATGTTTAGGGGTACTAATTTCCAATCAAAGTCATGTGTCAGTCATTTTTTTCGTGTTTTTTCATATAAATGTCTATAACTCCGAAGTGAATTGAGATATTTTCACCAAAATTGACACACATATGTATGGGCTCACTCTGAGGACACGTAAAAAAAATTGTGGGACTGAGCCTCTTGGTGGCGCTATAATTGAACAAAATATGAAATTCCCATTGACTTCAATACAGTTTTGTGAAATAAAATGCTATACTAAACAAATGCATTGGTGTAATATTACGAAACTCAGATTGTGTCATCAGCACCATCCCCTGAAGGCAACCAAAATATTTCAAGACAGCGCCACCTAGTGGTCAAAAGTTATAACAAAATTTCCAAAAAGGCTAATAACTTTTGAATAAATCTGGCTATTGAAATGCCACGGGTCTTAATAGATTCCTTGGGTCAAGCCGAGAACATAGATACCAAGTTTTCCTTATTTGGCCAAACTTCCTGTCCGCCATCTTGATTTTCATTCAAAACCTACTTTTTCGAACTCCTCCTAGACCGTTTGTCCGATTTTCACCAAAATCGAATCGTATCATCTCCAGACCGTGCCGACTAAAAGTTATGGATTTCGTGTCGATAGACGAAACTGTTTTCGTATAGCGCAGCAGCAAAGTTGAGGCATGATGCTAATAGCAATAATTAAGGCTTTATCTCTGCAATGCCTTGATATATTGACACCAATCTTTGTATGTGTCATTGTCACTTCACTCTGACCACATCACATCAGTTTTGTAACTGCGCCACCTATTGGTCGAAAGTGATAATCCATCAAATCATATTTTTAATTATTGTTTCTATGATTTTTCAGGCATTTTGCCTAAAATCCTCTTTAAATGTCTTTAATTGCTCATTGTTGCAGTTGGTCTGACACTTTCAGACATGTTGGCATGTCTTGTCGTCTTATTCTGCTTGGCCCCGGTAATGGCTGCTTGCAGCTATATTTATTATTATTATTCTTCCTTCTTCCGACTGGGAGTCTATGGCAGCCCATAGAACCGATTGCGGGAAAGTTGTTTTGGTTTGACATTCTGATAGAGGACCGTCTCAACATTAAATACACCAATTTTGGTGTTTCTAAGTCATTCCCTCTAGCGCCACCACCTGTCCAAAATTTCACTTTTATTTTGCTAATAACTTTTGAACCGTAAGGCCAATCAGCGAAATTCTTTTTTCCACTGATTCCTGAGCTCATGGCGATTCGATTGCACCCTATGACGTCATTTGCCGTCATAAAAATATGGCCGCCATCTTGAATTTTCAAAAAAAGCTACTTTTTCGAACTCGTCCTAGACGGTTTGTCCGATTTGCACGAAAATTGAACCAGATCATCTTCAGGTAGTGCTGACAAAAAGTTATGGAATTCAAATGGATTCGTCAAACCGTTTTCGATAAACGCACAAATACATTTTACGTAGCGCTAGCAAAAACAGTCGTAAGGCCGTATCTCCGCAACGGTTTATCGTATTCAGACCAAACTTGGTACTTGTACTCACAAGCATGACCTGAGGCTACATGCTGTGTTTCGGCGCAGCGCCACCTACTGGTCCGGAGATATGAAAAATGGCTATTTTTGCTTATAACTTCTGAACAGTTTGTCCAAAAATCATACAATTGGTCTCGTTAGATTCAGGGCAACATGCCGAGTCGACTGATATCCAATTTGACCATATCGGTCATTTTGGCTGTCGGCCATTTTGAATTTTGTGCTAAAATTCTGTATTTTATGAACGCATGAACGGATTGTTACGAAACGTGGTATGGGTCATCAGCACAATGCCCTGAATGAGCCTGAGAAGTTTCGAAACAGCGCCACCTAGTGGTGAATTTTTTTTTTCAAATGCTTATAACTTTGGGTGTGGTCGACTTATTTTCACGAAACTCATCTTTTTAGACTCCTGAATCATTGCCGAGTCCTACGATACCAAACATGCTAGGTTTTGCCTTACGGTTTGTGTAGCGTTGTGATTTAGCGCTTAAAAAACATTTGGCTATATCTTTGAAACCGCTAGTCCGATCGAGACGAAACCACCGTCAGAAGTTTGGAAACATAGGTCGATAGCTATATGCCAATGCCCAAATGCGAAAATATTGATGTTTAGGGGTACTAATTTCCAATCAAAGTCATGTGTCAGTCATTTTTTTCGTGTTTTTTCATATAAATGTCTATAACTCCGAAGCAAATTGAGATTTTTGCACCAAAATCGACACATATATGTATGGGCTCACTCTGAGGACACATAAAAAAAATGGTGGGACTGAGCCTCTTGGTGGCGCTATAATAGAACAAAACATGAAATTCCCATTGACTTCAATGCAGTTTTGTGAAATAAAATGCTATACTAAACAAATGCATTGGTGTAATATTACGAAACTCAGAATGTGCCATCAGCACCATCCCCTGAAGGTACCCAAAATATTTAGAGACAGCGCCACCTAGTGGTCAAAAGTTATAACAACATTTCCAAAACTGCTAATAACTTTTGAATACATCGGCCTATGTAAATGCCACTGGTCTTAATAGATTCCTTGGGTCAAGCCGAGAACATAGATACCAAATTTTCCTTATTTGGTAAACTTCTTGTCCGCCATCTTGATTTTCATTCAAAACCTACTTTTTCGAACTCCTCCTAGACCGTTTGTCCGATTTTCACCAAAATCGAATCGTATCATCTCCAGACCGTGCCGACTAAAAGTTATGGATTTCGTGTCGATAGACGAAACCGTTTTCGTATAGCGCAGCAGCAAAGTTGAGGCATGATGCTAATAGCATTAATTAAGGCTTTATCTCTGCAATGCCTTGACATATTGACACCAAACTTTGTATGTGTCATTGTAACTTCACTCTGACCACATCACATCAGTTTTGTAACTGCGCCACCTATTGGTCGAAAGTGATAATCCATCAAATCATATTTTTATTTATTGTTTCTATGATTTTTCAGGCATTTTGCCTAAAATCCTCTTTAAATGTCTTTAATTGCTCATTGTTGCAGTTGGTCTGACACTTTCAGACATGTCGGCATGTCTTGTCGTCTTATTCAGCTTGGCCCCGGTAATGGCTGCTTGCAGCTATATTTATTATTATTATTATTATTATTATTATTCTTCCGCCATGGGAGTCTATGGCAGCCCATAGAACCGATTGCGGGAAAGTTGTTTTGGTTTGACATTCTGATAGAGGACCGTCTCAACATTAAATACACCAATTTTGGTGTTTCTAAGTCATTCCCTCTAGCGCCACCACCTGTCCAAAGTTTCACTTTTATTTTGCTAATAACTTTTGAACCGTAAGGCCAATCAGCGAAATTCTTTTTTCCTCTGATTCCTGAGCTCATGGCGATTCGATTGCACCCTATGACGTCATTTGCCGTCATAAAAATATGGCCGCCATCTTGAATTTTCAAAAAAAGCTACTTTTTCGAACTCGTCCTAGACGGTTTGTCCGATTTGCACGAAAATTGAACCAGATCATCTTCAGGTAGTGCTGACAAAAAGTTATGGAATTCAAATGGATTCGTCAAACCGTTTTCAATAAACGCACAAATACATTTTACGTAGCGCTAGCAAAAACAGTCGTAAGGCCGTATCTCCGCAACGGTTTATCGTATTCAGACCAAACTTGGTACTTGTACTCACAAGCATGACCTGAGGCTACATGCTGTGTTTCGGCGCAGCGCCACCTACTGGTCCGGAGATATGAAAAATGCCTATTTTTGCTTATAACTTCTGAACAGTTTGTCCAAAAATCATACAATTGGTCTCGTTAGATTCAGGGCAACATGCCGAGTCGACTGATATCCAATTTTGCCATATCGGTCATTTTGGCTGTCGGCCATTTTGAATTTTGTGCTAAAATTCTGTATTTTATGAACGCATGAACGGATTGTTACGAAACGTGGTATGGGTCATCAGCACGATGCCCTGAATGAGCCTGAGAAGTTTCGAAACAGCGCCACCTAGTGGTGATTTTTTTTTTTCAAATGCTTATAGCTTTGGGTGTGGTCAACTTATTTTCAGGAAACTCATCTTTTTAGACTCCTGAATCGTTGCCGAGTCCTACGATACCAAACATGCTAGGTTTCGCCTTACGGTTTGTGTAGCGTTGTGATTTAGCGCTTAAAAAACATTTGGCTATATCTTTGAAACCGCTAGTCCGATCGAGACGAAACCACCGTCAGAAGTTTGGAAACATAGGTCGATAGCTATACGCCAATGCCCAAATGCGAAAATATTGATGTTTAGGGGTACTAATTTCCAATCAAAGTCATGTGTCAGTCATTTTTTTCGTGTTTTTTCATATAAATGTCTATAACTCCGAAGCGAATTGAGATATTTTCACCAAAATTGACACACATATGTATGGGCTCACTCTGAGGACACGTAAAAAAAATTGTGGGACTGAGCCTCTTGGTGGCGCTATAATTGAACAAAATATGAAATTCCCATTGACTTCAATACAGTTTTGTGAAATAAAATGCTATACTAAACAAATGCATTGGTGTAATATTACGAAACTCAGATTGTGTCATCAGCACCATCCCCTGAAGGCAACCAAAATATTTCAAGACAGCACCACCTAGTGGTCAAAAGTTATTACAACATTTCCAAAAAGGCTAATAACTTTTGAATAAATCTGGCTATTGAAATGGCACGGGTCTTAATAGATTCCTTGGGTCAAGCCGAGAACATAGATACCAAGTTTTCCTTATTTGGCCAAACTTCCTGTCCGCCATCTTGATTTTCATTCAAAACCTACTTTTTCGAACTCCTCCTAGACCGTTTGTCCGATTTTCACCAAAATCGAATCGTATCATCTCCAGACTGTGCCGACAAAAAGTTATGGATTTCGTGTCGATTGATGAAACCGTTTTCGTATAGCACAGCAGCAAAGTTGAGGCATGATGCCAAAATGACTATTCAGGCTTTATATCTGCAATGCCTCGACATATTGACACAAAACTTTGTATGTGTCACTGTCTCCTTACTCTGACCACACCACATCAATTTCGTAACAGCGCCACCTTTTGGTCAAAAGTGACAATCCATTAAATCATATTTTGAATCACTTTTTACATGATTTTTCAGCCATTTCGCCTAAAATCCTCTTTAAATGTCTTTAATTGCTCATTGTTGCAGTTGGTCTGACACTTTCAGACATGTTGGCATGTCTTGTCGTCTTATTCTGCTTGGCCCCGGTAATTGCTGCTTGCAGCTATATTTATTATTATTATTATTCTTCCTTCTTCCGACTGGGAGTCTATGGCAGCCCATAGAACCGATTGCGGGAAAGTTGTTTTGGTTTGACATTCTGATAGAGGACCGTCTCAACATTAAATACACCAATTTTGGTGTTTCTAAGTCATTCCCTCTAGCGCCACCACCTGTCCAAAATTTCACTTTTATTTTGCTAATAACTTTTGAACCGTAAGGCCAATCAGCGAAATTCTTTTTTCCACTGATTCCTGAGCTCATGGCGATTCGATTGCACCCTATGACGTCATTTGCCGTCATAAAAATATGGCCACCATCTTGAATTTTCAAAAAAAGCTACTTTTTCGAACTCGTCCTAGACGGTTTGTCCGATTTGCACGAAAATTGAACCAGATCATCTTCAGGTAGTGCTGACAAAAAGTTATGGAATTCAAATGGATTCGTCAAACCGTTTTCGATAAACGCACGAATACATTTTACGTAGCGCTAGCAAAAACAGTCGTAAGGCCGTATCTCCGCAACGGTTTATCGTATTCAGACCAAACTTGGTACTTGTACTCACAAGCATGACCTGAGGCTACATGCTGTGTTTCGGCGCAGCGCCACCTACTGGTCCGGAGATATGAAAAATGGCTATTTTTGCTTATAACTTCTGAACAGTTTGTCCAAAAATCATACAATTGGTCTCGTTAGATTCAGGGCAACATGCCGAGTCGACTGATATCCAATTTGACCATATCGGTCATTTTGGCTGTCGGCCATTTTGAATTTTGTGCTAAAATTCTGTATTTTATGAACGCATGAACGGATTGTTACGAAACGTGGTATGGGTCATCAGCACAATGCCCTGAATGAGCCTGAGAAGTTTCGAAACAGCGCCACCTAGTGGTGAATTTTTTTTTTCAAATGCTTATAACTTTGGGTGTGGTCGACTTATTTTCACGAAACTCATCTTTTTAGACTCCTGAATCATTGCCGAGTCCTACGATACCAAACATGCTAGGTTTTGCCTTACGGTTTGTGTAGCGTTGTGATTTAGCGCTTAAAAAACATTTGGCTATATCTTTGAAACCGCTAGTCCGATCGAGACGAAACCACCGTCAGAAGTTTGGAAACATAGGTCGATAGCTGTATGCCAATGCCCAAATGCGAAAATATTGATGTTTAGGGGTACTAATTTCCAATCAAAGTCATGTGTCAGTCATTTTTTTCGTGTTTTTTCATATAAATGTCTATAACTCCGAAGCAAATTGAGATTTTTGCACCAAAATCGACACATATATGTATGGGCTCACTCTGAGGACACATAAAAAAAATGGTGGGACTGAGCCTCTTGGTGGCGCTATAATAGAACAAAACATGAAATTCCCATTGACTTCAATGCAGTTTTGTGAAATAAAATGCTATACTAAACAAATGCATTGGTGTAATATTACGAAACTCAGAATGTGCCATCAGCACCATCCCCTGAAGGTACCCAAAATATTTAGAGACAGCGCCACCTAGTGGTCAAAAGTTATAACAACATTTCCAAAACTGCTAATAACTTTTGAATACATCGGCCTATGTAAATGCCACTGGTCTTAATAGATTCCTTGGGTCAAGCTGAGAACATAGATACCAAATTTTCCTTATTTGGTCAAACTTCTTGTCCGCCATCTTGATTTTCATTCAAAACCTACTTTTTCGAACTCCTCCTAGACCGTTTGTCCGATTTTCACCAAAATCGAATCGTATCATCTCCAGACCGTGCCGACTAAAAGTTATGGATTTCGTGTCGATAGACGAAACCGTTTTCGTATAGCGCAGCAGCAAAGTTGAGGCATGATGCTAATAGCATTAATTAAGGCTTTATCTCTGCAATGCCTTGACATATTGACACCAAACTTTGTATGTGTCATTGTAACTTCACTCTGACCACATCACATCAGTTTTGTAACTGCGCCACCTATTGGTCGAAAGTGATAATCCATCAAATCATATTTTTATTTATTGTTTCTATGATTTTTCAGGCATTTTGCCTAAAATCCTCTTTAAATGTCTTTAATTGCTCATTGTTGCAGTTGGTCTGACACTTTCAGACATGTCGGCATGTCTTGTCGTCTTATTCAGCTTGGCCCCGGTAATGGCTGCTTGCAGCTATATTTATTATTATTATTATTATTATTATTCTTCCGCCATGGGAGTCTATGGCAGCCCATAGAACCGATTGCGGGAAAGTTGTTTTGGTTTGACATTCTGATAGAGGACCGTCTCAACATTAAATACACCAATTTTGGTGTTTCTAAGTCATTCCCTCTAGCGCCACCACCTGTCCAAAGTTTCACTTTTATTTTGCTAATAACTTTTGAACCGTAAGGCCAATCAGCGAAATTCTTTTTTCCTCTGATTCCTGAGCTCATGGCGATTCGATTGCACCCTATGACGTCATTTGCCGTCATAAAAATATGGCCGCCATCTTGAATTTTCAAAAAAAGCTACTTTTTCGAACTCGTCCTAGACGGTTTGTCCGATTTGCACGAAAATTGAACCAGATCATCTTCAGGTAGTGCTGACAAAAAGTTATGGAATTCAAATGGATTCGTCAAACCGTTTTCAATAAACGCACAAATACATTTTACGTAGCGCTTGCAAAAACAGTCGTAAGGCCGTATCTCCGCAACGGTTTATCGTATTCAGACCAAACTTGGTACTTGTACTCACAAGCATGACCTGAGGCTACATGCTGTGTTTCGGCGCAGCGCCACCTACTGGTCCGGAGATATGAAAAATGCCTATTTTTGCTTATAACTTCTGAACAGTTTGTCCAAAAATCATACAATTGGTCTCGTTAGATTCAGGGCAACATGCCGAGTCGACTGATATCCAATTTGACCATATCGGTCATTTTGGCTGTCGGCCATTTTGAATTTTGTGCTAAAATTCTGTATTTTATGAACGCATGAACGGATTGTTACGAAATGTGGTATGGGTCATCAGCACAATGCCCTGAATGAGCCTGAGAAGTTTCGAAACAGCGCCACCTAGTGGTGAATTTTTTTTTTCAAATGCTTATAACTTTGGGTGTGGTCGACTTATTTTCACGAAACTCATCTTTTTAGACTCCTGAATCGTTGCCGAGTCCTACGATACCAAACATGCTATGTTTCGCCTTACGGTTTGTGTAGCGTTGTGATTTAGCGCTTAAAAAACATTTGGCTATATCTTTGAAACCGCTAGTCCGATCGAGACGAAACCACCGTCAGAAGTTTGGAAACATAGGTCGATAGCCATATGTCAATGCCCAAATGCGAAAATATTGATGTTTAGGGGTACTAATTTCCAATCAAAGTCATGTGTCAGTCATTTTTTACGTGTTTTTTCATATAAATGTCTATAACTCCGAAGCGAATTGAGATATTTTCACCAAAATTGACACACATATGTATGGGCTCACTCTGAGGACGCGTAAAAAAAATTGTGGGACTGAGCCTCTTGGTGGCGCTATAATTGAACAAAATATGAAATTCCCATTGACTTCAATACAGTTTTGTGAAATAAAATGCTATACTAAACAAATGCATTGGTGTAATATTACGAAACTCAGATTGTGTCATCAGCACCATCCCCTGAAGGCAACCAAAATATTTCAAGACAGCGCCACCTAGTGGTCAAAAGTTATAACAAAATTTCCAAAAAGGCTAATAACTTTTGAATAAATCTGTCTATTGAAATGCCACTGGTCTTAATAGATTCCTTGGGTCAAGCCGAGAACATAGATACCAAGTTTTCCTTATTTGGCCGAACTTCCTGTCCGCCATCTTGATGTTCAGTCAAAACCTACTTTTTCGAACTCCTCCTAGACCGTTTGTCCGATTTTCACCAAAATCGAATCGTATCATCTCCAGACCGTGCCGACTAAAAGTTATGGATTTCGTGTCGATAGACGAAACCGTTTTCGTATAGCGCAGCAGCAAAGTTGAGGCATGATGCTAATAGCACTATTCAGGCTTTATCTCTGCAATGCCTTGACATATTGACACCAAACTTTGTATGTGTCATTGTCACTTCACTCTGACCACATCACATCAGTTTTGTAACTGCGCCACCTATTGGTCGAAAGTGATAATCCATAAAATCATATTTTTAATTATTGTTTCTATGATTTTTCAGGCATTTTGCATAAAATCCTCTTTAAAGTCTATAATTGCTCATTGTTGCAGTTGGTCTGACACTTTCAGACATGTTGGCATGTCTTGTCGTCTTATTCTGCTTGGCCCCGGTAATTGCTGCTTGCAGCTATATTTATTATTATTATTCTTCCGCCATGGGAGTCTATGGCAGCCCATAGAACCGATTGCGGGAAAGTTGTTTTGGTTTGACATTCTGATAGAGGACCGTCTCAACATTAAATACACCAATTTTGGTGTTTCTAAGTCATTCCCTCTAGCGCCACCACCTGTCCAAAGTTTCACTTTTACTTTGCTAATAACTTTTGAACCGTAAGGCCAATCAGCGAAATTCTTTTTTTCTCTGATTCCGGAGCTCATGGCGATTCGATTGCACCCTATGACGTCATTTTCCGTCATAAAAATATGGCCGCCATCTTGAATTTTCAAAAAAAGCTACTTTTTCGAACTCGTCCTAGACGGTTTGTCCGATTTGCACGAAAATTTAACCAGATCATCTTCAGGTAGTGCTGACAAAAAGTTATGGAATTCAAATGGATTCGTCAAACCGTTTTCGATAAACGCACAAATACATTTTACGTAGCGCTAGCAAAAACAGTCGTAAGGCCGTATCTCCGCAACGGTTTATCGTATTCAGACCAAACTTGGTACTTGTACTCACAAGCATGACCTGAGGCTACATGCTGTGTTTCGGCGCAGCGCCACCTACTGGTCCGGAGATATGAAAAATGGCTATTTTTGCTTATAACTTCTGAACAGTTTGTCCAAAAATCATACAATTGGTCTCGTTAGATTCAGGGCAACATGCCGAGTCGACTGATATCCAATTTGACCATATCGGTCATTTTGGCTGTCGGCCATTTTGAATTTTGTGCTAAAATTCTGTATTTTATGAACGCATGAACGGATTGTTACGAAACGTGGTATGGGTCATCAGCACAATGCCCTGAATGAGCCTGAGAAGTTTCGAAACAGCGCCACCTAGTGGTGAATTTTTTTTTTCAAATGCTTATAACTTTGGGTGTGGTCGACTTATTTTCACGAAACTCATCTTTTTAGACTCCTGAATCGTTGCCGAGTCCTACGATACCAAACATGCTAGGTTTTGCCTTACGGTTTGTGTAACGTTGTGATTTAGCGCTTAAAAAACATTTGGCTATATCTTTGAAACCGCTAGTCCGATCGAGACGAAACCACCGTCAGAAGTTTGGAAACATAGGTCGATAGCTATACGCCAATGCCCAAATGCGAAAATATTGATGTTTAGGGGTACTAATTTCCAATCAAAGTCATGTGTCAGTCATTTTTTTCGTGTTTTTTCATATAAATGTCTATAACTCCGAAGCGAATTGAGATATTTTCACCAAAATTGACACACATATGTATGGGCTCACTCTGAGGACACGTAAAAAAAATTGTGGGACTGAGCCTCTTGGTGGCGCTATAATTGAACAAAATATGAAATTCCCATTGACTTCAATACAGTTTTGTGAAATAAAATGCTATACTAAACAAATGCATTGGTGTAATATTACGAAACTCAGATTGTGTCATCAGCACCATCCCCTGAAGGCAACCAAAATATTTCAAGACAGCGCCACCTAGTGGTCAAAAGTTATAACAAAATTTCCAAAAAGGCTAATAACTTTTGAATAAATCTGGCTATTGAAATGCCACGGGTCTTAATAGATTCCTTGGGTCAAGCCGAGAACATAGATACCAAGTTTTCCTTATTTGGCCAAACTTCCTGTCCGCCATCTTGATTTTCATTCAAAACCTACTTTTTCGAACTCCTCCTAGACCGTTTGTCCGATTTTCACCAAAATCGAATCGTATCATCTCCAGACTGTGCCGACAAAAAGTTATGGATTTCGTGTCGATTGATGAAACCGTTTTCGTATAGCACAGCAGCAAAGTTGAGGCATGATGCCAAAATGACTATTCAGGCTTTATATCTGCAATGCCTCGACATATTGACACAAAACTTTGTATGTGTCACTGTCTCCTTACTCTGACCACACCACATCAATTTCGTAACAGCGCCACCTTTTGGTCAAAAGTGACAATCCATTAAATCATATTTTGAATCACTTTTTACATGATTTTTCAGCCATTTCGCCTAAAATCCTTTTTAAATGTCTTTAATTGCTCATTGTTGCAGTTGGTCTGACACTTTCAGACATGTTGGCATGTCTTGTCGTCTTATTCTGCTTGGCCCCGGTAATTGCTGCTTGCAGCTATTTTTAGGGGCCAAGCACCGAAGGTGCGGAGGCACCTATTGTATCTGTTCCCGTTCTTATTATTATTCTTCATTTTTCCGACTGGGAGTCTATGGCAGCCCATAGAACCGATTACGGGAAAGTTGTTTTGGTTTGACATTCTGATAGAGGACATTCCCAACATTAAATACACCAATTTTGGTGTTTCTAAGTCATTCCCTCTAGCGCCACCACCTGTCCAAAGTTTCACTTTTATTATGCTAATAACTTTTGAACCGTAAGGCCAATCAACAAAATTATTTTTTCCTCTGTTTCCTGAGCTCATACCGATTCGATTGCACCCTATGACGTCATTTTCCGTCATATAAATATGGCCGCCATTTTGAATTTTTCTAAAAACCTACTTTTTCGAACTCGTCCTAGACGGTTTGTCCGATTTGCACGAAAATTGAACCAGATCCTCTTCAGGCAGTGCTGACCAAAAGTTATGGAATTCAAATTGATTCGTCAAACCGTTTTCGATAAACACTCAAACTAATTTTACGTAGCGGCTGCAAAAACAGTCGTAAGGGTGTATCTCCGCAACGCTTTATCGTATTCAGACCAAACTTGGTACAAGTCATCACAAGCATGACCTGAGGCAACATGCTGTGTTTTGGCGCAGCGCCACCTACTGGTCCGGAGATATGAAAAATGGCTATTTTTGCTTATAACTTCTGAACAGTTTGTCCAAAAATCATAAAATTGGTCTTGTTAGATTCAGGGCGACATGCCGAGTCGACTGATATCCAATTTTGCCATATCGGCCATTTTGACTGTCGGCCATTTTGAATTTTGTGCTAAAATGCTGTATTTTAACAATGCATGAACGGATTGTTACGAATCTTGGTATGGGTCATCAGCACGATGTCCTGAAGAAGTGTGAGAAGTTTCGAAACAGCGCCACCTAGTGGTGAATTTTTTTTTTCAAATGCTTATAACTTTGGGTGTGGTCGACTTATTTTCACGAAACTCATCTCATTAGACTCCTGAATTGTTGCCGAGTCCAACGATACCAAACATGCTAGGTTTTGCCTTACGGTTTGTGTAGCGTTGTGATTTAGCGCTTAAAAAACAGTAGGCTATATCTTCGAAACCGATTGTCCGATCGAGACGAAACCACCGTCAGAAGTTTGGAAACATAGGTCGATAGCTATACGCCAATGCCCAAATGCGAAAATATTGATGTTTAGGGGTAGTAATATTCAATCAAAGTCATGTGTCAGTCATTTTTTACGTGTTTTTTCATATAAATGTCTATAACTCCGAAGCAAATTGAGATTTTTGCACCAAAATCGACACATATATGTATGGGCTCACTCTGAGGACACATAAAAAAAATGGTGGGACTGAGCCTCTTGGTGGCGCTATAATAGAACAAAACATGAAATTCCCATTGACTTCAATGCAGTTTTGTGAAATAAAATGCTATACTTAACAAATGCATTGGTGTAATATTACGAAACTCAGAATGTGCCATCAGCACCATCCCCTGAAGGTACCCAAAATATTTAGAGACAGCGCCACCTAGTGGTCAAAAGTTATAACAACATTTCCAAAACTGCTAATAACTTTTGAATACATCAGCCTATGTAAATGCCACTGGTCTTTATAGATTCCTTGGGTCAAGCCGAGAACATAGATACCAAATTTTCCTTATTTGGTCAAACTTCTTGTCCGCCATCTTGATTTTCATTCAAAACCTACTTTTTCAAACTCCTCCTAGACCGTTTGTCCGATTTTCACCAAAATCGAATCGTATCATCTCCAGACTGTGCCGACTAAAAGTTATGGATTTCGTGTCGATAGACGAAACCGTTTTCGTATAGCGCAGCAGCAAAGTTGAGGCATAATGCTAATAGCACTAATTCAGGCTTTATCTCTGCAATGCCTTGACATATTGACACCAAACTTTGTATGTGTCATTGTAACTTCACTCTGACCACATCACATCAGTTTTGTAACTGCGCCACCTATTGGTCGAAAGTGATAATCCATCAAATCATATTTTTAATTATTGTTTCTATGATTTTTCAGGCATTTTGCCAAAAATCCTCTTTAAATGTCTTTAATTGCTCATTGTTGCAGTTGGTCTGACACTTGCAGACATGTTGGCATGTCTTGTCGTCTTATTCTGCTTGGCCCCGGTAATGGCTGCTTGCAGCTATATTTAGGGGCCAAGCACCGAAGGTGCGTAGGCACCTATTGTATCTGTTCCCGTTCTTATTATTAGGGGCCAAGCACCGAAGGTGCGGAGGCACCTATTGTTTTCGTTCGCGTTCTTATTATTATTATTATTATTATTATTATTCTTCATTGTTCCGACTGGGAGTCTATGGCAGCCCATAGAACCGATTGCGGGAAAGTTGTAATGGTTTGACATTCTGATAGAGGACAGTCCCAACATTAAATACACCAATTTTGGTGTGTCTAAGTCATTCCCTCTAGCGCCACCAACTGTCCAAAGTTTCACTCATGTTTCTGCTAATAACTTTTGAACCACAAGGGCTAGAAACAAAATTCTTTTTTCCTCTGATTTCTGAGCTCAGGGCGATTCGATTGCACCCTATGACGTCATTTTTCGTCATAATAATTTTTCCGCCATTTTGAATTTTCCGAAAAACCTACTTTTTCAAACTCCTCCTAGGCCGTTGCTCCAATTTCCACGAAAATTGAATCAGATCATCATCAGACCATGCCGACAAAAAGTTATGGAATTCGTGTTGATTCATCAAACCGTTCTCGAATACCGCGCAAACAAATTTTACGTAGCGCTTGCGAAAACAGACACAAGCCAGTATCTCCTCAACACTTTATCATATTAAGACCAAACTTGGTACATCTCATCACAAGCATGACCTGAGGCAACATGCTGCGTTTCGGCACAGTGCCACCTACTGGTCCGGAGATATGAAAAATGGCTATTTTTGCTTATAACTTCTGAATGGTTTGTCCAAAAATCATAAAAGTGGTCTCGTTAGATTCAGGGCATCATGCTGAGTCGACTGATATCCAATTTTCCCCGATCAGCCATTTTGGCTGTCGGCCATTTTGAATTATGTGCTAAAATGCTGTATTTTATGAACGCGTGAATGTATCGTTACAAAACTCGGAATGGATCATCAGCACGATGCCCTGAAGGAGCCTGAGAAGTTTCGAAACAGTGCCACCTAGTGGTGAATTTTTTTCCCCAAATGCTTCCAAATGCTTATAACTTTGGGTGTGGTCGACTTATTTTCACGAGACTCATCTCATTAGAGTCCTGAATCGTTGCTGAGTCCCACGATACCAAACATGCTAGGTTTTGCCTTACGGTTTGTGTAGCGTTGTGATTTAGCGCTTAAAAAACATTTGGCTATATCTTCGAAACCGCTAGTCCGATCGAGACGAAACCACCTTCAGAAGTTTGGAAACATAGGTCGATAGCTAAACGCCAATGCCCAAATGCGAAAATATTGATGTTTAGGGGTAGTAAATTCCAATCAAAGTCATGTGTCAGTCATTTTTTACGTGTTTTTTCATATAAATGTCTATAACTCCGAAGCGAATTGAGATATTTTCACCAAAATCGACACACATATGTACGAGCTCACTCTGAGGACATGTAAAAAAAATGGTGGGACTCAGCCTCTTGGTAGCGCTATAATAGAACAAAACATGAAATTCCCATTGACTTCAATACAGTTTTGTGAAATAAAATGCTATACTAAACAAATGCATTGGTGTAATATTACGAAACTCAAAATGTGCCATCAGCACCATTCCCTGAAGGTACCCAAAATATTTCAAGACAGTGCCACCTAGTGGTCAAAAGTTATAACAACATTTCCATAAAGGCTAATAACTTTTGAATAAATCTGACTACTGAAATGCCACTGGTCTTAATAGATTCCTTGGGTCAAGCCGAGAACATAGATACCAAGTTTTCCTTATTTGGCCAAACTTCCTGTCCGCCATCTTGATTTTCATTCAAAACCTACTTTTTCGAACTCCTCCTAGACCGTTTGTCCGATTTTCACCAAAATCGAATCGTATCATCTCCAGACTGTGCTGACTAAAAGTTATGGATTTCGTGTCTATAGACGAAACCGTTTTCGTATAGCGTAGCAGCAAACTTGAGGCATGATGCTAAAAGCACTATTCAGGCTTTATCTCTGCAATGCCTTGACATATTGACACCAAACTTTGTATGTGTCATTGTCACTTCACTCTGACCACATCACATCACATTTGTAACTGCGCCACCTATTGGTCGAAAGTGATAATCCATTAAATCATATTTTGAATGACTTTTTATATGATTTTTCAGCCATTTCGCCTAAAATCCTCTTTAAATGTATTTAATTGCTCATTGTTGCAGATGGTCTGACACCTTCAGCCATGTTGGCATATCCTGTCATCTGCTTGCGCTTGGCCCCGATAATTGCTGCTTGCAGCTATATTTATTATTCTTCCGTTTCTTCCGACTGGGTGTCTATGGCAGCCCATAGAACCGATTGCGGGAAAGTTGTTTTGGATTGACATTCTGATAGAGGACTCTCCCAACATTAAATACACCAATTTTGTTGTTTCTAAGTCATTCCCTCTAGCGCCACCACCTGTCCAAAGTTTCACTTTTATTTTGCTAATAACTTTTGAACCGTGAGGTCAATCAACAAAATTCTTTTTTCCTCTGATTCCTGAGCTCATGCCGATTCGATTGCACCCTATGACTTCATTTTCCGTCATAACAATATGGCCGCCATTTTTAATTTTTCGTAAAACCTACTTTTTCGAACTCGTCCTAGACGGTTTGTCCGATTCGCACGAAAATTGAACCAGATCATCTTCAGGCAGTGCTGACAAAAAGTTATGGAATTCAAATTGATTCGTTAAACCGTTTTCGAAAAACGCTCGAACTAATTTTACGTAGCGCCTGCAAAAACAGTCGTAGGGCTCTATCTCCGCAACGGTTTATCGTATTCAGACCAAACTTGGTACATGTCATCACAGGTATGACCTGAGGCTACATGCTGTGTTTCGGCGCAGCGCCACCTACTGGTCCGGAGATATGGAAAATGGCTATTTTTGCTTATAACTTCTGAACAGTTTGTCCAAAAATCATAAAATTGGTCTCGTTAGATTCAGGGTAACATGCCGAGTCCACTGATATCCAATATTACCATATCGGCCATTTTGACTGTCAGCCATTTTGAATTTTGTGCTAAAATGCTGTATTTTATGAACACATGAACGGATTGTTACGGAACTTGGTATGGGTCATCAGCCCGATGTCCTGAAGGAGCGTGAGAAGTTTCGAAACAGCGCCACCTAGTGGTGAATTTTTTTTTTCAAATGCTTATAACTTTGGGTGTGGTCAACTTATTTTCACGAAACTCATCTTTTTAGACTCCTGAATCATTGCCGAGTCCTATGATACCAAACATGCTAGGTTTCGCCTTACGGTTTGTGTAGCGTTGTGATTTAGCGCTTAAAAAACATTTGGCTATATCTTTGAAACCGCTAGTCCGATCGAGACGAAACCACCGTCAGAAGTTTGGAAACATAGGTCGATAGCTATACGCCAATGCCCAAATGCGAAAATATTGATGTTTAGGGGTAGTAATATTCAATCAAAGTCATGTGTCAGTCATTTTTTACGTGTTTTTTCATATAAATGTCTATAACTCCGAAGCGAATTGAGATTTTTGCATCAAAATCGACACATATATGTATGGGCTCACTCTGAGGACACATAAAAAAAATTGTGGGACTGAGCCTCTTGGTGGCGCTATAATTGAACAAAATATGAAATTCCCATTGACTTCAATACAGTTTTGTGAAATAAAATGCTATACTAAACAAATGCATTGGTGTAATATTACGAAACTCAGATTGTGTCATCAGCACCATCCCCTGAAGGCAACCAAAATATTTCAAGACAGCGCCACCTAGTGGTCAAAAGTTATAACAAAATTTCCAAAAAGGCTAATAACTTTTGAATAAATCTGGCTATTGAAATGCCACGGGTCTTAATAGATTCCTTGGGTCAAGCCGAGAACATAGATACCAAGTTTTCCTTATTTGGCCAAACTTCCTGTCCGCCATCTTGATTTTCATTCAAAACCTACTTTTTCGAACTCCTCCTAGACCGTTTGTCCGATTTTCACCAAAATCGAATCGTATCATCTCCAGACTGTGCCGACAAAAAGTTATGGATTTCGTGTCGATTGATGAAACTGTTTTCGTATAGCACAGCAGCAAAGTTGAGGCATGATGCCAAAATGACTATTCAGGCTTTATATCTGCAATGCCTCGACATATTGACACAAAACTTTGTATGTGTCACTGTCTCCTTACTCTGACCACACCACATCAATTTCGTAACAGCGCCACCTTTTGTTCAAAAGTGACAATCCATTAAATCATATTTTGAATCACTTTTTACATGTTTTTTTAGCCATTTCGCCTGAAATCCTCTTTAAATGTCTTTAATTGCTCATTGTTGCAGTTGGTCTGACACTTTCAGACATGTTGGCATGTCTTGTCGTCTTATTCTGCTTGGCCCCGGTAATTGCTGCTTGCAGCTATATTTATTAGGGGCCAAGCACCGAAGGTGCGGAGGCACCTATTGTATCTGTTCCCGTTCTTATTAGGGGCCAAGCACCGAAGGTGCGTAGGCACCTATTGTATCTGTTCCCGTTCTTATTATTATTCTTCATTTTTCCGACTGGGAGTCTATGGCAGCCCATAGAACCGCTTGCGGGAAAGTTATGAAATTTGGCACACTGATAGAGGAGGGTCTGACCTATCAGCATAGCAAATTTGGAGTCTCCAAGTCATTACCTCTAGCGCCACCATCTGTCCAAAGTTGCACTCATGTTTATGCTAATAACTTTTGAACCAGATGGGCTAGAAACAAAATTATTTTTTTCTCTGATTCCATAGCTCAAGCCGATTCGATTGCACCCTATGACGTCATTTTCCGTCATGAAAATTTTTCCGCCATTTTGAATTTTCCGAAAAACCTACTTTTTCGAACTCCTCCTAGGCCGTTACTCCGATTTTGACGAAATTTGAACCAGATCATCTCCAGACCATGCCGACAAAAAGTTATGGAATTCAAGTTGATTCTCTTAACCGTTTTCGATAAACCCACGAAGAAATTTTACGTAGCGCTTGCGAAAACAGACATAAGGCTGTATCTCCGCAACGCTTTATCAGATTCAGACCAATCTTGGTACATGTCATCACAAGTATGACCTGAGGCTACATGCTGCGTTTCGGCGCAGCGCCACCTACTGGTCCGGAGATATGACAAATGGATGTTTTTGCTTATAACTTCTGAATGGTTTGTCCAAAAATCATAAAACCAGTCTCGTTAGATTCAGGGCAACATGCCGAGTCGACTGATATCCAATTTTCCCAGATCAGCCATTTTGGCTGTCGGCCATTTTGAATTATGTGCTAAAATGCTGTATTTTATGAACGCGTGAACGTATCATTACAAAACTCGGAATGGATCATCAGCACGATGCCCTGAAGGAGCCTGAGAAGTTTCGAAACAGTGCCCCCTAGTGGTGATTTTTTTTCCCCAAATGCTTCCAAATGCTTATAACTTTGGGTGTGGTCGACTTATTTTCACGAGACTCATCTCATTAGAGTCCTGAATCGTTGCCAAGTCCCACGATACCAAACATGCTAGGTTTCGCCTTACGGTTTGTGTAGCGTTGTGATTTAGCGCTTAAAAAACATTTGGCTATATCTTCGAAACCGCTAGTCCGATCGAGACGAAACCACCGTCAGAAGTTTGGAAACATAGGTCGATAGCTATACGCCAATGCCCAAATGCGAAAATATTGCTGTTTAGGGGTAGTAAATTCCAATCAAAGTCATGTGTCAGTCATTTTTTACGTGTTTTTTCATATAAATGTCTATAACTCTGAAGCGAATTGAGATATTTTCACCAAAATCGACACACATATGTATGGGCTCACTCTGAGGACACGTAAAAAAAAATGGTGTGACTGAGCCTCTTGGTGGCGCTATAACAGAACAAAACATGAAATTCCCATTGACTTCAATACAGTTTTGTGAAATAAAATGCTATACTAAACAAATGCATTGGTTTAATATTACGAAACTCAGAATGTGCCATGAACACCATCCCCTGAAGGTACTCAAAATATTTCGAGACAGTGCCACCTAGTGGTCAAAAGTTATAATTTTTTTTCCAAAAAGGCTAATAACTTTTGAATAAATCTAGCTATTGAAATGACACTGGTCTTAATAGATTCCCTGGCTCAAGCAGAGAACATAGATACCAAGTTTTCCTTATTTGGCCGAACTTCCTGTCCGCCATCTTGATTTTCAGTCAAAACCTACTTTTTCGAACTCCTCCTAGACTGTTTGTCCGATTTTCACCAAAATCGAATCGTATCATCTCCAGACTGTGCCGACTAAAAGTTATGGAATTCGTGTCGATTGACGAAACCGTTTTCGTATAGCTCAGCAGCAAAGTTGAGGCATGATACTAAAAGCACTATTCAGGCTTTATCTCTGCAATGCCATGACATATTGACACCAAACTTTGTATGTGTCATTGTCTCCTCACTCTGACCACATCACATCAGTTTTGTAACTGCGCCACCTATTTGTCGAAAGTGATAATCAGTTAAATCATATTTTTAATTACTGTTTCTATGATTTTTCAGCCATTTCGTCTAAAATCCTCTTTAAATGTCTTTAATTGCTCATTGTTGCAGTTGATCTGACACTTTCAGCCATGTCTTGTCGTCTTATTCTGCTTGGCCCCGGTAATGGCTGCTTGCAGCTATATTTATTATTATTCTTCCTTCTTCCAACTGGGAGTCTATGGCAGCCCATAGAACCGAATGCGGGAAAGTTGTTTTGGTTTGACATTCTGATAGAGGACAGTCCCAACATTAAATACACCAATTTTGGTGTGTCTAAGTCATTCCCTCTAGCGCCACCACCTGTCCAAAGTTTCACTTTTATTTTGCTAATAACTTTTGAACCGTAAGGCCAATCAACAAAATTCTTTTTCTCTCTGATTCCTGAGCTCATGCCAATTCGATTGCACCCTATGACGTCATTTCCGTCATAACAATATGGCCGCCATTATGAATTTATCTAAAAAGCTACTTTTTCGAACTCGTCCTAGACGGTTTGTCCGATTTGCACGAAAATTGAACCAGATCATCTACAGACCATGCTGACAAAAAGTTATGGAATTCAAGTTGATTCGCTTAACAGTTTTCGATAAACCCACGAATAAATTTTACGTAGCGCTTGCGAAAACAGATGTAAAGCCGTATCTCCGCAACGCTTTATCAGATTCAGACCAAAGTTGGTACATGTCATCACAAGCATGACCTGAGGCTACATGCTGTGTTTCGGCGCAGCGCCACCTACTGGTCCGGAGATATGAAAAATGGCTATTTTTGCTTATAACTTCTGAACAGTTTGTCCAAAAATCATAAAATTGGTCTCGTTAGATTCAGGGTAACATGCCGAGTCCACTGATATCCAATATTACCATATCGGCCATTTTGGCTGTCGGCCATTTTGAATTTTGTGCTAAAATGCTGTATTTTAAGAACGCATGAACGGATTGTTACGGAACTTGGTATGGGTCATCAGCCCGATGTCCTGAAGGAGCGTGAGAAGTTTCGAAACAGCGCCACCTAGTGGTGAATTTTTTTTTCCAAATGCTTATAACTTTGGGTGTGGTCAACTTATTTTCACGAAACTCATCTTTTTAGACTCCTGAATCATTGCCGAGTCCTATGATACCAAACATGCTAGGTTTTGCCTTACGGTTTGTGTAGCGTTGTGATTTAGCGCTTAAAAAACATTTGGCTATATCTTCGAAACCGCTAGTCCGATCGAGACGAAACCACCGTCAGAAGTTTGGAAACATAGGTCGATAGCTATACGCCAATGCCCAAATGCGAAAATATTGATGTCTAGAGGTAATAAATTCCAATTAAAGTCATGTGTCAGTTATTTTTTACGTGTTTTTTCATATAAATGTCTATAACTCCGAAGATAATTGAGATATTTCACCAAAATCGACACACATATGTATGGGCTCACTCTGAGGACACATAAAAAAAATGGTTGGACTGAGCCTCTTGGTGGCGCTATAATAGAACAAAACATGAAATTCCCATTGACTTCAATACAGTTTTGTGAAATAAAATGCTATACTAAACAAATGCATCGGTGTAATATTACAAAACTCAGAATGTGCCATCTGCACCATCCCCTTAAGGTACCCAACATATTTAGAAACAGCGCCACCTAGTGGTCAAAAGTTATAACAAAATTTCCAAAATTGCTAATAACTTTTGAATAAATTGGCCTATTGTAATGCAACTCATCTTAGTAGATTCCTTGGGTCAAGCTGAGAACATAGATACCAAGTTTACCTTATTTGGCCTAACTTCCTGTCCGCCATCTTGATTTTCATTCAAAACCTACTTTTTCGAACTCCTCCTAGACCAGCCTTTCTCAAACTTTTTTCAGTCAGGGCACCTTTCAAAAGTGCATAAAATCTCAAGGCACCCCAGTGTAAAATATAATTTAAAAACACTGCATAACCCAAATGTAAATGCAAATTTTATATATATATTTATCTAAAATGAATTTACAATTTTATTAATCCGTTCATATGCTTAACCCTTTCACACATAAATTTAAAATATTCTGGCTGACCCCCCAGCATGAGTTTTTCAAGGTGAGCGTTATTTAGAATGTGTCGCTTTATGGTTTCCATGGTGACGCGTCGTTGCTTGTCACGTGACACACCGCAGCAGCAACAGAGCTGAATGAATGATGATCTGCTTTTATGTCATTTTTCCTTTTTTATTCAAAATATTAACAAATTTGTTAGATATGGCATGAAATATCTGATATTCCGATTGTCAAATATATGCAAGTGGAAGTGTTTTGTTTTTTGAACACCATTATAACGATCGCGTTAGTTGAGCTGTATGCGCGATGGGCGCCGCCATGTTAGTTTGTGCCGCAGACGCAGTTCAGAGAATCGGATCTGTTGGATTTACAACAAGTGGATTCATCCACTTCTCCCGAAATACATAAAAGTAAGTGGCAGGTGAACTGGGAGAAGAATAGAGTAAACTTTAAAGTTACTTACACAATGTGTATCTGATATGAATAAAACTAATTATAATGGAAAGGATTATTATTGCCTCTTCCTGTGACAGTGTGTATTTTACAAACTCTAAATGTATTGTTTTTTTAGTACTTATGTCTGAAACCTAAAACAAACATTATGTGGATGAAAACACTGAAAAGTTGTGATATATGACCGCTGAGCGCGCCTGTCTCTGGCTCAGCTCCAGCCAACGCGCGAAAGCACATTTGAATTTGATCACGTCATGCACTGACCGTTCTAATCACACCGGTGCTCCAGGGACCAGCCTAGACTGATCACACCGGTGTGATCGTACGTGCGAAAGGGTTAAAAAGAAGAAGAATGTATTTATGTAAATTCAAATATATTTATATATGAAATGTCAGATTTTTTTTTTTTTTTTTGCGCGGCACCCCTGACACAGTCAGGGGGCACCCTAGTGTGCCGCGGCACCCACTTTGAGAAAGGCTGTCCTAGACCGTTTGTCCGATTTTCACCAAAATCGAATCGTATCATCTCAAGACCGTGCCGACTAAAAGTTATGGATTTCGTGTCGATTGACGAAACCGATTTCGTATAGCGCAGCAGCAAAGTTGAGGCATGATGCTAATAGCACTATTCAGGCTTTATCTCTGCAATTCCTTGACATATTGACACCAAACTTTGTGTGTGTCATTGTCACTTCACTCTGACCACATCACATCAGTTTTGTAACTGCGCCACCTATTGGTCAAAAGTGATAATCCATTAAATCATATTTTTATTCACTGTTTCTCTGATTTTTCAGGCATTTTACCTATAATCCTTTTTAAATGTCTTTAATTGCTCATTGTCGCAGTTGGTCTGACACTTTCAGCAATGTTGGCATGTCTTGTCATCTGATTGTGCTTGGCCCCGGTAATGGCTGCTTGCAGCTATATTTAGGGGCCAAGCACCGAAGGTGCGGAGCCACCTATTGTTTTTGTTCGCGTTCTTATTATTATTATTAGGGGCCAAGCACCGAAGGTGCGGAGGCACCTATTGTATCTGTTCTTCTTTTTCTTCTTCTTCTTCTTCGGGAGTCTATGGCAGCCCATTAAACCGCTTGCGGGAAAGTTATGAAATTTGGCACACTGATAGAGGACAGTCTGAAAAGTCACCATAGCAAATTTGGTGTCTTAAAACCAATCCCTCTAGCGCCACCAACTGTCCAAAGTTTCACTCATGTTTATGCTAATAACTTTTGAACCTTAAGGCCTATCAACAAAATTCTTTTGTCCACTTATTCCCTAGCTCAAGACAATTCGATTGCACCCTATGAGGTCATTTTCCGTCATGGAAATTTCCGCCATTTTGAATTTTCTGAAAAACCTACTTTTTCGAACTCATCCTAGGCCGTTGCTCCGATTTTCACGAAAATTGAACCAGATCATCTCCAGACCATGCCGACAAAAAGTTATGGAATTCAAGTTGATTCGTCAAACCGTTTCCAATAAACCCACGAACAAATTTTACGTAGCGCTTGCAAAAACAGATGTAAGGCTGTATCTCCGCAACGGTTTATCGGATTCAGACCAAACTTGGTACATATCGTCACAAGCATGACCTGAGGCTACATGCTGTGTTTTGGCGCAGCGCCACCTACTGGTCCGGAGATATGAAAAATGGCTATTTTTGCTTATAACTTCTGAACAGTTTGTCCAAAAATCATAAAATTGGTCTCGTTAGATTCAGGGCAACACACCGAGTCGACTCATATCCAATTTTACCATATCGGCCATTTTGACTGTCGGCCATTTTGAATTATGTGCTAAAATGCTGTATTTTATGAATGCATGAACGGATTGTTACGAAACTTGGTATGGGTAATCAGCACGATGTCCTCAAAGAACCTGAGAAGTTTCGAAACAGCGCCACCTAGTGGTGTTTTTTTTTTCAAATGCTTATAACTTTGGGTGTGGTCAACGTATTTTAACGAGACTCATCTAATTAGACTCCTGAATCCTTGCCGAGTCCACCGATACCAAACATGCTAGGTTTCTCCTTACGGTTTGTGTAGCGTTGTGATTTAGAGTTAAAAAAACATTTTGCTATATCTTCGAAACCGCTAGTCCGATCGAGACGAAACCACCGTCAGAAGTTTGGAATCATAGCTTGTTAACTGAATGACACTGCCCAAATGTGAAAATATTGATAGTAAGGGGTAGTAAAATCCAATCAAAGTCATGTGTCAGTCATTTTTTACGTGTTTTTTTCATATAAATGTCTATAACTCCGAAGCGAATTGAGATATTTTCACCAAAATTGACACAAATATGTATGGGCTTACTCTGAGGACACATAAAAAAAATGGTGGGACTGAGCCTCTTGGTGGCGCTATAATAGAACAAAACATGAAATTCCCATTGACTTCAATACAGTTTTGTGAAATAAAATGCTATACTAAACAAATGCATTGGTGTAATATTACAAAACTCAAAATGTGCCATCAGCACCATCCCCTGAAGGTACCCAAAATATTTCAAGACAGCGCCACCTAGTGGTCAAAAGTAATAACAAAATTTACAAAAAGGCTAATAACTTTTAAAAAATTGGCCTATTGAAATGACACTGGTCTTAATAGATTCCTTGGGTCAGGCCGAGAACATAGATACCAAGTTTTCCTTATTTGGCCTAACTTCCTGTCCGCAGGGATTAAAGTGAAAAAAATTCTTCTGACTGAATTTTTTTTTAGGCCAAGTCATATTCCTTTAACTTTTTACATAGTCGAGACCAATAGCGTTTTAAGGGGAGACGTTTTAAACCACTTTAATATTGCCAGTAGGCGTATTTTAAAAGCTATTTTAATCTATGAAAACCAGGCAGGGAGCATGTGTACTGTACACTGTAGAGCACGAACGGCAGCATTGTGACTAGCTTCTGATTGATGGTGACCTAGCACTTTTATTCCATCTAGCACCATTATTGCCATATTGAAGTCTCCTGTGACATACTGTGCAAAGACACGTACCTGGCTGTTTGATTTTTTTAGTCCACGAACTAAAAGGCTTGCCATTCTCCCCCCATTTCGCTAAGCCTTCCCCTTTACTTAAACTTTCGTTAAGTAAAGGGGAAAATATTATATATAGGCAAATCATAACACGTTTACACAAAATTTGTTAACACACACAAGTACTTTTCCCCTTTACTTAACATAAATTGTAAGAATATGACTAATAGTAAAGACTAGTAAACATTAGGCCTATGCTAATGTTTATATGGTGCTAGAAAGCTATTAAATAGCAGTCCCAAACTAGTTTTTGTTAATACAATGTTGGTATGAGCCACTACAGTCATTTAAAAATATAAAAAATAAATACAAAGAAAAATAGTGGCATTTTGGGGTTAATATGGAAACGACAGTTACCATGGTGAATACACAATATTAACTATAACTGTTAATGAAACATGGAAACTGCTCCTGGTGAATATAATGAAAATCATCCCTGCATTACTTTTATTTCGGGTAATTTACAACGTAACGGCGTTGCATGCTCGTAGTTTCTTTTGCACTAGCTTGATCAGTGAGGCGATACAGCGCGCGCCGCTGCATTTGCGCGTGCAATTGAGTGTGCGCTACGAGAACTGATAGGACAAGAAAGTCAGTTTTTCTGAGGTGAAAAACTTTATTTCAGCGTACACTTATGTCACTGCCTGGTAGTTCCTATTGTGCTGGGTTTTCTGAAGTAGTCATGAATCGCCTCTCATAACACAACATGCTCTAATAAACACGCACGCAGAGTGGAAAAGGAGGAGCGGAGGAGAGGGGAGCAAGGATCACAGCGCAAATTTGAACTATATCGATATATGCGATATGGTCTAATTCCATATCGCATTTCAAAAATATATCGATATATTTTTTTATATCTATATCGCCCAGCCCTACCTGCATTATAAGTGTCTCCATTCTACCTGTCTACCTATTCAGCTGTAGCCTGACATGCACTTTCCGTGAGCGGTAATTGAAAACCCGGAGTGGACCATAAGCGAAGTGATTACAGAACGCTTAAAGTGGAGAGAGGAACGTGCTTTTGCTCCACTCCAGGCTTTGATCATATCCCCTTCAGCAGGGTGAATACACCTCGTCTTTCCTTAAAGACCTATTCAAACTAAAATTAAGACATTTATTACACTATTTGAGAAATGAAAGCCTATATACGGCCTTAAAATTATTAAAAGTGAATTTAAGACATTAAGGACAGACTGGAACCATATTGACGGAAATCCGTCATAGACTTGCTGCAATTAACGGAAATCCGTCGTAGCGACGGAGAACTTTAATCCCTGTGTCCGCCATCTTGATTTTCATTCAAAACCTACTTTTTCGAACTCCTCCTAGACCGTTTGTCCGATTTTCACCAAAATCGAATCGTATCATCTCCAGAACGTGCCGACTAAAAGTTATGGATTTCGTGTCGATTGACAAAACTGTTTTCATATACCGCAGCAGCAAAGTTGAGGCATGATGCCAAAAGGACTATTCAGGCTTTATCTCTGCAATGCCTTGACATATTGACACCAAACTTTGTATGTCTCATTGTCACTTCACTCTGACCACATCACATCAGTTTTGTGACTGCGCCACCTATTGGTCAAAAGTGATAATCCATTAAATCATATTTTAAATACTGTTTATATGATTTTTCAGCCATTTCTCTTAAAATCTTCTTTAAATGTCTTTAATTGCTCATTGTTGCAGTTAGTCTGACACTTTCAGCACTGTTGGCATGTCTTGTTGTCTTATTCTGCTTGGCCCCGGTAATGGCTGCTTGCAGCTAAATTTATTATTCTTCCGCTTCTTCTTCCTTCTTCTTCCGCTCTGGGAGTCTATGGCAGCCCATAGAACCGCTTGCGGGAAAGTTATGAAATTTGGCACACTGATAGAGGACAGTCTGAAAAGTCACCATAGCAAATTTGGTGTCTTAAAACCAATCCCTCTAGCGCCACCAACTGTCCAAAATTTCACTCATGTTTAAGCTAATAACTTTTGAACTGCAAGGCCTGTCAACAAAATTATTTTGTCATCTGATTCCTTGGCTCAAGACAATTCGATTGCACCCTATGACGTCATTTTCCGTCATGGAAATTTAGAATTTTCCAAAACCTACTTTTTCGAACACCTCCTAGGCCATTGCTCCAATTTTCACGAAAATTGAACCAGATCATCTCTAGGCAATGCCGACAAAAAGTTATGGAATTCAAGTTGATCCGCTTAACCGTTTTCGATAAACCCTCGAACAAATTTTACGTAGCGCTTGCGAAAACAGTCGTAAGGCTGTATCTCCGCAACAGTTTATCGTAATCAGACCAAACTTGGTACATGTCATCACAAGCATGACCTGAGGCTACATGCTGCGTTTTGGCGCAGCGCCACCTACTGGTCCGGAGATATGAAAAATGGCTATTTTTGCTTATAACTTCTGAACAGTTTGTCCAAAAATCATAAAATTGGTCTTGTTAGATTCGGGGCAACATGCCAAGTGATATCCAACTTTAATTGCTCATTGTTGCAGTTGATCTGACACGTCTTGTCGTCTTATTCTGCTTGGCCCTGGTAATTGCTGCTTGCAGCTATATTTGATTTAATTGTTATAATTTCCCGTTACTATATTCATAAGGTCAAATGGAATGGAAAGATACCAAATTTTTAACATTTTAAAATTGATGTTAAGATATATTTAGAAACTATATCCAAAAGTAAAAACCTGAAAGCTATGAAAACAGCTGTTTGACAAGTACAAGCTTTTTTTGTAAAAAAAAGCCTTTCTTCTTTTTTTTTTTTTTTTCTTTCTCTCTTATTTATTCTCTACCCCTGACATGTATGGTTATATGTACTCTTATATGTAAAATGTTTTGTTATTATTGAAATTCAATAAAAAAAAGAAAAAAAAAGTTTGCTACCTGTTTTCCAGTTATGTTTGAAAAACTGTTTGTTTCCTGCTCAAATGTAAGTTTAAATGTTTGTATGAATTGGTTGGGTGGACTTAAGTGGAATGTATTTAGTTTAATTGGTGTATTTGATGTTTTTCTTGTAGAGGATTTGTTTGGGATGTAGCTATTGCTCACCAGCTGTGACTACTGCTACGTATTTATGAACAAACACCCTGCTTATACTGTTGAAGCACTCTCTTGGTTCGTTTGTTGTGAAACCTTACAACTGACCAAACAGCCAAGTGTTGGAGAACCTTCTACTTCATTACCATCAACCTTTGTACCTCTGTTCAGCTACAGATAAGACTGGTTTCCTTAATTTTCTGAACCGTTTGTGTTCAGTGGACTGTGCTGGACATTCCGATGCACCACACGTACATATACTTGCACATGACAGAAAACAATGCATTGTATCTATGTATATATGTGTGTATGATGTGCAATATATTGGGTTTGTGGATAATGAATGTGTAAATATTTTGAATACATGCAGAAAGAAACACCACTCTTGTTTGTACAATAATTTATTTTGTAATAGACCTCTTTCAACTGAGGCCAACTTAAGTATTTTAACAAATGGTGATCCCTATTGAATCCTGTAGCTTGACCAGTGCAAAGAATCTGGGACTGTTATAACTCATTTAACACAACCATTCAAGACACCATCACCACACTATGCGAAAAAAAAAAAAAAAAGCATAAACTACATAGGAAACCTTAAGTGTTGTTATATGTGCCTATTCATAAAATAAATGAAAACAAAAATTGTTGTTGCTCTTGAAAGCTGTGGTCTGTTGGGTGTTTACAGTTCCATACCAACAGATTTTGGAAAGACTGAAGTGCTACGGAGGCAGAGGGAAGTTTAAGCTCCTCGTGGTTAAGGCGTGGGTGAGGGCACCAGGCTGGCAAGGCAACATTCCTGTCAGCACTTTTCCAGCACACCAACAGAGGAAGGAGAAGCAGGGAAAAACAGATTATTTCCCACTACAACAGCAAAAGCATAGCTGCAACAGAAAAGGGGATAGCTAGCTTAAAGAGGTCATGACATGAGAAGTCAAATTTTCCTTGATCTTTTGACATGCGGAGGTCTTTGTACCAGTAAAACATCCTGCAAGTTTCATAGCTTAAAATGTCCTCCTCGTTATAAAAACGCATTTATGTGATCAAGCTCCAAAAACTGCTTGTTTGGATCCTGTAGCCTTAGGAAATACATTTGAATATGACTTCCTCTAGAGCAAGACATCGATTAATCGTTTTACGTTATCGCACACAAAGGCTAACACATCTACGCCGTACGTGAGCATTGTGTCACGTCTAAAGCAAATAGAACCCATTATAATCACTGATGCTGTCTACATACAGTATACAGATGCCTGTTCCATTTCTGACATACTCCACGCACTTAAGTCTGCTGACAACAGGCCAAATGGATGAGTACAAGTAAGTTTGCATTCACACGTTCTGTTTAAACAGATCGTTTGTGTTTCTAAATATACTTCAGAAATACCACAGCATCAGGTACAAGTGGATGCTACACTTTTAATGGCCTCCCGAAATGCAGTGGATGATATGTTTATTAGGAGCAGATTATTTGGTAAATGAGGTACAGTGTAATGGAGAGTTTGCAAAGAAAACTATAGATCTGACAGCAGCTACATCGCAAACTGCATGTAAACAATTTGATGATGCTTTTCCTGTAAAGGATTTTATATAGATAAAAGGGATACACCGATCCAATATTCAGTCTCAGCATCGAGACTTAGCATTTTTTGCAGGATTGAGTACCGGTCAGACAGGGCAGATTCCAAATCCAATACTATGTGTACTGTGTTGTGTTCTGAAGATGAACGAAAGTCTTACAGGTTTAGAACGACATGGGGATGAGTAATTAATGAAATAATTTAAATTTTTGCGTGAACTATTCCTTTAAAGGGGTCATATAATGGTACATGCACTTTTACAAGTTGATTGTACTGAAATGTGTGTTGTACACAACCATCACAAAATGATAAAAATCCATCCAGTGTTTTTTTTTTAAAATCTTCTTATATGTTTTCCCCCATCTCAAATCAAGCCATTCGATTTTGTGACGTCACAAAATCGACGCCCCTCCCACGATTGTTGATTGACAGCAGCGCTTCAACACAGACCCGCCCTCGCTCGTGAGCGAGCTGTCAATCATAGTCCGCGCGGACTGGCATGGTCATTGTTGATATGCTGGAGCACTGTCTATGAGCAGAATGGCTTCTAAGCGATTGTGGTGTTCTGTTCTAGGGTGTAATAACGAACACAGCAGTCATTTTGATGTTCCTAAATTCGAACCACTGAAGACGCAGTGGCTGAGTTTGTTTTCGAAGGGTATATTCCCCACGATCAACGTCAATGCTTTCATGTTTGCGTGAATCATTTCTCACCAGACTGCTTTACAAACGAGGTCAGTATAAAGCTGGTTTTGCTAAGAAGCTGCTCCTGAAAAAAAGATTGGTACCAACTATTCGTGTTCCTGCTGCACCTCCAGAAGAAGAAGTGAGTGTAACGTTTTATTAACCTTTATATTAATAATTATATTAATCTTTGCAAATCGCTTGCACGCTTCACGATGAATGCGGCTGTTTACACTCAGGGTACATTATGGCATGTTTTCTTTGTACGACGTTCTCAATATAATTCATAATCCAACGTTTATAATGAACAACGCGTTATGGTTATTATGTTATTGTATTAAATGTTATAGTACCTATATAAATACCTGTTATAGCATGATGTTTTTTTTGTGCAACTTATTTCAATATTGTGATAATACCATTTACCATATACGTGATAAAAGCTTCATTATTGCAACATTAATTTTTTTACTGTCACATGCCTACTTGCATGGAGTTTATTGCTGTTTCTAAATGAGGTGGTACTCGCTACCAGGTGTCTATTAGATCACAACACTGGAGTACAGAGGACTATGAATTGGCATAACACGCACAGTGACTGGAATTTAAAATTGTAAAGAAAAATTACTCAAAAACTGTTAGATATATAGATATAATACACAAGGGGCTGTGCACACAATATCTCTACCCTTTGTGCCCTGGATGTTTCAATGCAGAGCGCTGCATGTGAGTCCATCATTTTGCACCCAGGACGTGCTTTAGCGGTTTGTGCTGCTCTGTATCGGAACCTTTAATATTATAGCATAGTTTTGTGCACTGAAAGATTATTAATAGCCTATCTTGTTCTGTCGCATCTATCATATCTTGTTGCCTCATTAAAAAGCTGTGCAATACATTTAAAATAAACGTCTTTTAATTTGATAATATTTATTTTCTACAAATGGTTTCTCATTAAAGGGTAAGACCCTCATGTCAATCCAAACCCGTAAGGCCTTCATTTTCGGAACACATATGAAGATATTTTTTATGAAATCCGAGAGCTTTCTGAGCCCTCCATAGACCGTAACGCAACAACCACTTTCAAGGCCCAGAAAGGTAGTAAATACATCGTTAAAATAGTTCAATCTTAAGTTTGTTTTTGTGCGCAAGCTCTTCACTGTCAACAAATTATCTATATTTTTTTCTGAATTACCAAACATCTACAAACATACTAGATGGAACACATCCATCCACAGAACTCCAAAAGATTGGGCCTTTTGCTTAGTTGTCCCCTGCTGAAAAATAGGGCCATATTTTTGGAACTGAATAAAGCTGCTTTGAACCAGGCGATATGATACGCATCACGATACAGGGGTTACAATACAATATTTTGCAATACTATAAGAAAGTTGATATATTTCGCGAAGATGATCAAATTTTTTTTTTTTTTTAAACTGTCAAAGCATTTACATTTATATACTAATCCCTATTTTATGCAATCTAAGCAAAGGGAAAATGGCAAAGTTTTTAAGCAGGATTTAATAAACATAGTATTTATTAAATACATTACACAAGTATTTAAAATTACATAAAAAAAACAAAACAAAAAAAAAACATATTTAGCATGTTTTGGCTACGCTTCCATTATTGCAATGGCCACTTCTCAGGTCTTTCATTTCACCCAATCAATAATTCTGGAATTTAATGCTCAAAATTAAAGTTAGTTCACAAATTCTTAGGAAAACCCTCATTTTCGAGGAATCCATCCACTTTTCCAACAAGTGTTTTCTGGTAGCACATGCAATATGAATAATATAAAGAGGATTAGTAGAACATTTAAGCCAATGATTGTGGTTGCCAGTTTTCATTTAGTGGTAACTACAAGGGAGGCAAAGCCAAAGCACAAATGAGCAGTAATCCTTCAAATCCCTCTACCCATAAACACAGTCTGCCTGACATCACCCTGGCAACCTTAACCAGAAGTCTTACTAATTCACCAATCACCTAAAACAGAAACACAACTTTCATATAAACCATATGAGAATACATATGCAAGCATTTGATTTAAAAAAATAAACACAACTTTCATATACACTATATGAGAATACGTACGCAAGCATCTAATTTTATTTGTTTCTGTGGATCTAAATCTACAGGGCTTTTGAAGATTTTGGCTTTATCTTTCTTGCTTGTTCCTGTTTTTATGCAGAAAGACATTCATTATTATATATTTATAAAACTCAAGCAGCTTAACATAGAAATATTCGCTTAGTCCTCTTTATGAGCACCTAAATTCCTGTGAAAGGACTCCTGCTGAGGAGAGCCAGAATCAGAGGATTGCATAATAACTAATAACAGAGAAGAGCTTAAAAGAAATAGCCACCATATAAGCCTTTACCTTTGGGTGTGGGATATCAATATGCACAAAGAAAGAATTGAAAAATTATGTATGACAAGTGCATAAAATTAAAGCCTATAGTTATATGCCATTATGACATGATTAAATTAAAGCACAATCAGTGCTGGGTGGTATACCATTTCATCTGGTATACCGGTTTCAATTTTGTGTATAATATGTATTTTTCAAAAACCGCCATACACAAACCCATTGAAATTGAAACAATTGCTTCATCTATTCGGAGGTCATGAAGAGCACTAAGCAGAGTGTACTGAGAGGGGACCTCTATTAGCTGCATACACTTCTTACTAATGGTTATATCTTTATAAGACAACAATAAACTTTCTCTTTTTAACATGGCAAATACCATGTAGAACCCTACAATTTCTGCAATCGGAAAACTTGGACAGAAACATGGAATCCAGTCACAAATGGAACTCATTGTATAATGCCGACTGTCACAGAATTTTGGATGAATAAATCGAAAGTAATGCTGTAAAATGAATCAAATCATTATATGGATTAGTTTCTGTGAATATTAAAACTAAAAAAAGGCTGCTATTAAAATATAAAGTCTGCATGTCTCTGCGTGAATAAGCGTAGCAGTTTTTGTCGGCTACTGAAGCACGCATGATGCTTGTGGTGTTTTCAGTGTCTGCCGTCTCACTATCTGAGGAGGACACAAACACATCTGCTCTGAGATTCACTTCACAAGCATTTCACTATTTCGTTTAATAAAACTTATCAGATACATATAGAAACTAAAAGGTCTTAACTTCAACCTAACAAAATAAAAGTTCGGTTTAACTTATATAGAATTTAGGATATATAAATATATTACCATTGCACAGTTGACTGTACTTCTAGTAGTAGTAGTAGTAGTAGTAGTAGTTGTTGTAGTAGTTTTATACAAATACATACAACATTTATTTAAAAAAAAAAAAAAAAAATTTAATTGCAATATTTTCACATTGAATATCCAAAATAATGCAGAAACAACATAAAGACAGTATATTTTAAATATTTGTTTAATGGCATCTTTTTACTAAGTACTATGAATAAGGCCTGTATTACTGATCCCAGTACTGATACTAATGTCTCTATTAAATGGATTTTTTATTTTAGCCATTAATTATACTCATTCAGTATTATATTATAATTGAAAGCTACCCATTTCTGACCTGCCAACCTTGGAATTTTTTTTTTTAGTACCATCAGTGTGACGGGATACAGAGTTTGGCGGGAGGCGTTTCTGCCCGAATTGGTCTAAAATCTTGTCTTCTTAATTCTTACTTCATAAAAATCTTAATTTTTTTGTTTGCAATTTCAAGTATTTAAGGATGTGCGCTACGACTAATTTGACAGTCATTTATACAGAGGTTTTGTAATTACGTATGGATAATACGAAATGCTTTCTGACATTTCGACAGAAAAAAAACAAGCAAGAACAAAATTTAAACCTAGCAAGTTAATTTTCATTTTACAATTATTTTCTCTCTCTGTGCGCACACGTTTGTTGTTTGTGAGACAGATAAGTAACTAATGTGCTAGTTTTCATACAAAATAAATATGTAACATAATTAGGTACTTCAATTATTATTAACACAATAACGTAACACATGTAGGCTATGTTCTCAACACTGAGAATGAATAAACAAACGCCTTTTACATCATCTGTAATATGATGACTGACATCATCTGTTTCCAGACTCATGCTTGTCAGTCATCCATGATTTCAGTTTTAAAATCTTTGTGCTGAAGAAAGTGGATGTCTTCGACTGGAAAGTGATGTCTAAATTATGGCAGAATTCCTGTTAAGGCAGTATGTTCGAGTAAACACTGGTCACTAACCAAAACTAGGACAGTACTCATATTTACTGTATGTCTGTCTTTAATTTCTTCATTCTGCAAAAAAAAAAAAAAAAAAAAAAAAAAAAACACTACAGTACAGTTAGGGGTGTAACGGTTAGCATATAACCGTGAGACCGACGGTTATAGTTGACCACTGTCATTAGAACTCTATAACCGCCAAAACCGTGTTATTAAAATATTTTTTACAAACATTTTTTATCATAGAGAATGTTTAAATACTAATTAAAAACAATTGTTAACAGTCTGTGTTATTAATGGTCTACGTCGTTTCCAACTGTATTTGATTCTTTGCCAAGTACCCCCTGACCGACCTCCAATCATTTGAGATAGAAATAAAAGCTATGACTATGATATAGTGATGTGCCATCATTATGAGGTTTATTAAACAAATGAAAAACATTTGCAATAATAAACATTAGCATAAACTTTTGCAATAATAAACAACGTATCATTACCAATAACTGATCATGCAGTTTAATTACCCCTTGACTGGCCCCAAACATGTTTGATAAAAGTAACATATACAGTGTGTATATAGCCATGATGTGTATTACATTTTAGCTCAAAAACAATTGTAATAAAAGATAGGATCATAAGATGCGCAATATATCGGGAGACATGATTTTTACCACTTAATGACGTTTTGTTTTGTAAATCGTCCGACATGATTTTACCACTTCATTAAGTTTTGCATTGTAGAAAGCCTTTCTTTAAAGCGAATTTCATTTTGTACAAATTGTATCTTAATTTTAATAAATGTTTCATCAACCAATTGCATGTATTTAATAAATAAAAAGCAAATCTAGCAGACAATATAATAACTGTGACATGGAGGCGCCGGTGCGCCGCGTTCACTTGCATTGCATTGTGAACTAGAGCGCATCTCATCGTAAATGAATGAAACTCAGCGTAGGCCTATGCCTCATACATTAGCATTATATATCTTCAGAGGTGGGAGTAAGTCACACATGTGCAAGTCACAAGCAAGTCTCAAGTCTTAACCTTCAAGTCTCAAGCAAGTCCAAGTCAATTTTGTAAAAAGCAAGTCAAGTCAAGTCAAGTCACTGCTTTATGTCAAGCAAGTCAAGTCAAGTCGTAGCTTGGGTCACAAGTCACGGCAAGTCATACAAACGTTTGATGATTTCACAGAATTTATATATTAAAATAAGTTAAAACTACATAAGTTGTGGACTATGGTTTTATTTGCAACATTTTTTTAAATATGCATTTCCACATACAGCTGAGTGGTTAAAAATCTAAAAAAAGAAATGAAATTTCAATCTACATAGCCTAAAATGTAAATGTAACTGAAATTAGACCAACATTAAAGCATGAAAAAATATATATGCCTCAAACATCGCAGAAGACCATTAAAAGATATTAAGCAATTCACAATTCAAGTATAATTGTTCCTATGCCACCAAATGGCATTCTTCAAACTGGCATCCCCTTATGGAACATGAACACATCCTTAACAACAAGTTAGATCTTTCCTTTTTAACAAAAGAATAACAAGAAAAAAAACAGTAATAATTGAATTGACACAAAACTTACACCTGTCAATCAGGTGGATTGACTATTGTACATTATTAATCTGTGCGAGTGAGTGATTTATTAATATTTGTGAATGATGTGTGTGTCACGCTCATGGGTAGATGAAGATGATGAATGAAGGATGCGTAGTCAAAAGTACAAAAACAGCAAAGGTTTAATTCTCAACGGGCAAACAAACTGAACAGTGTGCTGGTGCACAAACAATAACCGACCATGATGAGTGAAAACCAGGAACTTAAATACACAGACAGATGAACACAAGACAGGTGATGCAGATGATGATAACGAACAAGTGGTAAATGAAGGGAGTGAGTTCAGGTGAGAAGACAAGGAGGATTCTGGGAACTGTAGTGCAGACAGGACGATGACAGACAGTGAATGTGACATTACTCCCCCCTCCCGCAAGGCGCGTCCCGCGCCGAAGAAGGCAGCATACGGGAGGGGGGGTGGGCATCCTGGAGTCCGTGACGGGAAGGTGGAACAGGTTCAGAAGGACGGACTCCAGGATGGTGGCAGGACAGACAGAGGAGGTGATCACAACGGTGCAGACAGACGACAGAACCAAGGCGGTGCAGGTTGAAGACAAGACCCTTCGGGTGACCATGGCGGTGCGGACCCTTCGGGTGGCCATGGCGGTGCGGACCCTTCGGGTGGCCAAGGCGGTGCGGACCCTTCGGGTGGCCAGGGCGGTGATGTCCCCTCAGGCGACCACGGCGGTGCGGACCCTTCGGGTGGCCAAGGCGGTGCGGACCCTTCGGGTGGCCAAGGCGGTGCGGACCCTTCAGGTGGCCATGGCGGAGAAGACCCTTCAGGTGGCCACGGCGGTGAAGACCCTTCAGGTGGCCATGGCGGAGAAGACCCTTCAGGTGGCCATGGCGGAGAAGACCCTTCAGGTGGCCACGGCGGTGAAGACCCTTCAGGTGGCCATGGCGGAGAAGACCCTTCAGGTGGCCATGGCGGAGAAGACCCTTCAGGTGGCCACGGCGGTGAAGACCCTTCGGGTGGCCGTGGCCTCTCAAGTGACCAGGACGGAGGCCTGTAGCCCCCCCCCAAAAAATACTTGGGGAAAGTCTCGGGTCTCAGAGATGGCTCGGTGCTGGGCAGCGATGAGGGTTCGATGCTGGGCAGCGATGAGGGCTCGGTGCTGGGCAGATCCAGCGAAGAGGGCTCGGTGCTGGGCAGATCCAGCGATGAGGGCTCGGTGCTGGGCAGATCCAGCGATGAGGGCTCGGTGCTGGGCGGATCCAGCGACGAGGGCTCGGTGCTGGGCGGATCCAGCGACGAGGGCTCGGTGCTGGGCGGATCCAGCGACGAGGGCTCGGTGCTGGGCGGATCCAGCGACGAGGGCTCGGTGCTGGGCGGATCCAGCGACGAGGGCTCGGTGCTGGGCGGATCCAGCGACGAGGGCTCGGTGCTGGGCGGATCCAGCGACGAGGGCTCGGTGCTGGGCGGATCCAGCGACGAGGGCTTTGTGCTGGGCGGATCCAGCGATGAGGGCTTTGTGCTGGGCGGATCCAACGATGAGGGCTTTGTGCTGGACGGAACCAGCGGTGAAGGCCCTGTGCTGGACGGAACCAGCGGTGAAGGCTCTGTGCTGGATGGAACCAGCGGTGAAGGCTCTGTGCTGGACGGAACCAGCGGTGAAGGCGGCTCTGGGCTGGACGGGACCAGCGGTGAAGAAGGCTCTGGGCTGGACGGGACCAGCGGTGAAGGCGGCTCTGGGCTGGACGGGACCAGCGGTGAAGAAGGCTCTGTGCTGGACGGGACCAGCGGTGAAGAAGGCTCTGTGCTGGACGGGACCAGCGGTGAAGAAGGCTCTGTGCTGGACGGGACCAGCGATGAAGAAGGCTCTGTGCTGGACGGGACCAGCGTTGAAGAATGCTCTGGGCTGGACGGTACCAGCGGTGAAGGCAGCTCTGGGCTGGACGGGACCAGCGGTGAAGAAGGCTCAGAAGGCTCTGGGCTGGACGGGACCAGCGGTGAAGAAGGCTCTGGGCTGGACGGGACCAGCGGTGAAGAAGGCTCTGTGCTGGACGGGACCAGCGGAGAAGAAGGCTCTGTGCTGGACGGGACCAGCGGTGAAGGCTTTGAGCTGGACGGAACCAGCGGCGAAGGGAGCTTCAAGGTCAGCGGAATAAAAGAAAACAAAAGCTCTGCGGGCATGACGCTCACAGTCTCAGGGGCAGCTGGCACGACGCATACTGCCTTGGTCTCGGCAGCTCTGACGTGAAGTGCGGGCTCGGCTGGACTGGCGTGAAGTGCAGGCTTGGCTGATTTGATGGTTGGCGTAGTGGAGATGGCTGGGGATTGTGGTTGAGTGGCGATGTCCTCAACCTCACCTACGGTGAAGTTAGAGCCACTCAACCGCAGCACATTATCCAGGTACTGAGCAAATGAGCCTGGGATAACCGCCGCTGGAGCTTGCTGGTACAGATGATTATCCAGTCCGCCCCAAAATACTGTTTTTAGGACATCATCTGTCCAGCTTACCCCAACAGAAAGCTCCAGGAAGCAAGCGACATATTTCTCGATTGAGCAGCCATCTTGAAAACAATGAATCAGACGATCAGCTGGGGTTAGGGTGAAGTAGGCAACTTCCATGCTTCTTTTTGGGTCGGTTATTCTGTCACGCTCATGGGTAGATGAAGATGATGAATGAAGGATGCGTAGTCAAAAGTACAAAAACAGCAAAGGTTTAATTCTCAACGGGCAAACAAACTGAACAGTGTGCTGGTGCACAAACAATAACCGACCATGATGAGTGAAAACCAGGAACTTAAATACACAGACAGATGAACACAAGACAGGTGATGCAGATGATGATAACGAACAAGTGGTAAATGAAGGGAGTGAGTTCAGGTGAGAAGACAAGGAGGATTCTGGGAACTGTAGTGCAGACAGGACGATGACAGACAGTGAATGTGACAGTGTGTGCATGTGTATGAGTGAAAGGTGTATTGTTTGCATGTCCATGGTTGTGTTTGACTTTCTCTCTCTGTGTGTGTGTGTGTGTGTGTGTGTGTGTGTGTGTGTGTATGTATGTGTGTGTGTGTGTGTGTGTGTGTGTGTGTGTGTGTGTGTGTGTGTGAGAGAGAGAGAGGTGATTTGATTGAGTGTGATTGATTCATTAATATTTGTGAGTGAATGTGTGTGTGTGTGTGTGTGTGTATGAGTGAAGAGTGTATTGTTTGTTTGCATGTGTGCATGGTTGTGCTTGCAAGTTTGAATTTTTTTTTTTGTTTATTTGTGTATGTGTATTTGTGTATAGGTTCGAAAGTCTGTATGTTTTTTTTCTTTGTGTGTAGGTGTCTTTTTACAATCTTTTATGTGCATCCCCAAAAACTATCCAATTATTAGTCACTGTACACATGCTATTATGCTATTAAAGGACAACTCCGGCGCAAAATGAACCTGGGGTGTAATAACACATGGGAACCGAGTCGACCGTTCTCTGGGATTTGTTTTCATGATAATCGAATGTAAAGAGTTTTATCTCTAAAACTGATTAGCTTATAACGCTAGTGTATGGGGCATAGAGTAAGTAAAAAGAAATCGCTAGTTAATACCACTAACAAGGCTCAAAATAGCCTCACACTAACACGGTAGCATAATGAGGGTGCTTGTTAGTGGTATTAACTAGCGATTTCTTTTTACTTACTCTGTGCCCCATACACTAGCGTTATAAGCTAATCAGTTTTTAGAGATAAAACTCTTTACATTCGATTATCATGAAAACAAATCCCAGAGAACGGTAGACTCTGTACCAATGTGTTATTAATTAGGGCCCGAGCACCGATGGTGAGAGGACCCTATTGTTTTTGCTCCGTTTATTATTATTCTTCTTCTCCAAAGTGAATCGCTTTTTAGAGGGCCTAAACATGCTCGAAAACTCATGAAACTTTGCACACGCTTCAGAAGTGGTGAAAATTTACGTGTGATATGGTTTTCAGAATTGGGGGGGGCAAATTCGGTAAATTATTGCCCCCACATTTTGCCCCGGCTCCTGGTTTCACGTACAGGTATGAAATTTGGTACATACATGTAATGACCCAATACCTACAGAAAAGTCTCTTGGAGCATAGCCCTAAACACAACAGGAAGTGAGCTATTTTGAACTTCCTCCTGGATTTTGGGCATTTTTCGTAATTTCCTGATGTTGTACTTTAACGAACTCCTCCTACAGATTTGATCTGATACTCTTCAAATTTGGTGAGTGTAATCTTAAGGCCTTTGTGACGTTAAATTGCGAAGATCTAGAGTTTTCGTCGAAGGGTGTGCCCTCGGCGGCCTGACAAACATCTATCTATAAATTACAGGAACGTCTGTCTGTCTGTCTGTCTGTGTGTGTGTGTGTCTGTTCCTCGCATATCTCTCGAACCGTTAGTCCGATTGATTTCAAACTCGACAGGTGTCTCGCCACGGGCACGAGTAAGTGCAGTGCCAAGTTTGACATTGTTTGGATGAGAAATGCAAAAGATATCGTTAAATATATCATTTTTAGAAGGTTGTGGTTTAAAAATAAACATTCTGACATTAGAGAGTTGTATCGGTCAAAGAAGCCCCAAGAAGGCTGTGGTTTAAAAATAAACATTCTGACATAAACACTCAGTCAGCTACACTGTTTACTTCTGAATATTATAGTTTGGTTCCCGAACGTGATAAATCCATCTATCTATAAATTACAGAAACGTCCGTCTGTCTGTCTGTGTGTTATTCGCATATCTCTCGAATGTGAGATAACCACTAAATGTGTGAAAACCACTATTTTCTGTTTCAAACTTTCACATAGCATCTTTAGGTTATAACAACATTGAAAATCAAAATCTGGATTTGAATTTTTTAAGATTTATTATAAAAACGGATTATTTTTTCCCAAAAATGCAATAAATTCATGACTTTTTTTTTTTTTTCAAAATGCTATTAATCCATTGAATCAATATAAAGTTATTTTTGATCATATTGCCATCGCAAGAAATATCTCCTGAACTTTTTTGACGGCGATCAGCTCACAAAAACTGATTTTGCACGGGCACTTTGCACTGCTCCCTGAATCGAGGTGCTTATTCATTTGTGGATGTAAACTGAATCTGTAAGTCAGCTATGCTGTTAGTGTTTACTTCTGAATATTATATTTCATTCTGGTGCGCTTAACGTTGTCGCTACTGTGTAATAATAGCCTATGCTATTCACCAACTAAACATATCCTATTCAATGCGTTCACAGTCTCTTTCACGGGCATCATTTGTAGTTGCCTATTCACAAACTGTTTGCTCAAGCATAGCGTTTTCTCGGAGTTCACTGTGTGCTTTTTACCATGCACAAATAAAAATGTCACTGAACTTTTGCTGTGTAATTGTAACAATGAGCACACACCAAACCAACAATTACTAAAAACACACACAAAAACTGATTTTGCACGGGCATTTTTTGCACTAGTTCACCCAATTTCGGCCTTTTGGTGATATATGCATGATCAGATAAGTTCAATATTAATGTTGCTTGCAGTTCTGATGTTGCTAGGCAACCACAGACAGCCTGCAGTAACTCAGGCATACAATTTTCAATCTGCCACAAACTTCACATGTTTGATAAGACTCCTGTCCTGAACACATGCCAATGCTCATTATGATTATAGCAATAGCACCACCTGCTGGTAGCAGGAAGTGTGGCAAATACAAAACGTGCTCGAAAAATCATGAAACTTTGCACACGCTTCAGAAGTGGTGACAATTTACGTGTGATGTGGTTTTAAAAATTGGGTGGGGCAAAATGGCTTACTTATTGCCCCTACATTTTGCCCCGGCTCGACGTTTCACGTACAGGTATGAAATTTGGTACACACATGTAAAGACCCAATACCTACAAAAAAGTCTCTTGGAGCATAGCCCTAAAC